>NC_064627.1:1052104635-1052743113 GCF_023864275.1 Schistocerca cancellata | reverse complement strand
TGATGCGACGAACATAAGTTGCGAGTTGCGAGGATTCACAAGCTTGCTATCACTGTCTCCCTCCCGCCCCGCCACCACAAACCCAGAAAACTGTCAAGCCTAAGACGCGTCATTGCAGTCTATGGTACCAGCGAATTTTAGCGTGATTTGTGTTATCGGTAACAGAATAATATTTTTGTTAATAGCCCGTTTCGTAATGGAAAAAAATAAGAGGTTTTCATATGATGCGGACTATAAGTAACAGCATATGCAGAGGAACATGGAAGCATAGCAGCTGAGCGGCATTTCGGTCCCCCCCCCCCCCCCCCCCAGCAGAAAGAAATCTTCGCGATTGGTGGGCAAGTAAAGAAGAGCTGAAAAAATGAGGAAGACTAAATGTGCAGATAGAGGAATGAATGCAAAATGGCCAGAAGTAGAAGATGGCGTACTGAAATGGCTTCAAGGACATCGTCAAAATGGCATTTGAATTTATACAAAAATGCTCCTAAGTAGGCGCTATAGTGGAACTTGAAGGATGGAATTGGTTGGTGCTACAGATCTATGAAGTGTGATGGACTTAGCATACGAACAAAACCAAAATATCTCAGAAAATGCCACAATAGTATGAAGAGAAAATATTATCTTTCCTTCGCTTTATTATTCAACCTGTGTGGAACTAAGCGAAATAGCGAATATGGACGAAACTCCGCTGACATTTGATGTCCCGAGTAACAGAACTGTTGTCATTGGAATGAGCTAAAACTGTAACTATAAAAACAAGGACACATGAAAAAATACACTACACTGTTCTTCTTTCGTGTTGTGCCGATGGTACTAAGCTTAATCCAATGATCTTTTTCAAGTGCAATGCAATGCCAAAATCTTCTGAGGTACCGCCAGGTGTTGTTCACGTACATGACAAGGATTGGGCGGACGAGGCTGGTATGAAATTATGGATTAACAGAGCGTGGGAGAGAAGGAAAGGTGCTGTATTGAAGAAGAGTTCTCTTCTTATGCTGGATCGGCTTAGCAGTCACTTGAAAAACTCTGTGAAAGAGAAACTGAGACAGGGAAATACAGAGCTTTCTGTTGCTCCGGGAGAACTTACTTCACAATTGCAACCTCCTGATGTCTCGATAAACAAACCATTCAATGTGTATGTGAGAGAGGAATGGAACAAATGGATGTTAGATGAAACCCAACATGAATTCATGCCGAAAGGACGTTTAAAACGACCTACAATCAAATAAATACGTCAGTGGATAAAACAGTCATGGTTGAGAGTGAGAGAAGGCATTATTGGTAAATCTTTCAAGAAGTGCGGCGTAACTAACGCTCTTGATGAGTGAAGACACTCTTACATGTGAAGAGGACAACGATAACGACGAAGAGGAGGAGGATGAGGAGGACGAAGAGGAGGAGGAGGAGGAGGAGGAAGAGGAGGTGCAGGGGAGGGAAGAAGAAGAAGTGGAAGAAGAAGAAAGTTCAGATGAGGCTTTTCAGAGATTTTAATATTAGTTCAGTTTTATAAACTCAGAATTCTTTGGCTGGCTCTGCAATCTAATAACAAAAATGGTAAAAATATATTTTTAAAAAGTTACTGAAGAATTAAGGTGCATCTTATAGTCCGTCGTGTCTTATAGTCCATAAAATACGGTAATAACTGTATCAGAGATACCAGAGCTCATTGCAAAAGTGTCCTCGACCTCACTTTTTGACATTTTTTGCTTATGTTGCTCTCTCGCTTTGTTGCTTGCTCGATCCTGAATTTCGCTAGCTTACATCTGATGTTATTTTAGCTGAGTGTCCAGCTTTAAATCTTATCTGGAAAATAAATGTTTAATTAGATTCTGGGAATAACTGAATGTTTGGAAATCACATAAAAGTATTATCTTCAGACATTTTTTGTGTTTTTCCGTCATAAGTATCGATCAGGTGTTGTGATGACCGAATGTAAGTTGTGTGTATCAATTACTTTGAAAATATATTGTTAAATTTAATTTTTATTTTATTTGAAGTACCATTCCTTTCTTTACAAGATAAGTAATTGATAAATAATTAAATACCGAAGCTTTTCTTTCAGTTCGTGTCATTTTCAAGTGCCATTTCATGCGCAGCTATCTTTTGTCATTAAATTTTGATAGAGCCTGCAATCATTTTTACGTACATTTCGAAGAGCGATTACAAACTTCATATTCTTTTTCGGAAGAAAACAGCATTAAATTTCACGGTCAATTTATAGATTGCCAAAAAACAGCCTTCCAAACTGACTTTTTTAATATTTTACTTAAAGGCATTATCAATAGAATGAAAGAAATTTTAACGTTACGGTCATTGCTAATTATTTCAAGTCAGAATTTCCAGAAAGTTAATATTTTCATTTCTTCGTTATTTTACATAACTACAAATCATTTAAAAGGAGGCGGTGACAAATCTAATGCTGCAATAATGAATACCGCAATAGACAGATCAGTTGAGGAGGACTCGACATCTCTGAAAATGTCAGTTACAGAAGTCGTACCAAAGGCAGGCTATGGGAAAGGAGTCTTTGTGAACAGAACAAATACTTCAATTGATCGACGAAAGAAAGTGCAAAAATGTTCCGGAAAAACATGGAAATGCAGCAGTAAAAATCACATACAAATGAAGTATTAAGTGTAAAAAAGCCAAGACAGAATAGGTACAGGAAAATGCGAAAAAATCTACATATAAATGGTCGCATGAAGGACTGATTCAGCGGAGAGGAAACTAAAAACAACCGTCGGTGCAATTAAAAGGAAAGACGTGAGCATTAAGAATGCAAAAGAAATTCCACTACTAAACACAAGGGAGGTACGGTATGGGTGGAAACTGTTCACTGAACGCATCTACGAGAGAGAGGATGTATTACGACGACTTGGTAACGCAGGTGATCCAGTATCACTCAAACAATAGAGGATTGGAAGATTTTATTTACAGTAAGGCGGTTGGCATAGATAGCATTCCTTCGGAATTTCAAAAATCGTTGGGGGAAGAGGTAACCAAACGACTGTTCTTTTAAAATCTCGCTTACATGGGTTGTGAGGGCTAGGACTTGGTCACAGCAGCTTCTACACTTTCCACACCTTCTCCATGTTATTGATATGATCGATAATTGGTTCTATTCTGTCCATTATTACTCTCTCACCCGTAATGCACAGCGGTAAAATCGTCCTGTAGTCTTTTGGTTTATATCTAGTTTTTCCAGGGTCTTGGATAGCAATGACTTTAGTTCCTTCCATATTTTTGGAATCATTAAAGCCGTGGTAAACAATTCTACTAGGCACTTCACTCCATCCTTACCGACGCTCTTCAGAAATTCAGGGAGCAGTTCATACACGCCAGCTGGTTTCCCATTTTTGGTGTGTTTTAGTGCATTTTCCATTTCTCTACTTGTTACTTCACATGTCAGCGTAGTCCCATCCTCAAAGTTACTTATTGCTACTTTCATGTTCTCCGTCACTATTTCCTTATGTTCTGTAGTCACATATTTTTGAGGTCTTAAGTATGTTAGAACTAAACTGCTTCTGAATGACTTTGGCCATTCGTCTATGTTGGTAGCTGGCTTCTCCCAGCTTTCTTTGGAGGCCCAAACTTCTGCAGCGTATGTGTATGAAATCGATATTTTCTACCACCTCATGCCATCTTTTTTTTCGCTTTTCATCCAGAAAATTGATTAATTTTTTTTATATTCATAGCTTCCTGTTCTATTATACTCTTTGAATAGGGCTGTGCTTTCTTTAGTCCAACAAGGGTCATATTCCTTACAGTATCCTTGAGGTATGGGCTTCTATGCTGATTTTAGTATCAGTTTCACAAATCGTATGTAGTTGTTTGGTGTCGGAGGTATTCTTCTTACTGCTATTCCAACATTCTTTGAAAATAGGTACCAGCTGACTTTCTTGAGGTTCCATCGAAGAAGAGACTTAATTCTTTTTTTCAGAGTAAAATTCAGTCATCTGTTTGTGGCGGGGTGGGTTGCGCTTTCACTATCCTTTAAACAATCTGACCACTTTCATAAATTTTGACGACATAGTTTACGGAGAGCAGCGACCTGATGTTATATTTACGTTAAAATGAACAGTCGAGATCGCATTAATATTTCTTTGTTGACCGTTTACAGCCAAGAAATTCTGAAGATGGTCGAAACGGGTCAATAAAGATATATTAATCTCGATTTTTCATTTTAACGTAAATCTGTCCACTACATGGATAGGCTTCAGGTTATCTAACCCTTCACTCTGCTATGGTAGGTACTGGTTTAGCCGACAGAAGCAGCGTTGACAAAATTCGACTAAATACCTACAACGCAGAGGCCACATGACTCTAGTCCATGGGCAGTAGCTGAAAGTTAGTTAAACTATCGACTCTTCGGGATTCTTTGATGACTTGTTTGAAAAAATATCTAAAATTACCTTTTAGTTGGTTTATTGTCTTTAAAATAAGGAAAACGGCTGTCAAGTTAGTATTTAATATCCCGTCATTAATTATGCAATGTTATTAATTCTGTCAGTAACACGTTCTCACCCAAAAGCAGCCAGAAGATATTTAGTCCGACCCGATACTTTGAACGTCCTAAACAGTCACTGACCCACGATTACTTACGGGTTAACACAGCCCGTCGTTCAGTTGTCTTCTTGTACAGAAGTGCTCGCCATAATGCCTCGTAATCCGCACGAAACACGCCACGCGGAGTTAATATACATGAAAAGTTCACACGCGAATATCTCATTAAATAAACCACTCACACAGCTCAAACTTTCACAAAATACTCAATACTGTCGTCGCTCTTCGTCAACGACCCGAGAACCGATCAAACACGCGAATTTAATTTTGGAACAAATTTGATCAATGCGATTTAACATAGGTGTCCCGAGCGACTATATCGACTCATAGATCTGAGTCACAAAGCCCTACTCAAACGCGCGGGAAATTCTGAATTCCTATTGGCTAGTATGTTAAACAGCCAATCAGATCATCTCAAGCCCTTCTACACTCGCGGTATTTCTAATGTCAGCCAATCGGATTAGCACAAATAATTTAGACTAGAAATTTCGTATTCCAAAACTAAATAAAATTTAATAAAAACAAAATACGATTCCTTTCCACAAAATAAATTACTATCAAATTAATTCTCAACGCCCCTTCTGGCTGCCTTTTACAAAATCAACCTTACTCGGACATACGCCACAAGTAGCGCTATTGCACAACAACTTTCTCACGCATACATTACATAGTTTTAGCAAAATATCACATTCCCACATTACGTATGTCCTCCTTTCACCCTCTCAGTCTCTCCAAAACACTCTCACAACCAAAGCACAATTAAATAACAATTTTCTAACCTTTTTTTTTAATTACGTCAAAAATCTGTGGTAATGAAACTAAAGAAAATTCCAGAAAATTAGATTATATGAACCTATCCTCTTGGTTGCAGTTTCAGTTGATATTATAGATGAACACATTACAGTTCCTAACTCGGTTGCACAATGTCAGCTCGGTTATCGTGTGTTTTAGCTAAAAATAGCTCCGAAAATATTGAAGTTATTGATTTGAAATTTTAACAGTATCGTTGTGTTATTCATAGAATTGTAACTCTTCAGATTCATAGAGAATGTGTGTAACGTATTGCAGGCAGCGTTAAGCAAGTACACGTCTCACCAGGCCCAGTAGCCTGCGTCAGCTGTGCGAGCGTGGGACCAAAATCTGCTCTCCTCCGGCTCCACGGCAAGCTACGTTTTCAATGCAAGATGCACCTCGTAATAATTTGCTACGTTACATGCTGCAAATAAATTGTTATTATTTGTTATGAAGAAGATAACGACATCTGCTAAACCAGTGCGAAGCTTCTGAAGATGACAAATTAATTTGTCGAAACCAGTGAACCACAAAACAATTTATTTGCAATTGATGACTGAATTTTATCCTGAAAAAACAATACTACAGTTGAAGGAAAGTACAGCCATAAATAAAACAGTAGGCATACCTCTTGCAATCCACAATTATAGCCCTAGTCGGAGACGATTGCACAGTGTTGGCTGTTTTGGAATCGGGGTAAGATATTTCTCGTGATTGGTAGGGCTATAGCTGATATTGATTTTGCCACAAAGCGCAGATTGGGTGATGTTGTCGTGCTCCAAGTCCTCGACTGGAAGGAGCCTTTACCTTTAGCATCGGCTACTACGTGGCAGTTGTTCAGGTATGCCCAGACCATTAGTTTCAGGCAGTCTTCGTTGCAGGTTGCATAGTCCCATCTATGATGGTGTATGTTAGTCACCTGTATAGATGGTTGAGTGCTCTGGGTTGGGTAGCACTAACGTTTGCTAACGTTGTGATGGAGGCTTATGTTAAATGTAGAAAGTTAGTCCATTTACTTTCATTCCAAATGTGTGTTCTTGTATTGGTGGTAGGGTGCTTGTCATATTTCCCAACCCATTTCATACAAGTATAGTAATTTCGAATTTATCAAGTTCATTGAATCCATGCACTTTCAGGTTGTTAATATTTTGTAGATGTCTCCCTTGGAGAGCCACTATCTCAGCACCTTCGTCAATAGCCAGCATAGGCTCTTTCCTTTGGGTTTGCCAAATATCTCGACGCTAATCTGGCATATCCACTGTCCATGTTTCGTACTGAGTTGCAGATGACATCCTTCTTTTTATCCCAAGTATTCTTCGACTTGCAGTTCTAACTATTCGTCTGGGTAGGCCAGGAGGCAGCAATATGTTGAGCCGTTACATTTGGATGACATTCGTTTCGAGCTGTCTGTCTTCATATTTGATGAGCCATCTCGCTTAATCCGCTAGACCAGTGCTTCCCAACCTGGGTGTATTTATCATCTGACAGCTAAAATGTAATTTTCTGAGGAGTGAAAAGAATAGGCTTGAACAATATTTCAGTCTTCAGATCATTACTACTATCACTTTTTCATAGGCCTCTAGTACTGATTACAAGAGTTACCAATAATTACATTTTTGTCTAAAACTAACATTAATGTGTGACTCAGCGTGGTGCGGGTTGCAATTTGTGTAAAAAATGTATGAACAGAATCTCCCTCACATAGTACATCCCCTACACACATACTTTGTGCCATGCATCGGTGACAATAAAGTTGACACGTACAAATCACATATACTTAAATATGTCATGAAAATACCTTCATCTACATCTACATCATATTCAGCAAGCCACCGAATGGTGTATGGCGGAGGGTACTTTCGTTACCACTATCTGATCCCTCCAACCCCGTTCCACTCGCGAACAGTGCGTGGGAAGAACGATTTTCGGTAAGCCTCTACATTGGCTCTAATTTCTCGAATTTTTCTCCTCGTGGTCAATACGCGAGATGTATGTGGAGGGAAGTAATATGTTGTCCGACTGCTCCTGAAAAGTGCTCTCCCGAAATTTCGCCAGTAAACTTTTACGTAGTTTCCACAATTCACCAAACGGTGTTGAATTATCCACTTCGCAATAATAAACCAATTGGCAACACAGCACAACAGTAATTGTATGATGACTACAACACTGCTGTAGTATATACACTCTATTATTATTATTATTAATATTATTGTTATTATTATTATTATTATTGCAGAAAGCATTGACAGCCTAAAGTCTTCTTATTTCCGCCAATTCAGAGGTAAAGAGTTGCGTAATCAAATGATTTACAGACGGTAGGCCTACGTATTGTGCACGCAGTTTAATATGGTTTACTTTAAATAGGGTGCGAGCTGTATGTGAAGCACATGTCGGTAGAGAGAGGAGTGGTGCAAGGGAAGCATGTTTTTTAACAAGTGTCTACCCTCAGTGTGGATAACTTCCTTTTCTGTCGAGGAGGGTTTGAAAGTAGCACTTGTATTGCACTGACAATAGCGTCATCATTCTCTGAAAAAGATTGTTAGAAATAAGAAGTACCAATTGTCTCATTGACTTATTAATCCATTGTTTAATAAAATATTTACAAAAACTAATCGTGATTTGTATATCTTTCGTCATTTTAAAAATGAAAGTGTTCGAAGAAAATTGTTTTTATTCTAAAGTTACTTTAGACACTAATTTTGATTATGGGGGATGAGGTCCTGATGTGAGGGACTCCGGGACTATAGCTAACATCTGATTAGACTCAGAGAAAGGTTTGGAACCACTGCACTAGACACTCTACTCACAGGACGGCCTACAGGAAGACTATCACCATCCACCCCTTGCACTTCTGTGACTCGGTTTGAATTCCACAAACTTCGACAGATTATACTTGAAATATATTCGCAGTTGCAAATGTGAACAATCATTAGCTGTATAATGGAATGACAACAATGAGAATTTCTGCCGGTCTGGGACTCAAACCCGGATATCCCGCTTATCGGAAGCAGCCACCTTACCATTAGGCTATCGGAGCACGCTTCACGGCCAGAACCACACTTCCGTATGTCGTCAACCACGTATCTACAACCTGCACTCGTACATCCATTATATACTCTACTGACCGTTAAAATTGCTACACCACGAAGATGACGTGCTACAGACGCGAAATTTAACCGACAGGAAGATAATGCTGTGATATGCAAATGATTAGCTTTTCAGCCGGCCGAAGTGGCCGTGCGGTTAAAGGCGCTGCAGCCTGGAACCGCAAGACCGCTACGGTCGCAGGTTCGAATCCTGCCTCGGGCATGGATGTTTTTGATGTCCTTAGGTTGGTTAGGTTTAATTAGTTCTAAGTTCTAGGGGACTAATGACCTCAGCAGTTGAGTCCCTTAGTGCTCAGAGCCATTTGAACCATTAGCTTTTCAGAGCATTTACACATGGTCGGCGCCGGTGGCGACACCTACAATGTGCTCACATGAGGAAAGTTTCCAACCCATTTCTCATACACAAACAGCAGATGACCGGCGTTGTCTGGTGAAACGTTGTTGTGATGCCTCGCGTAAGGAGGAGAAATGCGTACCATCACGTTTCCGACTTTGATAAAGGTCGGATTGTAGCCTATCGCGATTGCGGTTTATCGTATCGCGACATTGCTGCTCGCGTTGATCGAGATACAGTGGCTGTTAGCAGGATATGGAAACGGTGGGCTCAAAAGGGTCATACGGAAAGCCGTGCTGCATTCCAACGGCCTCGTATTACTAGCACTCGAGATGACAGGCATCTTATCCGTATGGCTGTAACGGATCGTGCAGCCACGTCTCGATCCCTGAGTCAACAGATGGGGACGTTTGAAAGACAACAACCATCTGCACGAACAGTTCGACGACGTTTGCAGCAGCATGGGCTATCAGCTCGGAGACCATGGCTGCGGTTACCCTTGACGCTGCATCACAGATAGGAGCGCCTGCGATGGTGTACTCAACGACGAACCTGGGTGCAAGAATGGCAAAACGTCATTTTTTCGGATGAATCCAGGCTCTGTTTACAGCATCATGATGGTCGCATCCGTGTTCGGCGACATCGGGTGAACGCACATTGGAAGCGTGTATTCGTCATCGCCATACTGGCGTATTACCCAGCGTGATGGTATGGGGTGCCATTGGTTACACGTCTCGGTCACCTCTTGTTCGCATTGACGGCACTTTTAACAGTGGACGTTACATTTCAGATGTGTTACGACCCGTGGCTCTACCCTTCATTCGATCCCTGCGAAACCCTACATTTCAGCAGGATAATGCACGACCGCATGTTGCAGGTGCTTTACGGGCCTTTCTGGATACAGAAAATGTTCGACTGCTGCCCTGGCTAGCACATTCTCCAAATCTCTCACCCTTTGAAAACGTCTGGTCAATGGTGGCCGAGCAACTGGCTCGTCACAATACGCCAGTCACTACTCTTGATGAACTGTGGTACCGTGTTGAAGCTGCATGGGCAGCTGTACCTGTACACGCCATCCAAGCTCTGTTTGACTCAGTGCCCAGGCGTATCAAGGCCGTTATTACGGCCAGAGGTGGTTGTTCTGGGTACTGATTTCTCAGGATATATGCACCCAAATTGCGTGAAAATGTAATCACACGTCAGTTCTAGTATAATGTATTTGTACAATGAATACACGTTTATCGTCTGCATTTCTTCTTGGTATAGCAATTTTAATGGCCGGTATTGTACATTCCCGTATGGGGGATACATTTTAATTGAGAGCCACTTGCCTGGTGTCGGCGGATCAATACTACGAGTGTATTGTAGTGCCTGTGTTGTTCGTAAGTAAGGTACAATGTTCCTTCGTACACAGGGCAAGTGACTCTCAATTAATATTTCCCACCTATACGAAAATATACATAATGGATGAATGAGTGCAGGTTGTTGACAGATGGTTGACATACGGAAGTTTGGGTCTGGCCGTGATGTCTTTTCGGATAATTTAATGTCAGTCGACAGCTTGTGATATGTGGGAAATCCGCCTTCGAGTTCCGGTCGGGCGCAAATTGTCCTTGTCGTCATTCCATTATTCACCTGATGGTTGTTCATATTCGCAACTACGAATACATTTGATGTATCTCATAATGGCTGTGGTCGCCACATGCATGCATGTCTGATGAAACACTGCATCGCATTTATTAACAACGCAGGCACTGCAGTATCTTATTAATAGGCTAAATCGCAACATTTCACCAAAGAAGTTTATTATGTCTTTTGTTTTACGTGCGATTTTTTCGGACGAAGGATTCACAAGAAGTGTCGTGAAATTCGATTGATCGAATATCCAGCTATGGGAATTTCTAATTCGTGCTTTGCTCGGCACCTACGGCATTCGAGATGTGGTGGACGGCCAGAGAGCAAAACCTGAGGATTTGACGATATCTGCTGGAAAAGCTGTGGGCAAAACGCTTATGGTATGTGTTGCATTTTGATAACGATGGAGTACTCGCCGCTCGAATTTTTGATAACGTGCCCTACAACTCGTGAAATGTGGGAGAAATTGTGCGTGATTCAAGAATAAACATCCGAAGCGAATAAACTCTCTCAGGTGAAAAACTTCTACGACTGGCGAATGAACGCAAGTGGTCCGTTGTCACGGAATACCACGAAAATAATTAATACTGCGAGTCAACTCAAGGACATGGGTGAAACCGTGTCGGACGTAGGTCCTCAGAAGCCTTCCGACAAAATTGCCGCCCTTGCCACGGCCTAGGACACAGCGTTCCCGCGGATCAGCAGTCTCGTTTCGGAAACTTCAAGAGCGGCTCATCTCCGGAGAAAAACGATTGAACGACATGGATGCGAAATCCAACGCCCTGACAGCTAAATCATTTCAAGACTGGAAGAAAGAGCATACGGGCGCGAAGAAGAACCCGAATCAGGCGAATTCAAGAGCAAAAATTAACTTGTTGAACCTGCTGGAAGGAAAGCCACCTGTCAAGAAATTGCCGTTCTAAGAAGAAGAAGAAAAACAGCGAGCAAAATAAAGGTAATAAGTAAATACGTTCGTTGTTACTAATGCAGGGTCACGCGAAGAAGTCCTGCACTATAAAGTGATTTGCTAGAGTGTGCTGGTATAAGCGATTTCTGGATTACCGACAGCAGAACTTCGCGGCACATTACTTTTCGGTAGGAATGATTCAGTGAAATTCGCGAATGTCAAAACATCGAAATTTCAGTTGGAGATAAAGCTAAATGCGAGGCGATTGGGATCGGATAAAATTAAAATCAATAAATTCGTAAACTGTCGTTAGGCAGACGAACGAATTGATGATGTGCTGCACGTCCCGAAAGAATTTGTTTTCTGCCATGTTTGTACATCAAAAGGTTTTGAGGTGAGCTTTGTAGATAAGTTTGTTAACACTTCTCGCGATGGATATGTCGCTGTCGAGATTCTCAGGATGTCTTTTGTACCATACATCCAGGGCAACATAAATTTGTCGACCACGAATAGCCTCAGAACCTGGCATAAATAGGTCATAAAAATGTCGAATTGATTACGAATTTGATCAAAACAGATCTTATCAAGGGAATAAGCTTGTCTGATGCGGCGTCATGCTTTTGTGATGTGTGCCAATATGGAAACTCTCAGTGTTTGCGCTTTAACAAGGAAATCAAAGCAGCGAAAACCGAAAACAGACCCAGATATAAAGCTTGACTGGTCGCTCGAGACTTTACGCAACGCTTTGGACTGGACTGCAACAAAATTATTTTGCCAGCAGTGAGATAAGACTCACAACGAACTTCGCTTGCGATTTCGGCCGAGGATTTTGAGATGTTGCAATTCGGCGCAAAATTCGCGTTTTTATGTGTAAAAACCAACGAGGAAATTTATATGTCGGTGCTGCAAGGAGTGATGCTGGATAAGAGCAAAAATTTACGCGTACGTAAAAAGTCAATGTACGGTTTAAAACAGGCTTGTCGTCGTTGGAATAAAACGTTTTATAAATTCCTGAACAAGTTCGATTTCAAAGAGAGCGATGCAGATAAATGTATTTTCACTGGAATAGTTGGAAAAATCTGGCTTTCTCTGCTTTGTATGTAGCCGATGTGCTTTTGATTAGAAAAAGCAAAGAATCTCTCGTGGTCACTGTAGGAGAAATGGTTAAAACGGTTGTAACAAATGTTTTCGAAATGATAGATTATCCTTTGTATCTTCTTTGTACCACGATCTAGCTGTGAAAGTGTGCCTGTGTTGTGCACTTTTGTTGGGAAGTAAACTGAGATAAGTAAAGAAGGATTCATTAAAGAGCTTACTGTGTACACCTGTCACCTACAGTGGTGACCTCCGACGTGATTTGTTGTGGAATTTCTTTTTATTCTGAGCCATAATTATGCTCCGACATTATGACGACGACACCGGCCAGCAACTGGTTCTTTCCTATAGTCTCGTACTGTTCCTGAATTACATGCTTCCTCTTCCATCGACACCTCATGTCGGGGTTTAGGCCGGTATTACACTATCAAATTTCTTTGTCAAATATCTTTGTCAAAAATCTTTGTCAAAGATATTTGATGGTGTAATAGGAACTTTGTCAAATGTCGTCCAATATTTGATCAAATCTATGGCCTCGCTGTAGATTTGCTCAAAGAAATCGCTTGTCTTCTGTTCACTGCAATGTGCCATGTTACCACATGGGGCGCTAGCATCGCTGCAGCGTTCTGTCGTCTGTAGTGTTAATACAAACATTGCCGGTAAATACAACTGGTGTGTGCCGACAACTACAAAATTATTAGAGATGTATGAAGCTGATGAGGCGCTTTACAAAGTTAGGCACCCTGAATACAAAAATAGATTAAGAAGATTGGAGACCTGACCTGACCTAACCTAACATAACCCTCTCCTGTAGCAAGGAATCGGAGTGTTACAGTGAGCCTGTCTTCTGAAGATGTGGCAGTTCTTAAGTTAATATTGTGCTTTGTGATATGGGGATACACTTCGCTGAGCACATACAGAAATATATGCTCATCCATTCTTAAGTAATTGATGTACGACTTGACGCCTTCCGCTGTAAGCTCACGTAACAAGTTTTGTTGAATGCTTTTATCGCGTCGTCGTAAAACCCATGGCTTCACCCAGATTATATTAGTTTTTCGTTCCATAGATCCATGCTGAGGAGATCCTCGTGGATGTGGAACATGTCAGTTTTTTTTAAGCTGAAATAACAATACTAATAGTATGAATAAATACAATACATCTTTTGTTTCTATTAAAAATTTCGTCAATGGAGTAGGAGTTGGAGTTGGCCACTAGTAAGTCTTTCAGGCTCCTTTTAAACTGATCTTTATTTGTAACTAAATTTTTTATGTTTGCTGGCAAACTATTGAAGATGAGTGTTCCTGAGTAGTGGACCCCTTTTTGAACTAAAGTGCTTTTAAGTCCTTGTGCAGATCATTATTGTTCCTGGTATTGTATATATGAACTGAGTTGTTTGTTGGAAAAAGAGATATATTATTTAGGACAAATTTCATTAAGGAGTAAATATACTGAGAGGCAGTAGTTAGTATGCCCAGTTCTTCGAAGAGGATTCTGCAGGACGTCCGTGTATTTACTCTACAAATAATACGTATTACACGCTTTTGGACTCTGAAAACTTTTGTTTGACTTGAAGATTTACCCCAATATATTATACCATTTGACATTATGGAATGAAAGTAGGCAAAGTATGCAAGCTTTTTCATTTTTATGTTGCCTATGTCTGCTAACACGCGAATTTCAAATGCAGATTTGTTAAGGCGTTTCTGCAGTTCTGTGGTGTGCTCCTCCCAACTGAATTTATTATCAAGTTGTAATCCCAGGAATTTAAGACTGTCAAACTCGTATGTATGGTCCCTTTTTTTTCCCCCACTTCTTTTCCGCATGTGCACACAATGCAATTGCGGTTAATAACAAGTTGTTGTCAGCCATCTTGAACTTTGACGAAAAATTTGATGACAGTGTAATACCCCTTCTAGCGCTACGTCAAAGATCTTTGTCAAATATATTTGATGGAATATTTTATCACATCTTTGATCAAATCTTTGACAAAGAAATTTGATAGTGTAATACCGGCCTTAGGCCGGTATTACACTACCGGCCTTAGGCCGGTATTACACTATCAAATTTCTTTGTGAAATATCTTTGTCAAAAATCTTTGTCAAAGATATTTGATGGTGTAATAGGAACTTTGTTAAATGTCGTCCAATATTTGATCAAATCTTGGACCTCGCTGTAGATTCGATCAAAGAAATCGCTTGTCTTCTGTTCACTGCAATGTGACATGTACCACATGGAGTGCTAGCATCGCTGCAGCCTTCTGTCGTCTGTAGTGTTTTTATGAACATTGCCGGTAAATACAATTGGTGTGTGCCAACAACTACAAAATTAATAGAGACGTATGAAGCTGATGAGGTGCTTTACAATGTGAGGCACCCTGAATACAAAAATAGATTAAGAAGATTGGAGACCTCGTAACGCTGGAAATGTATATCCTCCTATTTCCATCTATTGTACTATAATTTTTTTCTTGCTTTGTTATCTCAAGATATGACATTTCTGTCTCTTTATATATTGTAATTGTTTTACTGTTTGTATATATATATATATTTATGCATTTATGTTTGTTTGTTTTGTGAATATTATTTGTATTTATACGCTGGGTCTGCCTAGGGAAAACTGCTATCGAACGATTACAATGATAGGTCGTGTGAAGAATCAAAGTGTGTAGGACCTTTGGTAGTGTTAACTCTGCTGCGTGGAGCGCGGGCAGAGGGAGTCTGGCGGGAGTAGCGAGTGGAGCAGGTGTGTTGTGTGAAGCTCCCGCGAGTTGCCGCGCTTTTGGGGTTTGGCAGCGTGTAATTGCGCTCGACTTGCGATGATAGTGTCTGACATGGTGTCGCGGACGGGAAGCATTAGCTGGCGCACATCAAGAGCCCGTTTCGTCTGGTGACCGTGTCGAGAAGAAGGCGCGCCAACATCCAGCTTCTGCAACAGCGACGGCCGACAATGAGTGACTGTCGCCACCTCCTCGATCGACGGCTTCAAACCTTCAATCAACCAACAAGGAAGACTGGAAGCACGTAAAGTTTTAGAACTGTATGCCAGACCTCAGCTTTTCAAACTTTTAAAATTGTTGCATCACAAAATTACAGCTACTTAGCATGAACCTTTGTTGCTCATTGTCCCAATTGCATTACCAAGCAGGGTCCCTTCCTTTTCCGAAATGAGCCCGAGTGTCGTTGAAATTCAAACGCCAGCATCATTTTATTTCACTGCTTTAACTTCAAAGTTCAGTTAAGGTATTCATAGCTGGCTACAATATTTAGATTGCACAAGCACAAATTAAGAGTGCGAGTTTTGTTACCGTATTTTAGTTACCTGTGACTGCAGCTCAGCTTGGTACGTACTAAATTTTACTATTGTTAATTGTTCAGAATCATTTAATTCAAGTTCAAAGTTAAATCTCTTATTTTTAAATTGCGTAGATTCAAGTAGCTTTTGAAATGATTGTTGAGGTAGTCCAAGACTAACCTTATTTTACTGAATTTCGATGTGCTTCAGAAAGAAAGCTCACTATTAACTTCAGTCACTAAATTAACTATCGATTATCCGGTTTTATTAATTCTTTTGCTAAATTAAGTCAGAGTGTAGCGAAATTTATTACTTCTGACAAACTTTCAGTTTTCACACTACACTTGTCAACCTTCAGTTGCCACGCTTCTAGTGCTAATTATATGTGTAATAATCTTTCTTTTTCAGTTACTATAGTAACTGTCCTTAGGACTGGCGACCGTAATTTCCCCCAAATCTCAAATATCTAATTACCGCTAGTTGATTGTTAATGTAACGGCCGCACATTTACTTTCTTTATTAACTTTACCCCTTTTTCAAAATTAATTTCCACCAGTTTCATTAGCATTTTTCCTTTCATTTAGATGTAACCCTTTCCTCCCTCTTTACCGACAAATTAACCTCGGTGAAGATTCCTTTTCCCAAATTTTGAATTAGGTACACGCGGTTTAATTTTTCACTGTCATTAAGGTCGATAAGTGAGGGGGACGTTACAACCTGACCTAACCTAACATAACCCTCTCCTGTAGCAAGGAATCGGAGTGTTACAGTGAGCCAGTCTTCTGAAGTTGTAGCAGTTCTTAAGTCAATATTGTGCTTTGTGATATGAGGATATACTTTACTGAGCACACACAGAAATATATGCTCATCCATTCTTAAATAATTGATGTAATGTACGACTTGACGTCTTCCACTGTAAGCTCACGTAACAAGTTTTGTTGAATGCTTTTATCGTGTCGTCGTAAAACCCACGACTTCACCCAGATAGATTAGTTTTTCGTTGATTGATGTACGACTTGATGTCTTCCACTGTAATCTCACGTAACAAGTTTTGTTGTATGCTTTTATCGTGTCGTCGTAAAACCCACGGCTTCACCCAGATTAGATTAGTTTTTCGTTCCATAGATCATTGCTGAAGAGATCCTCGTGGATGTGGAACATGTCAATTTTTTTTAAAGCTGAAATAACAATACTAATAGTATGAATAAATACAATACATCATTTGTTTCTATTAAAAATTTCGTCAATGGAGTAGGAGTTGGAGTTGACCACTAGTAAGTCTTTCAGACTCCTTTTAAACTGATCTTTATTTGTAACTAATTTTTTTATATTTGCTGGCAAATCATTGAAGACGAGTGTTCCTGAGTAGTGTACCCCTTTTTGAACTAAAGTGCTTTTAAGTCCTTGTGCAAATCATTTTTGTTCCTGGTATTGTATGTATGGACTGAGTTGTTTGTTGGAAAAAAAGAGACATATTATTTAGGACAAATTTCATTAAGGAGTAAATATACTTAGAGGCAGTAGTTAGTATACCCAGTTCTTTGCAGAGGTTTCTGCAGGACGTCTGTGAATTTACTCCACAAATAATACGTATTACACGCTTTTGGACTCTGAAAACTTTTGTTTGACTTGAAGATTTACCCCAATATATTATACCATTTGACATTATGGAATGAAAGTAGGCAAAGTATGCAAGCTTTTTCATTTTTATGTTGCCTATGTCTGCTAACACTCGAATTGCAAATACAGATTTGTTAAGGTGTTCCTGCAGTTCTGTGGTGTGCTCCTCCCAACTGAATTTATTATCAAGCTGTAATCCCAGGAATTTAAGACTGTCAACCTCGTATGTATGGTTCCTTTTCTTCCCCTACTTCTTTTCCGCATGTGCACACAAAGCAATTGCGGTACGTGCAACTGCTGCGATTAATAACAAGTTATTGTCAGCCATCTTGAACTTTGACGAAAAATTTGATGACAGTGTAATACCCCTTCTAGCGCTACGTCAAAGATCTTTGTCAAATATATTTGACGGAATATTTGATCACATCTTTGATCAAATCTTTGACAAAGAAATTTGATAGTGTAATACCGGCCTAAGGTAAGAGTACCGCCTTTTTGGCCTACGGGGCGCAAGTGGAAGCCATTTTTCAACTGCACAACATTACTTCAGAATCGGAAAAATTAGCCATTGTCATTTCGAAGCTGGACTTAGAACATTATTGAGCAAGTGGGGGTTATTCTGCCTCGCGCGCTCTTTTCCGATGTTGGAGAAACTGTTTTGCAGCGTTTCCTTGTGTGTCCCCAGAGTCTCGTTTGGAAAAAAATGGACAGTAATTTCAGTACCTGTATAACCCCCTCCCGCCTACTTCATGCTTTGGCGGATCCGGAACTCCTTTCAGGACAGTCAATTAGTTTATTTTGGTTACGTCGCCTCCCGCTGGCTGTTCACGAATGTTGTCCACATTTCTTGACCTAATTGTGGATTAATTGGCGTTAAAGCCAGACGTTGTGGCACTTGCATGTGATGAAACGGGTAACTCAAACGCCAACTATTGATGAGGTTATGGATCCCGGCCCTGAGCCGCGCACATCAGGCACGCGAAGTCAAGTTTCGCGCGCTGGGCACTCGTCCGAGCAACCGCCAGAGCCACCTATGGAGCGAATGCTCACTGAACCGACAAGACTCAACGGCAAGCTGGCAGATGGCAGCACAAGGAGCATATGGCGCACCGATGAGCGGCCGCCACGTAAATTCGAATGGTGTAAATTCCGGCGTAATGCTAGATGATGTTCACAACAGTGTTGAGTTCTCAACAACGGACGTGTATAGGTGCTCGCGTCTGTTCTACAACAAGTAAGCGCCTACCTGAAATGCACAGTGCCACAGTTCCTGTTAAATCTGAATCTTCAAGATTATTCGTCTGATATGGCATCTTTGGTTGACACAGGTTCGGAGATAAATGTTGCTCTGCGGGATGTGAACGACAAGCCACACTTTTTCCGCCATCCCTATACTAACGGCTGCAAATCAATCTTCAATTCAGACATATTGCTGGAGGCATATAACATTGAATCTTCAGGGTGGTTTCTCGTATTCGTGGCTGTTCTTAGTGCCCGACGTGTCTGGCCTCATATTGGGTGCCGATTATCTTAAATTTTTTTCCGTATCTGCTGACAGCTTCTTGTGTAGTCTCCGCTCCCCTCCGCGTAGGACACCAGATGCCATTCCGCAGGATTGGAAGTCATTAAGATTTGCACCGTCTCCCGCGTCGTGACAACTTGTGTCCATTCTGTGCACGCCTCGCTGCCGAGCACACACATGTGCGTCACGATAGAAGACTACGTTACATCTTACGCTGACTATACAGAGCGGACTCCACTTCAAAAGCAATGCACTTCGCTACAGCAGTAGATTACTACTCATCTCAGTGAACTTTTCCTCAAAGAAAAATAATCTGAAAGAGCGCTGACAGCCAATGGTGTATTCATGTATTCAAGCAGCGGATCGCTGAGACGGAGAAGTCTCTTAATGAGGCTCAGGCAGGATTACGAGGCTTAATGACGGCGCCCCCTGGCGCTGCCCAACCGGCCAAGACATTACGCAGCAGTTGCTTCAAAAATTCCCTGCGGTTACGCATCCGATATCGGCACTGAGACAGCGTTAACATTCCACCGTCCATCACATTCAGGCGACGCCGGGACAGCCTGTCGCTTACCGCCCACGCCGACTGCCTCCGATGAAGTTAATGCGGCTAAGTCGCTTTCAAAGCAATTCTAACAGACGGAACAGTGTCTCGCTCTAACAGTGCGTGTGCCGCCCCCTTACGAATGGTTCTTCTCAAAGAGGATAAGGTTTAGCGTTTGTGCAGTGACTATAGGGGACTGAACTCCCGTACTACGCCAGGCCGGTGCCCGATACCGAACGTGTTGCATTTCGCAAGCAGTTTAGAAGACATAGGGGATATAAAAATGAAAAATCTGGCATACTATGCTTACTTTCATTCCATAATGTCATATGGGATTATTTTTTGGGGTAATTCATCAAGCCAAGCTAAAGTTTTCCGGGCACAAAAACGTGCAGTAAGAATTTTATGTGGTGTGAACTCAAGAACATCCTGCAGAAGCCTGTTTAGGGAACTAGGGATACTAACTACAGCTTCCCAATATATTTATTCCTTAATGAAATTTGTCATTAAAAATATATCACTTTTTCAAACCAACAGCTCAATTCATGGAATCAATACTAGAAATAAGAATAATCTTCACAAGGATTTAAAGTTACTTAGTTTTGTACAAAAAGGTGTGCATTATTCAGGAACACACATTTTCAATAACTTGCCAGCAGCCATAAAAAGCTTAACAACCAATGAAATTCAGTTTAAGAGAAGCCTAAAGGATTTATTGGTGGCCAACTCCTTCTACTCCATTGATGAATTTCTTAGTAAAACCAACTGATTTGTATAGAAGTACAACGTAACTTCTGCACAATTTCAGTGCAGTAATGTGTTCACTGAAAATTTGTGTGTGTGTGTGTGTGTGTGTGTGTGTGTGTGTGTGTAAGTGTGTAAGTATAATCTAACTTCTGCACCATTTCAGTGCAGTAATGTGTTCATTGTAAATAATTAGTACAGTAGTTGTATTACATGTTTATTACCCTATAAATAAATAAAAAACATTTTTATTTTAAATTCAGTGCAT
Source organism: Schistocerca cancellata (assembly GCF_023864275.1). Classification (NCBI taxonomy): domain Eukaryota; kingdom Metazoa; phylum Arthropoda; class Insecta; order Orthoptera; family Acrididae; genus Schistocerca; species Schistocerca cancellata. The sequence goes on along the minus strand of NC_064627.1, from coordinate 1,052,722,688 downwards.
TAGTATTTGTAAAATGACTCTTAGTGTTCATTAAAAAATGACGATCATTCCACTTGGGACCTGTGGAATGGTACATTAGCTTATTTGTTTTAGTTGTAAATATTTGTCATGTATTGTTGTTTTTCTGACATGTTCCACATCCTGGAGGACCTCCTCACTACGGATCAATTGGAATGAAAGTAAATCTAATCTAATCTAATCTAAAGGTGCCTCTGTGCACTAAGGCTTTTGCACAAATTCCAGTGGCAGAGACAAACAAGCACAAAACCGCAGTCACGACGCCTTTTGGGCTATTTTAACACCATGTCATACCTTTCGGTCTTCGTAACGCTGCTCAGACGTGACAGCGTTTTATGGATGAGATTCTGCAGCATTTCATTATTTTTTTCATTTCATTTTTTGTGACGTGGTTTCTTCCGATAATATGAGTGACCTTAGTTCCTATTTGAACGCGTTTTTCTCCTATCGTGATGCAAACAGCGTCAAAATGAACAAGGGAAAGTGTGTATTTACTTGGGTTACCTTGTATCAATAGACGATATTTCTCCTATTCCTCAGAGGGTCCCAGACATTTTGCAGATGCCTTTTCGTACCACATTCGAAGAGTTTCGCAGGTTTACAGGTATGGTCAATTATAACCAGCGACGCCTGCCGAGGTTTGCAGATTTTATAGAACCTATCAATGACCTGCTAAAGGTCAAACACACTTCCGGTGTCAGAAAAGTTCCCTGGACGGGTTCAGTCGAGGAGGCTTTCAAGTCCATGAAATTGTCTTTAGCAAGGCTGTCTTATTGGTCTATCCTATTCCCGGTGCACAGACGGTTCTTTTTGTTGATGCCAGCCAGTCGGATGTGGAACAGTACTCGAAAATCGAACATTATGTTGTGTGTATATCTCTTGCTTGATTGTCTTTTGTATCTAGCTGCGAAAGCGTGCCTATGTTGAGCTCTTTTGTTGGGAAGTAAATTGCAGTAAACAAAGTACTCATTGAAGTTCATACGGTGTACACTTGTCACCTATACACGTATATGAGCTACCACGTTCTGTATGTGCTCTTCGCGCGTATAAATGGTTGAAAATCATTTTGCGAAGATCGCGATTCCCGCGGAACAGCGGTTGAGAACAGCCATGCGAGTTCAGATCACGTGGCTTGCATTGACATACCGTACCGTGACATAAAAGGCCAGTGTAAACTGGCCGTTATTGTGTTGGTCTGATAAACTACCTTTGTCAGACTTGGAATATAAATTCACCACAGTCGCAAAGGATTGCACGTTTCGTTATAATAATTAAAGCGGCAAGGTTAACACTGAAAAAAAAACGTCTCCATAGGGCAAAAACTACGTAAATTGCAATGAAGCCCTCCTGCGTAGGCCGGCCGGAGTGGCCGAGCGGTTCTAGGCGCTACAGTCTGGAACCGCGCGACGGCTACAGTAGCAGGTTCGAATCCTGCCTCGGGCATGGATGTGTGTGATGTCCTTAGGTTAGTTAGGTTTAAGTAGTTAAGTCCCATAGTGCTCAGAGCCATTTTTGAACCTCCTGCGTAACTTTTATCCTGTTTTGTTTATTGCATATGAACAACTAAAACATGAGGTAGAAGTTACGCATTTCATGCTAAAACTGAATTCTTCAGTATTTCCAACAGCTGCCGTCAGTGGCGGGACTGATGGAAATCTGTCACTGCGACCAAGTGTTTGCTAAAGGGACAGTCACGTGACGTCGAAACAGCCAAGTGTGTACTGTTGCGAGACACTCCCCTGCAACAGCTTCGAAAACGGAACACCACAAACAGCAAACATGGGTCACTACAACTCAGCAGCTGTGCGAATGCGCGAACCTTGCAACTCAAGACCACCAGAAAAAATTTCGTGGCAGCTTCTGGGTGCTTGCTACATGCTGCTCAAACAGCCAACAGCTATACTCGAAGTATCCACAACCGTGAGCAGGCGCTGCTCTAATACGATTGCAGCTCTGCGCTTATGCGAACAGCTGGCAGCTGGTCAAACGTGTTGGGAAGTTCATCCAGATACGAGCAGGGAAAGCGTAGAAATGAGTTAGGGGAAGTCCCAGTTTGTCAGATAGCGAGTAGCGTTGAGGGTCGTTAAGGACACACGTAGCACAGGTTAGTTCTTCAAAAAAGGAAAAGAATATAATATCTCATTAAAGCCCCCGTAAACGACGAAACATTTTGTCAAACTTAACTAAGTATTTGGCAGTGTACGATGGTGTTTGACGTGCTTGCGAGAAATTTGACAAGATGGAGAACGTTGTTAGCGTCGATGTTACGCTGCATACGTACAGTGAAAAATTGTTTTATCACAATTTATCTCACAATAAGTATGGTAAGTTTCTGAAAATATGGAAACGACGATCAAGGATAAAAACAAAATAGCGCTAATCGTTATCAAAATGGTAGGGATATCACATATTTCCCAGCCATATGTCTACGGAGGAATAGGTTATGAACAAAACCAATATTTTACGCATGACTTAACAAGCAGACGTGCAATGAAATAAAAGAATCGAAGTTCTCCGGTTCTTCTGCGTACAATGTGGGTTCTGATATTTTAATGAACTGTCAGAGGATCGAGTACAAGAGAATAAATTTTCGCATAGTTGTGTCGGTTTTCAACGTGAGAGCGAAGTAACTCTACAAAAGTGATCTCTCACTTTTAAAGCATTTCCAGAACCAGCCCCATGTTTCTTTTTCTTCTTTAACCACAGTGCCAGAGTCAGTGCTAGAAATGTGTGATTGCATTTGTAGTCGTTCCCACTAGTGTCAAAGTACAGCATACGCCAAAAGCGTCTGCTTCAAAAGTAAGGTTAAATTGACAAGCTTTGTTGGTACGTGTACGGGCTTGTTTGAAACATCCGTGACTAAATAAAGAACGAATTCGACAGACACGTTTGCCTCTTTACGGGGGCCGTAACAAGTTTTTTTAAATTCACATTCTCCATTCCAAGTTGATGTATCAAGTTCTGAGATTAATATTTCCTAAGCAGATTTTCGTGGATAATTTCACACTCATTTTAAGTCATTCCTGGACCAGCGGCTTGCTTTCTTTTTCATCAATAAACGGGGTAGCAAAGTCAATGCATTTATGTGCATTTGCTGCCATTCGCACTGCTGTCCAAATATCAAAACGAAGAGCGTCTGCTTCGAAGTGAGGTTAAACTGACTAACTTTATTAAAGTACGTGTACGGGCTTGTTTGACGTATCCCGGCGTTTGACAAATAAGGTTGTTTGTGTACAAGGACCTTTAATTGTGCGTAGCAAAGTGAAACAGCCTACGCCAAGCTATGGAAGTATACTTAGATGTAAATAGACAAATTACGAAGTGGAAAGTGAACGATTTGGTAGCTAGTCGAGCTGCGAATGACTGTATAAGAAATCTAAACAACTGGAGATGTTGAAATGCGCAGTATTTGTGAAAGTTACACGTGTAGCAGAAAAGTTCTACCATAATTAAACTTTATTGAGAAGTGAACGACTGTTTTCGTATGTTATGAAATGTGAGAAACTATGTTAGGAACTGGAACCCCACCTATTTTGTAAGAGTAGCGTGTGAATGGTATGTGTAAACAGTGCAGAATATATTGATACTGTTACATGATTCACCGACCTATGTTATCAAAAGAGTACCGATCCACTGTGAATTACATATTTGCAGCAAGTGTTTACGTACCGGTATGTAATATGCAGTGAAAGAGTTGGGAGACCAAGACAAGCGATTTTCCAGTCTTCAGGTAGGTTTTTTAATTAATTATCATTCACTACATCAACATGTTTTATATTGTCTGAAGAGTCGATGATATGTATTAAGAACAAAACTGGTCCAAGTGTACTCCTCTGAAACACACCTGTGTTTACATGTTTGGGGACTGATAATTGTTTCACTAAAAATTTGACTTTATCTGTGGTGTGTGCTGTCTACATTTTGTACCCTATTTTCAAAGTGTAAATGGGATCACTCATTGGCTGTTTCTTTCTGGTGCTTTTAGTTTGTTTAGTGATGTTGTATGGTCATCAGTGTTAAAAACATTCAACAGCTCTAGAAGTATGCCTGTGACACAATTTTCTGTGTCAAGAGCTTCAAGTCGTCATTGTGCCCGATATGGCAGATATTACACTTCTGCTTCCTTGGAAGCCAAACTTGTGTTAAGAACGTGGAATTTTTATTAGACAATCCATTAGTCAGTCTTTCACAGCCGATTCCACTATTTTTGAGAATGATGAGAACATGGAAACTGGCCTTTAGCTTTCAGTACCTTTCGTTAGTAGAGGCGCAACCCAAATATGTTTCAGATACCCTAGAAAAATACTAAAAATACTGCTAATTATATGTGTTAATAGAGTGTGTATGCTGTCCATGCTTGCCTTCAGAATTAAGATTGGCACCTCATGTAGGCCTACCGACTTGTAATTTTTTAATGTGTGTTGAAATCTCTAAGTATATAGTCTAAGACTGAAGCTGAACTTTAGGTTACATTCATAGTAGTGTTTACCAGTTGTGACATGCGAAAAGTATTTGTAATGTGCAGGAAATACGTACTAATTTGATTTTAACACTTGTGTTCATGTTCACATCGCCACGTAAAATTATGTTAATTTTGGGAGCTGAGACTATGTCCAGAACTTGTTGATATGTTAAAAATGTGTTCACATTGCCACAAGGTGAATAGAACATTCATAGAGCAATGGTGTTGCAGTGCTTCCTTTGGGAGTATCATTGGTAGATGTCATACACACTTTTGGTTTACAGTATGTTTCATTCTTGACAGTGGTAGGTAATCTCGTGTTTCTTACAAAACTTACAAATGTCTGGTGAAGGTGATGATCCACAGAGGGGGAAAGTAGTTTTCGTTTTGTTAAGTTCTAGACTACAAAGGTTTAGTAGTTGAGATGGAGAGCTTATAATAACTGCGATAATGCCATTCTGCTTTGACCACTGATGTGCGGCAGACTAAACTGTAGCACACATGTAGGCCTAGATGTAGCTTGAGGGCTAAGTTAGGTTGCATGTGTTTGACGCAGTGAGATGGTGAAGCCAACAAATGTTACAACAGTTTTTTTTTCTTTTTTTTCCTTTTATGTGCCATGATCCTTAACTGCATCTATGTTCCTGATAACTTATTTTCGCACCTAATCCAATATTTCCAAGGTTTTAAAACATTCAGAAGCATTAATAACAAGAAAATACACGTCCAAATGTGGATGCCAAGTTTTTTCTGTTTAATGGCTGACATTTCAAAAGATTTATCTACACTAATTGCGACCAGATCTTGCTTATATATATCCAATTTCTGACATAAGTACACCTGCTATTATAGTAATGAAATTTCTTTTCATTTGTTCTTTAATATTGCAAAGAATGAAGTTCAACCATTACAGTTAGTCATGGTAATGATAAGTCGAATCTTAATATAATGAAGATAAAAAGTCACAGAGTGCCCACAGTCAAAACATTCATGGAATCAAATATAAAACTAGTAACAATACTTAAATTACAGGTCATCAAGGCAATAGCCTTCTTCAGCTTAATTTCAAATTTTGAATCTTCAAGCTCTTTCAGCTCTTTTCATAATGGGCTGTTTATAGTATGAAAAATTTCTTTTTGTTGTAAAAGAAACACTCTTGTGTCTAGTGTTGTGATCATATACTTGACTATTGACAAGAGTGTATGATCATTAAATGCTGTATTTCAGTTTCTACAGGAGTGTCCTATAATGCATACAACTGCACTGCTTGGACACTAATTCCAATTCAAGTTGTTGCACTTTATTTTCAGCAGACTGCATATACCAATGAAATATTGGTGGTTCTATGTAAATTTTTGTGGTGTTTGTCCTTAAGATATTAATTCCACCACTCCTTGCTGTTACTGGTGTCCGTACCTGACAGCTACGATCCTTTGTGGTCCAACTGTAACTAGTCTACTAAAAGTGAGGTAACCCTGCTGCTTCATTAAGTACATGTTACTGATAAGGAATGTTCGTGAACCCTAATATACATCACTACATATGAAGGAATGTACTGTGCAAGCATCAGCTTTGACAGTGATATAGGAGACATGTGGCAAATGCTGTAAACGATATGATGAATACGACATGATGTTATTGGCATTTTTTTTTCCCCTAATGAGCTAAGCTACAGATAAGTGTCTTACCACAACCATATTTCTTAATATCACATTCACTGCATTTGCCAACTCACAAGTGAACTGTCACCTTCCAACTTAACCTAGACCTCGGGCAAAGCTACAGAATAGTCTGTCACCACAACCAATTTTTTATGCTGTCATATTCGTTGCTTTTGCCAGCTAACAACAAAACTGTGAAATATATGCACCAAAAGGTGACTCGACAGCTGCCATTAACATTACATCACTGGTCAAAGATGACAACTCTTATTTAACATTCCTCTTGACCTATATCACCATGATGTCTTGCTCTAATGATACAGCTATGGCTTGTATGTGTATCTGCAAGCAGATGAATGCTTTACACATCTGACACTGACTGCAACAAGAACAGCTGTTATTTGGATTTAATGTACAAAGTAAAACTAGTCTGACACTTTTGCCAAATATGGCTTTCTTCTGCAGTTTGCACAATGGAAACTGATTGTTGTTACACTAAACTCCTCTAATACAGAAATATCAAGAACTATTGGCACTATGTGTGTACCGGAATCTTATTATACTACAGAGCAGCAACACATTAACTCTAACTTCGAGCAATAATTTACACATTTCCAGAATGAAAGTAAGAGGGAGTTGAAACTGTGAGGGTGAATCTTATCGGGATATTCACTTATTAACAGTATTGTCTGGATAAGGCAATGTTCCGCATTTGAGCTCCACTCGAGCACACAGTTTCAGTTTGCCTGATTCTGGACATGGCCTGAGTTATCACTGTTATGCATCACACAATAAAACACAATAATCACATACAAAATAGCCATTACAGAATAATTATGCAAGACATTATAATAAATCCCTGTAGCACTCCTGCAGGGAACATTAGTCAGTACATTGACCAATGAATACACATAATTGAAACTCTGATTCATGCCGCTATATTTTGAACAACACAGATAGATTTCATAACAGCAAAGTTGTAATGCAGTGTAACCATATTAATATAAAGTTCAATTCAGAGCCAATAAACAAGCAAGCAAGTCTTCAGTAATTGCTTCTTTAATGAACACTTCAAGTACAGTAGGAAGAATGGCTTGTTGATTGTACCATTATTCAGGACAGGGAAAGCACTTGCAGACTGGGACACAAAATTTATGCGGCACTATGAAAATAGTTTCAAACTTAAATCACTTGTTTTCTGAAATAAAAAATGAGTGTAGCTGCTGAGACATCAGTTACACCTTAATCGAGGCTGTAGTGCTCTGCCAACATCCTAGCAAAACAATTGTGATTCAGAAGCAGGTGCCATTTCCCCATATGAGTCAATCAGTGCTCGTTCAGTGGGATTTGTTAACATCGCAATACCATGTCGATACAGCAATGTCATTAACTGAAAAGATACACACCTCAAGAAATCGAAAAGCTCAATGGATGGGGCCACTATCAACATGAAAATACTAGCAAAATAGGTGCCGACAAACTAACAGGATCTCCGTGGAACTAGAGATATTGTGGTATGTATTTTCTTGTTATTAATGCTTTTGAATATATTAAAACCTTTGAAATAGTGGACTATGTCAGAAAATAAGTTATCAGGAACATAAATGTAGTTATGGATCATGGCACATAAAAGGAAAAAAAAAGAGAAAAAAACTGTTGTAACATATTCGTTAGCTTCACCATCTCACTGCCAGTCAACCACATTCTAACCTAACTTAGACCCTGAGCTACATCTACATGTGTGCTACAGTTTAGTCTGTCGGACATCAGTGATCAAAGCAGAATGGCATTATCACAGTTATTATAAACTCTCCATCTCCACTACTAAACCTTCTGCGGATCATCATCTTCACCAGACCTTTGTAAGACTTGTAAGAAATGCAAGCTAATCTACCAACCTCAAGAATGAAACAACATATTGTAAACCAAAGGTGTGAATGACGTCTACCAATGATACACACAAATGAAGCATTGCAACGCCATTACATAATAAATTGTGCCACACTTCAAAGAATGCAAGCTAATCCACCAACCTCAAGAATGAAACAACATATTGTAAACCAAAAGTGTGAATGATGTCTACCAATGATACACACAAGTGAAGCATTGCAACGCCATTACATAATAAATGATGCCACACTTCAAAGAATATTCATATGGTTTGCACTGTTGATTAGGCCCCCAAAAATTTGGTATGGTGACAACAAATCTCTTGAGAAACAGTCTCAGATTCACCTAATATTACACCCTTCTTCAGAAAACAAACTTGAAAAGCAAGTTGTAAAGATTGTGAGTTGTATGAATATCAAAATACACTAAATGTTGTCTGAGACCAAATATGTGAAGTGTCAGTTAATTACATGAATTGAAAACAGTCTTGTGTGAAATCAAACTTACCCAAATTTGTCACCGAAAGATCATTAAAGAAGAGGTGCACTGACATAAAATTAGAGAAAGAAATTACAGGATCAGAAACCAAAAGAAATTGTGAGCACAGTTCTCTATGTTTATGCAGTGACATTGTATGTTGCAGTCTAAGTAGATATAACATGATTTTCATTTGTACTCTCAACCCAATACACCAAAAAATGTGCCCTTTGGACAGCTGCAGTGAATTAGCATTCAAAGCAGCTAGCATATAGTAATGGAAGTGTGGCAGGATATCAACTGAGAAATTTTATTTGTAATGCTTGTACTTCCATATTTATCACTCACTATACAGGATGCTGACTTGTCCAACATGAACAGGAAAATGTAATAAACTAATATCCAACACCTTGCTAATGTTAACATATAATAGATCTGAGGATAATGTAATACATATGTGATTCAGATTAGCCGAGTCGCTATTGTATTATCGAAAATCCTTTAAATCAAGAAATAAATTGATAAATTGTGGTCTGATGTGTTGAAGTTCAAAAGGAACTGATTGTGGAGTACATCCGCATGCTTGCCATGTACTTTCTGATGCTTTACACCATTTATAGTTTGTTTCTCAAGTTTCATTCTGGATTTCAGGCTCTATTTTAATGCATTCAAGCTGGGTGTGATTTTTACATTCTTGGACATTAGCTGCTATTTATAAAAGACGTTTTGTCCTAGTCCTTGCGTCTTTGTGTTGTGCATACCTGTCATGTTTATCCATTCTGCTTACCAGGTTTCTAAATGCGCATATCACTTGGAGATACTCTTTCCCGGCTGTTACATTTAATCCTCTGGCATGTCCACCTATGACACTTTTTCCTTATTTATGTGCATATCCTAATTTGCTACTACATTACAATTCCTGTTCACTGTCGGCATACAGTAAAATTCAAAGAGCTGTGACTGACACCCGAACAACATGGAACTAACATGCATCAAGATTAGAAAATAGTCCATTGATAATGGCTAGGCACTAGCCGGAATCTGGATTTGCGTAATAAAACCAGCCAAAAAAATTGCTGCACTCTATACTGTATAAATCACATAACAGCCACTGAGTGCGCCCACTTTCCTAATGGAAGGTAACCTAATAACAGTTCAGTTCTCTCTTGCCAGTATCAATGAAGTGGTGACAGTGAACTTGTCTTACACCTTTGCTGATTTTGAATTCTTGTACATATCTGTCAGTACAAATGACCCACTCTGAAGAGAAAGAGTGGGTTTCCATATCTCCCTCTCTTCGATACTACACTGCCTAAAAGAGGAAAAACATTTTCTTTGATCCCTCAGTATAAGAGGCCTTTTCTTATTTATAATGTGACCGTACTCTCCGAAAGGTGATCTTATTTGCATTTTGAATGTGCTTCTAAATCCCATGTGCACAATACACAGTCATTTCGTTGTGTATTTATACATGCAAGCTGCTTGGCAGCATTGCAGTAGCGAAGTTGCAAAAAAACTGTGGGAGTTTTGTGATGCATTGTCTTGGACTCCAGCTGTACCTTTAGTTAAACATGGCCACGCATTGTGTGCCTTCACCTATCAGTCATGTCTACTTGTATTAACACTTTTGATCCAAACCCTCCATTGTTTTTGTTATATCCAGTATTATTCAAAATTGTTATTGCTGATTTTACACACTCTCTGCATACTCCTCTGTAATCCTCAGCCTATATCTCCCACGTTCACAATCTCAACCTATCAAAACAGATTGTGTTGTATAAATTGCACACATACTGGTGAATAAATATGTTTCCTTTCAGTGTGTCATGTGAATTCATTGCTGTACAGGTCCACAAGGTGCAGGGCAGACAGAGCACAAAGAGATTCTATTCCTTCTAATTGCAGGTCAAGTGCAAAAGATCTCTGTTCCAGAGGATATTTCAGTACTAAATTCACATGAATATTAAAGTCAAATGTATTCAAGGAATAAACTCGACCCACTCAGAAGCATTTCAAATCAAATTATCTTCTGTGTTACATCTATTTCAATAGATGCATTAACACATGATGTGATAGTAAAACTGCAGTCTTGTTTGGTGCTGGTAATCTTTCCAGTGTACTTCCTTTGAACAAACTGTCATCTGAGTCTCTTCTTAAATTGTTTAAGAATTTTTTTTGTTATGTGTTATATATTAAATGATAACTTTTGAAACAGGAAAATTGTTGCACTGGAAAATAGTCATATTTTAACTCTCTTAACAAGTCCCCGACAATCCCGTGGTCGATCAATATCTTGCTGTCTCTACTGCGACTAACACATTTTTGCCTCACTCAGAAACAATCAGCAGTTTCGAGCTGTGACACTCGCTAAAGTAATTGTAGAAATTACATTTTTAGTTAAAAATGCTGGTGATATACAGTTCCAGTACTCACAGCTTTTCAATAAAAAAAGTTTATTGAAACTTAAATTGACTTCAGAAAATTGTAAAATTACAAAGAGGCAAACTGTAAGGACCATTCTTATCTTCAGGAGATGAAATTCCAGTGTTGCTGTTACACTAAAATAAAAACTAAGGAAAAAACTGTCCTAGCTTTCAAAATTTGTGGTACCTCCCTTAAGGAAATATAGGAAAGGTTATAAAGGAGGGGCTTTTAATTCAGACCCCAAGAGGAGTGGGGCCTACTTGTAATGTGGAGTAGAGTAGAAACGGTGAAGGGGAAGTCGTCAGAGAAGGTAGAAGATGTAAGATAGTACTTTGATGAGTCTGTGCTTACAGTGAGAAGTAAAGATGAATTAAGATGAAGAGAAGTGATACATTAAATGAATGATCGCTTATGGTCTGGAAGGAAAGCAGAAAAGTAGACAGGATAGACCAAAGCAAGAGGGACAGAGAGGGGGATGGTGGGATATGAATATAGAAAAGTAAGTTGCTGAGAATATAACTTAGTACATAAATGGAGAAGTACTACCAAAGCAAGGTGTGTCAACAGGTCTCAAGGGCCCTTCCTGAGTGTCCTGTGGCCATTATGATCCTCTGGCCCAATACTAGTTTTCTGAACTCTGAAGATGGTAACTTGATCTCCAACATTTTGTCACGTCCTGTCACTCTCCTGAGCATACATCCTCATTTTATTACTTTATAGTATGTCTTTATACACTGAATCAGCAAAGAAACTGATATAGCCATGTATATTCAAATACAGAGATATGTAAGCAGCCAGGCCTATATAAGACAACAAGTGGCTGGGGCAGTTGTTAGATCAGTTACTGCAGCTACAATGGCAGGTTATCAAGATTTAAGTGAGTTTGAATATGGTGTCACAGTTGGCACACAAGCCGTGGGACACAGCTTCTCCAAGGCAGCAGTGAAGTGGGGGTTTTCCTGTACAACCATTTCACAAGTGTACCGTGAATATCAGAAATCCCATAAAACATCAACTCTCCGACATCGCTGCAGCTGGAAAAAGATCATGCAAGAACGGGACCAATGATGACTAAAGAGAATCGTTCAATGTGACAGAAGTGTAATCCTTCTGCAATTTGCTGCAGATTTCAATGCTGGGCCATCAACAAATGTCAGCATGTGAACTATTCAACAAAACATCATCGATATGGGCTTTCAGAGCCGAAGGCCGACTTGTGTATCCTTGATGACTGTAAAACATGAAGCTTTACTTCTTGCCTGGGCCCATCAACACTGACATTGGGCTGTTGATCACTGGAAACATGTTGCCTGGTGAGATGAGTCTCTTTTTCAAATTGTATTGAGCGGATAGACATGTACAGTTACGGAGACAACCTCATGAATCCATGGACCTTGTATGTCAGCAGGGGACTGTTCAAGCTGGTGGAGGCTGTGTAATAGTGAGGGGTGTATGCAGTTGGAGTGATATGGGACCCCTGATATGTCTAGGTATGACTGTGACAGGTGACACATACGTAAGCACCCTGTCTGCTCACCTGCATCCATTCATGTTCATTGTGCATTCCAACGGACTTGGGCAATTCCAGCAGGACAATGAGACACCCCACACATCCAGAATTGCTACAAAGTGGCTACAGGAACACTCTTCTGAGCTTAAACACTTCCACTGGCCTCCAAACTCCCCAGACATGAGCATATCTAGGGTGCCTTGCAACATGCTGTTCAGAAAAGATCTCCTTGTATGGATTTATAGATGGCCCTGCAGGACTCATGGTGTCAGTTCCCTCCAGCACTACTTCAGACATTAGTCAAGTCCACTCCACGTTAAGTTGTGGCACTTCTGCATGCTCGCTTGAGCCCTACACAATATTAGGCAGGTCTACCAGTTTCTTTGGCTTGTCATTGTATATTTAATCAATTATTTTCTCAGTCACTTTTTTCCACTCCCTCTCCCTCCCTTTCCAGATTTCTCCTATTCCTTAATTCCTACTCATTCCTCTCTTAATTCGTATCTGCTTCTCTCTCTAGGCTGTGGAAGCTACAGTTTTTACCAAAGTACCATACTCTCACATTATACTTAACCTACCCTCATCCTCAAAGCAGGTTTGTATAACTGACCAGCCATTTCTTCCTAGCCTTTTGCAACCTATCTCCACTAATGGTGTCAAAACCCAGGACATCTTTGTCTACTTTATATGCATCTATCGGCAATACTGAAATTTTGGCTCGTCAAGGTAAGAGTTGAAAGTATTGCCCAGTCATTCTGCCTACTTTTAAAAAAAGATAAAATTACAATTTAACTTGTCTGAAATAATATTATTTACATGTAGTGCAACAGCTCATGTCACTTAATTGATACTTGGACATGTTACAGTAAGATCCCAGCGACAGTGATGGCTGCAATATTTCCATTGGAAGGCAGAGGTGGTCTATCTGGAGACCTGGGAGCGCTGCTGGAGTCGAAGGAGGCTGCTGACGTCACACTGGAGGTGTCTGGGTCACAGCTGTTGGCGCACAGGGCCATCCTAGCAGCCCGCAGTCCAGTGTTCAGAGCCAAGCTGAGGGACATCGCAAAAGAGAGCGGCAGCCTCACTGTACAGATCTCTGACATGAAGGACGAAGTCATGAAGCAGTTGCTCTGTTTCATGTACACAGACCAGGTGCCAGACCTGTGTACTTACGCAGCACCGCTTCTAGTGGCAGCGGATGAATACAGCATCCCACTGCTGAAACAAGTGTGTGAAGCCATGTTGGCCAAAGGGATCACTGTGACCAATGCTTCAGAAATGGCGGTACTTGCTATGAAACACTCATGTACTAAACTGAAGGAGGTCACCATTGACTTCATACGGGCACACAATGAAGTGTTGGGCACGAATGGCTGGGAGGATGCGATTCTCAAGCACCCACGAATGGTTGCACAGATCTGCCGACTCATGGTGGCCAAACCATCAGAAAAGAGGTACATTCGTAGGCTTACCATATTTTTTGGGTCTAACCCAGGACATATTTTTGAAATTACTTACAAGTCTTACTGCTTACTGAAACATTCAGCTTTACTTATTCAGTTGTATTTTTCATTAGATATGACTTGTTTCAGAAATAATTTATGTACAATGTGGACTGAACAACCAGTTCCTGAAATCAGACTTTCTTAATCACTTTGAACTTCACTGAACACAATTTCATACCTCCTTTCTCGTCTATGGCCAAAATTGCTTTTAGTTTTATCAGCAGTATAACAAATCATATTTTTCTTCAAGTATATCTTTTTTCACACGCTGCAAAAGAAACACAATCAAAATTTTAGCAGTTTTTTGTGACGCTTCATCAAAGTGTAAAAGTTTAACTTGAATTTCCTCTTCCAGACTGAAATTTTTTATAACAGTAGGAACAAGTTTTACTGTACATCAGTTTGAGCTGTTGTTGTTGTGGTCTTCAGTCCTGAGACTGGTTTGATGCAGCTCTCCATGCTACTCTATCCTGTGCAAGCTTCTTCATCTCCCAGTACCTGCTGCAACCTACATCCTTCTGAATCTGCTTAGTATATTCATCTCTTGCTCTCCCCCTACGATTTTTACCCTCCACGCTGCCCTCCCATACTAAATTGGTGATCCCTTGATGCCTCAGAACATGTCCTACCAACCGATCCCTTCTTCTGGTCAAGTTGTGCCACAAACTTCTCTTCTCCCCAATCCTATTCAATACTTCCTCATTAGTTATGTGGTCTACCCATCTAATCTTCAGCATTCTTCTGTAGCACCACATTTCGAAAGCTTCTATTCTCTTCTTGTCCAAACTATTTACCATCCATGTTTCACTTCCATACATGGCTACACTCCATACAAATACTTTCAGAAATGACTTCCTGACACTTGAATCTATACTCGATGTTAACAAATTTCTCTTCTTCAGAAATGCTTTCCTTGCCATTGTCAGTCTACATTTTATATCCTCTCTACTTCGACCATCATAAGTTATTTTGCTCCCCAAATAGCAAAACTCCTTTACTACTGTAAGTGTCTCATTTCCTAATCTAATACCTTCAACATCACCCGACTTAATTCGACTACATTCCATTATCCTCGTTTTGCTTTTGTTGATGTTCATCTTATATCCTCCCTTCAAGACACCATCCATTCCGTTCAACTGCTCTTCCAAGTCCTTTGCTGTCTCTGACAGAATTACAATGTCATCGGCAAACCTCAAAGTTTTTATTTCTTCTCCATGGATTTTAATACCTACTCCAAATCTATCTTTTGTTTCCTTTACTGCTTGCTCAATATACAGATTGAATAACATCGGGGATAGGCTACAACCCTGTCTTACTCCCTTCCCAACCACTGCTTCCCTTTCATGTCCCTCGACTCTTACAACTGCCATCTGGTTTCTGTACAAATTGTAAATAGCCTTTCGCTCCCTGTGTTTTATCCTGCCACCTTTAGAATTTGAAATAGAGTATTCCAGTCAACATTGTCAAAAGTTTTCTCTAAGTCTACAAATGCTAGAAACGTAGGTTTGCCTTTCCTTAATCTTTCTTCTAAGATAAGTCGTAAGGTCAGTATTGCCTCACGTGTTCCAATATTTCTACGGAATCCAAACTGATCTTCCCCGAGGTCAGCTTCTAACAGTTTTTCCATTCGTCTGTAAAGAATTCATGTTAGTATTTTGCAGCTGTGACTTATTAAACTGATTGTTCAGTAATTTTCACATCTGTCAACACTTGCTTTCTTTGGGATTGCAATTATTATATTCTTCTTGAAGTCTGAGGGTATTTCGCCTGTTTCATACATCTTGCTCACCAGATGGTAGAGTTTTGTCAGGACTGGCTCTCCCAAGACCGTCAGTAGTTCCAAGGGAATGTTGTCTACTCCGGGGGCCTTGTTTCGACTCAGGTCTTTCAGTGCTCTGTCAAACTCTTCACGCAGTATCGTATCTCCCATTTCATCTTCATCTACATCCTCTTCCATTTCCATAATATTGTCCTCAAGTACATCGCCCTTGTATAGACCCTCTATATACTCCTTCCACCTTTCTGCTTTCCCGTCTTTGCTTAGAACTGGGTTTCCATCTGAGCTCTTCATGTTCATACACGTGGTTCTCTTATCTCCAAAGGTCTCTTTAATTTTCCTGTAGGCAGTATCTATCTTACCCCTAGTGAGATAAGCCTCTACATCCTTACATTTGTCCCCTAGCCATCCCTGCTTAGCCATTTTGCACTTCCTGTCGATCTCATTTTTGAGACGTTTGTATTCCTTTTTGCCTGCTTCATTTACTGCATTTTTATATTTTCTCCTTTCAACAATTAAATTCAATATTTCTTCTGTTACCCAAGGATTTCTACTAGCCCTCATCTTTTTACCTACTTGATCCTCTGCTGCCTTCACTACTTCATCCCTCAAAGCTACCCATTCTTCTTCTACTGTATTTCTTTCCCCCATTCCTGTCAATTGTTCCCTTATGCTCTCCCTGAGACTCTGTACAACCTCTGGTTCTTTCAGTTTATCCAGGTCCCATCTCCTCAAATTCCCACCTTTTTGCAGTTTCTTCAGTTTTAATCTACAGGTCATAACCAGTAGATTGTGGTCACAGTCCACATCTGCCCCTGGAAATGTCTTACAATTTAAAACCTGGTTCCTAAATCTCTGTCTTACCATTATATAATCTATCTGATACCTTTTAGTATCTCCAGGGTTCTTCCATGTATACAACCTTCTATCATGATTCTTAAACCAAGTGTTAGCTATGATTAAGTTTTGCTCTGTGCAAAATTCTACCAGGCGGCTTCCTCTTTCATTTCTTAGCCCCAATCCATATTCACCTACTACGTTTCCTTCTCTCCCTTTTCCTACACTCGAATTCCAGTCACCCATGACTATTAAATTTTCGTCTCCCTTCACTATCTGAATAATTTCTTTTATTTCATCATACATTTCTTCAATTTCTTCGTCATCTGCAGAGCTAGTTGGCATATAAACTTGTACTACTGTAGTAGGTGTGGGCTTCGTATCTATCTTGGCCACAATAATGCGTACACTATGCTGTTTGTAGTAGCTTACCCGCATTCCTATTTTCCTATTCATTATTAAACCTACTCCTGCATTACCCCTATTTGACTTGGTGTTTATAACCCTGTAGTCACCTGACCAGAAGTCTTGTTCCTCCTGCCACCGAACTTCACTAATTCCCACTATATCTAACTTTAACCTATCCATTTCCCTTTCGAGCTATCCATCATTAATGTTGCATGATTAATATTTTCCAAAGAACACAATATGTTATCAGATATAAATGGTGATGTTGACAATAATTGCCTCAGTTTTGGTTCTAGCAGATGAAAATTGTGGGTTACATAACATTTTAACCAGTTGAGATGTGCACTCTGATGTTTTGAAACTGAGTTTGTGTCCAGCAGTGTGGCTTGCAAATTTAGCCTCTTTAGCAGCACACTTCAAGTCACAATTAACATCTGTGGCTTTAAAAAATCTCTTATGTTTGATGGGATAGTAGAGTTAGTAACAATCCTATGCTTAGCAGTTTTCATGTGCTCTTTAAAATAACCCCTTCCTTTATGTGCAACAGAAAATTCTCCAGTACATAGTGTGCAGTAAACACATTCATTGTTACTATCATTACACAATTTAAAAAATTTGTTTTCCTGTTGTAGGTTAACATTAGACATACACTTTGTTTTACCCATTGGTAAATATGAATAAAGATAAAATGATCAAAAATGTGTAGACGAGTTACTTCACACTCAGAAACAAATAGTAAGTGAAAAGTAGTGGCAGAACTGCTTAGCCATGCCTCCCTATCAACATCAGCACTGGCTGCAAGGTTGACCATAACAAAGCGTTTAAAAACACAATGTAAAAAATGTAGCTCTAAAATTTAAAAAGATCCTTGCCAGTCACCAAATTCTCAAACTCCAGGCATTTTTGCAACCCTGGACATCTCTAAAAAGCAGGATCATCTGGGCCAGTCTTGTACATATGGTAAGCCCATACAGTTGATATGATGTGGTGTATTCAAGAGTGCATCTGTGCATCAGGAGCATGTGTGTACAAGCAGTATAGTGGTAGTATAGGATGAAAAAGGACATATCATCTCATTTATGCCCAAACAATGAAAGTACTTTTTACTAGTTTTCATTTGCAGATGACTGAATGTTTCAGAAGCACCATAAAAATGAACAAGGGCAGTCTAAAGAATCATTTTGTACCTGATTTGTTGGTAGGCCACTTACCACATTTGTAACCGTTCTTCTCTCTCTTTGAGGGACATTTCACATTTATTATTGTAGCACGACAATACTTATCAGATTTTTTTGTGGAAGTTAATCAGTCATGTGTTGGAGCAAGAGGCGAGGAGTCATCAGTCTGCTGATGGGTTTGATGCAGCCTGCGGGAGTTGCTCTCCTGGCCAACTTCTTCACCCCAGAGTAGCACTTGCACCTAACATACTCCATTATTTGTTGCCTGTATTACAATCTGTGTCTTCCCTTACAGTGTGTGTAATCCAGAATTCTTTCTAGAACCAGGCAACTACTACCTTATGTTTTAACACACAACCTATCATTGCGTCTGTCCTTTTAGCCAGTGTTTACGAGATACTCCTCTCCTCACCGATTCTGTAGAGAACCTCCTCATTGCTTATCTTATCAGTCCATCTGATTTTTCAACATTCTTCTGTAGCACTACATCTCAGAGGCTTCAATTCTCTTCTGTTTTGGTTTACCCGTAGTCCAGAATTCACTTCCGTACAATGCTGTGCTCCAAATTTATATCCTAAGGAGGTTCTCCCTCAAATTAAGCCCTATGTCTGAGACATGCTCTGTTTGTGTATGCTTGTCTACACTGTAAATCACCATGAGGTGCATGGCAGAGGGTTTGCCCCATTTTACCAGTTATTAGAGTTTCTTCCCATTCCTTCACATATGGAGCGTGGCAAGAATGATTCTTTGAATTCCTCTGTGCATGCAGTAATTATTTTCATCTTATCCTCATGATTCCTGTGAACAATATGTAGGGGGTGAGGGGGTTGATGTACCGGGTGATTAAAAAGTCAGTATAAATTTGAAAACTTAATAAACCTCGGAATAATGCAGATAGAGAGGTAAAAATTGACATACATGCTTGGAATGACATGTGGTTTTATTAGAACAAAAAGAAAAACAAAGTTCACAAAAATGTCCGACAGATGGCGCTGGACAGCAAAACTGCTACCGTGACGGGTGAGAGGTATGCCGACATGTTACAGAATCGCATCATCCCCAGCCTGGCTGATAAACACCTGCTGGAACATACAATGTTTATGCAGGATGGCGCTACACCCTATATTGCTAGACGAATGAAAGATCTCTTGCGCGCGTCGTTTGGTGGTGATTGTGTGCTTTGCAGCCACTTTCGTCTTGCTTGGCCTCCCAGGTCCCCAGACCTCAGTCTGTGCAATTATTGGCTTTGGGGTTACCTGAAGTCGCAAGTGTATCGTGATCGACCGACATCTCTGGGGATGACAACAACCGACGCCAATGCCTCACCATAACTCCAGACATGCTTTATAGTGCTGTTCACAACATTATTCCTTGACTACAGCTATTGTTGAGGAATGATGGTGGACATATTGAGCATTTCCTGTAAAGAACATCATCTTTGCTTTGTCTTACTTTGTTATGCTAAATATTGCTATTCTGATCAGATGAAGTGCCATCTGTCGGACATTTTTTGAACGTTTGTATTTTTTTGGTTCTAATAAAACCCCATGTCATTCCAAGCATGTGTGCCAATTTGTTCCTCTCTATCTACATTATTCCGTGATTTTATTCAGTTTTCAAATGTATACTGACTCTTTGATCACCCGGTATATTAATGACATAGGAGACAATTTAAGTAGGCCTCTTAGATTGTTTGCAGATGATGCTGTCATTTACCGTCTTATAAAACCATCAAATGACCAAAACAAATTGCTAAATGTTTTAGATCAGATATCTGTATGGTGCAAAAAGTGGCAGTTGACCCTGAATAAAGAAAAGTGTGAAGTTATTCACATTAGTACTAAAAGAAATCCGCTAAATTTCGATTATGCGATAAGTCACACAAATCTGAAGGCCGTAAATTCAACTAAAGACTTAGGGCTTACAATTACAGATAACCTGAAGTGGAACAATCACATAGATAATGTTGTGGGTAGAGCACACCAAAGACTGTGATTCATTGGCAGATCACTTGGAAGGTGCAACAGGTCTAGTAAAGAGACTACCTACACCATGCTTTTTTCTTTTTGTGAAGTGCAAAATTTTACATTCCTGAACATTTAGAGCAAGGTGCCAGTTTCTGCACCATGTTGAAATCTTATCAAGATCTGACTGAATATTTATGCAGATTCTCACAGATAGTACTTGGTTACAGACAACTGCACCATCTGCAAAAAGCCTGATTTTACTGTTAATATTGTCTGCAAGGTAATTACTGTACAACATGAACACAAGGGTCCCAACACACATCTCTGGGGCGCACCCAAAGTTACTTCTACATCTGACAATGACTCTCCATCCAAGATAACAAGTTGTTTCCTCCCTAGCAAAAGATCCTCAATCCAGTTACAAATTTCACTTGTTACCACATATGATCATACTTTTGACAGTAGGGTAGGTGTGGTACTGGGTCAAGTGCTTTTCGGAATTGATCCAAAGCTAGCAGTATGTCATGTGAGAAAAGTGCAAGTTTGGTTTCATATGATCGATGTTTTTGAAAACCATGTTGGTTGGCATTGAGGAGATCATTCTGTTCAAGATACCGCATTATGTTTGAGCTGAGGGTATGTTCTAAGATTCTACAACAAATCGATATCAAGGATATTCAATGGTAGTTTTGTGGATCACTTCTACTACCCTTCTTGTAAACAGGTATGACATGCCTTTTTCCAAGAACTGAGCACGTTTTCTTGTTCGAGGGATCTACGACAGGTTACAGTCAGAAGTGGGGCTAACTCAGCCACAAATTCAGTGTAGAATCTGACAGGGATTTCATTGGGACCTGGAGCTTTGTACAATGTTAGCAATTTCAGATTTTTCTCAACGTCATTGACACTAACACTTATCTCATTCATCGTTTCAGTGGTACAAGGATTAAATTGGGGCAATTCTCCTGGGTTTTCCTTTGTAAAGCAATAACATTTGAAAATGGAGGTAAGCATTTTAGCTTTGCTTTGGTACCTTCAATTTCAGTTCCTGTCTCATTCACAAGGGCTCGACACTAACTTTGGTGCCACTAACAGCCTTTACATACAACCAGAATTTCTTTGGATTTTGTGAAGTGTCATTTGACAATACTTTGCTATCAGAATGAGATTTTCACTCTGCAGCGGAGTGTGCGCTGATATGAAACTTCTTGGCAAATTAAAACCGTGTGCTGGACCGAGACTCGAACTCGGGACCCGCACACTCCGCTGCAGAGTGAAAATCTCATTCTGGAAACATCCCCTAGGCTGTGGCTAAGCCCTGTCTCCGCAATATCCTTTCTTTCAGGAGTGCTAGTTCTGCAAGGTTTGCAGGAGTGCTTCTGTAAAGTTTGGAAGGTAGGAGACGAGGTACTGGCAGAAGTAAAGCTGTGAGGACGGGGCATGAGTCGTGCTTGGGTAGCTCAGTCGGTAGAGCGCTTGCCCGCGAAAGGCAAAGGTCCCGAGTTTGAGTCTCGGTCCGGCACACAGTTTTAATCTGCCAGGAAGTTTCATATCAGCGCACACTGCACTGCAGAGTGAAAATCTCATTCTGGAAACATCCCCTAGGCTGTGGCTAAGCCATGTCTCCGCAATATCCTTTCTTTCAGGAGTGCTAGTTCTGCAAGGTTTGCAGGAGAGATTCTGTAAAGTTTGGAAGGTAGAAGACGAGGTACTGGCAGAAGTAAAGCTGTGAGGACAGGGTGTGAGTCGTGTTTGGGTAGCTCAGTTGGTAGAGCACTTGCCCACGAAAGGCAAAGGTCCCAAGTTTGAATCTTGGTCTGGCACACAGTTTTAATCTGCCAGGAAGTTTCAATACCTTGCTATTGTAGTCATAGAAGGCACCGTGCATTGCTCTCTTGACAGTCAAATGTGTTTCATTCAGCATCTCTCTATCTATAGCCCTAAACTTTGTTTTACACTTATTATGCAGTACTCTCTGTTTCTTTAGAAGTTTCTTTGCGGTGATTGTATACCATTGATGTTTCCTCCCATTATGTACTGTTCTACTGGGTACATGTCTATCCAGTGTGTGGTCAACTATTCTTTTAAACTTGAGCCACTGTTCCTCTATATGCTCCTGACCTGTGCTGAAATTTTCAAGTTCCCCAATGAGATAGGGTATTACTGATTTTTTTTTTCTAGTTTACTGAACATATATATCTTACTGCCTGTTTTAGTTTGTCCTTCGCCCTTTGGTGACCATTGTTGTCACAGCTGCATCATGGTTACTGATACCAGTTTCGATGTGGACATCCTCGAAGAGTTCAGGTCTTTTTGTTACTATTAAGTCCATTATATTTCCATCATGAGTAGGGTTCCTGTTCTAGGTGGTTTTCAGAAAAGACTTATAGTAAAGTTTCACTGGGTTTCTTATCACGCCCAACACTAAGAAAATTGTCATTTTCCTAATTAATTGTTGGATGATTAAAGTCTCCACCAATGATTACAGTATTTTTGTGCAACTTATGTACAAGTGAACTAAGGTTTTCTCTAAAGTTTTTGGTTACATCAAGTGATGAGTCTGGTAGCCAATAGAAGGATCCAGTTATTTTATGTCCACCCCTGATACTGAGTCTTGCCCAAACAGTCTCACATACAGCTTCAATTTCTATCTCGATGGATTTGATTTTTTGTCTGCAGCGACAAATACACCATCTCCATTTCCCACTTGCCTATCCTTTCGATATACACTTAAATTCTCCCCAAATATCTCACTGCTATCAATTTCAGGTTTCAACCAGCTTTTTGTACCTAGTATTATGTGAGCTACGCTGCTTTTCATGAGCAGTTCAAAGTCTGGCACTTTGTTGCAAATACTTCGGCACAGTACCATTAGGATTTTAATACTCTCACCTTTGAGAGGCATTTCTTTCAGTCTTAAAGTGGTAGTTCTGGGTTTTTTTCGAACACCTGCATACAAAGCTTTCTACGGTAACAAATTTCAGTTGAAATGGTCATTAGCTTGACTATTAGTCTACGTGGACTAGCACTCAGAATTCCAAAATATTTGTAAGTCTCGAACTGCTGCACTTTGAAATATTTCTAAGGCCCAATAAAATGTAAGTCCTAGTGGCTCTCGGACTACACAAAAACACCAAAAACAACCTCCTTGACAAAACACGAAAATGAAATACTTTGAGCTCTGCTGTGCTTCCTTATTTAAAAACTTGGTTGGTGTGTAGTGATTAGAGAGTGTAGGAGGATGGGTGGTTTTCTACTGTAAATAGACATAGGCTACACAAGGAAGAACCAGAATCAATATGGTACTCAAAGATAAAACTCCTATTACCATGAGTTTTTGTTGGTATAAACTGTGATTTTGTGGTAAACATTGGAGTGTTACCTCTGCAGTAGTTCACCCATTCATTACTGCCACAAGATCTTCTACAGAACTGAGTAGGTTGGGATCCAAGGTATTTTTTAAAAAGGTCAGGTTCTTAGTAGGTAATATTTCTGAGGCTTCGTCAGACAAGTACATAACAAGTGTGTCTTGTGAAGAATTATTCCTCCTGTTACAGTTTCTGAGAGCTGAAAAGTTGGCCGTGAAATGTCACACATCATACCATTTATTATTATACTGCTACCCTGCAGCTCAAACTGTTCTGCATTCTTAGATCGCCCTTGCTCCTGACAGTTCGTGATAACTACCACTGGATTGGCTACTAAGTACACCCACTGTCAGCTGTCATCTGGAATTTAGGATGCAGTTCAAGGATGCTCCACAGGCACCCTTTGACTCCGTCCCTCTAAGAAAAGTTCTGTTTCACATGTTGCTGTAGCAGTTTGGATCATCATGGATGTGCATTACGCAAAAATCGTTCAACATTTGAGTGGCACACCAATGATAGGTTATGTTATGCCTTTTCTAAATCTCCACACAATTAATTACAATGAGCTTTCCCTCCATTTTATTAATTTCTCTATGAACTTTATTTATTTATTTCATGTTCCTTAGATCCAGTTAGTGAGTCAATCACAAGGATATGGAACGTGTCATATTGTACAGGTTTCAATTTAAACTTACAATAAATACAAGGGCAATTCAATGCCAAATTGTACATAGATTAAGTAAAACATACTATAAATACAGTAATAGATACAATGTCAGTTAGATAACATAACAACCATTTAACAGAAAAAGGAGTTTCAAATAAAGGTTAAAGATAAGAGCACAAAGTAAATCAGATATTAGGCCTACAAGAGTAAATACAGGTACAGCCAATTTGTTGTTACAAAAAGTGTGCTAATGCTCAAATGCACAATATGAACTTTATGAATAATCATCTTTCCCCTACATTTGATGTTCCCACAAATAAAGTGCTGCCGCTACAGCTGTCACCATGATCATTCCACCAGGAAATACTCATTGTTATACTTTACTCACACTGTATACAACAAAGCCATCATCATCTGGTATATACACTGTGAAACAAAACAGAACAAATTCCTAGCTCACTGCAAATAACCAATATTCTAAGCAAAAAATATGCTCGAGAAAATATAAATGTTCCCAAAAATTGAATAACAACTCAGCAGTCAGCCATGATTCCCATTAATCCTACCAAGATATTAACTTAGACCAATAATTCATTACATTTGTGAAAATTCCACTTACACCAATGGTGCAAAAATCCATTATACATTATACTTTGGCAATAGTGATCTGTACTAAAAAATAATCTCCCACCTGTGGTATCTCACAAAGGTTTAAAAGCAAAACAAAGGAGTACTGGAATTTACGCTACGTGAATAACCATAGCTATACTCTCCATTGCCAACATCTAAAATACTACAGTAACACAACAAATCAATTCAAGCAAACTACACACTTGATGCCCTAAAATAAAATAAAAATCATTAACCACCTATATCAAAAATGAAATCAATCCATTCTTTATACTCTGCAAACTGATATCTCAAGTTAAATACCACAAGAAACTCATTCACGATTTGTGCAACACTCAATTACACAATACAAAAAATACACCTAATGAAATGCCAAAAACCTTGATACACTATTACTTCCGTGGTCTTAACATGTATGGCAATGTGCTTGTGGCATTTGCAGGTGCAACATGTCTTTCTCTGCTGTACTTGTTCCTCCCTCCTTTTTTGGGGGGGCCTGGTAATGTGGTAGTAATGAACCTGGCATGCCATGAAAAGGACTTAAACAGGCAACATGTATAACCGTTGCACGCATCGGAAGCTGCAGTTCAACGTTCACTGATGAGGTCATCTGAGTTGCCTGACGTGGGGCTTGATACTGGGTCACAATTTTTTTCAGTTTCCCATTTGGTGTATAAGGGCTTTGTTAGCATTGTGCACTGACCTATGTGGGAGTTCGGTAGTTTAGCATTGTGATGCCCCATTTGCTCCTGACATTTGAGGAAGGGCATTGATATTGCCTGTCTGCACCCACTTCTCTACCTCTCACAACATCTTTGCAAAATTTCACACTTCTCATCATTTTTCCTCACCGTAGGTTTGATTATCCCAGGTGACAACCGTATTTTGTGGCTTCATACTACTTCGTACGGTGACGGGACTGTATTTTCATTGATTTTTGAATTGTAAGCTGTGGCAACAGATGGCAGTAAGAGTATCCGAATCATTGTGTTACCCGTACAAGCAGTGCACATGCTCAGTTCTACCATTTGCCTGCAGATGTGACAGGTTTCACCTCAACTTCTGAATACACAATAGATGGCGTAAATACTTCATAAATTCTGACATAAAATTGGTGCACTGATCTGTAATTAATGTTTCTGGAACACCAAAGTCTAGTAACCAATTCTGCATCTACATCCACATTGATACTGCGCAATCTACCTTACAGCACATGGTGAAGGGTATCCCACACCACTATGAGTCATTTCCTTTCTTGTCCCACTCGCAAATATACACCTCAAAAAAAGTTTTGCGTCACCTCAGTTCCAATAGTTCCGGAACCTGTACAGAAAATTGGAATAGAGATCAACGTAAACATCATTTCCGCCCTTTATATTGCTCATGAAAACCACACATTCCATGTTGCACCACCATGCAGCGAGACCTTCAGAGGTGGTGGTCCAGATTGCTGCACACACCGGTACCTCTAATACCCAGTAGCACATCCTCTTGAAGTGATGGATGCCTGTATTCGTTGTGGCATACTATCCACAAGTTCATCAAGGCTCTGTTGATCCAGATTGTCCCACTACTCAATGGAGATTCGGCGTAGATCCCTCAGAGTGATTGGTGGGTCACGTTGTCCGTAAACAACCCTTTTCACTCTGCCCTAGACATGTTCGAGAGGGTTTGTGTCTGGAGATTGTGCTGGCCCCTCTAGTCGAGCAAAGTCGTTATCCTGAAGGAAGTCATTCACAAGAAGTGCATGATGGGGGCTGCAAATTGTTATCCATGAAGACGAATGCCTCGCCAATATGCTGCCGATATGGTTGCACAATCGGTGAGAGGATGGCATTCACATATCGTACAGCCGTTACAGCGCCTTCCATGACCACCAGCGACATATGTTGACCCCACATAATGCCACCCCAAAATAGCAGGGAACCTCCACCTTGCTGCTCTCACTGGACAGTGTAACTAAGGTGCTCAGCCTGACTGGGTTGCCTCCAAACATGTCTCTGACGATTGTCTGGTTGAAGGCATATGCGACATTCATCAGTGAAGAGAACATGACGCCAATCCTGAGTGGTCCATTCGGCATGTTGTTGGGCTATCTGTACCGTGCTGCATGGTGTCGTGGTTGGAAAGATGGACCTTACCATGGATGTCGGGAGTGAAGTTGTGCATCATGCAGCCTATTGCGCACAGTTTGAATGGTAACTCGACGTCCTGTGGCTGCATGAAAAGCATTATTCAACATGGTGTTGTTGCTGTCAGGGTTCCTCCAAGCCATAATCTGTAGGTAGCAGTCATCCACTGCAGTAGTAGCCCTTGGGTGGCCTGAGCGAGGCATGTCATCGACAGTTGCTGTCTCTCTGTATCTCCTCCATGTCTGAACAAGATCGCTTTGTATCACTCCGAGACGCGCGGACACTTCCCTTGTTGAGAGCCCTTCCTGGCACAAAGTAACAATGCAGACAAGATCGATGCGCAGTTTTGACCATCTAGGCATGGTTGAACTACAGACAACACAAGCCATGTACCTCGTTCCTGGTGGAATGACTGGAAATGATCGGTTGTCGGATCCCCTCCATGTAATAGGTGCTGCTCACGCATGGTTGTTTACATCTTTGGGCGGGTTTAGTGACATCTCTGAACAGCAAAGGGACTGTGTCTGTGATACAATATCCACAGTCAATGCCTCTCTTCAGGGGTTCTGGGAACTGGGGTGAGGCAAAACACTTTTTGATGTGTGTAGAATGAGAGAAAAACAACTGCCTATATGCATATGTAGGAGCCCTAATTTCTTGTATCTTATCCTCAAGGTCCTTATGCCCAACATATATTGGGGGCAACTGAATCTTTCTGCTGTCAGCTTCAAATGTTGGTTCTGTAAATTTTCTCAATAGTGTTCCTCAAAAAGAACATCTCCTCCCCTCCAGTGATTCCCATTTGAGTTCCCAAAACATCAAGCAACCTACCTCTGAACTGCTTTGATGTCTTCCTGTAATCTGACCTGTTATGGGTCCCAAACACTGGAGCGGTACTGAAGAATAGGTTGCACTAACATCCTATTTGTGGTCTCCTTTACAGACTAACAACATTTTCTTAGAACTCTCCCAAAACTGAAGTCTGCCATTCATCTTTCCTACCTCAACTGTCACATGCTCATTCCACTTCATATCACTTTGCAATGTTATGTCCAGATATTTAAATGACATGACTTGTGCCAAGCAGGACACTGCAAATGCTGTATCCAATTATTACGGGTTTGCTTTTCCTACTCATCCACATTAACTTACATATTTCTATCTTTAGAACTAGCTGCCATTCATCACACCAACTAGAAATTTTGTCTAAGTCATTTTGTATCCTCTTACAGTCACTCAGCTTCGACATCATACCATACACCACAGCTAGACTGGTCAACAAGTGACTGAATGAAAGGCTTAGCCCACTCAGCAATTTTACAGAGGACCAGAATTTTCTTGAGTTCTCTACCAAATCTGTAGCTAAGGTGTGACAGTGGCGGTAGTTGTATGCTTCACGCATAGGTCTTTTCGCAGATGTACGAATCTCTGCTTCCTCAACATTTTCTGAATCTCATTATTAAACCATGGTGGGTCTTTTCCATCCTTAATCTGCTGGAACTAAGTGATATCAGTTCACCATCTAAATGTGGCACTAACAACTGCTTATCTGCTCTTTCTAGCAGAAACACTCTCCTAGCCTTCTCAATTAATTTATTAACTTTTGTAACCATAGTTGCTGTAATGATTTCATGATCATTAACCCCGTTTCAATACTGACATTGTCATTAAGGTCCGGCCTATTTGTAGCTACAAAATCTAAGATTTTTCAATTGTGTGTGGGCTGCCAAAATAGTTGCTCAAGACAGTTTTCAGAGAATGTGTTCAAAAGTACTTTGTATGAATGGCTGTCTGTATCCCGTGCAGTGAATCCATAGACTCCCAGTCTGTACTCAGTAGGTTAAAGCCACTTCCAACTAGTAATCCATGATCTAGGTATTTATGCACTATCGATCATACACATTCTTTGAATGACTCTAGAACTGTTATAGCGGAATCAGGGGTGACCAGTAAAACCAATTAACAGTTACATTGGTTTCATGTAGATCTGTTATACACTATCAGATAACTCCAGTGCCACATTCAACTTTGGCCCCAATTTTTCGCCATTGCCTGTGCTCCCATACAAGTTTGCTGATACAGAGTAGCTGCTATTCCCAAGTAATGCAAAAAACTGATCTATTATGGTTAGAATGTAATGATTCCTTGCTGGCAGTCTGGCCAAAAGGTCTCAAAATGTCCATCCCATTCATTTCAAAAGATTTATTGGCTTCCAGTAACCTTTGAAGTGGAATACACTGATTGCTCAACTCCACCCAATGTGTGCATGGCACACAACTTTTAATATACTGCTTTACATCTTGTCTATGTGTACAACACCAATAATGTTTGGCTATGCACTGCTCCATGTTTATGTGGTCCCCATGACAAAATAATGTGTAATCATGTGCCTGTTTTAGCACTTCCTCCTGCATCGTGATTGGAAAAACAACATGTGGCCCAAGGTTTGTCATCTTGCATAATACATCGTTGTGTGTGGCGAACTGTGGCTGCATTGCAAGTAATTTGCAGTACTTGTCAGCAACTTGCTCTCTTTACCACTGTGCAGTGATATGACTTAATGTCTGTGATGCACCGGTCTTCATACATAGGCATTACTGTGATTTTTATCAGATTTATGGACTATTTTGAAATCAAATTCACTTAGTTTCAGTGCCCAACATGTCAGTCTGTTAGATGTATTCTTCAATCCCATAACCATTTCAGTGCATGATTACTAGTGTCATGCAATAATATGAACTCCTTTTTGTAGCTTGGAAAGGGCAATATAGGGCTACAGAACTAGTTGTCAACAATTATTTTAGCTTTTCAAATGCATCCCGGCATTCCAATGTCCAGTGGAATTTTACATGTTTTTTTCAGTAAGTACATGAGAGAGCATGCTACTTATGCAGATCTGGGGACAAAATTTCCTACAGTAATTTATTGGCCTAGAAACAATCACAACTCTTTTCCTGTCTGAAGTGAAGTGTTGGCAAAATTTACACACCCATCACCAATCTAACATCTGTTTGTATCCCATCGTGATTAACCCCATAACTTGACATCCCGAGTTATCTCATTTTTATTATTTTGACACAAACTTAAAATCCCAAGTATACTCAAGCAATTTAAGGAAATACCTTCAAAAAATAAAACCCAGCTTATACAAGGTGTACAACTTTACTTTCACCGTTTTTTCCCCAACATATGAGGCTTTAATGAAATAAATTAGTTACACATGTATCATTCAAAGTATTTTCCATCACTGGCCACTACTTTCTCCCATCTTTCAGGCAGTGTATGAATCCCATGTCGAAAAAATTGATCATCTTTTGAAGCGATCCACGAATCAGTCCAATTTGTGACTTCTTCATGAGATCGGAAGTATTGGTCAGCCAGGCCATGCGCCATTGATCTAAACAGGTGATAGTCAGAGGGAGCAATGTTTGGAGAATATGGTGGGTGGGGTAGGACTTCCCATTTTAATATTTCCAACTATGTTTTAACCTCTTTTGCAACTTGGCATCAAGCGTTGTTGTGCTGCAAAATAACTTTATCGTGCCTCTCGCTGTATTGCGGCCGTTTGTCTTTTAATGCTCTGCTCAAATGCATTAATTGCTTTTGATAATGAGCACCTGTGATTGTTTCACTTGGTTTTAACACCTCATAGTACACGACACCGAGCTGATCCCACCGAATGCAGAGCATGATCTTGGAGCCATGAATATTCGGTTTGGCCGTCGACGTGGAAGCATGGCCGGAATATCCCCATGATTTTTTGCGTTTTGGGTTATCTTAATGAACCCATTTTTTGTCACCAGTCACAATGCGATGCAGAAATCCCTTCCAGTTTTGCCTCTGAAGCAACTGTTCACAAACACACAAACACTGTTCAACGTCTCTTGGTTTCATCTCACACGTGACCCAAGTTCCTTCTTTCTGAATCATGCCCATAGCCATGAGACATTTTGAAATGGCTTGCTGTGTCACTCCCACTAATCGTGCCAATTCTTCTTGAGTTTGACTCAGCAATGTCTCCAATTCTGCATCTTCGAAAACATTCTCTCTTCCACCACTATGCCAGTCTACGACATTAAAATCACCGTTTTTGAAGCGTTGAAACCACTCATGACATGTTCTTTCACTAATAGCATCCTTACCATACGTACTTGAGAGCATTCGTTGAGACTTGGCCTCTATTTTCTTCATATTGAAACAAAACAGTATCACCTCCCACAAATGAAGAGAATTAGGCTCATCAACTGACAGCTTTATGGTGCAGACACAAATTGATTAATGTTTGAATGAGGTTATGTTGACCGAGGTCCAAGCTAACTGCCTGACATCTGCGATCTGTTTCTTTCGATGGCTACTTAAGTGTTGTTGCCACCAATCAGCAAATGCCGGAAGCAAAGTTCTGCACCTTGTAGTTGAAAGTTCAGTCGCTAGAGAGCATCTGCTACTACATTTGAAACACGTCTGTAGCATTTTCCTTACTGTGAGTGCCACTAATTATTGTATTTACTGTGTACACCTTGGGATACTTGACAACAAAATGTGTGCTTTTTAGATTCTCTCCTGTATTGTTGTTTAGGCAATGCTTTCAAAAACAGATGGCTGTAATGATCCTGAGTTTGACATTGAATTTAGCAGCTCAGAAAGTGAAGAAGAATGTCATGTTACTTCATCGGAAACTGAAAGTGACAACATTTCCTCAGTTTAGTGACAAGTGCCCACCAGTGGTACGAGATAAATACATCCCATGTACTCCAACCAGCTCCTCCAAGATCTATGTTGACAGGAAACTGTTATGAGATACATAGTTAGTCTTCAAAGCTACACAGAAGCTAAAAAGTAACTTCAAGGATCAGGATGTTTCAGTCAAAGTCCAGTGGACAGGTATACTCAAGTTATTGTTATTGGTGATCCTCAAAATTTTGTAACTCATTATTTTGAGCTTTAAAAGCTATCTAGATTTATGTTCCAGGGAACTGTTTTGAAATACAGACTTTATAGTTACACAGAAACAAAAATATGGCTTTAAGTTTCAGGGTATTTCAGTCAACGTCCAGCACATGAGTATACTTGGAATTTTATTAGTGATGATTTCCAGACTTTTTAACTTATCATTTTGAGCATTAAAAGCTATCTTTATATGACTGTATGTATTGTCATTCATTGTAAGATGTTTTTCATTAATAGAAAAATATTATTTTTTTAGAACATAACTTGAGGAAAAAAGTTAAGTTAATTGGTTAATTATATGTCCTAAGTAATATATTGCTTGTAGTGTGAAGTGATGCTTTTCTACACTAAGAATTTGGTATGCTACACATAATTTCTTAAATACTTCCCTCAACCATCACACGTGCTCCTCCGTATCTTTTGCAAAAATAGTTATATTGTCCAGATGTACCATAAGCTGGTTTGGTTTCAGTTCTCTCCACCCAACAAATGCTGAATTGTGGCTGGTGTATTCTTCAACCCAAACAGCATATGCCAATACTGGGAGTTACCCAAAGGAACAGTAAAAGACATTTTCAGCTGGTCCTCTGGTGCTGCCTCAAGCTGATGATAATCACCCCATAGATCTATAGTAGAAAACTACATACACTGCCCCAAATTGTTCAGAGTCTCCATTATATTTGGAAATGATATTCATGGATATAGAATGGATATATCATACAACTATTGAGGTATCTCTAGTCACAACAAAATCAATATTTCTTCATTCCATCCAGGCTCTTTTTCAGTACAATCAACACAGGTACACCCCGTGAGCTGGCACTTTCCTCTGTAATACCATCTTTAATTGCCAATTAATGAACTCCTCCATTGCTAATTGTAGGTGACGGGGCACACAATATGGCTTACAGTACACAGGTGATTCAGTCAGAGTTGGGATTGTTTGTTGTATCACCGAGGTCCCAAGTAAAGACCCGTGAGAATTAATCAAGTCCTCAAACTAAAATGTACTTCCATCACTACGTTCTCCATTTCTTTTAAAAGCTTCTTTTTCTTATATGACACTGTCACACTGACAGCTTGCTTATGGCTAGAGTTTGAATTTGTCATCTATACATCATTTTCATCTAGAACATCTATTTTAATGACCAACAACCCTTTAGATAAAGCCATGTCTCTGTTCCCATCATTATCAATCCCAAAGGGCCCTACACACTCACTGTCTGTCTCCTGTACATGTACAATATTCCTCCATACAAAACACCTGCTTTCACCCAGTCACTCAGTGGCATAGAACATATTTATAGGTAGATTCATTCCTACGCTCATCCATAACAGTTTCCTTATACCTTCTGCTTCATCGTGTGAACTGGTCCTTACTGCTCTTTTACCCATTTTAATTGGTTCTTTCCAGCAAGACAAATATTGCTCTTCCATGTCACTGACAAATTTCCCCACTGGTGGAGCAATGTACCTCCGAGTTTTATTATGCATTGTGCAAGGTCAGTTGCATAATGCTTATACTGCAAATTTAGTGCTGGGATAACACAGTAACCATCGATTGCATGGAGCAAAATTTTCATATACTCCCAGAAATGTTTTACTCAAAAGAAAACATAAGATCACTGAACTCAGTGAATGCTCTTAATTATCCCCTGCTCCTCACAATTTGAACTGTGCAGGGTTTAACTGCCTCTTACACATGAGGTCCAAAATTGCCACAGACATTTGTGCATCTGTGTCTAATAAAAACTTGTGTTCCCTTGCACATACTACGTCGATGAAGCACAATTCCACTTATCTGCATGTTTCATTCATGCTAAAATTGACTGGGAATGTCATTTGGCAGCCCTGGGGCTCTCATTACCATTTAATGGTTCATTATTCCTATTTTGTCCCTTCTTATTACGTTCTTTACACTTTTTGTAAAAGTCCAGTTCTCAATGACTAACATTCCCCCACTTCCTACTTTGTGGCTAATGACAGTCTTGTCATATGTGGCCCAAACATCCCCAGCAGTAATTCCTGACATCAGCAGAAGAAATACTTTTCCCTCATGGACTTGAGATATGCATCTATTTCTTCTAAAGCCATTGCTGTGCCTAAGACTCTAGCTAAGTCCTTGGAAATTCCGCACGTACATTCTTTGACTCATCGGGTGCATACCTGTAAAACACATCTTGCAGAAGGACCCTATTCATCTCGTTACTGTCCATTTACTTGTAGGTATTAACATTGAGCTTTCTTATTCTATGCACAAAAGTTTGAATGGATTCGCCTTGTTTCTGTGAGACACCATTTAACTGTTTGCGGCAGTACCTACAACTGTTCTGTTTTCTATACTGTCGTACTGTCTCTCCTCAATACTTCAAGTAATTGTGCATTCCTCAAGTCCTCCTGGTATATAAAATGTGTTTTAGCATCCTGTATTAAAGATAATTTAGCCATTTGTAACAGTTGTTCGTCTGGCCAGCAACCCAGCTCTTTGGCTGTCAGCAGGTTATCTTTCTTGCCTTGCCTGAAAAATAATCAGCTAGGCTAGCGACACTCGCATCTAGGACAGATACGAAGAAAATGGAAGAGAATCTGTCCTATTTTAAAGTATCTAACCACCTATGCAGGTCTACATTACCTGCCGGCATTTACTGGATGCAGGAAAGTCTGAACCTTTTCCTGACTGGTAACCACTTGTGCCTTTGAGTTACTCATTGTGAAACCTGGATCTAACACAACAGAACAAACACAACAGGATAAACATAGGGTAATACTGGAACAGTTCTTTGACACTGCTTAATATTTTATGTCCTAGTGGTTGGCACTCTGTACATTTCCTGGTGTAATGTCCAAACCTTCTGTTCTCCCCCCCCCCCCTCCCCCCTCCTGTGGATCCGGGGGTTAGAACAGGCCCGAGGTATTCCTGCCTGTTGTACGAGGCGACTAAAAGGAGTTTCACATGTTTCGGTCTTTATGTGATAGTCCCCTGTAGGGTTTGACATTCATTCTTCAAAATTTTTCTGAAGAGTGAGCCAATTGGGGAAGGGCGCCTTCAAGGTGCATCGTGTCCATCGTGCATTGAGATCTTTAGCCCACTTTCTCGTCGTTGCATTGAAATCCTGCCCATTCTCCATCTCTTGGGCGAGGACACCTTCCTGGGTGCGTTATCCACCATGCACTATGCAATGTCACTTTCTGAATCACAGATGACCATGGACTTCTTTGCACCTGATATCCAGCACGGTTGCCAGTCGGTTGTGGTTGGGCCACCATGTACCCTGTTGGTTGTAGCCCCCTGACAACACAGGGATCGCTCTGCTGATGCCTGCGCCGTTAACTCCCCATGTATGCCAAGGGGTAGATGCCCATCCCCATGGGGCATTTGGACTCCCGGCAATGGCCTTCCTGCTAGGTGGCCTTTGCTGTGGCTGGGTGGCACCCGTGGGGAGGGCCTTGGTCAGAGTGGGTGGCATCAGGGCGGATGACACGCCATGAAGTGTAGTCCATCATCTCTTGCTGGTGGTGAAACACCAGCAGTCTCTAAGCGATCACGAGCTCAATTCAACGCACAGAGGTATGATCCCAAATCGTTCCACTCCCTGGCCACACCATGGGAGGA
This sequence comes from Schistocerca cancellata, assembly GCF_023864275.1. Taxonomy (NCBI): domain Eukaryota; kingdom Metazoa; phylum Arthropoda; class Insecta; order Orthoptera; family Acrididae; genus Schistocerca; species Schistocerca cancellata. Next base: position 1,052,687,217 of record NC_064627.1, on the reverse strand, counting down.
ACGTCAGGCTAAGGATGGCAGCGAATCTTATTCGCCCTGGTACCTTGTATGTTCGAGAGCTGATGGGGAATCTTTCATGATGATGAAGCCTCAGTTTTTTGTTGAGCATTTAGAGGACAAGTTCAGGGAGGTGGAGGGCTTGTCCAGAATGAGATCTGGGTCAGTCTTGACCAAAACAGCATCCTCTCCCGAGTCACGGGAGTTACTCGCTTGTGACAAGCTGGGGGATGTTTCTGTAACCATCACGCCCGATAAGAGCTTAAATATGGTCCAGGATATCATATTTCGCAGAGACCTTCTTTTGCAGTCTGCCGATGAGCTGCACGCCAATTTAGAGCAGCGAGGTGTACATTTTGTCCGGCGTGTCCACCGGGGACCAAAGGATAATCAGATAACCACTGGTGCCTTCATCTTGGCCGTTGAGGGTGATACATTGCCCGAGAAGGTCAAGGTGATGGTCTACCAGTGTGATGTAAAGCCCTATATCCCTCCCCCAATGCTGTGCTTTAAGTGCTGGAAGTTCGGCCACATGTCTTCCTGCTGTACTTCCAGTGTCACATGCCAAGATTGCGGACGCCCATCACATCCCAATACTCCATGTGCCCTGCCTCCCATCTGTGTCAACTGTGGAGAGCACCATTCACCTAGCTTGCCTGACTGCAGGATTCTCCAGAAAGAAAGGAAAATCATTGGAGTACAAGACCCTGGACCGACTGACCCACACTGAGGCTAAGAGAAAATTTGAACACCTGCATCCCGTGCATATGACAGCGTGCCACCAACGCCACTACAACAGTTCTGGCACCATCAGCTCTGCCAACTCAGGTCGCCTCTCAGAGCCGGAAGACTACACCTGCCCCCTTGATGGTGGGGGGCATTTCCCTCCCTGTTGCTCCTGCACCTCCTACTTCAGGAGCAACCATCGGGGACATCCGTCCCCACTTCTAAGCCGGAGAAGCATAAGTATTCTTCAGTATTTCTCACTTAGAAGGGGTCCTTCGGGTCACTCCCTTCCCAGGTTTCTTCTAGTGAGAAAGACGACACCCGCCAGTGGCTGAAGAGCCCAATAGAAGCTGGTTGTAGGGTTTCACACTCATCCTCAGTGCCGGAGACTGAGCCAGTGAAGTCCTCCCAGCCAAGGAAACCCAAGGAGCAATGAGAGAAATACAAAAAGAAAACCCCTAAGACCAGGGAAATTGCGGTGGCACCCACACTACTGCTACCTAGATCTTGCCAGACCCTCAGACACAATGGATATAGACTGCTCAGGCAATAAATAAGTGGCAGCAGGTGACTCCTGAGGCGTAAACTGCCTCATTGAATGTTGCATGCCTTCCCAGCCTCACGATGTCATCCTGCAGTGTAATTGCGGCGGTTTTTTCCACCGCCTGGCTGAGCTACGGCAACTGTTAAGCTTTATACCTGCTATCTGCTTTGCCCTCCAGGAAATCTGGTTCCCAGCAGTGCGGACCTCTGCCCTCCGCGGCTATAAGGGATATTACAGGAACCGTAGTGACTGTAATCGAGTGTCAGGTGCAGTTTGCGTTTATGTCCTAAACTCAGTCTTTAGTGAACATGTGCCCCTTCAAACCCCTCTTGAAGCTGTGGCTGTCAGAATAAGGACGGCACAGGAAATAACTGTCTGCAATTTATATCTTCCTCCAGATGGTGCAGTACCCCTGAATGTATTAGCTCCACTGATTGATCAACTCCCTAAACCTTTCCTACTTCTGGAAGGTTGTAATGCCCATAACCCCTTGTGGGGTGCTACCATGCTTACTGGCCAAGACAGAGATGTCAAAACTTTACTGTCGCAATTTGACCTCTCCTCTTAAATACTGGGGCCACCACACATTTCATTGTGGCTCATGGTAGTTACTCAGCCATTGATTTATCGATTTGCAACCCAGGACTTCTCCCATCTATCCACTGGAGAGTACATGACGACCTGTGTGGTAGTGACCACTTCCCCATCTTCCTATCACTGCCCCAGTGGGGCTTTGAACAAGGCGGACTGGGGATCTTTCACCTTTGCTGTCACCGCTGAGTCTCCTCCACATGGTAACATTGATGTGATGGTTGAGCAGTTGACTATCACAATTGTTTCTGTGGCAGAACAATTGTTTCTGCTGCAGAAAACGCTATCCCTCGCTCTTTAGGGTGCCTGAGGTGTAAGGCAGTCCCTTGGTGGTCGCCGGAAGTCGCTGAAGCAATTAAGGAGCGTCGGTGAGCTCTACAGCGGCATAAGCGGCACCCTTCCCTGAAGCACCTCATAGTCTTCAAACAGCTCCGTGCCCATGTTCGCTACCTTATCAAACAACAGAAGAAGGAGTGTTGGGAGAGATATGTCTCCACCATTGGGTGCCACACATCACCTTCCCAAGTCTGGGCAAAGATTAAACATCTTTTCGGGTACCAGGCCCCAACAGCTGTCCTCGGTGTTACCATAAATGGCAAGTTATGTACCGATGTAAATGCAATTGCCGAGTACTTTGCTGAGCACTTTGCTCGAGCCTCTGTGTCGGAGAATTACCCCCCAACCTTTCACTGGAAGGGAACGTCCTCTCATTCACTACATGCTGCAGTGAATCCTATAACGCCCCATTTACAGAGTGGGAGCTCCTCAGTGCCCTTGCACATTGCTCGGACACAGCTCCTGAGCCTGATCGCATCCACAGCCAGATGATTAAACATGTCTCATATGACTACAAGCAACTGACTACAAGCAACTGACTACAACCAACTGGATCTGGTGCAATGGTGTCTTATCATCACAATGGCGTTAGAGCACCAACATTCCGGTGCTCAAACCCGGTAAAAACCTGCTTGACGTGGATAGCTATAGGCCCATCAGCCTCACCAACTTTCTTTGTAAGCTGCTGGAATGTATGGTATGTCGGCGGTTGGGTTGGGTCCTGGAGTCACGTGGCTTGCTGGCACTATGTCAGGGCAGCTTCCGCCAGGGTCGCTCTACCTCTGATAACCTTGTGTCCATCGAGTTTGCCATCCGAACACCCTTCTCCAGACGGCATCACCTGATTGCTGTCTTTTTTTACTTATGTAAAGCATACGACACGACTTGGCGACATCATATCCTTGCCACATTGTACGAGTGGGGTCTCCGGGGACCACTCCCGATTTTTATCTGAAACTTCCAGTCGCTCCATACTTTCCATGTCCAAGTTGGTGACTCCCATAGTTCCATTCATATCCAGGAGAATGGAGTCCCGCAGGGCTCTGTGTATTGAATGTCTCTCTATTTTTAGTGGCCATTAACGGTCTAGCAGCAGCTGTTGGGCCCTCTGTGTCACCTTCTCTGTATGCAGACAACTTCTGCATTTCATACTGTTGCTCCAGTACAGTTGTTGCTGAGCAGCGCCTCCAGGGAGCCATCCACAAGGCGCAGTCATGGGCTCTAGCCCATGGCTTCCAGTTTTCAGCCGCAAAGTAGTGTGTGCACTTCTGTCGGCGTTGTACCGTTCATCCGGAACCCGCTCTTTACCTTAATGACAATCCACTCACTGTAGTGGAGACATATCAATTCCTAGGACTGGTTTTCGATGCTCGATTGACTTGGCTCCCTCATCTTCGTCAGCTTAAGCAGAAGTGCTGGCAGCACCTCAATGCCCTCCATTGCCTGAGCAACATCAGTTGGGGTGCAGATCTCTCTATGCCGCTGCAGCTCTACAGAGCCCTTGTCCAATCCCGAATTGACTATGGGAATGTGGTTTATGGTTCAACAGTGCTTTCAGCATTGTATTTGCTTGACCCTGTGCACCACTGTGGGGTTCGATTAGCGAAGGAGCTTTTAGGACGAGTCTGGTGTCCAGCATACTGGTGGAGGCGGGTGTCCCTCCACTACAGATCAGACGTGTGCAACTGCTCGCCAGTTATGCAGCAGACATTCATAGTTCCCCTGAGCATCCGAATTACCGTCTCCTTTTCCCACCCGCAGCAGTCCATCTCCCATATCGGTGGCCCAGATCGGGGCTAACGATTGCGGTTTACATGCGGTCCCTTCTCTCTGAACTGGAGTCCTTCCCTTTACCACCTCTACTTGCGGTCCATTCACGTACGCCTCCGTGGTGTACACCTCGGCCGCAGCTTCGTCTGTACCTTTTGCATGGCCCTAAGGGCTCCGTTAACCCCGCTGCTCTACGCTGTCACTTCATCTCGATTCTTGACGTGTTCCGGGGCTCTGAAGTGGTTTACACCGATGGCTCAATGGCTGATGGTCATGTAGGCTTTGCATATGTTCATGGAGGACATATTGAGCAGCACTCCTTGCAGTTGGCTGCAGTGTTTTCACTGCAGAGCTGGCAGCCCTATCTTGTGCTCTTGCGTACATCCGCTCATGCCCTGGCGAGTCATTTCTCCTGTGTACTGGCTCATTGAGCAGCCTACAAGCTATCAATCAGTGCTACTCTCGCCATCCTCTGGTAGCGTCCATTCAGGAGTCCATCTATGCCCTGGAACAGTCCTGCCATTCCACGGTGTTTGTATGGACCCCAGGACACGTCGGAATCCCCGGCAATGAACTTGCCGACAGGCTGGCCAAACAGGCGACATGGAAACCGCTTCTGGAGATAGGCATCTCCGAAGCTGACATGCGGCCTGTCATACACTGCAAGGTTTTCCGGCTTTTGGAGACGGAATGGCATAACAGCACGCACAACAAACTGTGTGTCATTAATGAGACTTTGAATGTGTGGAAGTCTTCCATGCAGGCCTCTTGCAGGGAATCAGTTGTCCTCTGCCGGCTCCGCATTGGCCATACGTGGCTAACGCACAGATACCTACTCCATTGTGAGGACCCACCTCAGTGTCACTGTGGCTCCCTAATGACAGTCATCCACCTCTTGCTGGACTGCCCACTTTTAGCCACTCTGCAGCAGACTTTTAACTTTCCCAGCACCCTGCCCTTGGTGTTGGGTGACAATGCCTCCACAGCAGCTTTAGTTTTACATTTTATCCGTGAGAGTGGGTTTTATACTTCTATGTAGGTTTTAGCGCATGTCCTTTGTCCCTCTGTGTCCTCCACCCTAGTGCTTTTAGGGTGGAGGTTTTAGTGTGTTGCAGAGTTCCCTTTGTATTCTCATGGTTGGCCAGCCACTGTAATCTGCTTTCATGTTTTACTCTCTTCTGTATCTAGCATCTCTCTGTTGTTTCCTTGTCCTCTCGTCTTCCTTTTAGTGTTCGTTGCCTTCCGTTCGTTCTTGTGGCTTTTCCTTTTTTTCCATTTTGTGTTATATGTTCCATCCACTTTATTCTCACGCTTGTGGCATTGTTTTATTAGGAACAAGGGACCGATGATCTCGTAGTTTGGTCCCTTCTCCCAACCAACCTTCTGTTCTCGAAACATGCTACAGGTGATACCTGAGCAATGCCCATACTAACTAGGTGCAAACTAGTATATGCTACTGTCTCAGTTTACTCTGAACACCTCAGTTCATTGAGCGCACTGTCACGAACTGCACTCAAAAATCAGAATCGTTAAAAACCAATTGACCCACCATAGCAAAACATTTGAAGGGAGAACTGCCAGAGGAAAACACTTGTTTCCATTCACTACATTGCACTAATGATGGCGTAAGCTGACTCATGACATTGCTTGATGTCACTGGTAGCTTCTGACATCAGTTATTACAGTGCCAGGAAGATCCAAGCATAAAATGTCAGGAAGTCATCTCAGGATTGTGAGCTGGGTGGTAGGTTTGAAGAACCAGTCCCTCAGGTGGTGTGGAATTATAAGAGCAGTGGTATTAACATATAATTTTCAGCAGAATTCATACAGTCTCTGTGGGCAGTGCCATTGACACTGGACAGCAGAGCTCACCCTAACAAATTACATTGTGTACACTTGATTAAGAATTCATCCTAAAAAATGGAATGATTTGTGCCACCCCTCATAGCAGTAGACTCTTTTATACTTTTTCTTTCTACCTTGGGATGAATAGCATCACACTTCACTACATCTACATAGATACTCCGCAACCCTCCATATGGTTCGTGGTGGAGGGTACCCTGTACCACTACTAATCATTTCCTTCCCTGTTCCACTTGCAAATAGAGCAAAGGAGAAACGACTGCTATAAGCTCCTTATGAGCCCTAATTTCTCGTATCTGATCTTCATGGTCCTTACACGTAGTGTATGTTGGTGGCATTAGAATCATTCGACAGTCAGCTTCAAATGCCAGTTCTCTAAATTTTTTCAATAGTGTTCATCGAAAAGCATGTTGCCTTCCCTCCAGGGGTTCCCATTTGAGTTCCCGAAGCATCTCTGTAACACTTACACATTGTTTGAACCTACTGTCACCACTTTGGATCTCTCTTACTGAGGTTGATATACATGGAAATGTATTGTTCAGACATCTAACAGCGATGTTATTCCAGTACTGTACAATTATCCAGTAGTTGGATGTCTTGTACAATTGTATTAAGACATGGTAGATCTTCATAACAGTGTTTAAATATTATGTATTGATTTTGATGTTCCATTTCCAGTTTTAATGTTGTATATAGTGAGATGAAATACCTTACATGTAAGAGAATCTCTCTCGTGTCTACACAGATACGAGGGTGAGTCAGTTATTATCCGCAATTTAGTTATATATTTGTTTATTTTGGTAGTACTGTCGTTTTACATTGATGACGCATGCTTTGTTTATTTGTTGTTATATCTTTGCAATTTTCATGCTGCTAGGTTAGTTTCGTTATCGCTCCCTTGCTATTAATCATGGCTGCTCCGCTGTCTATTTGCGCCAAAGAAGAGCAACGTTCAGTGATTCGTTTTTTGTGGGCGGAAGGTGTATCAGTGGCCGAAATTCATCGAAGACTTTTGGTACAGTACGGGAACAGTGTTTTGCCATGGATTGAAAAATTCCGAAATGTCGCACAAATGTTACGCACAATGAAGGAGCCAGACGACTGTTTACTGCCACAAATGAAGAAAGCATTGAGCGTTCATGTGAAATGATTCTCGTAGACAGACAATTGACAAAGTGGCACATCATCTGCGAATTAGTCACGGTTCTGCCTACGAAATCATCCACAACAGGCTTGGGTATCATAAAGTTTGTGCAAGATGGGTCTCAAAACAACTCACACAGTTGCATAAACAAACACGCTTGGACATCGGCAAAAAATGTTTCGTTTGCTATGGTAACGAAAGGGACAACTTCTTAGACAGGGTCATAACTGGTGACGAAACATGGATCCATCATTACGAGCCAGAGAGTAAACGGCAGAGTGTGGAATGGAAACATCCAAATTTGCCGTGCAAGAAATAATTCATTATACAACCGTCCGCAGGAAAACTGATGATTATGATTTTTTGGGTTGCACAATGTCCAGTACTGGAACATTATGGGGAAAGGATCACAACAATAAACAGTGTAGGTTACAGTGAGATGCTTACTGCGAGGCTAAAGCCTGCAATTCGAAGCAAATGCCAAGGATTGCTGTCAAAAGGTGATGTGTTGTTGCATGACACTGCCGGTCCACATACTGCTGCCCACATTGCTGAAATGCTCCAGAAGCTCAAATTTGAAGTACTGGATCATCCTCCATATAGTCCTGATGTTGCCCCTTCTGACTATCACTTGTTTGGTCCACTCAAACAGGTATTAAGAGGCCGTCGATTTGCCTCGGATGAAGCAGTGAAAGAAGTGGTGCATTCCTTTATGAGGGCATCAGGAAGCTTGTACGACGACAGACCAAGTGCGTTGAAATGCAATGAGACTATGTCGAAAAATAATGTTCTTGTGAGTTTCCTATTTGATTACAATAAAATTTTATAAGTACTTTGCGGATAATAATTGACTTACCCTCGTAATTATGACTGAAAATTTTCGTGTTGAGATTATGACTTTTACCAGTCAAACATTAAAGGTGTTTCTTTGCACCTAAGGGTGGTACAATACAATATCTGCAAGTTGTAGGACACCACATACAGAGAATGTTTCAATAGTAAAAAAAAGAAGTAAACAAATATGTAATTTTTTCTGTCAAGTTTGTTGTAGTGTTCCTTATTTTAACTCGACTTATCTTGCAACCATATCTGTAGTTGTTACATTAGCATTTTTTGATTGTCGCAGCAAGGAACAGTTGCCGTCGCCAGATGCGCTGCCAAGCAGAGGTCACCTGGAAGAGGATATGGCAGTGCTGTTGGAGTCTGGAGAGGCAGCAGATGTGACGCTGAGGGTGGGCAAGCAGGGCGCCCGGATGGCAGCCCACAGGACATTGCTGGTGGCACGCTGCCCTACACTCGCTGCCAAGCAGCACGTTGAGAGCACGGAGCCGAGTGTCCTCACACAAGTCCTGCGCTTCCTCTACACAGGGCGGGTGGCGCTGGAGGTGGACTCAGCAGGTAGAAATGGCAAAATTATCTACACCAGCAATATAGGGTCTGAGTGATATCAATACTGATGCTCCATCAGATAAAACATCAATATTTTTGATACATTTAATGACCAGTATGATATATCAGAACATTTATACGAATTAATTGATGTATCAAACAATGGAAAATCCAGGATGGAATGTAAAATATTATGAAAAGGAAAGTTGCTACTCACCATGTAGCAGAGATACTGAGTCGCAGATACGCACAACAAAAAGACAATCACAAATAAGCTTTCAGCCAACAGGGCCTTTGTTGAAAATAGCCACACACACACACACACACACACACACACACACACACACCTCTCTCTCTCTCTCTCTCTCTCTCTCTCTCTCTCTCTCTCTCACCCCCCCCCCCCCCCCCCCCATGTAAACACAACTCACACACACAACTGATGACTGCAGTCTCTGGCAGCTGAAGCCACACTCAGCTGGCTTCAGCTGCCATAAACTGCAGTCGTGTGTGTGGGTTGTGTTTGCATGAGTTTGTGTGCATGTGTGTGGGTGTGTTTTAGTCAGTCAGTCGTCTATTTTCGACAAAGGCCTTGTCAGATGGAAACGTATTTGTGATAGTCTTTTTGTTGTGCCTATCTGCGACTTAGCATTAATCGATATATCAGTTTTCGTAATGGAAATTTTTAGTGTACACTGATCAGCCAGAACATTATGACCCTCTACCTAATAGCTGGTATTTCCACCTTTGCCACGGATGACAACAGCAACTGGTCATGGCATGGAAGCAGTGAGGTCACTTCTCAGATATGTTTGATTGGGTTCAGATCTGTCAAGTTGGGAGCACCAGCACATCAATGGGAACTTGCCACAGTGTTCCTCAAACCACTCCATTACACTCCTGGCCTTGTGATGTGGCACATTATCTTGCTGAAAAATGGCACTTCTGGCATTAGGAACTTGCCTATTAATAATAGTGATGCTGTAACTGTTGGCTGGTAATATTTACTGACAAAATGCGACCTAATGCTAGATTGCGTACTATCCTATGTCGCCATTTTTTAGTACGACTTTAAAAGAGGGAGAGATTACTAATTGATCACCAATGCGTCGGTTCTCGATTGTGTTCAGGAGACGTACGGATTGATTATGTGAATAATTCACCTTTTGACCCAAATTGCCTTCATGCAATCTTCGATGAAAATACCTAAGGGACCTATTTGATATAAAAATAGAAATGAAAGCAAATTAGTGGAATTTTGTAAGAGAAAGATCAACAGATCGAAAGTTGAACACATTAGTGGTCTCCCAAATACAATCGAGACACCGCAATAAAGAGCGAACCTGTAACAAAGCTCATATACAATTTGAACATCATTTTTGGTTAGTGAAAGAAAAGAATAAGAAGAAAATTACTGCATCATAAAATATGAATATATTTTGAACAAATTGGCCTTAAACTTCTACACATTGACAAATACACAATAAATGCATGACTTACATCTGATATTTCTTTTGTAAAAATAGAGCAGACCAATAATCGCTGCTTTGTCAGTCCGTTCCTTCTTAAAATTAAATGTGCTTGCGTGTGCGTAAGTACATTGTATCCACACCCGAGATACCGAAATGTTTGTTCATCATTTCACATAGTTTTTACACAAAATAAAAATACAACTTGCAGCAGTGTTATGTAGTACGTCTTAATATGTCGGTGACCAAAAGTAAAAGGGATAATGAAGTCTCTAGAATATTTCTTTACAAAAGATAGATTGTTCTTTCTTCTGTTTCACAGCTTCTTGCTATCCAGCACTGCGGCATTGATTTTAAATATCTGCGCCCAGTGGGTCATAGTGTTTATTTAGAGTATTTAAATGCTGGACACACATTTTGGTATAGGCACACATTAAAAAAAATATTGCATCTCTTTACTCTCGTGCTGTGATGCTTAGCATCTTTACAAACTACAGCTTGTTGGCTGTCCTTTCCTTTAATGACAAATATCTCACATGTAAAGTAGCTGAAATCCAATAATATTACACACTGTAATCAGGAAAAATGATCTTCATTGATGGGTGTTCATGGATGGCAACCAGTGTATGATACTCCTTGGCTTTGTTGGACCCATGGATGCCCATGTGAATGTTCCCCAAAGCATAATGGAGCCTCCTCTAGCTTGTTCTGTCCCACAGTACAGGTGTCAAGGGGCTGTTCCTCTGAAAGACAATGGATTTGCGCCTTCCTGTCGGCTTGATGAACATGGTATCAGGATTCATCAGACCATGCAATGATCTGTCAAAGCACCAATGTCCACTGCCGATGGTCACATGCTCATTTCAGTCATAGTTGCCGATGTCGTGGTGTTAATATTAACACATGCATGGGTCGTTGGCTGCGGAGGCCCATTTTAGGAGTGTTTGATGCACTGCGTGTTCAGCATTTAAGTCTGATGTTAGTTCCACTACAGTTTACCATCTGTCCTGTTTTACCAGTCTGCCCAGCCTACAACATCCAACATCTATAATGAGGGAGGCTGACCGACCCCACAATATCTGGACACGGTTTCACCTCGGTTTTGCTGCCTGTTGAAGACACTCATAACAGCACTCCTCAAAAACCTGACAAGTCATGCAGTCTCTGAAATGCTCATGCCAAGTCACCAGGATATCACAATCTGCTCTTGGTCAAACTCAGCTATATTTCCTGCCTTCTCCATTTTGCATGCGCACTCACTGATACTACAGGCACCAATCTTATGTCTGACTTGTAGTCATTCCTCACCAGGTGATGCTGCTATCCCACAGATGGGTTGATGTAACAGTAGGTTGGTGGTCATAATGTTCTAGCTGATCAGGTGTCTTACATTGAAATTTCTCATAATTAGGGATGAGAAGGAGTGATCTGTATTTGCTTTGAAGAACCTTTTAATAGCCAACACTACGTTCAGTACTATTTATTCCTGATGACTAGTGTCAATAATTAAGACTGTCATCTTTTGATATTAAAAAAAGGAAAACACTTGTTACAGTCATAATAGAATAGAACATACAACAAGAAGTCACCCCCCTCCCCCTCCCTCCATCATCACGAATAAATAGTTATTGAATGCAGTCGTGGAAAAGTTTTTCAAAGCAATGTCTTATATTCAGAATCGACTACTCGGCATATAAATTTTCAGTAGTTTTTATTCGTAATATCAGTTTTCAGCATAGACTTTCTGATAAAACACTTTTCAATGTGTCAGTTTTTCAGAATCTGTATTTTTGATTTTTTTTTTTGTATCAGTGTATATGATGTAACAATGAAAATCCAGGATAGATTGCTACTCACTATGTAGAGGAGACACTGAGTCTCAAACAGTACAATGAAAAGACTGCTGTACATTTAAGCTGTCAGCGAAAAGGGCTTCTGAACTAGGAAAAATATACACATTCACACAAGCACAACTCGCACATGCATGATTACTGTCTCCAGGCCGCTGTGGCCGGACTGTGGACTGCAACGGTGCCTGATGAGCGTGGCAGTCTGGCATGGATGGTGGCGGTTAGGAGGCAGCACTGGGTGGGAGCAGGTGGGACAACAGGGTAGGGCTGTGCTTGTGAGAGCATGCAGAAACTGGTGGAAACAAGTAGGGTTGCAGTGTACTGACTGGTCACAGTGGCCGGAGACAGTGATCATGTGCATGTGAGCTGTGATTGTGTATATCTGTTTTGCTTCAGAATAAGACCTTTTGGCCGAAAACTTAAATGCAGAGCAGTCTTGTCATTGTGCCTGTCTGTGAATCAATGGTGAGTAGCAATCTATCCTTTTCATAATATTTTTGATGTATCGAGCTTTTTATATATATCAAAAGAAGATTTTTTATTTGAGAAAAGTTATTGGTTTTGGAACGGAAAACAGTTCCTATTTATATTTGTTCCTGAGAGGTCTATCATTGTTGATGTACACAAAAGTTTTGATTCTCTCCTTTTGTCCGTGCCTCAGAGCTTCTGTGGAGTCACCCAAAATCATTGTAGCACATACTTAGGGACATGCCGTGCTTGAAAAACTATGTGACATGCTGCTCTGCTGATTAATCAGAAATATTTTTAAGTAAGTTCGAATGAATTATTTACAGTGCTACAGGCATAAAATTGAACAAAATAAGGTTTGCCAGTGGTGCTTTGACGTGAAAGACAGGTTAAACTGCTCACCACTACAGTGTCAATACTCAAAGCCCTGTAAGAATCCAAATACCTTCAAACGATTGAGAGACGCAACCTCTGGAGTGTAATTTTTACACAATTAACAAGTCACACACTGTTTCCAACTGGGTACTAGCAATTTCCCTGATGATTTCCACAACAGAAAAGGAGAAGACAAGAACATTCTTCAACATCAATAGGGTTAAAGTCAAACAGAAACAACACACACATATTTCAACGGAAATGAACATAATCCATTGGCTTCAGCAAAAACCTTGCCAAGTCTGTCTCTTTCACTAAACACCACCTTCCAACTAGCTATTTGCCCCCAGTGCCTAATTTGAAGTCTGTATTTATTCAGCATCTGCACATGTCCTAAACAGCGACATTCATGTTGAAAACTGGAATGGTTCAACCATAAATTCACACCCTTGCATGGAAGCACACTTTCAGAAGCTCTTTGTTTTCCATTCTGCAAAAAACAACATGGCTGATCATGAATTATTACATTCTTCCAGCTTCTGAAATACACCATGAAACATCCCCTTGGCCCCAGAGAACAGACAACTTCTGCACCCTAGAGGGTTTGGAGGGTTGTCAACCAACTTGACTATTTCAACAGATCCAAACTGCCACTTACTGTGTTTAACATGTCATAAGCATTGCCAGTTTTCACAGTTTTTTGCTTTGAATTGGTGGTTGGTTGACTTTATGTGTGTTGCTGTAAGTGTGTGTTGGGGGGGGGGGGGGGGGGCAGCTCTCGCTTGTATGCGTGTTGTTCTTCTTTTCCTCCAGTCATACACTTAAGTTCAAATGTGTGTTAATTCCTAAGGGACCAAACAGCTTAGGTCATCGGTCCCTAGACTTACACACAATTTAAACTAACCTATGCCAAGAACAAAACACACACACACACACACACACACACACACACACACACACACACACACACACACACCCATGCCCGAGGGAGGACTCGAACCTCTAGCAGGAGGGACCGCACGGTCTGTGACATGACGCCTCAAACCGCACGGCCACTCCGCGCAGCCATACACTTATGGGAGGAATGGGCTTTGTGATCTGTTGGAATATCTGTCTATTATATGATCAGTCAGCATAAACAGTGAGTGGTTGGTTATATTTACTTGGCCATTTAGTAGAAGCTTTTGTTTGTCTTTTGTTTTGTATATGTGGAATCTTCTTGTAAAGTGAGGAGGTGTCTTTCATTATTTATTTATTTATTTATTTTTCTTTCAGATCTTTATCTCTTGTAATAGGCTTGTGATTCATTTCCTTTTAAATGTTCTGCCAAAGTTAAATGGCTTGTCCCTTATTTGCATGCTCTAATATGTTACTTGTATTGTGAGTTTGAATGTTCGTTCATTTCCACTGCATATCTTCCGTCATGTGTTGCATTCTAGTTGGTGTTTTCCTGCTTTCTGGTAGATGTCTGTGTCTTTTATAAGTTTTGGAATGTACTTTTTGACTGAACTGTCTGACTGAATACTATGTTTATGTCTTGTCTTTTGAAAATGTTTGTTATTTTATGTGTGAGGTTGTGTTTGTATTCTCTGTGTGCCATCTTGAATCTTCTTTCTTGTTTTCATGTATTCTTTGCATTGTTGTTGTTGTTGTTCAGTTACAAGAAAACTATGATATCTACAAAAACAAAGACACCAAAGAATCTACTACTAAATGACCAAATGAATATAACTAACCACTCACTCTTTACACTGACTGATGATGTAATAGACACATATTCCAATAGAGGATTACAAATCCAATTCCTCTCCTAAGTATATAATTTGCAGAAAAATGATGATGATGAAAATGAAGAGGAAGAAGAAGTAGAATAGATGTACAAATTTACATTAACGCAGATACAGACAAAAAACAATTGAAAGCAAAACTAGACTTCTGACACACTCAACACAATAAGCGACAGTTACAGTTCTATGTTTTGGAAGCAGATCGACTATGTTTCCAAAGCAGATTGACAACAAGAGAAACTGCAAGGTTTCAACCAGTTTTTCACATGAGAGAATACCGCTTGGTTTAAAAATAATGAATGACACGGTGGTGTGTAAGTACCTATCCATTTTATAGTAAAAACTTCCATGAACTGTTTTAAATATATAACCTGTGAGTTAAATTGAAAAAATCATGTAATAGTTGATGATACCCATGGAAGATGCCTTATAATAAAGGCAAAACGTGTCTGGGTGCATAAGTAAAATTTAAAAAAAAAATGCTATGCAGCATACAGAAGGTATTTTTCTTGCAAACTACTGCAATTGATTTACAACTGCTGTTGCAAAAATGGCTGCCAAAAAAAACCTTCTTGTAGGTATTTTCATTGGCATTTTCCTGTTACTGCATATAGTGTTTCTGTGAGGTGCAGTTTTCTGCCAGGCCCCATAGAAGTTTCTCTGCGATGGGTGTTGGAAAACACTAGTCCTCATGGGGAAAGCCACTCAGCATTGAGTGAGCCTCTTATGCCTAGACCATGCTACCGATGTAGGAGGATTAAGGAAGGACTGGCGATCAACTTCAGGCTGCAGAATGCCACCTACCCCCAGGGACTGCCCTGTCTTTAAAACTGAGACATCTTTTTCTTAGTTTTGTGTTTTTCCTACTGAAGGTTGCTTTTTCTGTGCTGAGAGAGCTACAGAAGTTTTTAGGCGGACAAGTGAGTTATGCTTAGGTTCAGTCTTCTTTAAGAAGGTCATTAAAAAAAAAAGGCGATTTTATAATGACTTCCAACAGTGTATGTCTTATTTGAGTGATGATGTTGCGAGCTGTAAAAAGTAGGCTCTCAGTGGAAACTGAAGTCACAACAACATGTGAGTACTGTCTTCCTATAGCATAGAATATCAGGTACAAAAGCTTCAGATCTCCATGTCTCTAAAGGATTTGGACTGTGATTCAGAAGTAGAGGTGTTGTATGTGGTGACTTCAATATTAATTTTGTATGTGATTGTGCAAGAAAAAGGATGTTGGAAGATCTCCTAAATTCGTATGATTTGATGCAGACTATATTTTTTCCAACCAGGGTGCAGGGGAACAATAGCACAACCATAGACAATATTTTTATTCATTCTTTATTACTAGATGGGCATTCTGTTGGTAAAACGGGGAATGGCCTTTGAGATGATGATGGACAAATTTTAACACTAAAAAGTTTTTGTACTCAAACATATGTTATGTATAATTACAAACTACATGGAAAAGTTAATCCATCAGCAATAGAGAGTTTTTTAAACATTGTTAAGGAACAAGAGTTGCAGGTTGTTTGTAGTGCTGATAATGTAGATGACAAATATAATGCTTTCATTAACACATTTCTCATACTCTTTGAAAGTTGCTTTCCATTAGAATGTTCAAAACAGGTTATCGGCAATAAAAGACGGCCCGGGTGGTTGACTGTTGGGAGAAGGATATCATGTAGAACAAAGTGGGGATTATATCAAAATTTTGGAAGCAGCCACAATTGATTTACAGTAGCCCATTACAAACAGTACTGCAAGGTGCTTAAAAATGGTGTTAGGAAGGCAAAGATTATGTGATATGCAAATAGAACAGCTAATTCACAGAATAAAATTAAAATAATATGGTAAGTTGTGCAGGAAGTCTCCGGTCAGCAGCATAAGTCGAGGATATAAAGTCAGTATGTGGTAAAAAAGGTTTCTGTTAAGTTAGATATATGTACAGTATTTAACTACCACTTTTTGAACATAGCTGTGAATTAAATAAAAACTTTCTTTTACAGGGAATCATATAACTCTCTTCGAAAATGCCTTTCCGAGATTGGTGTCTGAGATACTCCTTTGTGATTAATAGTGCAGTTATTAAAAGTGCAGCGCCACATATTGTTATAGTTTCCTCATCAATGCGAAAATTATATCCCATATAGCTTTACAGACAATGTGAGTACACTGTGAGAAATGTTTGCCACCAGTTTGGACGGAGACAGACAGCAGAAATAAAGCTAGAAACAAGTTACAAAACACCACAGGAAACATGTTCCCAACAGAAATATGTTTCCAATGGCTGTGTGTGCAAGACTTAGACATGACAATGAATAAGAGCACTGTATTTCTACCGGCACTCGCACGCGCACGCGCGCGCGCGTGTGTGTGCGTGTGTGCGTGTGTGTGTGTGTGTGTGTGTGTGTGTGTGTGTGTGTGTGTGTTTTTTAAAGTGGTGTAAGTATTTTGTTCTCCATTTAAAGATTAATAGTGCTACAGTGTGTAATTTCAAAATTATTACAAAGGTATTTGGAAGTGTCATCAAAATTTAAAGGACTGCATTGAGCCTCTGCCAGGTGAACCCACTTTAGCTTATGGTATTTACTTCCCTAGTGTAATATCTCTTTAAGTAATATGGGGTGTCAGGTGTTTTTAGCCACATGAATGGGAGAAAGCATACACAATGTGCTTCATGTAAGAAAACATCATCTCAACTTGATGTTTTTTCAGCCAAAACAACTCAGCTGCTACCCTATCGCCCACCACCTCTAAGCCACACACTCCAGTACCATCTTCTTCAAAATCAGAAGTATCTGTATTATTTTTAACACCAAATTGTTCACACAGTTTTGAAGAACTTGTGTTTAAAAATGTAATAACAGTACAACTTCTGTGGTGTGTTGCAACAGTAATGACAATAAAGTCGCTTTGGGAACCTGAAAAGGATGCTGCTGCAATCTCAAGAACGTGTACAGACAGTGGTGCAGCTAACAAGATACAACTTAAGTGAGATGAGATAATTCGAGTTCTTATGTTAAGAACTGTGTATTATTTTAATCAATAGTTCCTTAGGTTGCTGATGAAAGCGAGTTATAGTCTTCTTGGTTTTGATGAATCACTGAAGAAAGTTGAAAGATGCACACGAATGGATGTAAATACAAGAGTTTGGAATGAAGATAAAAGAGAGATAACAACATGATACCTTACTTCCTCTTTTCTTCATAGGTCTAAAGCTACAGACCTTTTATGTTCACTGATGTGACAAAAGACATACCAAAAGGTAAGAGTCTCCAGATTTTGATGGACAGGCCAAGTGTGAATTGGCTGTTTCTGAAATAATATAAAGCACATTCAGCAGAGTTGAAACTGCTAGATATTGGTAACTGTGGACTTCATTACATGCATTATGCTTTCAAAGATGCAATCAAGGCAACACATGTGGACATCACATTATTTTTGAGACTTGTAACATTTGCTCAAGAATGTCCCAGCCAGGATAACACTAATTACTCAGTATTCAGGTTCCATTATGTTTTCAAAAATTTTTTGTTGTATCATATTGTTGGAAAATTCCTCAGTTTCTCAAAGAGCAATTGATGTAACACCAAACAACAAGAAATTCATTGAGGGTGTGAAGAAAGATAAGAACAAACCAAAGAGTGAAAGTTTCATATTGGTAAGAAGTATGTTTATTCATGATCAATTGCTGTGTCCAACACTTGCTTTTTTTAATTCATTAGCCTGCAAATTTCTAGACAGATGCTCCGTTGACCCCATTCCTTCACACAACACCTGTATTGACAGTAAAGACAGCATTACAACATTTTATGAAGCCAAAGATACTAGAGAGAAGCACACCAATCAAGTTAGTTGGTACCAAAGAAGAAAAATCTTTTTTCTGCAAAAAACATAATTGTAGGTGTTGATACCCATAAAGAATCAAAGAAAACCGGTTTGGTTGCAAGAACTATTGAGATTCTTAAGTTTCACCAAGAATGTAGGATGAGTCTTCAAACATTTGTCATCAAACATAATAGCAGGTCAGTCTTAACCTACCCACTGACACTTGTCATTATGTGTCTTGACCCAGGTTTGATTGTGTCCAACATCAGTTTGGCAACATCATGTCACAATAATCTGCTTTGTATTCTCACAGAATGTTATCACCTAAGTGGAACTGCAGCATATAACGAAAATTTCTCTACAACATTTTAACAACTCTTATGAAGAATACAGTTTCTTCTGAAAAAAGAGTTGATCATTTCTGGTGGATGTACTTAGTGATAAATACCTAAATTTAATAGTTGTTGTGAAATTAGTTTGCAGCCTTTCCCAAAGGAATGAAAGGAACTGTATTGTTAATGGTGACTGCCTCCTTGAAAACATGAGGGAGAAAGTAGTTGTTACATGCAAGCAAAGATATGATACAGGCAACATTGACAACTTGAACATTCCCGAGCCCTTTATTCACAGCACAAGGAATGCACAATCAAAGTATGTAAAATATTGTAACAGTTCTAAGAAGAACAGCATGCAAAGGAACAGAGCATTTTAGAAAAATGGAAATAAGATATGAAAGTGAAAGTGCTGGAAACAGTGTTTGGAAATTTTTAGAAAGTGCTATAAAAGAAGCATTGGAAATGAAAAACAAATAAAGGCTTTAAAATATTAGATAATTGCATTGTGCTAATGTATTTGTTTCTTAAATAGTAAAATTATCTGAAAAATTAAAAAAAAATTCCTGTACTAAATTTCTAAATAGATATTTTATGTGTTTAAAGTTGGGACCCAAATGTTTCAAGAATTCATTGGGACCTGCATAAATGAAACATTAAAACCTGTATGTGTTTCTTAAGTACACATTACTTTTAATTGCAAATAATATTTAAAGTGTATCATTCTTTGTCATAATATTCTGTTATGTTGTATAAGCCTCCTAAATTTTAAATTGATTTCAATCAGTTTAATAATTTTGTTTTTGCTTTGAGTGGCCCTTTACCATATATTTTAACCACTACATTATAAACCTTCTATTATGGTATTGTTTTTTCTCTAAACTGTTAGGTATACATAACACTTTACACTTTTTTAAGCTATAAAGTTATGCTTCCTTGGATGTGAGAACCATTACTTACTAATTTGTTTATTTATGATATATGATAAAGAAATAAATGTATGCACAGAAATTTGTAATACTTACCTGAAAATAACCCCCCTCCCCAAGCCCCAAGTTTGTGTAGTCACATTGATGTCACACTGTTCACTGTGTACGTGCATGTTTCAAAGAGTACCAGGATGGGTTTCCCCTGGCTACCAACCTCTTCAGATGTAAACCCAATCAAGAATCTAGCTGTTCACGCCATGCTGAGAAACCTAGTGGAGTTGCCCACAGCTCTGGAGTCAGCATGCCCCCCACATCCCTGTCAGTACCTTCCAGAACCTCACTGACATTATTCCTGCACTGCAGAAGATTTTCGACAGGGGGACATTTATGTGATTGTATTGTGGAAAAATGAAGTTAAATAGTATTACATGCTCGAATTTACTCGTGTCTCAAGAATTATAAGTCAAATTAGCCAAGTACTGTAGCAATGTGAACCATGAAGTTTGTACCTCATCACTTCCTGATGAATGTTTAAGACACAAAACTAAACATTAACAGAAATCTGTTTTTGTTTAACAAATAGTATCTCAGTAGAATTTAAGCAGAAATTAAGGTAATGTACTTGTAAAAGACTAGAAACTACTTGCTGTCTATCGAGTAACAATACTAGTTAAAATATATGAGGTCAGTAGCTTGCCTTTTAACTGCAACACAGTTGAGAGTATCATGTAAATGTTTTTTCACAGCATCATCTCATACAGATAGACAAAGCATGCTTCTTGTTACCATTCCTGATGTAACTAAGGTGCAGTTCTTGCAGCAATACATTTTCCCTGGAAATATCTTGCATTTATATGAGCTGACTTGGTACTGCAAGGGGTGCTAATGCTCACCTTCCTCCATAAATTGCCCCATATTTAAGCACAAAGACTGAATTCTTGTAGAATGCACTGTTACATGAGCTTTACTCACACACTGCCCATTAACTACTCTGTCCACTGCTGTCTGTCAGTCACACTCCTCACACAGAGAGAATGTATTCCAAAAAGCCAAGGGTGGAGGTGCACACTACAATGATTTTATCTACTGTGGTTAGCCTACTGCATGCTCCTTCTAAAGAAAAGGTGTTCAAATATGGAAATGACAAGGGAAAGAGCATACCAATTTAATGGTGTAAAGGCTTCCCTGGTTCTGTGGTTGAATTACACCCTGTTCTATTCAATAAATTATTCTTTCCTCAAGGAACAAAACAGATGTTCATACTTTGGATTGTTGCAAATAATTGTCTATATAACAATGTAATAAACTGCTAATTATAAAATACTTAATAGGTTCACCTTATGACATCTCTTTCACAATACTGAAAAGATTAGTGTTATTGAGCTGTGTGTAAGGCAGTTATCCCAGCATGGCTCAAGTGGTAACACTGGAGTTTTTCATTGGTGTTGCAGGTAAAAACATGCTACTAACCGTTGACCAATTTATTTTGATAAATAATTTTAATTTGACCAACACATATAAATACGACAATAAGGCTGTTGGGAAGTGAGCCTTCAGCCAACAAGGCCTTCGTCGAAAGCACACACACACACACACACACACACACACACAAACACAACTTGCACACACATGACAACAGTCACAGACACAGCCTGGCTTCCTCTGCCAGAGACTGTGGTTGTGTGTGTGAGTTACATTTGTGTGTGTGTTGTCTATTTTCGATGAAGGCCTTTGTTGGCCAAAAGCTCACTTTCCTTCAGTCTTTTTGTTGTGCTTCTTTGTGACTCAGCATCTCCACTATGTAGTGAGTAGCAACTATCCTCTTAATAATATTGTTACATTCCTTCCTGGATTTTCAATTGTTTGACTAATAAATATAATATCCTTTAAACCCTTGTAAAATAGAATACCAAAAACGAAAAAAATCATTTCTGTTTTAAGAAATAGTATCTGTATATTGACTACTAGTATGTTAAATAATCCTTTTGACTTCCTGACTCCACAGAAGAGGAATCTTTAAAACCTTTTACAATCAAACAGTTCCTTACTGATACACAAATAAGCAAGTCTTAACACATTTTAAAACTGAATGCCAAAATGAAAATATTCTTCTAGTTGTAAGAAATGGGCAATCACAAAGATGACATTTAATTCTTATCAAGTATCTGCCAGTAACTGATTCAACAAAACTGATAACCTTAAAATCCTTTTTTCTTTTAAATTGAACAGTTCCTTAAGAGTCGAAATGACAAATAGTTTAACCATTTAGTCTTTTTTGTCAATTAACAGGTAGTATTTCCTTGCTGAGGTAAGACTGTACACAAAACAACCCCATTTCCAAAGCTTCAGCAATTCATTAACACATTGAAGACAACATTTCCTAGAACAATCACAAAACAAACTAGCCAGCTTAACCAACTTGCTGCAATTTCTCCTTTTCCTTTGCCAAGTCTTGTAGCCAGGTAGCCTTCCCATAACTGCTGTTTATCAGTCAATTCGGCATTTCATCTGCGTTTCCTGCACACTCAAACAGGACTGTGGACCATTCGAAGGATTCTTGGTAGACAGCTTTTGTTACAACCACCCTGTGTTCCACATGGGGCGACACGGAACATAAATGCAGCTTGCAGCAACCATCACAAGCTGTAAATAGATATCACATGGGGCAAACATTCAAATATTCACTATACGGGCCATGTTTGAGAGACAACACTGACTGCACACTCAAGCTGGGCAAAAGCCTTGCAAAAGAAATCATAGTGCTCAAATTTGCATACTGTGTAAAGCCCAAGCAATACAAAGGATTGCTTGGGCTACCAAAAAAAAGTGCCCCATAAGTGCAGTGCAAAATTTGTACACAGTGTACCATAATTATTAATGAAAAGAAACAATTTAGATTTGTTTTCGAAGGTCTTACCAAGACTGGAAGAGATGGAATCATATCAGATTGAGGAGGAAAGACATTTAAGACAATATGACCCAAACAAGAGATCTTCTTCTTCTTCTTTCTTGGCTCTACAGCTCATGATGAGCCTTGGCCTCTTTTACAATTTCCTTCAATTTCTCTCAGTCCTTTGCCAATACTCTCCAGTTTCTATAGCCCATCTTCCTAAGATCTTCGATTACTCCATCTCCCCATCTGGATCTTGGTCGACCACGTCCTCTCTGCCCTCCTGGCTTTC
The DNA here is from genome assembly GCF_023864275.1 of Schistocerca cancellata. Taxonomy (NCBI): domain Eukaryota; kingdom Metazoa; phylum Arthropoda; class Insecta; order Orthoptera; family Acrididae; genus Schistocerca; species Schistocerca cancellata. The sequence goes on along the minus strand of NC_064627.1, from coordinate 1,052,664,646 downwards.
CTTGTAATATTCTTTTTGGTACTTCTGTATCATTCAACAAGAGATCAGTTGTTATTTTATTTACAGAGTCAAGAAATAGTCCATAGAGAGAAGCATCAAACCAATCTATGAAATAGTTGTAGACTGGGGGCATCCACTTTGATGAAAATCACTCTGCCACTAAAAAAGACTAATAAAGATGTTCTCATTGGACAAATGCATAGATGTGTGTGGCCCCCACAATTAAAGGAACACTTAAAGAGTGAATAATAAAATGCAGGGTGAGTCACCTAACATTACCACTGGAAATACCTCCCAAGCCATAACAAACAGTGAATAACCAATCACGCAGACCAAAAATGAGGAGAGGGGCTGGTGTAATTGGTTAATAAAAACCATTGAGAATTGCACAGAAGTATGATTTTCAACTCATACTTAATTTTTTTTTTTAAATGGAAACCTATCGTTATTTTTAGCACAACAGAAAATAGAAAAAAAATACTTAATCAATGTCATTTCTTACACTGTAAAATGTTAATTACATCCATAGTAAATTGTAATGTAAAGTTGACACTTGAGTAGCTCCTCAGCAGTTCAGTCATGTGTATCGGAGAGAACCAAATTAATTAGGGATACAAAAATAACAGTAATGTAACATGGGTACAGAAGAGACATGAACAGCATGTTACGTCCACATGCTAACATTTTTATTAGACTTTTTCTGCAAAGAATACTGTACTGCACTGATTTGTTAGAAGAAAATGTACATTAACATGTGTATGTGGTTAAACTTACAAATTTGTTTTTTGTTTTCAGTTACGGAATGTAAAAGAGTGTGTCCTGACATTTCAGGCCAATAAATGTTCAAAGTGGTGCCCATCATTTGCTGCACATATTTGCAATCTGTCGCATAATGAATGTCTTACACGACGCAGTGCATCTGGTGTAATGTTGTCACAGGCTGCCTCAATACGATGTTTCATATCCTCTGGGATCAGAGGCACATCACGGTACACGTTCTCCTTTAATGTACCCCACAGAAAGAAGTCTAAAGGGCTGGCCAATTTATACGTATGCCATGTCCTATGAAACACCCGTTGAACATTCTGTCAAGGGTCAACCAAGTGTTCATTGCAGAATGTGCAGGAAGACTGTCATGTTGATACCACGTATGTCTATGTGTTTCCAGGAGGACATTTTCTAGCAATGTTGGCAGATCATTTTGCAGAAACTCAATGTATTTTGCAGCTGTTTGGGTGCCTTCAGTGAAGTGAGGACCAATGAGATGGTCACCAACTTCTCCGCACCATATATTTACATTCCACGGTCGCTGTCACTCTGCCTGTCCAAGCCAGCAAGGATTGTCCATGGACAAGTAATGCACGTTTCGTAAATTCACTGCAGTGTGGTTTGTAAAACCTGCTTCATTGGTGAACAGGTAGAACTGCAACGCATTCTCTGTTAATACCCATTGACAGAAATTCACTCGATTATTAGAGTCATCTCCACATAATTGCTGTTGCAGCGACACATGATACGGGTGAAATTTATTACTATGAAGTATGCACATTACACTACTTTGACCCATTGCACTGCCACTAGCGATGTCAGGTGAACTCATGTGGGTGCACAGCAACAGCAGCTAACACACCAACTGCACCTGCTTCTCCTGTGGTGGATTTGATATCGACCCGTTTGCGTGTTACAACCGTACTTATTGCATGCAGTTGTTTGTAGGTGTTTTCAAATGTGCAGCACATTGGATGATATCTGTCTGGGTATCTTTCTGCATACAACCTGCAGGCTGCAGCTGCATTTTGTCTACACTCGCCATAGTTGAGTATCATCTTTGCCTTTTCAGAGTTAGAATAAAGCATTTCCACAGTTCTTACAACCCTGTACACGTTGTTGTGCTTGCAACCTTTTCACGTTCCTACTGTGTGTACTTCTGTTCTTACTTGTGTACAATACACTATCATAGATATCCAGTAACACAGTGTATTACAGTTATTCTGAGTACAAGAACTAATTTAGCAAGCACTACATGCAGACACTGAGACAGCCAAACTCGTAAACATCGTATTGTTAATAAATGTACCCCTGCAGATCTTGTCTGTTACAACATGCAACTGAATGTCTGAGGTTTCAGGCATCAACTTTATGATAAAAATTACTCTGGATGTACGTAACATTTTACAATATAACAAACGGCATTGATTAAGAATGTTTTCCATTTTCAGTCGCGCAAAAAAAAAAAAAGTATGTGTTGAAACTCATACTTCAGTGCATTTCTCAGTGGTTTGTATTAACCAGTTCCACCAGCCTTTCACCTCACTTTCGGTCTGTGGAATTGGTTATTCAGTGTTTGTTACTGTTTGGGAGGTGTTTCCAGTGGTAACGTTAGGTGACTCACCCTGTATATTACTCAGCTTCCATAATGCCCATGACAGCAATTGTATTACAGCAATTGTAGAATGCAGGTTTAGCTTATCTGTCCTTCATCGTCTGCAGTTCCACAAACACAAGCTAAATAATGTTCTGTGAACTAATGCCAGAAGAAAACTAATCTTTTCTCCTGATGTTCTATTCAAAGAGCATTTCAGACTAACAGTACTTAGTTACATCTTGAGGCAGGCAGTGTCTGTTCATTCACAATAATTCTATTCACTGCTCTGTTTCCATTGAAGACAACCACAGTCTATCTATTGGCCACATTCAATGATTTGAAGACTTGGACAGACTTCCAGCTTGCAGCTGACAACTTCTGCTCCTACTGCAGCTGACAACTGCTGCTTGGCAGCTGACAACACCTGCTTGTGAATGATTATTTAAGCATACGTCTCTTTTCCTAGTGACACTATTCAGGGAGCATGTTTCTCACAGGCAGCACGATTAGATTGTGCACAGTGATATTCCTGCTACAGATGAATGTCCACGGTAGTTGTGGTATCAGCTGTTGCAAACTCTGGTTGTGTGGCATCTCTGTACACCTCCAGAATTAAGACCAAACAACAACGTGACTTTAAACGTCAGAATAATTGGTGCCTACAGTTCTGTATCACAAAAAGATGTCAAAATGCTCTGTTGGCCATGTTGACCAGTTGTCAGTGCAAGAACTGTGCTCACATTGACAATTGAACATTTTTCAGCCATTCCTATGGGCAAGTATTCATAAAGAGGTATGCTTTTGCCAGAGTAATTTTAATGTGTTTGCTTTCCTTGTTTTGATGAGTTCTACCACTTCTCAAAATACCATATGTTTTAACACCCTGTATAAATAGAACATGTTGATATCATTGATATATCAGCAGTATAAATTAATGTGTGCATGTCGATGTCAGTGCAGTATAAATTTCGATATCATCATATATTAATAACTTAATACATTGTTGCTATATCTATCATCAGGGGAGATGCTCGCTGCTGCCGAGAGGTTTTCCCTACCGGAGCTCGCGGAGCGGTGTGAGCGGGTGCTTATGGAGGGACTGTCTGTGGAAACAGCTGCAACAGTAGCCGTTGTGGCTATTATGAACTGCCGCCTCACTCTCAGGAGTGCGGCTGTTCAGTTAATCGTGCGACATGCCCCACAGGTGATGGGGACTGATGGCTGGAAAGCGGCCCTACGGAACCACACAGAGGTCGCTGTTGAAATCTGCAGTCTTGTCTCAGCAGCAGCTGCTGCTGCTGCAGCGGCAATCAGTCCGGATATCAGGTCAGAGTTTTTTTGTCATAAGTCTCTTGCCTGATTTGATGTGGCCCACCAAGACATCCTTCCTTGTGCGTACCTCCCTTATGCCTTCATCCTTAGATATTCATTGCATCCATTCCAGTCTCTTTCTTCCCCTACAATTTTTGCACTCTACAGATCCTTCTAGTACTATGAAAGCTTTCCACTGGTATTTTAACAAATATCCTGCACCTTATTATAGTTAATATTTTCCAAATACTCATTTCCTTGTCAGTTCTGCTGATAATTTCATTTCTCGTCTTACCAAGCGTGGCTCTGTAAAATGAGTGGTACTTTTTTGAAAAGTTTTTAAGAACTACCACTAGATGGTGCTATTGAAGTGTAATGTTAGTATTTTTTCAAAATTTGTCATTCATTATTGTTAAAAAATGCTGTTCATGAATTGACCAACTAGTTGGTTTACAGGGAGCATTGAAAGAAACAAGATATAAAGAATTGAAAATGTGAATGAATGTGAATTTTTTCACCAGTGACTTGAATGCTTTCATTCAACGTTTGCTAGTCAAACACTTTCAGGAAAGATTATCAACAGTTGGTGTGGAAAATTATGTCGTGGTTGTCCTTCTGTCAGGAACAAATTTCAGTGTTTATCAACACTGGTTGTTTAAAAAAAAAATATGTAGGTGCTGTTTGCAGCATGGGCAAAAAGTATTACCGAACATCGTACCATGAGATCAAGGTGTTCTTAGTCATACTGAAGACAGCAGCTCATTCAGTTTTGCCCAGACATTTAGCTGTGAAAAACATGTTCCTGACATGTTTTGCACAGTATATCTGAAACTCTTAAACAGGCTTATGTCAATTCAAGTCTAAAAATGCTTCAAAAATTCGATTTTTTGAAATGTGTAATTGGTTTACAGCATAATACAAGGACCAAAAAAGACTTGGACACACTCATACAAACTAGAAATTAAGCTGCAGTCAAGTCTTTGGGTATTACAAGATTGAAAACAAAATAAATGGTTACTTAGGGAAGCACTTCCAAGAAAAGATTTGCTTGTTTTTTTGGTTAACTGGACATATTGCGACGATTTGTCTAGAGGGTCGAAGAACAATGGCTGCTAAATGGTATACAATAATTTGTTTACTGCAAGTTATCCATGAAATAAGGAAGAAACCAATTGGAAACGTTACATCATTCTTCATCATGACAGTGCCAGCTGTAATGCAAAATGTCAAACACTTAAAAGACATCCTTACATTCCTTATGTCAAACAAAAGTGTGTGGCAGGCAAATTCCATAACAACAAGAGCCTGTTGAATTCTTCCAAAGGTATATTTGTGAGATACCAACATCAGACTGGAAAAATTGTTCCAGAATTGGTTCAACCCATTCACAAGTGAAGATATCTTAAAGGCAATTAACTTAACAACAATAAAGCTACACTACCTGGCAAAAGAGTGGAGTATCCAGAAAACGTGGTTGAATGTGAATGTAACTTTGTACACATGCGATCCAGCAGAAGATGTGAAAATAATTAGTGTTGCAATTTTCTTTGACAGGCAGAAAGGTCAGCAGAGTGCGTTAGTACTGTTCATATTTAGTGTTATTACTAGGCCTGGTAGGATATATAAGGGGCGTGAGCATCATCAGACATGGAGACACTTTTTACTCGACTGAGACAGCGTTGACAGCATCTGACACAGTTTGACCAGGGCCTCATTGTGGGTCTCCATTTGGCCAACTGGTCAAATGCTGTAATCTCCAGATTTGTGGGGTATTCAGACGTGACAGAGACTTGATGTTGGACTGCATGGTAACATTACTCATTGTCAAGGTTCTGGTTGACCATGTCTTACCACCACAATAGAGAATTGCCATATTCTGCACCAAACACGCCATAAGACCTTCACATCTGTGCATACCACCCGAGAACAAGTAATTCTTCGTCATCCCTCTCCATTGGTCAGAGACTAGCACCAGCTGGACTAGGGAATTACTGTCCTGTGTATAGGTTGCCATTAACAACACAACACAATTGGTTGCCTTTGGAGTGGTGCCGTCAATGGGAAATGTGGACAGCTGGCAAATGGTGCCGCATTTTGTTCAGCAATAAATTGCGGTACTACACTACTCTGGATGGCCATCATCAACGAGTCTGGAAATGACCTGGGGAGAGGGGAGAGCTCCCATTCTTCCAGTGTTTTGGAAAGGCACATTGATGTTACTGCTGGGTCATGCTGCGTGGGGGGCATCAGATATGACTTAAGATCACAGCTGGTAGTAACAGAAGGAACTGTGATGGCATAACAATATGTCTTGGTCATCCTGTGTCCTCATGTTACCTCTCTTGCAACAGTATTGTGGCACTATTTTTCAATAGGACTATGCTCCTCCACAGATGGCTCATGTGTGTATGAACTGACTGCATGATGTTGAGGCATTCCCATAGCCAGTGAGGTTCCCATATCTGTCCTAGATAGAACATGAGTGGGACCAGTTTGGACATCATCTTCATCCGAGTGCCAGTAACAAGGATATCAATAACCGGTTACAACTGCTGAGGGACAGTTTTCCTTAAGAGAGGATACGACGACCATATGACACACTTCCCAACCAAGTCAGTTCATGTGTACATGCCACAGTGTGTGCAACACCGTAATCCATCACAATTTGAGAAGAATAGTGATGTTCATTTGTACAACACTATAGGAAAAAATTATCTTTATTAGTCATTATTGAAGCTGTCAGTGCCTCATGAAGGAGTTCAGTATGCTGAAACAAAAATTATTGATCATTTACCCAATAACAGAAAACTGTAACAGGTACGAAAACAAGTTTCAGGGCTAACGTAAAATATACAGGGTGTCCCATTTATCATGAACACCCTAAATAACTGTTTCTCCATATGCAAATTACAAAATGTTTCAAGCAAATGTTCTTTAGCTGTCAGGGAGACATCAATCAGCATGATTGCCTTCATTGCAGCTCTTTTACAAAGATATGAACAGCAGTGTGGCTTTTTTTAAATGGTACCCTGTACTTTTTATTCGGTAATTCATTTCCTCTCCTAAAGACCTATTCAAAAATGTATCACAGTGTACCATTCACTGAAACACAACATTATTAATTACATAACACAACATTGACTTTGAGCCCGGGATCACAAACTCGTCCATTTGCTGGAGTTGTCAGAAAACAAATGAAAACGAAGTAAAAACATAACACAAAATTGACTTTGACTCTCCTGTACCATTGCCCAGGAATAGAACATTCAAAGGTGCTCAAAGTGGTGACCCTGGATACCAATACACCAGTGCACTCATTGAAAGAAAGAATTATTTACGGCTTCCAGTGTTGTCTGCTGAAGAGAATTACAAGCAAGCATGATACGTTCCTGCATGTTTGCATGTTCTCTGGAGTTGTTGGAATATTGTGATAGACAAAATCTTTAAGGAACCCCCTAAGAAGAAAGTCCAGAGGATTTAAATCAGGAGACCTAGCAGGCCAAGTATCTGTTCCTCCTTGACTAATCCATCTGGCAGGATACCTTCGGTTCAGAACAAGACATGCACGCAAGGCATTATGTGCTGGACATCCATCATGTTGATACCACATAAGCATTCCAGTTCTTAGCGTCACTTCATCCAGAAGAGGAGGAAGAATTCGTCAGAGTAAGTTGGCATACGCTGTGCCGTTTAGACTACCTTTGATAAAATAAGGGCCAATAATTGTAGTACCGAGTATCCCACACCAGATGTTAACTCTCCATTGACGCTGATGTTCCACCTGTCTTAAGCCATCATGGGTTGTCACTGGACCAGTAATGCATGTTTCTTGTATTTACCTGTCCTTTGTTTGAGAAGGCACATTCATCGGTAAATAGAACATTAGAGAAGTAGTTTGGGTTGGCGAGGATTTGCTGCTGTGCCCACTGACAGAATTGTACATGATTCTGGAAATCATTCCAATGCAATTCTTGATGTAGGTGTACATGGTAGAGGAAGCCTTCTTGGTTACCCAGGCCTGCCAACCCAAAGTTTGGTACAGATTTATTGATGACATCTTCATGATCTGGACTCACAGTGAAGAAGAACTCCAGAATTTCCTCTCCAACCTCAACTCCTTTGGTTCCATCAGATTCACCTGGTCCTACTCCAAATCCCATGCCACTTTCCTTGATGTTGACCTTCACCTGTCCAATGGGCAGCTTCACACGTCCGTCCACATCAAACCCACCAACAAGCAACAGTACCTCCATTACAACAGCTGCCACCCATTCCACATCAAACGGTCCCTTCCCTACAGCCTAGGCCTTTGTGGCAAACGAATCTGCTCCAGTCCGGAATCCCTGAGGCATTACACCAACAACCTGACAACAGCTTTCGCATCCCGCAACTACCCTCCCGACCTGGTACAGAAGCAAATAACCAGAGCCACTTCCTCATCCTCTCAAACCCAGAACCTCCCACAGAAGAACCACAAAAGTGCCCCACTTGTGACAGGATACTTTCCGGGACTGGATCAGATTCTGAATGTGGCTCTCCAGCAGGGATACAACTTCCTCAAATCCTGCCCTGAAATGAGATCCATCCTTCATGAAATCCTCCCCACTCCACCAAGAGTGTCTTTCCGCCGTCCACCTAACCTTCGTAACCTCTTGGTTCATCCCTATGAAATCCCCAAACCACCTTCCCTACCCTCTGGCTCCTACCCTTGTAACCGCCCCCGGTGTAAAACCTGTCCCATGCACCCTCCCACCACCACCTACTCCAGTCCTGTAACCCGGAAGGTGTACACAATCAAAGGCAGAGCCACGTGTGAAAGCACCCACGTGATCTACCAACTGACCTGCCTACACTGTGATGCATTCTATGTGGGAATGACCAGCAACAAACTGTCCATTCGCATGAATGGACACAGGCAGACAGTGTTTGTTGGTAATGAGGATCACCCTGTGGCTAAACATGCCTTGGTGCACGGCCAGCACATCTTGGCACAGTGTTACACCGTCAGGGTTATCTGGATACTTCCCACTAACACCAACCTGTCAGAACTCCGGAGATGGGAACTTGCCCTTCAGCATATCCTCTCTTCTCGCTATCCGCCAGGCCTCAATCTCCGCTAATTTCTAATTTCAATCTGCCGCCGCTCATACCTCACCTGTCTTTCAACATCATCTTTGCCTCTGTACTTCCGTCCCGACTGACATCTCTGCCCAAACTCTTTGCCTTTACAAATGTCTGCTTGTGTCTGTGTATGTGTGGGTGGATATGTGTGTGTGTGTGCGAGTGTATACCTGTCCTTTTTTCCCCCTAAGGTAAGTCTTTCCGCTCCCGGGATTGGAATGACTCCTTACCCTCTCCCTTAAAACCCATATCCTTTTGTCTTTCCTTCTCCTTCCCTCTTTCCTGACGAGGCAACCGTTGGTTGCGAAAGCTTGGATTTCGTGTGTATGTTTGTGTTTGTTTGTGTGTCTGTCGACCTGCCAGCACTTTCATTTGGTAAGTTACATCATCTTTGTTTTTAAATATATTTTTCCTTCGTGGAATGTTTCCTTCTATTATAACCGTATCATTAATTTGAACCCAACAATTACGTTTGTTATTGTCGCCTTTGCATTTCGAAATCTTTCCTGTCGTCTTATTTCTCTTTTTTCTCTTTATTTTCTCTTTCTGTTTTTACCAGTAGTCTCACTTTGTATTCACCCCCCTTTTACCGTAATCTACTATACAATTTTATCCTGCCATATATATGCTCAACAATACGTAACCCACTTCCCAACCATAACCAAAAGATTTTATTTTCCGCTTTCAACACTACCGCTGCTATAAAATCCACCGTTTCTAGTTCAATAACAGCTGCTTTCACGTATTTAACAACCATTTCGGCTACTTCTAATAACTTTAACTTTATTTCCACTTCCGTTTTTCGCACATCACTGATCATTTTAGCCGCTCCCCACAGGTTTTAACGTCATTTTTTCTACAATTGTTAGCCCCATTTTCATAATCTTTCACCACAACACCACTCCTTTAATACGTTTTTTCGAAATTTTCTCGAATTTCTCCGTCCTTTAACGTCATTTTAGCCGCTCCCCACAGGTTTTAACGTCATTTTTTCTACAATTGTTAGCCCCATTTTCGTAATCTTTCACCACAACACCTCTCCTTTAATACGTTTTTTCGAAATTTTCTCGAAATTTTCCCGAATTTCTCCGTCCTTTAACGTGATTTAGCGGCAACACAACCACCTAACCTTTTTGCACATCGCTGTCTACCAACCCAAGTTCAATACAAGATCAACTTAACCAACACTTTTTCGCCTTTTTTTCATACCAGATCTCCAATTGCTTTCTAGTTCACCTTTATCTCTCCCCATATATTTCTATCTTTCTTTTTCATTTCAACCTCATGTTAAACTCTCCACCTTCTAATACCATGTCACCCTCACAACACCCCCACAACGACCCCATTAAGTTTTATTTACATTCCCTCCGCAAGCATGCCTTCACCCTAGCCAGATTACGCTCACATATTTTATTTTCTCAGGCTTGTCTGACATTTGGCATAACCCCCAAAGGCCTCACACTTAAAGTTCCCATCTCTGGTTGCAACCCTTCTTTCCATCAGTCCCTATACCAGTTCCAAACTGAACAATCCATTGCCCTCACCCACCTAATCCTTCACCTACACATCAACTCAGCCAATGAACACACCCGTCAACTCCTATCCTTAATAAAAGTCCTCAATCTTTCCTCTCCCACATCCACACTGGCTATTCAGAGCATCCTCCTACAGGCCAACCGCCAATTAGAACAGCATGCCACCCTTCACCTCAAAAAACTATCCAACCTCCTGGTTTCCCACCTCCGGAAAGGCAACTCACTCACCCTTCACAACCTTTCCAGCAAACCTCAACCACCTCTCATTGCACACAAACCCAGTCTCTCCCATCTACTCAATCTCCCACTTCCAGCTCCACTCCCTCCAAAACCTCAAAATTCCGATCAACACAATCTGGCACCACAACACCCTAATTCAGTAGTTAACCTTTCCTCCAAACCTCTCTCCCAATCCGAAACCTCTGTCCTATCCAAAGGCCTCACCTTCAGCCCCACTCCCAGATTCAACCAAACAGCCCTCGTCAAAGATTTACTGTCCTACACTCGTACTCTCTGCTGGAAGTATCACTTTGCCACGAAGAAAAATGATCCTAATCCTACCCCTAATGATCCAACTCCCCGAGACACTATCCAAATTGAACCCTGCCTGGAACAGTTCCGTCCTCCGTCACAGCGGGACCCACCTCCTCTTCCTCAAAATCACCCTCTCCAAACCTTCCAGGAATTTCTGACTTCCAGCCTTGCCTCTCAATCCTTCTTAAAAAACCTTAATCCTACTCCCAACATCACCACTGCTGAAGCCCAGGCTATCCGTGATCTGAAGGCTGACCGGTCCATCGTCATTCTTCCAGCGGACAAGGGTTCCACGACCGTGGTACTTGATCGTCGGGAGTACGTGGCTGAGGGACTGCGTCAGCTTTCAGACAACACCACATACAAAGTTTGCCAAGGTAATCCCATTCCTGATGTCCAGGCAGAGCTTCAAGGAATCCTCAGAACCTTAGGCCCCCTACAAAACCTTTCACCTGACTCCATCAACCTCCTGACCCCACCGACACCCCGCACCCCTACCTTCTACCTTCTCCCTAAAATTCACAAACCCAATCATCCCGGCCGCCCCATTGTAGCTGGTTACCAAGCCCCCACAGAACGTATCTCTGCCTACGTGGATCAACACCTTCAACCCATTACATGCAGTCTCCCATCCTTCATCAAAGACACCAACCACTTTCTCGAACGCCTGGAATCCTTACCCAGTCCGTTACCCCCAGAAACCATCCTTGTAACCATTGATGCCACTTCCTTATACACAAATATCCCGCACGTCCAGGGCCTCGCTGCGATGGAGCACTTCCTTTCACGCCGATCACCTGCCACCCTACCTAAAACCTCTTTCCTCATTACCTTAGCCAGCTTCATCCTGACCCACAACTTCTTCACTTTTGAAAACCAGACATACCAACAATTAAAGGGAACAGCCATGGGTACCAGGATGGCCCCCTCGTACGCCAACCTATTCATGGGTCGCTTAGAGGAAGCCTTCTTGGTTACCCAGGCCTGCCAACCCAAAGTTTGGTACAGATTTATTGATGACATCTTCATGATCTGGACTCACAGTGAAGAAGAACTCCAGAATTTCCTCTCCAACCTCAACTCCTTTGGTTCCATCAGATTCACCTGGCCCTACTCCAAATCCCATGCCACTTTCCTTGATGTTGACCTTCACCTGTCCAATGGGCAGCTTCACACGTCCGTCCACATCAAACCCACCAACAAGCAACAGTACCTCCATTACGACAGCTGCCACCCATTCCACATCAAACGGTCCCTTCCCTACAGCCTAGGCCTTCGTGGCAAACGAATCTGCTCCAGTCCGGAATCCCTGAGGCATTACACCAACAACCTGACAACAGCTTTCGCATCCCGCAACTACCCTCCCGACCTGGTACAGAAGCAAATAACCAGAGCCACTTCCTCATCCTCTCAAACCCAGAACCTCCCACAGAAGAACCACAAAAGTGCCCCACTTGTGACAGGATACTTTCCGGGACTGGATCAGATTCTGAATGTGGCTCTCCAGCAGGGATACAACTTCCTCAAATCCTGCCCTGAAATGAGATCCATCCTTCATGAAATCCTCCCCACTCCACCAAGAGTGTCTTTCCGCCGTCCACCTAACCTTCGTAACCTCTTGGTTCATCCCTATGAAATCCCCAAACCACCTTCCCTACCCTCTGGCTCCTACCCTTGTAACCGCCCCCGGTGTAAAACCTGTCCCATGCACCCTCCCACCACCACCTACTCCAGTCCTGTAACCCGGAAGGTGTACACAATCAAAGGCAGAGCCACGTGTGAAAGCACCCACGTGATCTACCAACTGACCTGCCTACACTGTGATGCATTCTATGTGGGAATGACCAGCAACAAACTGTCCATTCGCATGAATGGACACAGGCAGACAGTGTTTGTTGGTAATGAGGATCACCCTGTGGCTAAACATGCCTTGGTGCACGGCCAGCACATCTTGGCACAGTGTTACACCGTCAGGGTTATCTGGATACTTCCCACTAACACCAACCTGTCAGAACTCCGGAGATGGGAACTTGCCCTTCAGCATATCCTCTCTTCTCGCTATCCGCCAGGCCTCAATCTCCGCTAATTTCTAATTTCAATCTGCCGCCGCTCATACCTCACCTGTCTTTCAACATCATCTTTGCCTCTGTACTTCCGTCCCGACTGACATCTCTGCCCAAACTCTTTGCCTTTACAAATGTCTGCTTGTGTCTGTGTATGTGTGGGTGGATATGTGTGTGTGTGCGAGTGTATACCTGTCCTTTTTTCCCCCTAAGGTAAGTCTTTCCGCTCCCGGGATTGGAATGACTCCTTACCCTCTCCCTTAAAACCCATATCCTTTTGTCTTTCCTTCTCCTTCCCTCTTTCCTGACGAGGCAACCGTTGGTTGCGAAAGCTTGGATTTCGTGTGTATGTTTGTGTTTGTTTGTGTGTCTGTCAACCTGCCAGCACTTTCATTTGGTAAGTTACATCATCTTTGTTTTTAAATATATATATGTGTATATATATATATATATATATATATATACGGTTATAATAGAAGGAAACATTCCACGAAGGAAAAATATACCTAAAAACAAAGATGATCTGACTTACCAAATGAAAGTGCTGGCAGGTCGACAGACACACATACGAACACAAACATACACACAAAATTCAAGCTTTCGCAACAAACTGTTGCCTCATCAGGAAAGAGGGAAGGAGAGGGAAAGACGAAAGGATGTGGGTTTTAAGGGAGAGGGTAAGGAGTCATTCCAGTCCCGGGAGCGGAAAGACTTACCTTAGGGGGAAAAAAGGACGGGTACACACTCGCACACACACACATATCCATCCACACATATACAGACACAAGCAGACATATTTAAAGACTCAATATGTCTGCTTGTGTCTGTATATGTGTGGATGGATATGTGTGTGTGTGCGAGTGTGTACCCGTCCTTTTTTCCCCCTAAGGTAAGTCTTTCCGCTCCCGGGATTGGAATGACTCCTTACCCTCTCCCTTAAAACCCATATCCTTTTGTCTTTCCTTCTCCTTCCCTCTTTCCTGACGAGGCAACCGTTGGTTGCGAAAGCTAGAATTGTGTGTGTATGTTTGTGTTTGTTTGTGTGTCTATCGACCTGCCAGCGCTTTTGTTTGGTAAGTCTCATCATCTTTCTTTTTAAATATATTTTTCCCACGTGTAATGTTTCCCTCTATTATATATATATATATATATATATTTAAAAAGAAAGATGAGACTTACCCAACAAAAGCGCTGGCAGGTCAATAGACACACAAATAAACACAAACATACACACAAAACTCTAGCTTTCGCAACCAACGGTTGCCTCGTCAGGAAAGAGGGAAGGAGAAGGAAAGACAAAAGGATATGGGTTTTAAGGGAGAGGGTAAGGAGTCATTCCAATCCCGGGAGCGGAAAGACTTACCTTAGGGGGAAAAAAGGACAGGTATACACTCGCACACACACACATATCCATCCATACATACAAGACACAAGCAGACATTTTTCTTTTTAAATATATTTTTCCCACGTGGAATGTTTCCCTCTATTATATTCATATATATATATATATATATATATATATGTTTAAAAAGAAAGATGATGAGACTTACCAAACAAAAGCGCTGGCAGGTCGATAGACACACAAACAAACACAAACATACACACAAACATACCATATATATATATATATATATATATATATATATATATATATACCTAAAAACAAAGATGATGTGACTTACCAAATGAAAGTGCTGGCAGGTCGACAGACACACAAACTAACACAAACATACACGCAAAATTCAAGCTTTCGCAACAAACTGTTGCCTCATCAGGAAAGAGGGAAGGAGAGGGAAAGACGAAAGGATGTGGGTCAATAGACACACAAACATACACACAAAATTCAAGCTTTCGCAACCAACGGTTGCCTCATCAGGAAAGAGGGAAGGAGAGGGAAAGACGAAAGGATTTGGGTTTTAAGGGAGAGGGTAAGGAGTCATTCCAATCCCGGGAGCGGAAAGACTTACCTTAGGGGGAAAAAGGACAGGTATACACTCGCACACACACACATATCCATCCGCATATGCACAGCCACAAGCAGACATTTGTAAAGGCCTTTACAAATCGCATACCACTTTCCTTGATGTTGACCTCCACCTGTCCAATGGCCAGCTTCACACGTCCGTCCACATCAAACCCACCAACAAGCAACAGTACCTCCATTATGACAGCTGCCACCTATTCCACATCAAACGGTCCCTTCCCTACAGCCTAGGTCTTTGTGGCAAATGAATCTGCTCCAGTCCGGAATCCCTGAACCATTACACCAACAACCTGACAACAGCTTTCGCATCCCGCAACTACCCTCCCGACCTGGTACAGAAGCAAATAACCAGAGCCACTTCCTCATCTCCTCAAACCCGGAACCTTCCACAGAAGAACCCCAAAAGTGCCCCACTTGTGACAGGATACTTTCTGGGACTGGATCAGATTCTGAATGTGGCTCTCCAGCAGGGATACGACTTCCTCAAATCCTGCCCTGAAATGAGATCCATCCTTCATGAAATCCTCCCCACTCCACCAAGAGTGTCTTTCCGCCGTCCACCTAACCTTCGTAACCTCTTAGTTCATCCCTATGAAATCCCCAAACCACCTTCCCTACCCTCTGGCTCCTACCCTTGTAACCGCCCCCGGTGTAAAACCTGTCCCATGCACCCTCCCACCACCACCTATTCCAGTCCTGTAACCCGGAAGGTGTACACGATCAAAGGCAGAGCCACGTGTGAAAGCACCCACGTGATTTACCAACTGACCTGCCTATACTGTGAAGCGTTCTATGTGGGAATGACCAGCAACAAACTGTCCATTCGCATGAATGGACACAGGCAGACAGTGTTTGTTGGTAATGAGGATCACCCTGTGGCTAAACATGCCTTGGTGCATGGCCAGCACATCTTGACACAGTGTTACACCGTCCGGGTTATCTGGATACTTCCCACTAACACCAACCTGTCAGAACTCCGGAGATGGGAACTTGCCCTTCAGCATATCCTCTCTTCTCGTTATCCGCCAGGCCTCAATCTCCGCTAATTTCTAATTTCAGTTTGTCGCCGCTCATACCTCACCTGTCTTTCAACATCACCTTTGCCTCTGTACTTCCGCCTCGACTGACATCTCTGCCCAAACTCTTTGCCTTTACAAATGTCTGCTTGTGTCTGTGTATATGCGGATGGATATGTGTGTGTGTGCGAGTGTATACCTGTCCTTTTTTCCCCCTAAGGTACGTCTTTCCGCTCCCGGGATTGGAATGACTCCTTACCCTCTCCCTTAAAACCCACATCCTTTCGTCTTTCCCTCTCCTTCCCTCTTTCCTGATGAAGCAACCGTTTGTTGCGAAAGCTAAAATTTTGTGTGTATGTTTATGTTTGTTTGTGTGTCTATCGACGTCCCAGCGCTTTCGTTTGGTAAGTCACATCATCTTTGTTTTTAGATATATTTTTCCCACGTGGAATGTTTCCCTCTATATATATATCACTTTCTGATAGTCTTTTTATTGTGGCTACCTGCGAGTCATCATCCCCACTGTATGGTGAGTATCATATTAAATCAGGTGCAAAGAGCCACTCATGAGTTCCAGAGGACTACCAGCAGTCCAGCTAGCACACTGACTGTGCGTAGAGAGCTAAAAAGAATGGGGGTATAATGCTCAAGCAACCGCTCACATTGATGTAATCAGTGTTAAGCAGTGCTTAAGGTGATGTAAAGAGTTACACCATTAGCCAGTGAATGACTCAAAACAAGTGATTTGAAGTGATGAAATGGTGCTATACAATGTAGCAAACCGTTTGGCGAAGACATAGAGAGTGTCAGTTGCCGTCATGTGTAGAGCCAAGTGTTGAAGTATAGAGAATTTGGTGTTGCAGTCTGGGGGTGTTTCGTGTGGTTAGAGTTTGGCACCCTTATTACAAATGCTAAATGCGAAAAGATATGAACACATTGCAGCATTGTGTTCTGTGTACAGTAGAGGAACAGTTTGGAGGTGATGATTCATTGTATCAGCATGACAAAACAATCTTTCATAAAGTGGATTCTGAGAGACAATGTTTTGTGTACAGTAAAACTCTTGAAATGAACTGGACTGCCAATAGCTCTGTCCTCAACCCAGTGGAACACTTTTTGATGAGTTAGAATGTGGACTTTGCTTCAGATCCCAACCTCTAACGTCACTACTATTTCTGATTTTGGCTGTTGTGGAGGAATGAGCTGTGATTCCTCCACAGACATTCAGACGCCTCAATGAGAGTATCCACTGCAGAATTTAAGCCATTGTTAAGGTCTGCTAATGGATGTCAAGATATTTTTGATCAGATACTGTACACAGATCAATGCTCTTACTGCTCCAGCAGAGAATGTATGAAAATGCACAGAGATATTTTTCAGTCATCAGTATATCAGAAGCAGGAAGATTTCTGCAACAAGATCATTGGAGTTAGATTTTGCAAGTAAATGCTTTCTGAAATAGGATGCTCCCATTTCCAGGTCCAGGGAAGGAGGCTGCTCCTGATTTCAGCTGTGTTGCATGCATTTGAACTAATAACAAAATTCTCAGTATCTTTACAGGCACTGCAGAACCACCTTCAGCGTACTTCTTTTGCGCATGCATCTGGGATATTTTAAATCCCACACTTACTTTCCACATTGTGTCATAGTCTGTGAAGTTTTATCCATTCTCCATCTGAGGGACCTTTGGAGTGTTTGAGTGACTTCTGTGGTTGATTGTGCCAATACCTTTTTTATGTGTGATCAATTTGTTAATCGTTTTGAGAAAGTAACTCCATAAAGTGAGCAGATACCTTGTATACATTTATGACTAGTTTGTGACTACAAGCCACAGTCTTATTGTCTCTAAATTTACTGAACTGTTGATTGATAATTCATTTCAGACACAGACCTTCACAGACATTCTTACATCCTTTTTTTCCTTTCCATTGTACATTAAGAAATTAAATGTGTGTTGGTCCCTTATTTTTCATTGCTGTTGGCACATACCGTATACAATTGTTGAAATGAAGATGTTCATGCAAGTAAATAATTTCCCTCCATAGTCCGAAAACTCACAATCACACACGTTTGCAATGTGTGTGAGCACACTACATGCAACAATATAAATGTTTTCCCTTTTAGCTAAAAAGGTAAGGTGCTGCAGAAAAAGACCCATGAGCCACAGGGCAGAGCTCACTAGGTTTCCATTGCACAAAGGAGCTGTAAGGGCTACAGAGCAAAGTTCAGTTTCTAACAACAAAAGTACCTATGAATAATTTACACTCATCAAACTTTTTGACACAGTTAATGTTACGTATAACTTCAAAAGTCACTTACTTTGTTACAGTTCTGGATTTTTTGGTGGATAACATTAACCGTATTTGATACATTTCATTACAATGATTCCTTGTATATAGCTCTGGTTTACATCATTTTTTAGGTCAAGATTTTTTTAAGCTGATTCTTAATATTTCACGCATGCTGAACTCAGAAATGTAACTCATTTTGTTGAGTCAGGTGAGGTTTTATTGCTATTTCGCTTTTTGAAATATGGCATTTAAGATTTTTTAATACAATATATATGCTGATTATGGTTTGAAAACAGTATTGTATTTGGATGAAGTCTGAATTATCTATATAAGATCAAACATCATCATCATTTTATCAAAGGAAGGCTCTTTTCGAGGACTTTCATATGTGTTTTGGATCTGGAATGTCTCTTTTTGAGGCACCACTGTAGTCCACAAGCATGTGCTCATTCCACAACCTTCATACCTCTTCCCCATCACTCCAATATCTCCATGAAAACGCTCACCCTGCTCCACACTATAATCTCCACAGTTGTCAGGGAAGTAATCTAAATGTGAGGTAGGAAAGTGCACCTTTATTGACGTACAAGCACCGAGCACGTGGAAGTTTTGAAGGAGTTCCGTGACAGAATTTTCATATTCCAGGCTCCTATGGTTGCCAAGAAAGTTTTTTTGTTATTGATTTTAATACTAACCAGGCATTCCTCTCTGTACCATCCATACTGTCATCTAATTGTGGATCTTTCACGAGCTCCCTGATCTGATGACCATCAAGTTTCACTCATTTTTCCTGAGTGACTCACAGGAACAGAGGCAATCACATTATGAATGTGGAGTAGTACAGCTTTCAAACTTCTGCTTGATGGATCTATGACAAGTTGCCATTCAGTAGAGATATATGTTATACTCAAAGCTTCAATGAGACCACCAATGTCATGACAGGAAACAAGAGAAACTTCTTCATGCTTTCTGAAATACTGTCGAAACTTTTCTTGAAAACCACGGCACCAATAGAAGATTATTCCAGGAGCTGATAACCTATTTCACAAACCTTATGTAAAATGAATCAGTTCAGTGTGGATTAGGGGCTTTGGTTGGTGTGAATCTGAGGGGGTGTGATACATATCCCCAACATTCTCTTAATGCGTTTCATCATCTGGACAGAAAAGTCACTCTGGTTATCAGGGGGTGTTGGAACTGGAATTCCTGTTCTATGAGACATTGGTCTTATGGCAGATGGCATGTCTGGATATTTTAACTCTCTAGCTCTCATTGTTTTTTTATTTATACCTAAAAGTAAATGTAAATACATTCATTGAATTAATTCAATTAAGACACATTTTCTAATTAATTTAAAATGCACTCATAAAGAGATATGTGAAGTTCATGAAAATTGAAGTCATTGACTTACTCTGTAAATTTATCATGCAGAAATAACAGTAGGTAGTGTGATCTCTTCCCCCCTCCAAATCATACATAAACCAAAACTGAGAAACTTCTGTTGGCTTTTGCTCCAGCACCGCAGACTTTCAAATGTTTTGCTGTATACATATGGCACAGAGGACTTGTCCTCATCACCAATTTTAACTCAAAGGCATGCATGATACATTTGTTCTCACAAAAGGGCTAATTTTTAACTTCCTATGTTGTGTGATGACTTCTCCTCAAATGTAGCAAAATTGATCAGGATCCTTCTTGCAATTTTGAGTCATTTTGTACCAGTGTTGCTATCACTCAATTCAAGTCATACTAGCTTGCAGGTTGCTACAAGCTAGAAGCAATGTCAGCCCAACCCCCACCTCTCTCTCCTACAGAGTTGCCAGTTCCATCTCTATGGGCAGATTTGTCAGCTATGACTGTGCTTCTAGCATCATTTTGAAGGCCTTTAACAAAATACAGATAATTACAGATATCTTTTCCTCCTTGTTAACTACATTTATTTTAATATCATATATTTAATGTAGCTATATGATATGTAGTGAGATACATGTTTGAATTCAGCATGCATTAAATATAAAAGCTCATAAAAACGAAAACCCTGACATAAAAGAAAAGTTTTAAAACACAGACCAGTGTAGCTGTAAAGTGTACCATTTCTCGAAACCACTCACTGTGTGGTAAGCAACCTCAGGTTAACATGTGACTAGGAACTCTTCCTTATATGATACCCAATCCCCACTCAGACTGTGACTCTCTGTGTAGTGTGCCAACTGCACAAGACAGCTGTCGAACCCCTGGCTTTCGGCTCCAGAGTGGTCATACGTCTGCCACAGCTGTGCCAACCCAAGATTCCCACCAAACACGTCAGACACAACCACCTGGTGGCACACAGTTCCAGGGCGACCACGCTCAGAAATCTGCCACACCTGAAGAAGCACTACCCCTCACAAGACCCCACCAGATGTCGAAGGCTGCCCCACCTAATGGCTTCCTCTCTACCGTGTGGTGAGTACCATGATCACACATGCATATCACAGCACTGGCTCTGCATTCCCTATGCACAAATCATTTTTACAAAAAGGCACCATTTTCATGCTCACAAGTACAGCTGTCTTCATCATAAAGGGTGGTTTGAGCGTGGCAGTGCTTTACTGGACAGGACCCTGTTGCCAGTGGTAAATTCTCACCTTGCTCTGACCTCTGCACTTACTTACCCAGCCAGTTATAGGAGAATGAACAGCTTAATGCAGACTCTGAACCACAGAGCAACTAGTAGACATTGTAAAGTTTTGTCACTTTTCGTAGTTTACATGTATTTACATGACAGTGTGATGGCATGCATGTTAAATGCCATCCTTAACATTGTTGACATCCTGTAGTTAGGTGCTTTCATTGGTTTCTTTTAAAGCATTACCTACAGCTGTATCAGTACCTATGCACATTATTATTGCATGAATGTGTTCTATAATTCTATAAAGTCAGCTTATGTGAGGCCAACTGAAGAGCATCGTGATTGAGAAGTAGTGGCTTCAGTCACAAAACCTGACAACGGCCCGGAGAGCGGTGTGCTGACCACATGCCCCTCCATATCTGCATCCAGTGATGCCTAATGGCTGAGGATGACAAGGTGGTTGGTCTGAACTGTTGGACTTTCTGAGGCCTGTTCGGTGTTCAGACAGGGGGGATATGTATTACGGTGTCAATGTGACTATACTATCAATGGTTGTATTTGATTTACATGTGTGAAATTATTCTGAAATGTGTAGAGGATGTTAAGCTTATAGCTCTGAATTTTTGTATATTCAGAGTAACATCACAGATATGCATCCTTCCAAAGATGCACTAGGTCCTGACTTTCTGCAAGCACTTTTAAAGAACTTGATTTTTAACTATCAGCTGTAGAAATAAACCTTTATTCTCTACTGGTTTCGGTCACTTAGACCATCATATCCGGAAGGAAAGGCAAATACTTCATATTTAAGAGTGATTCATCTTTCTCTTAGATGTTTTGAAAGTCTTCAGTGTTACAATGATTGTATATACCCATCTGTTATTTGTTAAAACCTTAAAGAGAAATAGATGCATTTGAGATAATGCTATACAATAGATGGACATGTAGAGTCATTGTAACATCGAGGACTTTAAAACATCCAAGAGAGAGATGATTTGGTTTTCCATCTAATGTATTTGCCTTTTCTTCCAGTAATATTGGTTTGAGTGATCAAAACCGGTAAAGAAGAAAAGTTTATTTATACAACTGATGGTTAAAAATGCAGTTGTTTAAGTATCTGATGACAATAGAAAATCACCTTATTAAAATATTAATTCTGCAGGCAGATACAGTTGATCCAAAGTATCAGCAGAACTGACAGAGGTCAGAAGAGGGCAAAACATGGAGGTACCCAGGAATAGATAAGAGAAAAGAAAAATGAAGGAAAGGAATATAGAACATACAGGGGCGAGGGGTCGGTGTTGTATGAAAACATATAGGCTCTCCATGTGAGTGCTCAAAAAAGTGTTTTGAGCATATAAGTGAAGAAGACAATGCACATTCTCATAATTTCTAGTAGCTGAATTGCTATGATACGCAAAATGCTTCCTATAAGGTTGTTTATGGTTAAAAAAGTGTTATATATAAAAGACCTTTGAAAT
Source organism: Schistocerca cancellata (assembly GCF_023864275.1). NCBI lineage: Eukaryota > Metazoa > Arthropoda > Insecta > Orthoptera > Acrididae > Schistocerca > Schistocerca cancellata. Next base: position 1,052,642,334 of record NC_064627.1, on the reverse strand, counting down.
TTGTATTTTGGAGATGTTTCACTGTAATGTTTCACTAACTCACCCAGGAAGTAAACATTGGCAAATCAATTATAACCAGTGTTAAGTGCATTAAGAATACAGTATTCTGTGTAGCATTTACCAGTTTAAAAATATGTCATTATGGTGTTTGTATGTGAAAACAGTGGTGTAGGTGCATTAAAAAAATCACATTGGATGCCCATACAATATTTTATTTATTGGAATGTAATGAAACTTCACTGCATGATTTCTTAAAACACCTAAAATATCACTTACCATTGTTTACAGGTGAGGTCTCCAAAAACATGTTATATGAAATGATTATTGGTATTTTGAATGGCCACATTTCAAAAAATAGCCATTAGTTGTTCATCATATCCGCTAATGTCTGTCAAAGGGACAGCACCAGCCATACTGTTTTGCACCTGGGGCTCTGGTACAGTCGCAACAGCCAAACAAGTAAAAAACAAAACCTTTTGCCAATACAGATCTCACCCTCTGTGTCCCTGTGTTCTTTACTGAGGTACAGAGAATTATATTCTCTAATGATGTTACTTTGTTTGAAACCATAAAATAGATTGAATTTATATATGTCAAAATGAAGATCAGATGAGTAAATTTTTTTGTAAGTGGAGTGGTCCGAACACTTTTTTTTAACGTTTTGTTGTTTTTACTTTTCAGAAGTGACCAGTGTTATGACTTCACTTCTAATAGTAAATAAGTGTTTAAATGTAATTTGTTAGAGCCAATAAAATGTGTATTTTGTTGTTCTTAATTTAGCCATTTGTTCAATGTCATTTTAGTATTTCTTTCCCATGTAAAGAATAAATGTAACCATGTTAGTTTAAACATAATTGCTATCTGCAGGCTATAAGGTTTGCAAAATACTTGTGGGTGTTTCTTCCTCATAGAAAAACAAAATTTGCTTAGATCCAACTAAACATCAATTTTTATACCGAATTCTCTGTTAAGAAAATAGGAGTCCTGTCTCATTTGACAAAAAGACGTTTCATTCCGTATGTGAATGTATAATGTATCTAACTCATACAAATGTTTTCTGAGATGTAGGCTTGTGCGTGCACAGCATATCAATGTATGGATGTTTCCCTGCTTCATTTACCATATGTAAAAGGGTAACTCCAAAGGTTCAGAGTTCAATGTCATTTGTATTAGGATATTTTATGTTTTAAGGTGGGATTTTCACCTTTGTCAGCCCTGTGTGTGTTGTACTTGAAATTAAACTCTGGCTCTATGTTAATTATCAGCTCTGTTCGTACATGTCTGCAACTGGTGGTGTTCACATTATCTTCCTGGTTCACTACTATAATTCCGTCTTTTAAAGTACACTTTTCTTTATTTGTATATTACAGAATTTACTATAAATGTTTCATATAACTAGAGAAACATGTAATGGCAATTTATTAAAATTTGGCCATACAAAATACCAATAATCAATTCATATAAAATCTTGGAAACATTCCTACTTTTTCTCAATTTCTGAATTGTTCATAATTTTACAGACTGTCTGTAAGCTTGTGATTAGTTTTACGTGCAATATTAGTAGTTATGATAGTGTTCCTCTTCTTTATCAGAAGTTTTTATTGGTGGAAAAGGTGATACTGTTGTCTCCATATACACTGAAGTGCCAAAGAAACTGGTATAGGCATGCGTATTCAAATACAGATATATGTAAACAGGCAGAACATGGCACTGTAGTCAGCAATGCCTATATAAGACAACAAGTGTCTGGTGCAGTTGTCAGATCAGTTACTGCTGCTACAATGGCACGTTATCAAGATTTAAGTGAGTTTGCACATGGTGTTATAGTCAGCGCACGAGCAATGGGACACAGCATCTCCAAGGTAGCAATGAAGTGGGGATTTTCTCAAACGACCATTTCACAAGTGTACCATGAATATCAGAAATCCGGTAAAACATAAAATCTCCAAAATCACTGCAGCTGGAAAAAGATCCAGCAAGAATGGCACCAACGACGACTGAAGAGAATTGTTCAATGTGGCCGAAGTGCAACCCATGCACAAATTGCTGCAGCTTTCAGCTTTCGGAGTTGTAGACCAACTTTTGTGGACCTGTCAACACAGACATTGGACTGTTGATGACTGGAAACATGTTGCCTGGTCAGACAAGTTTTGTTTCAAACTGTATCGAGCGGATGGACATGTACGATATGGAGACAACCTCATGAATCCATGGACCCTGCATGTCAGAGGGGACTGTTAAAGCTGGTGGAGACTCTGTAATGGTGTGGTGCATGTGTAGTTGGAGTGATGTGGGACCCCTGATATGTCTAGATATGACTCTGAGAGGTGACATACATAAGCATCCTGCCTGATCACCTACATCCATTAATGACCATTATGCATTCTGATGGACTTGGGCAACTCCCGCAGGACAATGCAACACCACACACCCAGAACCATTACAGAGTGGCTCCAGGAACACTCTTCTGAGTTTAAACACTTCTGCTGGCCACCAAACTTTTCAGAAGAGATTTCCACCCCCTCGTACTCTTATGGGTTTATGGACAGCCTTGCAGGATTCATGGTGTCAGTTCCCTCCAACACTACTTCAGACATTAGCCGGGTCCATGCCATGTTGTGTTGCAGTACTTCTATGTGTTCGCAGGGGCCCTACATGATTTTAGTCAGGTGCTCCAGTTACTTTGGCTCTTCAGTGTATACGTAACATTTATAAGGAAAGAAATAGAACAGTTGTGAAACGTTTATTGTCTTCAAGATCTCTAATAGCTCCTGCGGTGGAATAATGCGTTAAATCAATCTCTCACTCTGCTTTGGAGTGTGAGATGTTATGAGACCCCTGAATGTTAAACTGTGTTCTAAAAGATGTGTTTTATAGAACATATAGACATAATCGACAGTTGTTTGGTTGCCACCCGAAAGAAGCATGGCAGCTACAAGCCTCCAGTTGCCGGTGTGTGTGTGTGTGTGTGTGTGTGTGTGTGTGTGTGTGTGTGTGTGTGTGTGTGTCGTCATATTGTCAACAGCAGCAAGTAGTGTATTTGTTATTTGTTGACTGTATCTGCAAAATGGTGATTTACAGAAAAGTAACATTATCTTTTTTATGACATTGTATTGAAAAAATTGCCAGTAAGTGCATTGAGGATATATGCCCTCATGTTGTTGGTTTGCAGTCTTCAGTGCGAAGATTGGCCTGGTGCAGCTCTCCATCTCTGCATAACTACTGCAACCTACATCCCTCTGAATCTGCTCACCATATTCAAGCCTTGGTCTCCCACTACAGTTTTTACCCCCCATACTTCTGTTACCACAGTGACAGTGCCTTCATGGCTCAGGACGTGCCCTATTGACTGCTGCCTTTCATTAGTCAAGTTGTCCATAAATGTCCCCCACCCCACACATCCTCATTTGTTATTCAATCTACCTGTCCAATCTTCGTCATTCTCATATAGTACAACATTTCAAAGCTCGTATTCCCTTTTTGTTTGAACTGCTTATCTTCCACGTTTCACTTCCGTATAAGGCTATGCTCCAGACAAACACCTCCACAGATAACTTCCTAACATTGAAATTGATATTAGACGTTAACAAAGGTCTCATGGGAATTACTTAGAACTTGTACTAGGATTTTGGAGCATATACTGTACTCGAACACCTTGAAGAAAATTACTTATTGATATATAACCAACATGGATTCAAAAAATATCGGTCTTGTGCAACACTGCTAGTTCTTTATTCCCATGAAGTAATGAGTGCTGTTGACAAGGGATCTCAGATCAATTCCGTATTCCTAGATTTCCAGAAGGCTTTTGGTACTGTTCCTCACAAGCAACTATTAATCAAATTGCATGTATATGGAGTATCATCTCAGTTGTGTTAGTGGATTTGTGATTTTCTCTCAGAGAGCTCACAGTTCCTAATGATAAATGGTAAATCATTGAGTAGAACAGGAGTGATATCTGGCATTCTGCAAAGTAGTGTCATAGGCCCTCTGCTGTTCCTGATTTATATAAATGATCTAGGTGATAATCTGAGCAGCCCCCTTAGATTGTTTGCAGATGACACTGTAATTTACTGTCTAGTAAAATCATCAGATGATCACTTCCAATTACAAAATGACATAGAGAGAATTCCTGTATGGTGCGAAAAGTGGCAATTGGCACTAAACAAAGAAAAGTGCAAGGTAATCCATATAGGTACTAAAAGAAATCCAATAAATTTTGGGTATACGATAAATCACACAAATCTGAGGGCTATCAATTCAACTAAATACCTAGGAATTACAATTACGAGCAACTGAAATTGGAAAGACCACATAGATAATATTGTGGGGAAGGCGAAACAAAGACTGCACTTTGTTGGCAGAACAATTAGAAGATGTGACAAACCCACTAAAGAGACAGCCTACATTACATTTGTCCATCCTCTGCTGGAATATTGCTGCATGGTATGGGATCCTTACCAGGTAGGATTGACGGAGGACATCAAAAAAGTGCAAAGGGCAGCTCGTTTCATGTTATCGCGCAATAGGGGTGAGAGTGTCACTAATATGATACGCGAGATGGGGTGGCAATCACTGAAACAAAGGCGGTTTTCTTTTAGCGAGATCTATTTACAAAATTTCAATCACCTACTTTCTCTTCCGAATGCATAAATATTTTCGTTGACACCCACCTGCGTAGGGAGAAATGATCATCATAATAAAATAAGAGAAATCAGAGCTCGAATGGAAAGATTTAGGTGTTCCTTTTTCCCACACACAATTTGAGAGTGGAATGGTAGAGAAGTAGTATGAAAATGGTTCGATGAACCCTCTGCCAGGCACTTAAGTGTTAATTGCAGAGTAACCATATAGATGTACATGTACATGTACATGTACATGTACATCTCCATCTCCACCTGCCCTCTACATGCCACGTTATGATGTGTGGTGAAGAGTAATTCTGATACAACCAATTTCCCTCCCCACTTCACAGCCCCTTTTGCAGACAGTGCATGTGAAGAATGATTATTAATAAACCCTTGTATGAAGCCATATTTCTTTGATTTCCTCATTGCGATCATTTCGTGTGAGAAAATGTAAGATGTTGCCCGACTCTTCCCAGAATGTACACTCTAGAAGTTTCTACAGCAAACATGTCCATGGTACACAATGCCTCTTTTGTAACAACTGCCACTGGAGTTTGTTGAACATCTTTGTAATCATCTCGCATTGAGTAAACAAACTTGAGATGAAATGTGCCACTCTTCATCAGATTTTCTCCATATCTTCTATTAATCCATCCTGGTAAGGGTCCCTTACTAATGGGCAATAATCAATCATGTGTCAGATAGTTGATTTGTAAGCTACTCCTTTTATGGGTGAATTAAATTCTGCATTTCCTGCAGTTTGTTTTATGTGGTCATTCCACTTTAGGTCACTATGTATGCTTACTCCAAGGCATTTTACGGTAGTCATGGTTTCTAGTGGTTGGTCGTGAATAATGTAATCTAATATTGTTGGATTTCTTTGTCTATTTATATAGAATATGTTACATTTACTGAAGTTGAGGATAAGTTACCATTCTCTACACAGATCATAGATCATCTCCAGGCAGAATAATCACACAGAGGGCTGTAGAATAGTTAACTGGCAGGAACTAACTGTCGAGGATTGATGTTGCAATTGAATTTTTGGGAGGTGGGGGGAAGGAAAGACATTTCTAATAGGAAGTGCATGAAGACTTTAAGAAGGAGATACAGTTTTCCCATCAGTACCTTAACATGCGCTGACTTTCCTACTTTCATGTATTGTAGAAGGAACAAAAATTGTAGAATTTTAATTTGTTGGTGGACAATTGTTACCATGAGTATTCAGAACTGTTGATAGATTTGGGAGTTCACAGTAAAATGAAATAATTTCACTGTTTTGTGTAGCAGCACGCCAGCAGACGAGATGAATAGGAGGCTTCTCCAGGCAGTTAAGGATGGATCAATGGAGGAATTACAACAACTGCTCGCTTCAGGGGCCGATGTGGGAATGCGGGACTGTTACAGGATGACTGCCTTGCACTGGGCAGCCGAGAGAGGATACCTGGAGACAGTCGAATGTCTCTTGAAGAATGGGGCTGAAGTGGATTCCAGGGACAGGTGGCAGCGCACACCCCTGCACAGAGCAGCAGAAAGGGGCCACCGAAGTGTGGTAACTGTGCTGCTGAACGCGGGGGCAGACAGGGAAGCCGTAGATAACTTGGGGAACACCCCTGTGAAGCTGGCCAGAAGGAAGGACATTCGGCATATGTAGCATAGGTGGCATAGATGGCTACTAAGAAATGATGCTTGTAGTCCATCTTCATCTTCTGTAAAATAGCCAATGCTCTTGTACTTGCATGTACAAATTACGTGACAGTGATACATGTATCAGATAGCAATGTGTGATCAAGACGGACATTTAGAAACAAAAATATCTTATTAGTAATAAACAGCAGTTTGTAAAGTAATTCATAACTGGACATTTGTCTGTACTAGCATAATGGATGTATGCTTGACTGTAACAAATTAGGCTTTACTCAGACTGGTGCTACACCACTTTTATGTTTAAGAGTTTATCTTTGGTTATACAATTATAGAAAGATTACTTGTCTGTAGCGCAGATGATGTTACATTCTGCTACAATATCAAATATCACACCTGTAAAGAGATTCGAACCACGTTATGTGCATACTATTTTATGTATTAGTGTACTGTGAATAAAAGAGAACAGAACATTTTGGAGAAAGAGTAAAGAGAATTGTCCATCCACATTCCATCCCACATGGAGTGTAATTATCTTCTCTTGAGCATATTTTTCTGTAAACTTAATGCTGCAACCAGAAACACCACAAGTGGTTCATTCCCTATATGGGCTGCACAGCTGTACTGCTTTAGTTACAAAACATGCTACTGCCTGTCGAGTAGTATGGATCTCCAATCTCACATTACGAAATGATGCTACAAATCTGTTCCATTGACATGTACATGATACCAAGTAACACTGAGCATGTTGTGTGTTTAACAACACTCTCATTTGGGATATTAGATCTCCAATGCCTACTGTTGACTTTTAGTGGTCAAAATCAAAGATTCCAAGTTTCATGTGAGTAGTTCGCTGTGTGAAAGATGGCAGCAATGCAAGGAGGAGGCAGTGGTAAGGTACTATGCTCAAAAAATAAATTTCTTACAGAACAAATTTTGTTTTATTTACCAGAGTTGTCTGCAAAGGACACAATTTAAATGATAAATTCCTAAGAAAATTTAATATCAGTTAAGAACATAATTTGCAATCAAGGCTCCATTAAACTTATAACAGGTAAAGAAATTCAGACAGAGTGTCTTCAGTCAGCTTATTACAGTAACAAAATGGACTTCGAGGAAACTTTACGCAGGTTAAAAGGGCAACAACTTCCAATAGAAAATCAGAGGTACTTTAGCATGAGCAGGATTAAAAAATAGAATAACATTTCCACGATAACGGAATTATAATCCGCTCTTCTGTGGTAAGGCCTGTGATTCCATATCAATCGAGGTTGGCTTCTTACAGGTGAATGTGTTATTTATAATGTATAAAGCTCACTTGTGGTAATCGTCCATTTTACTAAAATATCAAGAAAACAGATTTGTACACATACCAAATATGTAACTATGTAAGGAACAGTCAGTGGACACTGGAACGTGATGTCCATGTTAAGATCACTCGATACTCCACTAGGCATGAAAATTGTAATATCCGTGTATCACCAATAAGCACACAAGAAAAGTTCAGGAAACACCAAAGACCAGACTTGGAGCATGGCCTTAAAAGTAATGAGTTGGTCTCACCATGTGAAAAATGCCTGACTAAACTGCTTATAGCTGATAACACTGTTACTCTAATTTTCTATCACCAAGGTGCAACCAGGGACTGCAGTCTCAAAACCATTAGGTCAGTTTTTACTAATGAAGGCTCACCAGATTCAACATAGTCCAGTTGCATTGATAAAATTCCAATAAATCATCAAGTACACCCAATCACCTGTAACCAAGAGTTTAGGGCCCATCCGGCAGTAACCTTCCATCTGTTATGACATACCACACACAAGAATGATTACTGATTACCGTATTTACTCGAATCTAAGCCGCACTTTTTTTCTGGTTTTTGTAATCCAAAAAACCGCCTGCGGCTTAGAATCGAGTGTAAAGCAAGCGGAAATTCTGAAAAAAGTTGGTGGGTGCCGCCACAACTTACTTCTGCCGTCGAATATATGTAGCGCTACACGGGCATGCTTTGTTGGCACAAAGATAAATACTGGCACCAAAACCTCTGCGTCAGTAAATAAATTTAAAAAAAAAAACGGAGGAAGACGAGCTATTTTCTCCGCTCCCGAGATTCGGCCACTACATTTTCATACTTTATCCAACGAAGTAAATATAAATTCCGTATTGTTCATCTGCGAATGTAGCAGCATTTCAGTGTACTACGAAAATCCGACTGGCAAGAATGTTTGGTATGTTTGTCAATATGGCCAACTCTAAGGTCCTTAATTGTTTCCTATCTGTGAGAAGAGATGGTTGCTAAGAGGAACTTTTATAAATTGTAAATCACATGCAGTATTCTCGTCACCATAAGAATAATACGCATATAAACATTTTGCCATGTATTGTTTCATGTTTGCTGCTATTTCATTTAAATCCTGTCTGCCTAATAAACTACGAAACTAGAACAGCAAACGCGGATGAATATACGTATCATGTCATGTTTATATTCGTATTATTCTTATGCCTAATAGTGATACAGTCAGAAATGAAGCACGGCAATTGACAAGATTTTTAAATCTAAGATGACTAATTTCTGTGTAGAATGTAATGTACTAAAGAGGCGCCTGAACGGAGAAAAATTTTCGCTAAACTCTCGTTCAGAATATCTTCTATCTAGTATTTGGTTCTTGTTGATCGTTATCAAAGAAAGCAGCAGTGTAAGTAACAACAAAAAGCAGTTTCTTGCCATTGTTTCGCTAATGAGACGATTCCTCTCTCATATATATATATATATATATATATATATATATATATATATATATATATATATGATATGAATATAATAGAGGGAAACATTCCACGTGGGAAAATATATTTAAAAAGATGATGAGACTTACCAAACAATGTTTGTGTGTCTTCTATCGACCTGCCAGCGCCTATATATATATATATATATATATATATATATATATATATATGATTAATGGAAAATCTCATATAGAGATGTGAAACAAATACTAACAAAGAGATAGAGGGGCTGGCCAGTACTTACCTCAGCTCAGTACAGCCGATAGATACACACAAAACAAAACCGAAAATTTATGTTCCTAGCTTTCAGAACAAATGTTCCTTCATCAGGGAGGAGAGAGGGGAAAGAAAGGGAAGAAGGGAAAGGAGATTCAGTTACTCACAACCCAGGTTATGAAGCAACAGGGAAAGGAAAATAGGGAGGGTAGCAAGGATGGAGGCATGGTTGTCAGAGGGAAGCCAAAGATATTCTACTAGAATATCTTTGGCTTCCCTCTGACAACCATGCCTCCATCCTTGCTACCCTCCCTATTTTCCTTTCCCTGTTGCTTCATAACCTGGGTTGTGAGTAACTGAATCTCCTTTCCCTTCTTCCCTTTCTTTCCCCTCTCTCCTCCCTGATGAAGGAACATTTGTTCTGAAAGCTAGGAACATAAATTTTCGGTTTTGTTTTGTGTGTATCTATCGGCTGTACTGAGCTGAGGTAAGTACTGGCCAGCCCCTCTATCTCTTTGTTAGTATATATATATATATATATATATATATATATATATATATATATATATATATATTTCTGCATGTCTGTGTATGTGTGGATGGATATGTGTGTGTGCGAGTGTATACCTGTCCTTTTTTCCCCCTAAGGTAAGTCTTTCCGCTCCCGGGATTGGAATGACTCCTTACCCTCTCCCTTAAAACCCATATCCTTTTGCCTTTCCTTCTCCTTCCCTCTTTCCTGACGAGGCAACCGTTGGTTGCGAAAGCTAGAATTTTGTGTGTATGTTTGTGTTTGTTTGTGTGTCTATCGACCTGCCAGCGCTTTTGTTTGGTAAGTCTCATCATCTTTCTTTTTATATATATATATATATATATATATATATAATTTTTTTTTTTTTTTTTTAAAGCGGCGGAAGCGCGCACAAAAGCAAGCCATGCCGCAAGCCGAGACAGGCCGGAAACACACACTATCAGAATGCGACAAACAATACATGACGCAGTACAGTAATGCATTTTCAGTTTAGAGTGACGTAAACACCTATAACAAAGAAAACTGCGCAATCAATTCAAATCAGACGAAGCACGTGGAAAAGGAAGGGTGCCAGTATAAATACGGACGGAACGCCTGACGCATAACAATGGCTACCTGGTAAAGCTTAACTGCAAAGCTTACGACTCGAACCAAACTACTGTAGCTGTATCGTCATTCATTCGACCCAAATTGTGTCTCATATTACAATGGACCAACTTTGTTTCGATTTGGAGATGCGGCCTATAATTTTTCTCTCCCCTTGAATTTCGAGTCTCAAATTTCAGGTGCGGCTTAGATTCGGGAAATTTTTTTTTCCTTTATTTCGAGTCTCATTTTTAAGGTGCGGCTTAGATTTGAGTGCGGCTTAGATTCAAGTAAATATGGTAATTGCCACACTTTCTCATGGTTTGCCATGCTCCATCCCACATGGAGAATAAACACTAGGTATGATCTGTCCATCATGTAGCAAACTACTGTAGTCCTCAACCATTAACACCATGTTACTTGACAAACAAGACAATCCCACACAGATGTATCTGGCATTAAATTTTGTTAGCTGCCTCTTCGCGTGCCCCATAGAAGGATGCCATGTGATTTATCACCTAACAATGAAGTCAACATGAGTCAGTGCATGGCTAAGCTCCCCACTTTAACCTTGCCCATGGCCGTGCTGTGTCCCCAAAAAGTGACTGGCATAAGGACCTCCAAAATTTTATTATATGGGCCCATAAAAAACCACAATAATTTTCCCAAAATATTCCACAGCTTTACTCTGAGCAAAGAAATTTTTAACAAAAATCAAATCGCCAACTTTCAACAACACAGGATGTCTTCTCTGGCTGTACCTCCTAATCTCCCTCTGGTATGGAGGCTGAATATTTTTCATTTCTTAACCACTTCTGGGTTCATTTTCTCAGGCAATGAGTCATTAACATTCCACAGATTCACTATAGGTGAATTTAGCAGATATGCTAGCGTTAATTTGCCATAGCAATTTTATGGGCCTCGCGGACTGCTGATATGGAGGAAAAGTTAAGCCACCCCACAGATCTGTCCCAATATGCTTGCAATTTGCTATGGAAATTAATTAATACCAATTTTAGATTTCAGTTCAACCTTTTCTACAAAGGTTGTGGATAAAAATGGTGATGTGGGATATAGCATTGCCAAAATAGTATGTGCAAAACTCCCTAGATGTGTATGTAGTAGTTTTATCTCTCACCAGCACCTTTGGCGGGTGAAAACAAGAAAAAGTACCTTCAATGTTTCGTACAATAATACCGATGGTCACTCCCTGCAACAGAATAACCTCAGAAAATGGTTACAGGTACCTACCACAACAAAGTGAAGTGTTTCTCTTGTTAGTTTATAGTTTTATGTAGCTACTGGCTCACTCCTCGTAGTTGAAGCTGAGTCAGAATACTTCATGAAATCTGTCACCCAACATAATATCTGATGTATTTACCTTTTTCTTTTGATCTGGTTGCTGTCATTATTCTCGTGAAGTAGAGGTCCTGCTAATCGGTGCCTCTGAAATCACATGTGTAGCCGAAGGAATATTTGACTTCTGCAGTTGTTATTTGACAAAAAGAAGAAAAGCACATCCACTACTTTGCTTTCCCAAACATATATTTCCGTGAATGGGTGTACAGATCAATAGTTACTCATGAATTTGAGTAGAACACATATTTACATACAAGATATGTCTCGAAGGCTCAACATCCTAATCAAGATTACAATATATTTCATTTATAACAACAGAAATAATCAGTTATTGACAGTATAATGTAAATGGAAAGATAAAAAAATCTAGTCACCAATCGGTGGCAGGAGGACACGTACACAAAAAGGTTTAAGTTTTACAAGCTATCAGAGCCAGTTACTCCTCCTCCTGGCAGAAGAGTTAAAGGGGAGGGAAGAGGGGTGAAGAAAAAGGACTGGAGAGGTTTAGGGAAAGGGGTACAATTCAGAAAATTCACCCAGAACCCCAGGTCGGGCGAGACTTACCGTCCAGTAAGTTTCTACTGTCCTGTAAGTGTCTCATGTAGCTCAAACACTAACCAATTGACCACTATCAGCTCTAACATCTGGCACCTACACACACAAAATTCTCTTATGATTTTCTTGGAATTGTGAGAGTAGTGCACCTTACTATGTGCACATTATGTGGTTTTAATGGCTTACTAAAGGTGTACAAAGTTTGAAGTAAATCCATGATCCCAACATCGTGGTTTCCCCTTGTCAGTAACAGTCATATGTAATGGAATGAAGAGACAAATTATGGAAATTAGATAGTAATCAAGTGATGAACTGTAATCTGAGTCAATCTGTAATTCCTGACAGCTATGAAATTCATGATTGATATCAACCTGCGAGGTACTTGGTAAAGGAAAATTAAGTGTTAATGTTACAGTTATTAAAAAAATAGTTATTTAGTATATGTCAATAATATGTTAAATGCTGAGACTATTAGGATCAGAGCAACAACCTCCAGTGGGTTGTCCTTTTAAGACATGAAATTTCGAGATGAGTTAGTTTTTTTTTTTCTTTTCTTTGCCTTTTGCAAGAATGGAATGTATTTGTTATGGGTTGGTTTTTATGAAGCTTCTTTTTTCTTCCTTGTTGGGAGATTAATTCAATAAAGGGGAAGATTAGATTGTCTGGTTCAATCAATTTGGATTAAAGGTACACCGTATTAGTTTTAAATGGTGCACATCAGGAAACCTATAGTGGATAAGAAAATTTAAACTAATTCAGACCTTCAGAAATGATATTTTGTGGTTCATACGTGGAAGAGACTATAGGCCTGTGTAGCATAGTTGAAACTTCATCAATGAAACTTTTTGATTGGAATAATAATTGTGATGAATGTGGTTAACATAAGGGATCCTTCAGATGTGTGATACAGTTACAACAGTAAGTGGATATGTACTAGAACAGTAAAAATGCTATGAAATAGCTGTGTGTCTAAAAACCAGGATCTTAGTACATGAACAGTTGTGAACTTCAGCTTATGGTGGCTACACTACATAAAGAGTGGTTTAATGAACAGCTAGTTTCTCTCAGTAGGAATGTAAGATGTAATTGGATTGAGAAGACATAAGGGAATAACCAAATGCTGTGAATAAATGAGCAATAAGTAAGTATGTTATTGGATATCCTCAGTTATTATCAAAATGTATGTAAACAGACATTATCGTGCAAGCTTGAGGGGCGGCAGATGTAAGGATGCGTGTGTGCAAGATGGTCAGTGGGAGTTGGTGATACGCACCCTTATTGCTGAATTGAGGTTATGGGATTATATGTATGAGTGTTCATAGAAATATATAAAGTCTGAGAGTTGAATTGTGGAAGGCTACGTATAAGTGGTAATATTTATAGGTTAAGGGGAAACGTACATGAAAATGCGAAAAAATATCATTTTCTTTCGTTAGCTCAGCTCATTGGCAATAATCTCCGGAAATTTCACAATCCAAATCCCAACCTAAGTACCTTAAAAAAATTAAATGCCTAACGTGTTCGTCCTGCCATGCACACTTAGTTGAAGAGACTCTTCAGTATTAGTTTTCGTATTACTTACAGAAACATCAAGATGGCTGTGAAATGTATGTAGTTATTCTCTTTGTGTTTTATATCATCTGTGACTGTTGGATATTGTCGCTGGAAGCAAAAGACAACGATAATCTTTGTTTACAAAGCCGCGAATACTTGTATTTATTTGTATTTTTTGCTAACTTTGTCGTCGTATTTTGTTGTGTTTTTTAATGATGCCATGGCAAAAAAAAGTTTTCAAAAAGATGTGCGAGAAGTGTGTACGTGCTTCATTAAATTGCAGACACGCTAATAATTTCGGTAATGGTACCGAGTTGTCTGATGAGACTATGTGTTTTAAACATGTGAACTCTTCCCCAGTAGCTCAAGACAGAAGATTTCAAGTGTCAATATTAATGGCAGTGGTGATGACTGTCAAAATAACACTGGATATCGGATGGTTGACATTGAGTTGTTGTCTAGTGTAGTGAAATTAGCATGTGTATGTAAGACACATGGTTCTGACAATCTGGAATTATTCGATGATGGTAACAGAGTGGGCGTGGTGTGTAATGTACATATTTTATGCAAGGATGCTGACCCCTCATTTAAAACCTCAAAATAATTGGTATTGTGAAGCGAATATGAGATTTTTATATTGTCTAAGTTGCATTGGTGTAGGAAGAGAAGGAGGAAATATACTCTGTGGAATGATGAATATGCCAGCACCATGTGCTAGATTTTCAATGGCAAATACTGAATTGGAGAAGGCACTGTATGAAGTTTGTGAAGAGAATTTATCTGCAGCACAGCAGAGGCAGTAAGAGAGAATGATCCTTTGGATGATGAGGATGGTAATCAGCCGTGCGGTTAAAGGTGCTTCAGTCTGGAACCGCGTGACCACTACGGTCGCAGGTTCGAATCCTGCCTCGGGCATGGATGTGTGTGATGTCCTTAGGTTAGTTAGGTTTAATTAGTTCTAAGTTCTAGGCGACTGATGACCTCAGAAGGTAAGTCGCATAGTGCTCAGAGCCATTTTTGATGGTAATCATGTGAAGACTGATCTGGTTGTTTCATGTGATGGCACATTTATGAAGAGAGGCCATACATCCCTATACGGCATTTCAAGTGTGATAAGTGTTGATGTAGGTAAAGTGCTTGATGTGCAAGTAATGAGCAAGTACTGTCAAAATTGTCCTATTACAAGAAATATGAAAACAGAAGATTTGATGAAGAATCACAGCTGCAGAATGAACCATTGTGGATTAAGTGGCTCGATGGAAGGTGCTGGACTGAAGATAATTTTTAACAAATCTGTTCCTAAACATGGAGTAGGATATGTGAAGTATCTTGGTAATGGTGACTCCAGCGCATTCAAGGTAGTAAGTGACAGCAAACGATATGGTGAAGAATGTATTATTGAAAAGCTTGAATGTGTAGGTCACATCCAGAAGTGCATGGGCTCAAGATTGCGAAAAGTTATGGATGACATGAAGGGCAAGAAGTTGGAAGACGGAAGGGGTGTAAGTGGAAAGAACAGGTTATCGAAGATGATGATTGATACACTTCAATTATATTATGGTAAGAACATTTGGGATAACCTATCAAGGGTTGAAGACATGTGCCGGTCTGTTTGGGCAACATAATTTCATATGTTATCCACAGATGAACAGCCCATACACTATCTTTGCCCAATTAGTTGGTGTCGCTACAAACAGGCTCAGAGGGATAGAATTCCTTATACTCACATGGAAAAGTCTACCTAATTCTGTTCTCAACATCATTAAGCCAACATTTGTGGTTCTATCCAACCCTGATCTTCTCAAGAAATGTGTTCTTGGCAGAACGCAGAATCCTAATGAGTCCCTGAATGCCCTCGTGTGGAAACGTTGCCCCAAAACTACATTTTGCTCATCCAGGATAGTTAAAATTGCAGTTTATGACACAGTTATTGTTTTTAATGGTGGAAACTCAGAGAGGATGAAGGTCTTGCACAGAATGGGCTTCAAGCCCAGAGTTTTCACTCACGACATCTTGAAGAGGATAGACACTCAACGTATACTTGCAGCGGATAAATCCATTGAAGACCTTGAAAAGTTGACAAGATAGAAAAGAAGAAGCCAGAAGAGAAGTGTGGAAGGAAATGAGGACAAGTATAGATCTGGTGGCTTTTGAAGGAGGGAATGACAATGAAAGAGCATGTTAAACTTTAAAAGGCATTTTATCAGAACTACTACTTACGTTATTCAGGTACATTTTTCTCCAAAACTAGAAAAGATGCGACTGTAATTTTTGACAAGTCTTTTGTATTCTGTATAAGAAACATGTACAGAGAGTGAATATTTAATATCATGCATGAATGTCAAGATATATAATTAAGAAGGTAGATATATCTTTTGGTAAACCTTCCGGGATGTAAGGTCGTGGTCCATGAAACTCTTCAGCTCCTAACGTTTCGTCCAGAGCTGCACTGGACAAACCCGGAAGGTTTACCAGAAGATATGTCATCCGGTCGTGAAAGCCTTCATACTATGATAAGAAGGTAGAATTTTGATGTGTGTTGTTTCAATTAAAAAATAATTAAACATAAAACTTTGTTAAATGTCAATAAATTGAAATGCTTCTGTGCGTTTCCTTATATGAATGTAGAGATTATACTGTAAAATTTACAAGACAATTTGTTAGAAACTTTCTTTCTTAGTAAATGGTACCTATGTGAATCGTGAATTCAAAAATTTAAAAATTTCCAAACAATATCAAAATTTCAATTAAAATTACAAAAAACTTTCAGTAGATTCCCTGAACTACCATCAACCATTGTACATAATTTCAGTTATGTAACTCAAAAATTGTGGATTTGGTGACAGGTTATATTTGTACCTTTATTTCATGTATGTTCCCCCTTAAAGAAAATTAGGTTGTGTCTGGATTGGTATGGTGGTGGTTTTTGTTGGAGATATTCTGGGGGCTTTGGACGGCTGCTTGTAATGTCAGAGCAGGCAGGGGTTCAGAGCAGTGTGGCATACCGTGGAACTCCATCCATGGTAAAGTTCCATGATTGTCGGACTTGGTATCAAATGGGATGTGTGTGTAAGAAAGTACCGAATTTGACTTGGAACCATAAGGAGAGTCTATTAATGTCATTGTCTTGGTGTATGAATGTACTGTTGATCAGAAATAAAACTGATTTATAACTGGGGTAATAAACCCTGTTTGTGAACCTACCTGCACCTAATAGAATGAAACAGTAGACGTTAGCCACCTCTTTACATGCTCCCTAGCAGGATGCTGTGAAATCCATCACCCAAAGATGAAGTAAAATGTCTCTGTTATCAGTAGTGAGCTGGTGCACATCTTACATGTGTACAAAAACTGGAGGCTTGTGATACTTCTGCTGGTGGCCACTTTTGGTGATTCACAGCACCAGTGACCCAGCTTGAAGGAGAAGTCAGACCCCCAAAAGTGATTGCCAGAGATGTATTCTGCAAATATGTTGGGGGTGCCCCAGCCTTCCTTAAGAAAGGACACCTTGCAAAGAATCTGGTGGACAATGTGAAATGTGCAGATAACTGAGGCACCCTTGCAGTCAGTGGGACAGAACAGAGACACAAAGCACCAAGAATTCTCACAGTGAGATGAGTAAAACTAAAGACCTGCAGAAGAAATCACCCTGCTGAATGAAATGTATGTAGGTCAGTAAGGAGGCTGCTTATCAGTTAACAACGCCAGCAGATCCCTAGATGAAGCACAAACATGAGACTGTCCAGACTTCACACAAAGATGGCCATTACAAAGATGTGTTTTTGGCTGCTTTACAGCAACGAAGGAATGCAGACCAATGGTGGGAACAGCCTCGGCAGTGAAAAAGTGAGAAAGACACCAATTCCCAAGTCACACACCAGCCAATGCAAAATAGAAAGTTTCCACCCTGCACTGGGAGGCATGGTCATGGAAGGGCAGTCAGTCATTGGGTAGCATTGCTACTTTAGTCCACTGATGACAACACTAAGAAAAAAGGAAAAATTCAACGAGTTGGCGAGGTTACAGAGTGAGGATATGTGAAGCGACAGTTGATGAGACAGAGTGGAAGAAAGAGAACATTGGGGCTCTTCCATACACCTCCTGACACCTCAGTGTCACTGCTTTGGCTACAGCAACAATGTGGAGACCACACCGAGCTGCTGACTTGCAACCACCAGTATGAGGCGACACACCGTATCGACGCGCAGCATTTGCTGCCGATATCACCACCAACAAATGACCACAAGAATGGTGAGATAATTCATTACACCTCCTTCCCTTTAATAACTGAATCGTGTCCACGACAAGTCAAATTGGCCCTGAAATTTCTGATTTTATGTAGAAAAAGTACAATAATAAAAGCTAATATTTAATATTTTAGTCATCGAAACAGTCTGTTCCATTCATTTATGAATCCCTTAATCTCATAACCTCTTGCTGTTAAGAGTTTGCTTGATTACTGATATCACTCAATCAATGTCGCCCACTGTGGGGCAACATAGTAATCTGCATGTCTTTTTATGCAAGAGATCAAAACTACATTTATGGCGCTCAGTGTGGTGCTTTGATTTGATTTCATTCTCATGTTTTCACTATTATGAAGACTTCTAAATTTTTCAGCATGACTCAGAAAAAATTAACTTCCAATACCTTTACTAAAATATGATACCTTCTTTGTGTGTGATGTCAGGCACACAGATGGTGCGTTTCTGTGTGCTGAGTGTGTTGCAAATGAGTAGTATGAAACAGACATAGCTGCAGCTAGTGTATTTAATTTCTTTTCTGACGACAGCCTCCCCCCCCCCCCCCACCCGTATTTTGTGAATTAATATTAGAGATTATAATTCGTTGTGAATATTCTGTTTCACATTCCCATTGTTTAGATTTCTGCTACCAGCATTGCCATCAGCATCATATTTTCTGCGTGAGTTCATTGTGTGGAGTGATTTTTGTCTGTGGGCAAATTTTTCTAGGCAATTGAGGTCCGGGAAACTGATAAATATGGAAACTGTCAGGCCAATGCAGGAGGGTTTGGGTATGAGTGAGGAAACGCCAGGCACATGTCTTGGGACTACACAAAATCACAATGGTTTAGAAGCTGGCAGGCCAATTGAGGAAAGTTTGGAGCAAAGTGTGGAAATGACAGGCACATCTGTGGGGAGTGCAAAAGTTCAGAGTACACTAGGAACCGACAGACTAATTGAGGAAAGTTCAAGGGTGAATGAGGAGATACAAGGCATGTCCATAGGGGATATGCAGGGTCAGAGTCCAGTGGATAAAATACTCACAATATTAGAGAACCACACATCTCAGTTATCCACCATGAGGGTGGAGAATAAAATACAATTTAAAAGCATGGAAACCGAGTTAAAACTTTGTAATCAGAAGACTGATGGTCAGATCGCTGATGTTAAAGCGTGAGTTGGGGACCAAAACCAAAAAGATGTTCAAAGGACACCAACAGCCTGGACAAGATGAGACAAACATGTGAAAGGAAGGTTGACAACGTAGAAATGTGAGTGAACATGAAGATGTCTGACATCTCTGCACGCATAGATAAAGAAAGTAAATTGTCCAAGGAAACACTAACTAGAGCATCAGTCCTTGAGGAAAAAGCGTGTGCAGTATTACAAGGTAATGTTCTTATGACACACATCACACCAACGAATTTTCAGGCCACATTCCCAACCCACAAGGCAGATATACCACTGCATAAGTTTGATGAATGTGCAGTACTCACCTGAAGGCATACCTGAAGAATTTAGACGTGTATCTGCTAGTAGATGGGTAGATGACATAACTAATGAGGAGGTATGGAATAGAATTTGGGAGAAGAGCAATTTGTGGAACAATGTGACAAGAAGAAGGGATTGGTCGGTAGGACACATTGAGGCTTCAAAGGATCACCAATTTAGTACTCAAGGGAAGCGTGGAGGGTGAAAATCGTAAAGGGAGACCAAGAGATGAATATGCTAAGCAGATTCAGAAGGATGTAAGTTGCAGTAGTAATTTGGAGATGAAAAGGCTTGCACAGGACAGAGTAGCATGGAGAGCTGCATCAAACTAGTCTCTGGACTGAAGACCACAATATCATCTACATGTAAAAAGAATGGCAGAATGTAATGCATTACTTGTTGCACGGGTGATGTTTGACCAAGAGGTGGATGCCTGGTTTGATGTAACAATTTGCTTGAACAGTAGTTACAAGGATTTCTGCACCAAGTTACTGGAACCTGGCTGCACAGGTCAATGCAAAGATGAACGTATACTGGGGCCAGTATGTGCTGCTGTCACATCAATGCAAGACAACATATGCTGCTCACTTTGTCTATCTGGTGAGGTACTTGTACAACAAAATGACAAATCAAGAATGATGCAGCGTGATGTGTACACATTTTACATTTTACTGCTCACATACAACATGCACTCAGTGAGCACTGTTGAGGGACCATTTCCTCGATACTTTAAAGTCTGGATGACCCTGATGAGCACAAGAAAGAAATAAAGACACACACAAACACAATGACAACAGAAAAAAGGTACTACACATGTTTGTGCAGCACAGCTATTGGCAGAATTAGCACAATAACGTATGAAGGAAGAAGAGTGGAATAGGTGAGAACAGAATAGAGGCCATGGTCCTCACCAGGGAAAGCAAGGCAGGATTGAAGTGCCGGACCACAGAAGCCAAGTGAATTGTATACAAGCAATGCGTAATGAGAAACAGCAAGGGGGTAATGGAGGTTCACCACCACTGGCCTCACGTTTGGTAGAGGTGTGTTAGTTGGCACAAGAGAATGAACAATGACAATGAGATGTCACAGGGGATGTGTGAGTAGAGGAGGGATGTCATAAATGCACTGTATGGTACTGGCAGTTACAAGTGCAAGACAACATTGACCACTACTGTGATGACTCAGAGCTGTCTGAGAAGGTGGATAATCGGTGTCCCTTACAAAGATAACTGTGGAAGGAATCAGATGAGAGCATGCCTGGATTCTGGGTTAGAAGTGATAGCACTTTCAACGTGTTTCTACGCAAAACTGGTGTAAAGTGGTAGTAAATTATCTGAGATATCTGTACTTTGGAGTAAAGAGGTGATCATATACTGTACCACAAAAACCATGATCAGTTTGTTCAAAGCTTGGTCACATGTGATGCAGAGAGCACCATGGGCACAATCAATGTACTAAAATGTAATGAAGATGAGGAAATTTTCATAGATGGGCAATGGTAGCTAAAAGGTGATTTATTATAGTGGACATGGGTTCCAGATGAAGTCAGTTTGCCATCTGTATGTCTTGATGATAATTCCACACACACGGCTGGTGAAAGAAAATCTGATGGACATGATACATGCGGTCATGTATTGGAGACCATTGCACATGTGTGTTTAGAGTTGAGAGGGTCGAGGCTGTTAATGAATTAGTTCCCATGATGCCCCAAGCGGCCCATGCGAGGTCGGAAGATACTTTCCAAATGGAACATAATAATATGCAGAGAGAGAGAGACAACAGTCGAATGCTGTAATGACAAAAGTTGCCGTACAGCCAACTGCAATGGAAAAGCTCATGTGGAGCAGAGAACGTGAAGGAGACTGCAGAGTAACTGAGAAGCACTGTCAGGTACATCACGAAAGTACAACTATAAAACATGCCCACTCGCCAGCAGTAGACAATAGTGTTCCATCCACAGCTGAAAAATCTTCAAAAGGCAGACAGTTTTCAGAGTGTTGCAGGTGCTCTCATATGTTGCAGTGGCAACAACAGTTAATGATGTCTTACTCAGAAGCAGGGGAAATTACAGACAAAGCTGCATGCGTATGCTATTTATGACAATGAGAGAAATGTTGCAGTACTTAATGTCAGCAGCCTGAGATCATAATGTGGCTCAACAGCATAGTGTACTGTGGTGTTGGTACAGGCAATTGTAAATTACAGTTAACAAAAAGTTGGATTTCGTGAATAGATTTTCTGTCATAGTAATTAGTGCATATTTATTGTGCTTAGGTAGCCATTTTTGTGTGCACCTGGACTGTGGGGCACTTGATGCGAATGTGGAGATGTCACATGTCTGTGTGCATGGGTCCATGTGTGGTCACACAACACAATGTAAGGCTGAGAGGAGGCCACATTCGATATCATGACACTTCCCATTTCATCGGATTGTCATACAGCTCACACAAGTGCACTGCCATTTCCATGTACACTATTTTTTCTGCTTGTATGTATATTTAATTGTGATATTATGTGTTCAATTTTTTCATCATATTGTTTTATCATACCATATTCATAAGAATGAAAGAAGCTAGCATGAATGCCCATCAATATTTGATGAGATTTCTGTTATAGCATACAGAAACATGCCAGAAGCACCTTGTATTCAGTGGAGAAGATATTTTATCCTTGCAAAGCAGTACATGGAACATGAATTGAGGCATATTAGGACTATTTTGCATGTTAGAAGTAAAGGGTAGGTTAAGATCGCTCAAGTAATATGCAAAGTTACGTACACGCAGGGACGGTGACAAGGGGTGGGGGGTGGGGGGGCTATGGGGGCTATAGCTCCGCCCCTCCCCCCAATGGAGTATTGTATTTCATGGGATAAAATGACTTCATAAATCAGCAAATATATTACTTCAACAGATTCAATCATTTTTTCATAATTATGTAGCAATGTAGGTTGCGATGTATTTCAAACACATTTTAACAAAAGAAAAAGAGCGGCAAGTAGTTAAATGTCATTTAACTTAAAATGAGCATCTTATTATTTACTAAAATACACTGGATGTATAGTAATGTACAAGTACCACTTACAATAATCAAGAAAGCTAAATATGCCGGTCATGCCTACCAACACTTAAATTGCTGACTCCAGACAAAAACTTCGAAATCGCCGGACATCTGTGTCAAATCGTATTATTTTCCCAGGCACACACATTCTGTAGACACGTTTTTACCCTGAACTCCAAAACAGTTACCAAAAACTACTTTAAGCAATACCAAATTTTACCAGTTCATCAGTGGAGGACCCCAACTCTCCTTTTGTTGAGCGATATTCCATTCCCCCAACCCCATTCCCCCCCCCCCCCCACCCCACCCCCCACCCCCTGCCCGCCTGCTCACCATTAGCCCCCCATCCCCCCTTGACCGACTTCTAGAACTGCCCCTGGGTACACGCACGATTTTTTTATGTTTGTGACTGACATTGTATGATTTTTGTATTGTTGACGTTTGTGTTCATTCAAATGGCTTCCACAACTGACACTATTGAATGTAGTAAATAAGCAGGATGCTCCTCCAAAGATAAGTGATGCATACATTATACATGATGAATGTAGGTTATGTGATTTTTTTGTATGTGTTGTAAGGTAGGAAAACAAACACACAGAAGGAACAAAGTGCATTATTGATAAAAACGTTAAAGCATTACCCATCCAGTTGTGTCTGGCTTGGCCCATGATAGTCCACTAAAGTATGTCATCAAAAACATATTGTATTGTGTGACCAAGTATTGGAACTGACACCCATTTTGTAGAGCTCATTAACCAACGTTACTACTGTGTAATGTCGACTTTTGTTTCATATATCTTAATTCGTAGTATCTTGTGTGTTTTCCATGTTGGTATTTATGAGATATAGTCCTTTGATAAACATCATTGCTGTGTCTTGTATGTGTATAGTGTTTTTCATTTGTGGCATATCTCTGGTCAATAGTATTACTGTATATGGTCTATTTTCATTTTCACATGTCTTGGTTCCACATTTATTTTGCATATAACTTATGTACATCAGTGATGTTATCACTACATTCAATGTGATTTGTGTCCCTCATGTACTGTTTTCCTGATTTGATCTTTGTTTACTTATGCATGTCTTGTATCTATTTCTCAAGGGCAACTAATTGTGTAAATAGTCCAATGGGTTTTACACACTAGGGCACAACTGAAAATGTAATATCCCTACAAAACTCCACATTAGTTACTGAAGTCTTTGTGTTACTATTAGGGAGTGAAGAATTTTGTTTCTCTTTTTGTAGTGTGTGTGCAATGGACCAAGTAAATAGAGATGGGCCACTTCGCCATGACTCTTAACCATCCGAATCAAAACCTTAAAAGTCATGACAAGAAGTTGTATAATACTTCCGTTGGTGGCCACTTTTTCCACCAAATCACAGCACCAGTGGCCCTCCAGGAAGGGAAAGTCAGATCCCACAGAGCAAGCAACGGAGATGCAATCTGCAAACTCACAGTGGCTGGGGAAGACTGGCAGATGCCCTAGCCTTGCTTAAGAAAGGACACCTTGCAAAGGGGCTTGCAGACAACGCAAAATGTGCATAGAACTGAGGGACCCCTGCAGAATTTGAGACAGAGCAGACACACGAAGTGCCAAGAATTTGCACAGAGGGGCAAATGAAACTAAAGAATTACAGAAGAAGTCAGCCTGTTTAAAAATTTTTTTCTGGACAGTAAAGAGGTTGCTTATCAAACATGAACGCCAGCAAATTCATAAATGAAACACAAACATGAGACTCTCCAGAGCTCACACAGAGATAGCCACTACAAAGGTGTGTTTTGTGGCTGCTTTTACAGCAACAAAAGTATGCAGAAAAACATCTAAACAATATGTGACCATTGGTGGGAACAGCCTTGACAGTGAAAATGTGAGTAAGCCATCAATTCCCATGACACATGCCAGCCCATGCAAGATAGAAAATTTTCACACTGCACTGGGAGGCACGGTCATGGAATGGCGATTGATCACTGGGCGGCCACCAATGGCAACTCCGAGAGCAGAAAAAATTCAATGCGTTGGTGAGCTTCGAGAGTGAGGAGAATTGAAGTGATGGTTCATGAAACAGTGTGGAAACAACAAGATATTGAGGCTCTCCCATCCATCACCTATATGTGCATTCTGACACTGCTATATCACTACTTTGGCTATGGCAAAACACAACAACAATGCACATACCGTACCTGGACCTGGGCAGGTTGTTGATGAGAGCTGCCAACTTGCCATCACTGCTATGGGGTGACACACTTTACTGACCCAGTGTCTGCTGCTAGCACCACACAATGAAAGACTATGAAGAATGGTGAGATGATTCATTCCTTCCTCTTTCCCCTTAATAACTAAGATGTGTTCATGTCCAGTCGAATCAGCACTGAGATTTGTAATTTTATTTAGAAAAAGTGCGACAATAAAAGCTAGTATTTCTTATTTTAATCATTTAAACAATGTGTTCCATTTGTTTCTGAATCCCTTAATCTCATAACCTATTGTTGTTTGAGTTTCCTTGATTATTGATGTCACTTAATCATTGTTGCCAAATGTTGAGCATCCTACATGTCACTTTATGCAGGAGATCAAAAGAATTCTCGATCAGTACAAGCTTCATTGATAACCATGTACTATCTTCATTGGCTGTTGTGAATTTTGAAAATAATGGAGTAGCAGGGCGCAATTGTGTTGTTAATCCACCATAGAATTTGCCAGCTACTCTTGTTTACAACTCTGTCCCAGAAAATCCTGTTCTCACACCAAGTGATCACTCAGTGAGGATTATTGGTGGTGAGTACACAGTCTTGAAAAATAATGCTGAATACACAGTCATTTGTATTCATCTACTAGTGCAACAGCCTACATGCGAAATAAATATTTTAATGTTCCTAACTGCAAACAGACCCAATCTCTTCAAGAGTTTAACCAGTTAGATTTTTCTGTGTGTATGATGAGAAATTAGCCATTCTCCTAGCACATATTCTGACATACATAGCACAAATTTTAAAAACATAGTATAAAAGCTGGACATGGCGATTGACATAAACAAACATTTTGTACAATAATAGAACAGATCGTCAGTTGTTTAAGTTAAAAAACGTATGGTTGATTTGGTGATAAATTAAAATATAGACTCAGGTAAACAAAAAGTGAGTACAGTCCACAAATATAGAAGCAGATAGATGCTGCATAAGGATGTTTTCTTTTCATTTTCCTATTTTTCTAACTTGTTAGTAACACAATTGGAGTGGGTTAAAATCTATGTGATAATACTATAAGTAAGATTATAAAGCTTATTTGTCTTTCAAGCTGTAACGAAGTGAGAATAGACTATTGTGAGATACTTCTACCATATGAACGATGCAATGAAACAGAGCACAGGGGACAATTATAAAACTCTCAAACGGGGAGCAGCAGGGGATTCATGAACAATTAATGTTGGAAGCAGACTTTTTAATCAAAGAAAAACAAAATCAATTAACTTTTGCTGAGCAATCAAGGCACAAAATTTATCATATAAAAAAGATTTAGAACTGTGTTGGTTATCAGAAAACAAGATTTTGATTGTATGTTAACAATGACCCAACTGTTACTGTTTTGCAATAAAAAAAACCTCTATTCCTGGTTTAGTTATTAAATGAACAATTAATTATTTAAAACTTATATTCCTAGTGCATAATTAATGTTCAGTGTTATATATTTTAATACAGTTCTCTACAGCATTCAATGCACTAAACAAGTGCTAGTGTGGCTGTGATTATTTTACGTCACTGTTGCAGTTAGGAATACTGTTGATGGGGAATTACACTTGTGAGCTCTTGTTTTATCCAGATAAATTGCACATAGCTTTTGAATGTACAGAATCAACTTTTATTCACAGATGTTTAAATGCATTTGGTAAAGACAGATAACTAACCCATAGAACTTATATGTGACAGCAAAGACAAAAATGCACATAGCTAATTTTGCAACACACAAGACAAAAATGCATCACAGCAAAGCCCCACCCCTCACTGCAGAGCACCAGAAATGACTTGGTGTTTGAACTTGATCTGGTGACCACCTTTTGTGTGGGTCAGATGCTATGGTGGTGTCGAAGCTGCTGGCTGCAGTGCATATGTATCCGCAGGCTATGAGTTAGGTTTTTTCAACATCCTGGAAGTGTGATCTGGTGCAACTCTGCTTGCCTGCAGTGAAATGGCTCGTCTGAGTGTGGTGCGGATGGGTTCCTCAGAGAATATGCATTGTTGAGTCTGTGTAATGTACCACAAACAGGGTGACCTGAGTCTCTAATACTGCACTCTTGTCGACTGTGTTCAGTAAGCATGATCCCTTCAGATCAATTGGCAGTGCAAAATGTGTGAGGAAACTGGCACCCAAAAATAGGTTTGGCAACTACTTTCAACTGTGGTTGAACATTCTGTTTGTCATTCGTTGCATCACTGACAGGCAGTGTGCTGATGTCACAGCCAGTGTCTATCAGGAACATCATGCCTATCTAACACATAAGATCTTTTTGATCCCCTAGAAAGTGCATATGGAGATGGCTGTTGAGGATAGTGTGTAGGCACTACCCTGCTACTGTAAGGCGCACTGCCCATTTGAGTAACGGCACGGTGAGATAACTTCAGCCAAAACGTTTTTGTTACCGGAATATCCCTAGGGAGCTCTTCCATTGGTCATGCATTAGCACCTTGTCATTGCTCCTGTGTACTTATCTGTGTTCCCAATGCTTCTTAAGCTTTGTATTTCAATCGAAACGCTTGGTAAATGTCTTGTCATGACATGTGCACAGTACGGAGTTATCTTGTTGGGTGAGCTCAGTAGGAATCTGTAGAGTTCAGCAGGCCAGTGCATTGGTTTCCTCAAGTAAACCAACAAGGGCGACTTGAGCACTGTGTAAGCTCTATCAGTGACCTGCACCAATTTCTTGGGCGATATATCAGACCATATTGTCAATGCCGTTTAATTAGGAAGTCAGATTGCGTACCAGTTATGCCATGTGTAAATCACATGTCACCTGTAACAGATACAACGTAAGAGTACTACAGCTCATGTCTGTACACATGAGTTTATCAAATGAGCATTAAAGACATATTCTGTGTGCTATCCTGATGGTGATAGGCTCATTGATTTGCTGGACCCTCACACTCAAGATAGCTAGGTGGTGGAGTCTCTAAAACAAATCTGTGTACTTTCCAGTTCTCTTTATTTCACGTTCTTAAATGCAAGATTCTTGTTATTTTAGAATATTTTTCTGAATTCATAATATGTCATAAAGTGGCAGTGTGTCACAGCCTCTTTCCATCTTCTTAAATTACTATCTTCTATTCATAAATCATTAATTTCAAGATTTTTATTTCTTCATTACTTTTAAGTCTACAAGTATTTAAAGCTGCAATATTATTAATTGTTATTACAAATAAGAAATGTCAAATAAGTTGCACACTCTGTACACATACAATTTCATATTGTGAAAATATGACCTGTCTTAGTAGCTAGGTAGCAGGTAATTTGTAAATGGCAGCAGCAAATAACATAAAATGAAATAAAAATGCTATTTGCACTTATTCCAGTTGTTGTTTCTGCCAGATGCATAGTAACAGTAAATTATGTAGATTTTGCCAGAACTCTGATGGGGTCTTGTCACTATGTTTGTCCCGATATATTACTTGTCTGACTCAGAGGTTGGTGGCTTTGACACTAGGAGATATCAACTAATTTTTCAGTGTGTCATAATCTCTGGATGGTGGCAGGTGCACTATAGTGTCCAACGCTGATGGACAAATTGCTTATCACCATACCAGATTTCTCATTGTCTACATCTACATCTGCATCTAGATGATCACTCTGCAATTCATCCTTCAGTGCATGGCCAGTGGTTCATCCAACCACCTTCAAGCTATTTCCCTTCTGTTCCACTCTCGAACAGCGTGTGGGAAAAACAAACACTTAAACAATTCCATGCGAGCTCTGATTTCTCTTGTTTTATGATGATGATCATTTCTCTGATGTATGTGTGCACCAATAAAATATTTTGTAATTTGGAGGAGGTAGTTCATGTCTGAAATTTCACAGGAAGATCTTGCTGCAATGATTGCACTGTCTGTAGCAGTAATCCATAAGATGTTGGACAAGCATAGTGTAGGCACTCTATGTGGTAAACCCATTGCATCTTCTAAGTGTTCTGCTAATAAAGCACAGTCTTTGGCTCACTTTTCCCACAATATTATCTACGTGTTTGTTCCAATTTAAGTTTTTCATAGTTGTAGCCCCTAAGTTCTTAAATGAATTCACAGCCCTTAGAGTAGTGTGATTTATCATGTAGCAGATTCCTTTTAGTACTCATGTGGTTGACTTCATACTTTTCACTATTTAGAGTGAATGTCACTTTTTGCACCATACTGATGTTTCATCTAAATCATTTTGCAATTGGTTTTGATTGTCTTATGACTTTGCAATACCATAACAGTAGGGTATTGCTTGCAAGAGATAACCTTGAGACCTCAAATGAGAGGTCATTCCAGGACATGGTATCATCTGATTATACTGTAGCACAAACACAGCAGCCAAGTTCCACATGAGTGGTGTTATTCACTAGTAGTTCTAAACGTGTAAATGTTGTCTTGACATCTGATAGTAACTGTCAAGTAGTTGCAGAGGTAGAAAATGAACAACCTATGCATCCATGCCAGCCGAAATCGACACTTGAAGACAAAAGTAATATGTTTTCAACACTCGAGAAGACAGCAAATGTAACTATCACAACAAATGCAGTCAAAAGAAAAGTGTTTTTACTGGGTGATAGCCATCTTAGAGGTGTTGCTCATGAAATAATAAACGCCATCAAGTGCCCTAGGTTATATTAAACCAGGTGCTCGCATTGACCAAGTACTTTCAACAATAACCGATATTCCTCAAAAGATAATGAACAAAGACTACATTGTGATCTGTGGTGGTTCAAATGAGGTAGCACATAACGAAGGTTTGCATGCTGCCAATGTTTTAAAATCAACTCTAAACCACCTGAAGCATTACAATGTAATTGTAGTTGATATTCCACCCAGGCATGACTTATTACAATCCTCATGTGTAAACAAGGCAGTAATTGCAACAAATAGATGTTATGCAGATATCTGCAGCAATTTTACAAATACTCATAGGATCAAAATTCACAGATTTGGCAGAGAACTTTACATCACTTATGGTCTTCTCCTTAAGTGGCATGGAAAAAATCATTTAGCAATTATAATTTGTGATGTAGTTGCAAAGGCAAGGAACAATGTGAACACATAAAATCAGATTTGATTGAAGAGTGTACCAGTACACAAAATAATTGCAGGAATGGATATAGGCAGACTACATTGGACAACTGGATGGTGAAAAAACAAGAATAAAGTGCATCTTCCTAATCTGCAAGTGTGTGGAAACAGAATAATTTGGAGAGATGGATGGTAAAACATACATTGCCCAGACCTTCAATTGAAACTTCTTTTTTATATAAAAGTGTAACTTCTGCTAAACAAAAACTTGTAATTTATCGCTAGAACATTAGAGGCCTAAGTAGTAAGATCA
This sequence comes from Schistocerca cancellata, assembly GCF_023864275.1. NCBI lineage: Eukaryota > Metazoa > Arthropoda > Insecta > Orthoptera > Acrididae > Schistocerca > Schistocerca cancellata. Next base: position 1,052,612,119 of record NC_064627.1, on the reverse strand, counting down.
GTGAGCTTATAATCAATATACATGAGCCACAAGGTATAGATTATGCCCATGTGTTACATTTTAATGAGCACCATATTAATTCTGGTATAGAAAACTTATAATAAACAATTATTACTTAGCAACATCATTTTGTAGGAAATATAAAGAAAAAGGAGGTGTTGCCATTTATGTTAAAAACGATGTCACATGTAGAGTAATTAATGTGCAGAATTATTGTTTAGAACAATATTTGGAAGTGTGTGCCACAGAATTGTCCTTGAATAATTCCCATATATCAACAGTCACAGTATACAGAGCACCTTCAGGGAACTGTAGTCTCTTTTTGAATAAGCTAGATGCTCTCCTAATATACATATTCAAATACAAAACAGATGTGATAGTGCTTGGGAACTTCAATGTTAACTTTCTAACAAATTCTAGAGACAGATTAGACCTAGAAAATCTGATGTCCACATATAATCTGGTTTCTTTGGTTAGTTTCTCTACTAGAATAACTTCATGTACAAGCACATTGATCGATAATATATTTATAGACCAGACCAAAATAGGTGATATGACTACCAGGCAAGTCATGAATGGTCTATCTGACCATGATGGACAAAGTCTCACTATAAACAGCACAAGTATTTATGTGAATGATAGTGGCCTCAGTTGGAAAACAGTTAGGGCAGTTAATGAAGAAACTATCCAGATTTTTAAATCATATATCCCAGCCACGGACCGGGGACCTATGTATAATTTAGAAAATGCCAATTCCAAGTACAATTTTTTTCTGTAATGAAGTGGCACTGAGATTTGAAAGCACCTTTCCAAAAAGGATATTCAAGATCCAAACCACAAAACATACCAAAAAGCCCTGGATAACCACTGGTATTAAGATTTAATGCAAAAAAAAAAAAAAAAAAAAAAAAAAAAAAAAAAAAAAAAAAAAAAAAAAAAAAAAAAGAACTGTACACTGCCACAAAAAATTCAGACAACCACTACCAGCTAAATCACTATAAAAACTACAGCAAAGTACTAAGCAAAATTATTCAGGAGTCAAAAAGTTTGTATCTGTGCTCCAAAATTAATAAATCTAGTAACAAAAGCAAAACTGTATGGGATGTGATAAAGAGTGAGACTAGTGCAAATTGCCCAGTAGGTCCCAAAACATTGTTCTCAAAAATGAAGATAGACAGGTACAAAATCAAAATACTGTGGCAAAAATTTTCAATGAGCATTTTCTAAGTGTTGCGGAGAAATCAGGACACAAGAAGCATTAAAAATACTGAAAGGTCATTTCCAAAACTCCATAGAGCAGATAGGTATAGCCCCTACAACAGTACAGGAAGTAAGAAAAACCATTATTTCTTTAAAAGCAAAAAATTTAACTGGTGTTGATGACATCTCTAGAAAATTGCTAAAAGCCTGCTGCAATGAGTTCAGTGAAGTCCTAGCTCATGTATTCAATGCCTCTCTCAAACAAGGTATCTTCCCTTAAAGGATGAAATATGCTATTGTAAAGCCCCTCTACAAAAGAGGCAATGCCTCAGATGTTACAAACTATCGGCCTGTCTCTCGTTTGACTACATTTTCTAAAGTTCTCAAAAAGCTAATATATGCCAGAATAGTCAGTCACCTAGAAAAACATGCAATAATTAGTAAAAACCAGTTTGGATTCAGAGAAGGTATATCCACAACCGAAGCAATGTTTTCATTTACGAATAACATTTTGGAATGCCTCAACAAAAAGACATTGCCTGTGGGCAAATTTAGTGATCTGTCTAAAGCCTTTGTTTTAGTCATAGAATACTTATAGAGAAGGCATGCCACTATGGACTCCGAGGACAAATGGGCAAATGACTCAAATACTACCTACAGGGCAGGCAACAGAAAACAGTGCTAGATGGTAACAATAGTCACATGGGAGGGGCAGATTCCGACTGGGTAACAGTAAAATATGGAGTTCCACAAGGTCCTGTCCTTGGTCCCCCGCTATTCCTCATGTATATCAATCACCTAATGTTGCCCTCAAACAAAGCAAGCAGTTTTTAAGATACCCTCTGACCTAGAATTAAATGTCAACCATTTACTTGAGGATGTTCAGAACTGGTTCACATAAATTCTTTATCAACAAAACCTCAGCAAAACTAATTATATTCATTTCCATTCTGGTCACAAAAGTCCACAGGAAATAAACATCATACATGAAAGCCAGCAGATAGAGAGAGCAGATTGTTTGAAATTCTTGGACATATATGTATATAGATAGCAGGCTTAACTGGGAACAGCACATCAACCAAACCCTGAAAAGGCTCAGCTATAATCGCCAAAATCGTAGACATCAATGTCTCAAAATCTGCCTACTTTCATTCACGTATGTGTTATGGAATAATCTTCTGGGGCAATTCACCACTATCGAAAAAGGTTTTTACAAGTCAGAAAAAGGTTGTCCGAATTTTGTGTGGAGTGCTCCAAGAATCTCATGTCACAATCTTTTTAAACAAATATGGATCCTATCCACTACTTCACAATATATCTTTTCAATTATGACATTCATGGTTCAAATCCTTCTCAATATGAAACGAATGAAATGTACTATCACCATAACACAAGGAGGAAATGTGACACATTGTGACCTGAAAAATCTGTCCCTGGTGCAAAAAGGTGTGAAATACACAAGCACAAAAATTTTCAAAGCACGTCCAAGTAATATAAAGTGTCTACAAGATAAAAATGTACTGTTTAAAAATAAGCTAAAGGAGTTCTTGCATGAAAAAAGTTTATATTCTCTAGAAGAATTCAGTAGCAGAGATGGCTAATTTTATTTCCCAAATACTATTATATATTCCTGCCTCAGTATATCTACCTATGTTAATTAGATCAATTGGTGATCTGTAAAAAATTGTTTGGTCAAGATCAGAATGTTATATCTGGAACTCTGCTTGTGGGTGTAATTTTATCTTACTGATTGTGTTTCCAACATGTATTATTAATCTTTGTTTATTGTCCTTAAGGAAACTAATGTAATAATGAATTTATTTAATGTGGTCTGTAAAAACTGTTTGAACAAAATCAGAATGTTGTATCTAGAACTCTGCTTTTGAATGTATTTTAATCCTACTGATTGTGTTTCCAAATTGTATTACTGATCTTTGTTTATTGTCCTTATGGAAACTAATGTAATAATGAACTAAATGTTTTTGACTCATTCCACATACATGCATTAACACGCAGAATTGGATCTACAGAATACGTATTGCAATAAATAAATAAAAATAAATAAACATGCCAGTGCTTAAGTGCAGTAATCATGGTATGAGTGGGACTATATGTGCAGATGATAGATGAATATTACATCTCTCATCCCTATTGATGTTCACATGTTTGGTTGTAAAGTGCCCAATGTAGATATATCTGGCGAGGCAATACTAGAATTAACCTCATGGAACACGGATAAACACCTGAAACATTCAGGAGTTGTTAACCTGAAAGGGCTGTATTGCGCATTATCAATTGCCACTGATAGATTGTGTCATCAACATCAATATTTGAGAGGAGCATACTATGAATTAATTGAATATTTGTGCAATAACAGTGTAAATTGACCAAGTGGAGCAATGGAACAATGCCTATGTTCTCCCCGTACCATATTGTGTAAGTGCTGAGTCTACAACTTTAAAATCATTGGAGGCTGAATTTTCAGAAGGAATGTTCATGTGTGTGTTTGCACCTGTAGGCTTCAACACAATTCAGGCTGAATTCAAAGCATAAAAAAAAACAATTATTTGGATCCTTCTGTAAATCCAAATGATGTGTGTACAATAAAAAAAAGTTCTGTAAAGTTGTTTTTATTTACTTCCACCCTACAATAACTCCAATTGTGAAAGTATGAAAGAATATTAACAACACAAAAATGGTGAATTAACTCATGGTTTATTATAAGGAACAATACACCTTTTTTAAAAAGAGATAACATAAATATAAAATGATTTTATGCATGTCAAAGCCACTGTTCAACTATGCAATATGCACAGCAATAGATATACATTATACTAAGAGAAGAGGAGAATGTTTTTAATTATTTACAATATTTACAGTGTATAGGGACTGCAGCAGCTGGTGAAGAACCAGAAACAAACACACCAAATATAACTTTTTCTTTCTCTTTACAATCGTGCTTGCGCACTCTCTCTCTCTCTCTCTCTCTCTCTCTCCCTCTCTGTATGTCTAGTGACTAGTGTGAGAATGGGAGAGTTCCGATCCCATCAGATCCCAGAGATGAAACATATCATCATCAAGACACAACAGACTGACTTTCAGTTGGAGTGCAGTATATAGTCATGGCTCTGCAACTGAAAGACTACCTGCTGCCCCATATGAGATTCATCATCAGAAAACAATCACTCCTTAAAGTGTTCAAATGTGAGCACCTGTGAGGCCGTGCTGTGCACACCCGCATCCCATCTCTGTGTGGCACCTGCATCTACATTATATGCACACATCTTTGATCTTAGCCCTGCAGACTTCACAATCTGTGAGCCATTTGCCTCATCTTCCATCAGGCTGATAACCTTATTCTTTCAAGGTGTTATGCCGTAAGGATTATTGGCTGCAAATCCAGACATTTCCTCCGGATCACATCTAATTATTTCATATGGATTGCAGCCTTTCACCCACTAGATGAAATCTTGCATATAGTAACTTGACATCAGTGAAGTTTGGTTTTGTAAACCTGTAATGGATCTGTACATGTAGAGTTTGGAGAGAGCAAGAACATATAGACAGAATTCGGGACCCACTTAAAATTTGGCCTGGTGATGTAACACCTTGCACGATAATACCCATGCCATCGGTAAATAAATGAATATCACAACACTTCTAAAATCCTCCATGGTATGGCCAAAAAATGGAATTATTCATTAATTTATAAAAATCTTTATCAAAATCATACATCAAGAGATGCCTCTCTTTGGTGTTTAAATCAATATAATCCTTCACCTAGGGACACTGGTCAAAGGAGACATCACGAGTGATTCTAAGAATGTGCATCTCAACCTGAGACACTGCTGGAGATTTCTAAAGTGTAGAACGCATCTCTGTTTCTTCCTCAGCATTTTCATCAGCTTGGGGATAGAGACATTTTGTAGAACCAAGTGCGCTGGACACAATGACAGATCACTGTGCACATAATGCAAATCTGTGAGATGTTCCAACTCTGCCACATGGAAATAACCAATACCAGTATAAGCACTGACATATAGGATCTTGTATTTCCATCCTAGGATTTCGTCTTTGGACAGCCATCAGCATCCTCCAAACAGCAGAGTTTGTTGGGTTGCCTGTCTGTAGAGATTGTTTATATCCAAGTAAAGTATGTAACTCAAAGCATCAGATGGTCTATACTCTTCCTCACTCAGTCATGGGTTATTCACCTTGGTGTGCCTGTGGATGCATTGGTGAAGTCCCTCACAAGTCCTGTGTTTGAAAAAAGGCAACATATCAACATCAGTCAAGAGTTTGAGGCTCTTAGTTTTCCTTTTCAACATTGCATCCCAAGAAAACCTTGTCATGGTGTAATAGAAGGCAGGATTCAGAGGGTATGTGCCCAGGCACACTCTCTGGAATTTCTCAAAAATGTTTGTGAACAAATGCACACTGTCTTCATGTACAATTTAACATAACCAACTAAATCAAAGATGTTGAGCTACTGCCAAACATTCACCCTGTGCCCATACTCTGCATCCAATATGGCAGTGCCTGTGAGTTTCCTGGTGAATGGGGTTATATTGGGCAATATGGTTTCATGGAGTTTCTCCCTTAAATTCAGGTATTCATATGGAAAGACCAACTTCTTTGTTACAAGTTGATATTTTCGTTCATCGGGAAATGTAGCTCAAGTGATACACATACCCTCTCAATGCACCATCTCACTGAATTTCTGAAGAGGTCCCTGAGTAAATCATAGAGATTCCAGGAAGCAGAGCAATATTTGTGACATCATTCATTTATATAGAATGAAATAAATTTTACTACTTGCCTGGTATGATACTCAGCTTAATATTCTCAACAAGAATCAAGTTGTGGAAGAAGATGGGTATGTGTCCTGACAGTTTGTACTTCAGGTTGCATGTATTGTGACTTTATCATGAAACTTCCCCATTAGGTGACAGTGATCTCAACATGGAGTTTCCACTTTTATACCCAAGGCAGATCACAAATATGAAATTTAATTGCCTTCTTGTATAAGGCATCATTCTCCTGTGAGTTGATCACTGGAATGTTCTGGGTATAAAGGCCATCAACATCCCACACAAGTTTCAAAGCTCAGAGAGCAACAATCTTGTGTGATTATACCCAATACATGAATGAAATTTGTGCAGTTGGTATCATATGAGCATACCACCTGATATGCTGCCACATGTGGTATGTACCATTCTGTGAAAGTGGCGTGAGAGGCATCAGGTTCTCCTTCCCAATGTGCAACAGGAACTAGTAAACACTGAAGTTCAGCAAGTAGAACAAAGAGACATCATTCCTGGTGGTGAGCATCCTTAACCTTTAAGAACTTTTTTGCTCAGTGGTCATTTCCACATGTATTAGTTCCTGGCCTGAGCAATTAGTCAGATGTTGCTCTAAACTCTCGTGCTTCGTAAAAGAACTCCAACATTTGTGGCAAAAGTGCCACTTATGCACATTTTTACTCATTTGGGTGGAAAATAGGTGGAATATGCTTTTGATCCAGATGTAGTGTTGCTTGTCACTTTTGGAGAATGGTCATAAATCTACACGTTTAGGATGCTGACCAGTTACATCAGAAAAGCAGAGGGGCCCAACTACCTCATGCTTCACATCTCCTAGTTTTTTTTTTTTTTCTTCCACATGTAGACTGTAAACATGAACCAAGTAATTATGGTTCTGCATCTCGAATTTTGGTAGGTCTGATATTGTACCAGGGAATGGGATACCTTAAGTTTTAATGCTCACTAACATTCGATGTCTTGTGTGTATCTGCACAACATTCACCTTTTAGGTAATTTCTATCACAAGCCAAAAGCAACGATGTGAAGCAGTATTCGTACTTCTCATCTACATTCTGTACATTAATATGTGCCTGTTTAGTGGCAATATCATCTAGGAGATGGCTGAAAGTGGATTCTCCATTAACTCGATGAAAAACATGTGAGTAGACATCAAGATGGAGTGCAGAGCTGAGTGTCGTACCAGATTCTCTTCCCTTCACGTCTGAAAAACTTTTCAGTATCATGCTCTCAGTAAAATTACAATGCCACTCTGCAATTGACATGTCCTGCTGTATCATGCCATCCTTCCTCCACATTTTGATGATACCTGTCTCTGCAGCATCATTGGTTCCTTCTATAGGGGGCGCGACAACTCATGGTAGAGAGCTGCTTTGCATCTGATGGTGGGGTATCAGTGGGTATTGACGATTTCAGGGAGCTCCCTTTCCAACACTAACTTGACATGCACAAAGGAAGGCAGCTGGATCTCAAAATCCAACACTGACATTATCAACACTAGACTGTAAGATCCTATCCCTGAAAACACCAGCATCCACTGAGTTGTCAAATGTGGCTGTGTGATTACCTGGTGTTGGTGAAGAAGATGTTCTGTGGGGCTGCTGCTGCTAGGCCCAGGATGGGGTGACAATAATGACATGGACAGTACCATCATTCTACCTCTAGGCCAGGGGACCGTGGTGTGATGGCCCCAGATGATGCGACCAGGACACCAGTGGCGCCGCCTTGTTACTGATAGGCTGGGGGCAGTAGCCTGACATTGATGGCACCACCCTGCTAGGGCTAGGCCGAAGTGACACAGGTGTTGGTGGCCACATCAATGAAGGGTCCAGCAGCAGTGTTGTGAATCAACCTCTGGAAGCTTCCAGTACTCCTCCTGCAGTGGAAGAAGTAAGGTTCACCAATGATAAGTGCTTTCAGTGACCTATCACCCTCATTATTAATTATAACATTAGGTGTGGTAAATTCTGATATTTTTTGGTTCAGTTCAGTTTCCAGTATGCTTCATAAAAAGTTATTGATATTTATAGAAGAACCAGTAATACTAATAAGCACTTATCTCTCTGTCAACTTGGGATAGCTCATCCATGACTTGGTCGAAACCCCATGATCTCTGAGCAGAAAATGGCATTAGTTCACTGTCAATAGCGTGTGTCTGATCATCAACAATCACACCAAAACCCCATGAGCTGTGTGTGGCGAAGGCCGCCATAGGTGCTTATAGTGACAGATCAGTATCAATCTGTTCACCTATAGCAAAAGAAAAAACGAAATAACATGTAAGTATCACATACAACTATGAAATCATGTATATAAAAAAATTCTTACATTCACCTCCACGTAAATTATTCATGAGAAATGATTGGAACAAGTTGTCAGTGCCTTACAAACGAGTGTGTTTACCTGTCTTCGTCATCAACTGGTGCAGAACGCTTCAAGGCTAGTTGGACTGAAATGAGAAGGATCCGTTCAGTGCCATTTATTTACATATGGGTGTGGTTACACATGTACTGAGGGAACCAGATGTCTGTGTTCGTGTAAATCTAGCATGGAAGATTTCCGTAGCGCGAGTCGATAGTCGTTTGTGTGCTTGTTTTGAAAACTAGTGACCGCTTGTTGGCGTTAGTCAGCCAGCCATTCAGACAGTAGTAGCCGACCGAGACAGCTGCAGCAACAGGGAAGTAACTGCTTTTATGACATTTACTAGTTCCTAACCAGGAGCGAATTTTATTATATCATCTGTGTGCCTTAATAGTTTAGTTTATTGAGTTTCTGCGTGTACATTTAATACCTAGCAGCCACAGTTCTAGCGTTTTCGTTTGCGTCGGAAAGTAAACCGATTTTCTGACATATTACAAGTTCCTAATCAGGGCCAAATTATTTAGTTTCACTTGAGTGCTTCGGTAATTAGGTTTTTGAATATATGCGTATTACTAGACACAGTTCATGCGTTTTCGTCAGGTAGAGTTGTGCAGCAGTGCCGATAGTCCGTTTATCATGCATAGTTTAGTATGGACAGGGACTGCAATTGTTGTGTGCGGATGCGAACCCAGTTGGTGACACTTCACTCTCAGCTTCAGGCTGTGATGGCTTCGGTTACACAGCTTGAGGCTGCAGTGGATGGGCACCACTGTTGTGAGCCGGTCGTGAGGATCCAACGGACGTCCAGCTCCAATGTTATGCACGTTATAGGGCCCCTTAGAGACTTGGCTGACAAGAATGGTAAGAAAACCAGTTTGCACTCCGTGTGCACACCAGGTGGAGTCATTCCAGATGTGGAAAAGGTTCTCCTGGGTGCCATGAAGAGCACAGGATGCGGCCAACTGCACATGGTTGCTCACGTCGGTACCAATGATGTGTGTCACTTTGGATCCAAAGAGATTCTCTCTGGTTTCGAGTAGCTAACAGAAGCGGTAAAGGCTACCAGTCTTGCTTGCAAGATGAAAGCAGAGCTGATCATTTGCAGCATAGTCGACAGGACCGATTGCGGACCTATGGTACAGAGGCTCAGATGGTTCTGCGACAATGTAGGCTGCAGATTCCTCGACTTGCGCCAAAGGGTGGTTGGTTTTCGGGTTTCGCTGAATAGGTCAGGTGTCCACTATACGCAGGAGGTGCCTACACAGGTAGCAGGGGCTGTGTGACGTGGACTGGGCGGTTTTTTAGTTTAGAGGGTCTCGGAGAAACACAAGAAGGGCTTCAGTCACAAAGGGTGCAGGCTGAACACAGGAAGAACGTAAATACAGGAACCACTGGTATAACAGTTGTAAATTGTTGTAGCTGTGTTGGGAAAGTACCAGAGCTCTAAGCGCTAATAGAAAGCACTGATGCTCAAATCGTTATAGGCACTGAAAGCTGACTAAAGCCGGATATAAGCTCAGCCAAAATTTTTGCGAAATACCTAACGGTGTTCCGAAAGGATAGACTAAACACGGTTGACAGTGGCGTGTTATTTGCTGTCAGAAGTAGTTTAACTTGTCACGAAATTGAACCAGATACTTCCAGTGAGTTAGTATGGGCAGAGGTCATTGTTGGCAACCGTAATAAAATAATAATTGGATCCTTTTACCAACCTCCCAATTCAGATGATACAGTTCCTGAAAGGTTCAAAGAAAACTTGAGTTTTATTTCAAACATGTACCCGACTCATACAATAATAGTTGGTGGTGACTTTAATTTACCTTCGATATGTTGGAAAAAACACATGTTTAATTCCGGAGGTAAACATAAAATATCATCCGAAATTGTGCTAAACGCATTCTCTGAAAATTATTTCGAGCAGTTAGTTCATGAGCCCACGCGAATAGTCAATGGTTGTCAAAACCCACTTGACCTCTTAGCGACAAATAATTCTGAGTTAATAACGAGCATCAAAACCGATTCAGGGATTAGTGAACACAGAGTTGTCGTAGCTAGACTGACTATTGTAATCCCCAAATCCTCGAAAAATAAGCGAAAAATATACCTATTCAAAAAAGCAGATAATAATTCACTTGACGCCTTCCTAAGAGGCAATCTCCACTCATTCCAAATGAATAATATAACTGTAGACCATATGTGGCTTAAATTCAAAGCAATTGAGAAATTTATACCAAATAAATTAACAAACGAAGGAGCTGATCCTCCTTGGTACACAAAATGGGTTAGAACACTGTTGCAGAAACAACGAAACAAACATGCCAAATTTAAACAGATACAAAATCCCCAATATTGGCGATCTTTTACAGAAGCTTGAAATTTAGTGCGGACTTCAATGCAAGATGCTTATAACAGTTTCCACAACGAAACTTTGTCTCGAAACCTAGCAGAAAATCCACAGAGGTTCTTGTCGTATCTGAAGTATGTTAGCGGCAAGAAACAATCAGTACTTTCTCTGCACGATAGCAATGGAGATACTATCGAAGACAGTGTTGCCAAAGCATAGTTACTAAACACAGCCTTCCGAAATGCCTTCGCAAAAGAAGACGAAGTAAATATTCCAGAATTGGAATCGAGAACAGCTGCCACCATGAGTAACGTAGAAGTAAATATCGTCAGAGTAGTGAAGCAACTTAACCCTACACTGAATGAATTTTTTTTTAGCGCAAAAAACATATATAGTAGAAAATGTTCACTAATGGAGGAAAAAATACTGAAAAAATTATGTAACTCATTTAACGATGTGAAAGTCATTATTTATTACTTGTTGCCATTTGGCAACATCATGCGTTTAGACCTAACCCACTCTCCAGTTGCAAAAATTTTTACAACAGCAAATCAAACAGGAAAATTAAGTAACAAATACATTTTATGGAACAAAGATTTTATGAGATATTTGATTTTGAATTAAAATTTAATTTTATTGATCTCAGTGGTATTTAAAGCAGGATAGTTCTGTGAAATAAATCTGAAAACATTTAAATCACAGTACATGATATTTAGTGAAACAGTTAACTTTATTTTTAAGACACAGCTCCAAGTTACATTTTTCGCATTGAATAATGGTCTAAATAAACAGGTCAGTGTCTGACCTGATCGAATCTGACATTTTTAGTTGGACGATGTGAAGCTGTCTTCTTCTTCTTTGCTGGTGGTTTCTCTATAAAACTTGGCCTTCCTCTCCTTGGTGTAGAACTGAAATCAATTTTGAGCAAAGTTTCAGCCAGTTCAATTCCAAAATTTGCTAATTGGAGCTCCTTAGCTTGAGACACTGGGTTGCGGAAGCTGTTAACTCTGCGATAGAAAATCCAACAGTTGATTGTGGCCATATCAATGAGATGGTAAGATATTCGAAAGTACCACTTCTTACTCCGCATTATGATTCTGTATATGCCAATTAGACTGTCTAGAAGGTCCACTCCCCCCATATGTTTGTTATAAATTTGCACAATTTTTGGACAAGATACAAAAATATGTTCCTTCCTACTTCTATCATATGTCTTTACATTGCTTACAGGGTCATTTCCTACAAACATGGATAACAAGATGACTGTCTTGTTGACCTTCCAGAGTACATTTGAGATCTCTGTTCCTTCATAATTTCCAATAAACTTTATTATTTTACCCCTTTCCCCTTTACTCAGGGACTTGTCGTCTGGGAGTTTCTTATTGTGAACTCTATTTCTTCTAAGAGTTCCTAGAGATAAAATGCCTCTTCCCTTCAAATAATGCATTAGCTTTATTTATGTGTAATAATTATAAAGTAAATTTTGTCATTTACATTCTCTGGTATATTCCAGCATAATCTAACAACCACATTGCTGCTGGCACCAAGATCTGGCTCTGCATCATTCTTGTCCCATTCATGTTCATGTCCTGTATACATCTCCATTTTGTAAGCATACTCTGATACACCACAAAATAAAATCAGTTTATAGCCATATTTATGGTGTTTATCTGGCATGTACATTTTGAGAGGGTGCTTGACTTTGGTAACACACATCTGTTCATCTACAGTTAATGACTCCTCCATTTGAACTGAACCGTGTTTGTCATTCAGGTGTGTAAAAATAGGTCTTATCTTTCTGAGCTTGTCTTCTCCATTAGTATTTGCTAAATTGTCTTGAAAGTGTAAGAAGCGCCTCACTTGCTCAAATTTATTGACAATAATATTGTCCTGTACAACTGATGGGCCCACAACGTTGTTCCAATACATCTTCACGTTCTTCAGTGTTACAGCAGAAGAGAGGATACAAACACCTAAAAACTTTTGAATATCTTCTGCAGTAACATTGCTGGGCTTAGACAAATTCATCTGGGTACTATAAAGTGTAGATTCGCGTGAAATCAACTCCAAAATATTTTCATTGAAAAAAATACGAAAAGAAGTCATATGGAGTTTCCTCTGCTAATAGCTCATCTGGTAAAGCTTCTTTTCCAAAGAAAGGTTGCTCTACATACTTCATCTCTCCTTTCTTCCACAACACATCTCGTATTTTCTTTATGTGTGATGTACTGTTCTTACCTTGCGCAGATATTGCAGCAGAACCGCCTCTCGTACCTGCAGTTGAAGTTCCTGCTGCAACTACCGAGGTATCTGCATTGGCTGACTGCCCAGCACAATCAGAATCATTTGAAGTCGCATTGGATTCAATAAGATTAACAGTTTCACTGTGTGATTTCACGAATTTATTGCTGGTGTCACAAATTTTATCTTCATCACCACTGTCATCTTCACTTTCACTCGGAACTGGTACTGAAAACCAAATTTCTTCTGTCAACTCCTATAATCGTCCATCGTCATCCACAAAATAAACTTTTTCAAGATTCATGATACCTAATTTTATAAAAGAAAGAGCATCAATTCACTGAAATTGCAGAAATTTCGACAGCGCTGCGTGCAAGCTTTCTAAGCAAGTATCGACTAATTAAGTCATCAGAAGATCAAAACAAACTGCAAAACGATTCAGAAGAGATATCTGAATGGTGCGAAAAGTGGCTGTTGACCCTAAATAACAAGAAGTGTGAGGTCATCCACATGAGTGCTAAAAGGAACTCGTTAAACTTCGGTTACACAATTAATCAGTCTAATCTGAAAGCCGTACATTCAACTAAATATCTAGGTATTACAATTACGAACAACTTAAATGGGAAAGAACACATAGAAAATGTTGTGGGGAAGGCTGACCAAAGGCTGCGTTTTATTGGCAGGACACTTAGAAAATGTAACAGACCTACTAAGGAGACTGCCTACACTACGCTCGTCCGTCCTGTTTTAGAATACTGCTGCGCGGTGTGGGATCCTTACCGGATACGACTGACGGAGTACATCGAAAAAGTTCAAAGAAAGGCAGCACGTTTTGTATTATAGCGAAATATGGGAGAGAGTGTCATAGAAATGATACAGGATTTGAGCTGGACATCGTTAAAAGAAAGGCGTTTTTCGTTGCGACGGAATCTTCTCACGAAACTCCAATCACCAACTTTCTCCTCCGTATCCGAAAATATTTTGTTAACACCGACCTACACAGGGAGGAACGATCACCACGATAAAATAAGGGGAATCAGAGCTCGAACGGAAAGATATAGGTGTTCATTCTTTCCGTATGCTACACGAGATTGGAGTAATAGAGAATTGTGAGGGTGGTTCGATGAATCCTCTGCTAGGCACTTAAATGTGATTTGCAGAATATCCATCCAGATGTAGATGTTCATGTTTCTTTCACTGCACATGCAGCTCTCATCTATATGTACCACACACTCTTAATGAGAGTGGCAGTTAGCTGTAGTTCACAGTTCACGCACTTATGTGCGTGGAATAAAAGACTGCTGACTGCTACCACATGCACATTAGTTGTACTTGTAATCCTATGCTTCTGCACGTGTTACTATGTGCGCATTTGCATTACTGTGATAATGATCCAGAAGAGTCATCGCAATATAATCAAACTCCCCATTCTTGATGCTGCCTGTCACTGCCTTCTTATCAACTACAGCCACCACACACAGCTCCTCATGAGGAGTTGCTCGTGCTTCTTCTTTATGAGGAGTGCAGCGGAAAGTCTAAGTTACTGCCTCGTGATGACTGGGTGTTGTGTGATGTCCTTAGCTTAGTTAGGTTTAAGTAGTTCTAAGTTGTAGGGGACTGATGACCATAGATGTTAAGTGCCATAGTGCTCAGAGCCATTTGAACCATTTGAACCAAAGTCTAAGTTAAATACTTACCTAAAGCCTGTAAGTGAGGAGACAGAAAAAATATGAAGTGAATACATTAATAGATCTTTTTAGAGAAACAATTTATTTGTGAGTAAGCCAGTTGAATAATAGTTGTACTTTTTCTGAAGCATTCATAAACCCATGTTGTCCATATGTCGTCTTCAGTTGCTTGAGGGCAGGACATCGTTCTGTTCCTAGGTTCTGAATAGATGTACATTTACAAATTTCTCGAAACCACTTCTCACACTACCCTGTGTCTATAACCAGACGCTCGGAGTGACAATACCACATCTTCATGTGCCATCCCTTCATCGTCCCAACGATTTGCGTGATGAAATCTTGTCAACCACACTTCTGTTTTTCTAGTTTTAGCACACTGCATTGAGCTAAGTCGTCTGATGAATCAAAAATTGTTGAATATCTCGTTAGTACTTGTCCAGCGTACGATAATTCAAGAAATGCCACATCTTTAAACACAAATAGTCCGCAATTCTTGTTAATGGTAGTAGTTTACAAGATGGTTGTGTAATATTAATGTATATGCTGCAGTGCTCACAGGGAAGTTTTTGGATGATTAGAATTCATTGTGTACTTCCACAATTCCTTTCTTCACCACCACATATTGCCTTGAACAGTCTGTCACCACTAATTCCTTAAACGTCTGCGGTCTAGGCATGCATCTGAAAACATCATCAATCTTGTAATATAATGTGTAAAATTTTGTGTATATTCATACAATAGTTCATATACATTTCTGCTCCAGATATGCTGTAAATTATTGTACAGAAAAACTGAGAGTTTAGGTAAACTCTAGGATTGGTTACTTTACTACAGTCATCAAATACACTTGAAGCCTTTTCAAGATTCTCCTTCCTGCCTGTTTGCAGTGCCAAAATAATAAAGCGAAGTGTTTCTTGCTGGGTAGATCTCTTAAAGAGGCCATGCTTGGCGAGATGGTTGTGGAAATATTGGATATTCAAACAACTCCCATGAATGGAAAGTTAAGGGCAGTAGCAGTTCTAAACTCAGAACATGTTAAAGTTTCAAATTCGCTGCGTCTGATTGTGATAGGTGCGGTACTTTCCATATCACTTCATTCAGCACAATTTTATGCTGTTCTTCTCCTTGTCTTATAATGTACGAGTTGTTGTCTGTAGCAATTCTAACTAGCATCAGCTCATGCGTAGCTCATTACAATATGACTGCTGTCTTCAAAGACGACCAGTAACATTTTAAGAGGACTGCATGAACCAAAGGAGTTATCTATCGATCCATCTATGAACCATCCTGCATTTTGTAGAGCATTCAGATCTAATGTTGATATACAGGAATATCTCTTGAAAGTAGATGTGATACCAACATTCCTGGTGCACTTGAGTTGCCTTTAGTTCATATCTTATTTCTTGAAAGAGAAAGGTGAATGCATTACATGTAAACCACGATGATATTGGTGGGGCTGTAGCTTTCCTAGGTGTAAATACTCCCTCCAAATATAGCAAGGTCTTGCTGGGAAATGTTAATATAAATTCATGTTGAATAATAATTAGTACCTCATCAATATTATGTAACGTTGCTGAGACAAACGATTTGTGGGATAATATTCCTGGATAATGATACACTCATCATACTGAACTGTAGTTGTTACATTTAGTGACTTCATTGTGAGGTTTCACTCCAGTGGTTTTAAGAAACTCATAATTCTGACATGTTATGTTCTGCTTCTGCTGCAAAGTGGTCTTCTGATGGTTATGTATATTGTATCTATACTTAATACCCACCATTTTGCTTCAGATGAAAAGCACTGTAATTTCCTCAGCACAAAAGTCGACTACATTCGCATTTTGATCTACTCTACAAGAATTGTAGTGAGCGGCAGTATGTCCACTGGCCGATTCAACTCATAAATTTTATCAGTATTATGAAATAGCACTTGTCCTCTCGAGAAACCTTGTTGTGATCTTGTCAGACTTTCGTGAATAGAGCCTACTGCCTCTTCTGTTGTTTTTATCTCTGTCTGAAACATGCACATGTTGCTCAAACCTTTCCAGAAATCATTTCATAAATGCATTTAAATTGTCAGTATCATAGAAGCCAGGGAGATATTACCACAACTTCCCCACTTCCTAGTGGGGAGTTGGGAATGACATTAGCAATGCGATTGTATGTTCCCAGGCCGATCAGTGCTATACTCCAATGCCTCTGCTCAGATCTATTGAAGAAACGTAGTTCACTTTTAATTTAGATGAACCTTCGTTTAGAGTTAGAGTGAACAACATTACATCTTATCTGCAAACGATGCAGTGACGTGCATACTGCTTGTTTATTTGCAGCTGTCAGGAGGAACATAAGGCAGAAATGTGCACAGAGGTATGAACTGTAGTCTTGGTAGCGTCGAAAATTGTACAACACCTGGTTTCTGTAGATGAAGTAATGACACAATTCGATAGGAGGTCTTAAATTGCTGAATGAGTCAAATTAGTATATGATATTCCAGTTTTTGTAACATATGCAATCCACTGAGTTCCATATCCTCCCACAACATCTAAACTGACAGTCCCACAGTCTTTCGATTTCCATATCGCCTCTGGAAAAATATCCCGCATATTGTTCAAAAGAATTTTGGGATTGCAGCCAGTCATCGTAAACTTCAATCCACGATATTTCAACTGGACACCTGACAGTCTTCTTCAGGTGAGTCATCGAAGACTGACAAAGACTTTTTGTTTCTTTATTGTGATTTCATTCCCCTGCTACATATGGTCAGGGGTGGGCTGCGATTGGCACAATCCACCACTCTTCAGCTGAGGAACATTACAGGTAATAAAGATATGAAGCGATATATATAAAAGGTGATAAAAAAGGGGACATAAAACATAATAAGGGGAGACAATGGAGGTTAAAATATAAATTTACATGCAGATGATCATTGTAGGACAGTTAAAAAAGTGCACATAAAGATTAAAAACACAGTTGGTAATGCACGTAGCATGTAAAATACGCTGAAGCCACACACACAGGTTAAAAGTTGGCTGCAGAACGATGACACTTTTAAACCATTGCACGAGATGGAGCACACATGATGAGGAGTAAAAACTGCTGGGAGGGACCTGCCGAGAGAGGGAAGGCATGAGAGGAGAGAAAAGAGGGGAGCAGAAGGGGCAATGGGGGAGAGGGGCTGGAGAGGGTGGGAAGAAAAGAAAGCAGGTTGGGGGCACACCAAGGGGCAGGAGACAGGCAGGGTGGGAAAGGGAGAGGGAAGGCAAGTCAAGAGGGAGCCCAGAGATGCAGAGGGGGTGCACTGGAAAGGGAGGGGGCATAGGAGGGAGAAAAAACCTCTCAGGGGAAGGGAAAAGGAGTGCAGAGGGAGCCCTGAGTAGGGGAGGCTGGTGGTGTTAGAGTTGGTAGGACGGATAGATATTGGGGCGAAGCTCATCATCCAGGAAGGGCAGGCACTAGAAGGTATGTTGGTAATGGAGGTGGAGGATGTGGAGATGGAGAGACAGTGGGACACAACAGTAAAGTCATGGCAATGGACTGGGGGTAGAGAGGATAGGAGACATCAGGGGTGGGAGGATCGAGTCTGCGGACAATGTGCAGGGTGCAGATGTGTTCAAAGAAAAGGAGAAGATGTAGGAAGGGGATGAGAACGTAGAGGATCCATGTGGGGTTGGGAGGCAGATACAAAAAGTGAGGCAGAGTACATGGGGTTTGAGGATTTGGAGGACCTTATAGAATCTTGTTGAGTTGGAAATCCAGGAGACACTGGCATAACAAAGGATGGGATGGATCAAGGATTTCTAGGTGTGAAGGATGGTGGAAGGATGCAGTCCCCACGTCCGGCCAGACAGGAGGTTCAGGAGGTGGAGTCTATTGCGGGCTTTGTGTGGGATCATAAGGAGATGGGGAGTCCAGGTAAGGTGACATCTGCATCTACATCTACACCTACCTGAATACTCTGCAAATCACGTTTAAGTGCCTGGCAGAGGTTTCATCGAACCACATTCCCAACTCTCTATTATTCCAATCTCGTATAGCGTGAGGAAAAAACGAACATCTGTATCTTTCTGTGTGAGCTCTGATTTCCTTTATTTTATTATGGTGATCAATTCTCCCTATGTAGGTCGATATGACAGTTGAGGGCGAGGCCAAGGTACTTCAGGGTAGGAGTGAAGTGGATAGGATGACCATAAATAGTAAGGTAAAAATCGTGGAGCCAGAAGGAGGAGGTGGTACAAACTATGATGATTGCCTGGGTCTTGGAAGGGTTGATGCGAAGAAGCCACTGGTTGCACCAGATAGTAAATTGATTGAGGTGGGTTTGAAGGGTACATTGAGACCGTTGAAGGGTAGGACAGAGGGCCAGGAAGACCATGTTATCAGAAAATTGGAGGAGGTGAACAGGTGGGAGAGGTTTGGGCATATCTGTAGTATACAGGAGATAGAAGAGAGGGAAAGGATGGAGCCTTGGGGCATACCCATGGTGGAGCAGAATGTATGGGAGCTGGTATTGTGGATAGTGACAAAGGAGGGACGATGGAAGAGGAAGGAAGCAATGAGATGGACGAAATTGATGGGAAGAGCATAGGTCTGAAATTTAAAGAGGAGCTTGGGATACCAAACATGGTCATAGGCATTCTGTAGGTCAAGGGAAACAAAGATAGCGGAATGATGGGAGTTAAGTTGGAGGGAAAGAAGATTGGTAAGGGTAAGGAGCTGGTTGTCGGCTGAGAAAGAGGGCCGGAAGCCACACTGGGTAAGGGGAAGGAGGTGGTATTGGTTAACGTTGCGATAAAAAGAACGTCAGGAGAGAATGGACTTGAGGACTTTTCTGAACGTGGAGGTAAGACGGATGGGACAATAGGGAGACGTATTAGAGCAGGGTTTGTTGAGTTTAGGGAAAAGCAGGACACAGGTTGGTGTAAAAGCCGGTGGAGAGGATGACATTATACAAGGGAGCAAGGAGGACCAGGAAGGAGGGGGGGGATTCCTTGAGGTGGTGGTAGGTGACACCATCATGACTAGGGGCAGTGTTGCATTTAGAGTAGAGGATGAGTTTGATGTTGTATGTTGTAAATGGGAATGTTTAAATCTGAGGGAGGTAACTGATCCAAGTACTGAAAACTGGGGGAAAATGGCAGGATGGAGGTATTGGAGCGTTCAATGACTGTGAGGAAGAGGGAGTAATCAAAGTGAGGATAATTGGGAATGGAGCAGACCTTGGAGAGGTGGGAAGTAAAATGGTTAGCCTATTGAGTTTGTTGGGGAAGGGGTGGTCATCATGGAGAAGGGGGTAATGTAGGTTTGGATGGCTACCTGTAAAATGGTGGAAAGCAGACCAGTAATTGGAGAAGTTGACAGGGAGGAAAGAGTTGATTTGTGTACATGTCTGGCGCCATTCCTGGCATTTCTTTACTGTTGAGAGGTTGCGGATGTGTCATTGTAATTGCCAATGATAGAGTAGTAGTCCTGGTCATGGTTGCGGAGGAAGGAGTGGTAGAGCCTGTGGGATTTGCAGAGGACAGCCTGTGGAAGAAGAATAGGGCAGTGAGGGTGGAGAAGTTTGATATGAAAATGGGCCTCCATGACATCATTGATGGTCTTCTGGAGGAAGGACAAGGCATGGGTGATGTCAGCGAGATGGTGAAAGGTCAGTGGGTCACTTTGGACCTGTGAGGTAATGGATTCCCAGTAGGCATCCCAGTTAGTTCATCAGTAGTCAATGGACAGACTTCAAAGGGGCAGCAGGGTGGGGGGCAGGATGTGAGGGATATGCTGAGGGGATGGAGAGAAGGACTTGCAGGTGGTCTCTACCAAGGGGGTCAAGAACGTCCATGGCAATACCAACCAAGGAGTTTGGGGGAAGCGAGGATGACATCAGGGGTGGAGTTACTTTCAGAATGGGTGTGCTGCGAGAGGGGAACTAGGTCACCTTGGAAGGTAGTGAGGAACTCATGCCACTACTGAAGGTTGGCAGGGTTAAGGCTGTGAATGTTGAGGTCTCTGGCAATCACATAGGTGGAGAAGGTGAGGTCAACATGGGAGATGAATTTATAGGGGAGAGGAACTGCGGGATGGACATAGGTAGTGGCAATGATGATGGTGAGGGAATGAAAAAAGACACTGAGGATGAGGTGTTCAGTCAGGTCATTGAGCAGGAGTTGTGGCCAGACAGGGATTTGCTTGAGATGGCCAGTAGCAGTCCCACCTCAAGCTTGGGGAAGGGGATTGTCAGTGTGATGAAGGAGGTAGGGAGAGATGTGTATAACATGGTGATGTTGGAGGAAGGTTTCATTGAGGATGAAGGAGTTGACCTGGTGGTGAAACAGGATATGCATGAATAGGTGCTTGTTGGCAGGGAGGGAGCAAATGTTTAGGTATAGGAGACAATAGTGTTGGCATGCCATGAAGGGTGGAGGGGGAAGGGAGTGGAGGGAGGAGGAGAGAGGATTAAATGAGGTGTCTAGGTGGATGAAGGTGAAGTGGGCCTGGTTGTGGGAGTAAATGGTGTAGGTGCTCAAAATGGACATGGAGTAGGCAGCAAGGGAGATCTGCTGGAGAGTGTGAGGGTGTTGGAAGGGGTGCATATTCTTGATGATGTCAGTCAGGAAACGGATGATGCCTTCAGCCATAGGGGGTGGGCAGAGGGAATTGTTGGGGTGGATGGGCCTGTTCGATGGGGCAAACAAGAATGCTTAGCTTGGGGTTGGTGGGAATGGCCTTGCATTTGGAGGAGTAGGTGGGGTGTGGTTCATTGCAGGTGTTGCAGGAAGGAGGAGAGGCAAGTTTAGAACACTGTTTGAGGAAGTGGGAGGCTTTAATGTGGGGGCATGTGGGGGGTTTTGCAGTTTGGAGTGAGGTGATCATTGTAGAGGAGACAGTGTCAGCAACAGTAGGTCTGAGGAGGGGAATGGGAGGGGGCAATGGGGTTGCAAAGTTTAAAAATCAGGGCTCCCTGAGTGAGGAGGTGATCTATGGAGGAGGCGGACTCTGTGAATACATACATGAGGTAGGTAGGGCCAGTAGGGCCAGAGTTGTTAGAGATGCGTCGGGCTGAGTGGATTTCCAAGGTAGGTTGGACGTCCAGTTCTGCCAAAACCTCCGCCTGCTTGACCACAGGGCTTCGTGATCGTGGCAGTAAGAGTTGGCGAATGGTGAGGGGGTTGGGGTTGAAGGGGAGAGGAGGAGCTAAGGAAAGGCGTGAGAGAACATGTGGCCCAAAGCTGACATGGGGAAATTTCCAGAGGAGGTCAGTGTGGAAAGAAGGAGAGGGGGATTTGATAAGGACAAAGTCTCTGCAATGGATAAGGTGAACAATGGGGGCACTGGGGATATACTTGCAGATTTCTAGCATGAGAGTGCAGGCATCTAGGAATTTGGGATTGGGGTTGGAAAGGACAAATGTATACAGCAGGGTGGGGGCTGGTGATATGGGAGGAGGGGTGGTGTCCATGGAGGGGACCAAAGGAAGAGGGGTGGGTGGCGGTTTCTTGGAGGAGGGGGTGGAGATGAGGTCGGCACTCAGGTGCTCTGGGTTTTATTTGGTGGGGTTGGCCTGGGAGGAGGGGTGAGGGGCTGGTTGGAGTGGGAGGTGGTCAGAGGCAGGCCCCTCATGTGAACTCGAGGCACAGTGAAGGGAAGGTGGGTGCTCTGTGGTGGCGACAGTGGCACAGCAGGCAGTGAAATGGGCTGGGGGGTCAGGGGTGGTCATAGCAGGGTGAATGAAGAATGGGGGAGGACGGGTGGTAGTAGCAGGAATGGGGTCAGGAGCATGAGCAGCAGCAGGGGGAGAAGCAGGAGCAGGGGCAATATACAAGTGGGGATACAGGGGGGGGGGAGGAGATGAATGGGGAGGAGACTGTGACGAGGGGAGGTGGAGCAGAAAGGGGAATCCCAGAGGAGGCACTCCAGGAGGTAATGGTGTGGGCACGTGAAGGGGAGGTGTATATGATTGTGGTGGTGGGGCTGTCCATGGTGGACTGTGTGGTCTACCAGCAACAGGTGTCGCTGAGGTAGTGAAAGAGAACAAAGATGGGGTCAGTGAGTAGATGGGGACAGGAGGATAGGATGGCGATGGATGGATGGACGGATGGACAGATGGATGGATGGACGGATGGACGGATGGCAGCAGATGGAGACAGATGGTAGCAGCAGCAGACGGTGACGGATGGCAGCAGCAGCACACGATGATGGATGGCAGCAGCAGCAGACAATGATGGACAGCAGCAGTAGCAGATGGTGATGGATGGCTGCAGGAGCAGACGCCAATGAACAGCAGCAGCAGACAATGATGGACCGTAGCAGCAGCACCAGCTGATAGCATTGCCATGCATGTGTCAGAGTTACAGTGACAGAAGGACCACACCACCTGGTGGCAGAGCCCTTGCTGGTGGAACTGCTAGGAGCAGCTGTCTTCAGTGTCGCCACTCGCTGCAGTCATCAGCATATCCTGGAGTCTTCGTCTAGAGCAAGTCTCGGAGCTAACAGGCTTCCATCCATTATCCAGCTGGTAGGTGCTGTCAAGGATTTTGAGGAAGGAGCACATGAATCAGTGGTTCTTAAAGGTTTGTTTTTTGAAGGTATGTGGATGATACTTTCATGTTGTGGCTCCATGGAGAAGATAAGTTTATGGTGTTTTTACATCATCTTAACTCCATTCATGAGAACATTAGATTTACTATGGAATTAGAGAAGGATGGTTGTCTGCCATTCCTGGATGCTTTGGTTAGATGGAAGAGTGACGGCTCCCTGGGACATTCTGTTTATTGTAAGCCCACTCACAGTTATTTGTACTTGCTCTCTTCGAGTTGCCATCACCAATCCCAAATCATGAGTGTGCTTAAAACCCTTGTACACAGGCCCCATACAGTGTCGGATGCAGATAGTTTACCTAAAGAGCTTGCACATTTAAGGACAATGTTCAAAGATAATGGACACTCGACCCAGCAAATTAATAGGGCATTCTCAGCTAATACAAAGAACTGGGAAATGGATAAAGAGGAGAACGCGCCAACAAAGCGCCTAGCTTTCCTTCCCTTCGTTGGAAATATTTGGAAATATTTCCTTCAAAATAGCATAGATCTTTCGCAATTTTCAGGTGAGAGTGATTTTCCGTCCACCATCTAAGATTTTGGACTTGCTGGGATCAGTGACGGATAACTTATTTTTGCGGAAGGCGGGAATTTACAAAATATCTTGCCATTGTGGCATGGCCTATGTAGGACAAACAAAACGCACCGTGGAAGAACGTTGCACAGAACATAAATGTTACGCTCGCCTTCTGCAACCTAGCAAGTCTGCAATTGCAGAACATTCTATCCCCAACGGACATTCAATGGGGTATGACAAACATTAATTTTTGCCTCCGCAACATCTTTTCAGGACTCCGTTACAAAAGAATCCGTTGAAATACGCATCGCGGAAAATCTAATGGATCGTGACAGGGGCTACCAGCTGGATAATGCGTGGAATCCCGTTATCTCCGAGATTAGCTCCAGACGAAGACGCTAGAATACTGTGATGACTGCGGCGAGCGGCGACGCCGAAGACAGCTGATCCTAGCAGTTCCACCAGCGAGCGCGCTGTAGCCGGGCGGCGAGGTCCTCCTGTCATCGTGACTTCGACGCATGCGCGGCAATACCATCACCGCGCAATGTAAGGCGGAGTGGACAACGTCTTCGTCAGTCTTCAATGGCCCACCTGAAGATGACTGGCATATGTCCAGTTGAAATATCGCGGAGTGAAGTTTACGACGACCTGCTGCAATCCCGAAATCTCTTCGGACATTTAATTCGACGGGAAAATTTTAAATTTGTCATATCCCGCATAAACAAACCGCAAAGTCTTGGGATTTTGAGTTTTAGTTGAGTTTAAGCAGATCTGCTTCTTACAATTAATTCTCAGCGTTTTGTGCATACTACACTGCTTGGGTTATGTCTGATCTGCTTCTTACAATTGATTCTCAGCGTTTTGTGTATACGGCACTGCTTAGGTTATGTCTGAGGCTCCCCCAGCTAATGAACCAATGGCGGATAGCCCAGCAAATGCTTGGATTAGAAACAGAATTGTTCCACCAGATGTCTTTGGTAGTGGAAACACTCTAAGCGATTTAACATGTCTTTTCCTTCCACCTTTCAACCTCAAAGCACCTATCGCTACTGTCACCGCTGATTGGATACAATTCTTTAAACATCGCATAGGTTTTTTCTTCTTTAGTGTGTTAACAAGCTGCATTCATTATTTGCTTGAAGGTTTTGTAGCACTCAGTTTAAGATCAGTATGCATTGCCTTATCGACCACAAATGCAGCAATACATTCTCCTACACCATTATTCTTTCTTCGACGTATCTGTATAGCCTTATCAATTAATATTTGGTCCGTAATGCGACAATATTTATTTGTAGTATAAATAATGTCGTGCTCCTTACATGCACTATCTAGGATATTAATTCCCTTCTTTCCATGAGTTAGGTGCTGTTTCAGTTTCATTCGACATCCACAAAAACTGTATCAAAAAAATGGTTCAAATGGCTCTGAGCACTATGGGACTTAACATCTTAGGTCATCAGTCCCCTAGAACTTAGAACTACTTAAACGCCGGCCAGAGTGGCCGCGCGGTTCTGGGCGCTACAGTCTGGAACCGAGCGTCCGCTACAGTCGCAGGTTCGAATCCTGCCTCGGGCATGGATGTGTGTGATGTCCTTAGGTTGGTTAGGTTTAATTAGTTCTAAGTTCTAGGCGACTGATGACCTCAGAAGTTAAGTCGCATAGTGCTCAGAGCCATTTTGAACTACTTAAACCTACCTAACCTAAGGACATCACACACATCCATGCCCGAGGCAGAATTCGATCCTCCGGCCGTAGCAGTCCCACGGTTCCGGACTGCAGCGCCTAGAACCGCACGGCCACCGCGGCCGGCCAAAAACTGTATCCAGTGATATGAAGTTCGAATGGCAGATTCTCGAGAATACCGCTTCCACCTCTGTTGATACATTTCCTAGCACTCCTGTCTCGCTACTGCGTGGTTTGAGGTTTGCGTGTCCTGTTGTGTAGCAAATTGCGAGCGTTACCCAGCTTTTGTGCTTGATCAGGAGCCAAGCCATTTCACAAGTGCGTTTTCCCCTTGATGTCTTATGACCCGCTCTACGAGGAACAGTTTCGGTTCAGAGCCTTTCTGTAATTCCTCTGTTTAAAAATTTCCTGTATTTTCTTCACCATCACTGTCTCTTAAGATGTGGGTTTCTTGAGTTTGTGTGCTGTTGACCATTTCGGTAGGTTGGACTTCTCAAACGCAGTTTTCTTTTCCTAAATATGTACCAAATGCTGAACTTCTATTTGCATGGATCCACGATCTTAATACGGCTGTATACTGTATTTTGAAGACCATTATCATGGACATCTGTAGGTTTCTTCTTAATCGTATGGTGAGTAGCGCAATTATATTCGTCAATTTTTGTGTCAGGACTTTTATTCATCTGTACATCCCTTCAAGATTAAATTGCTTCCACACCTGGTTTTTGATCATCCTTTTCAACCATTTGATAGTACTAGCTTTCAAATGGGAGAACGTTGCAACAGTAGTTCATAAACCTCTGTAACCCTCTTCCGTCTTTACCTTCACAGGTAGGGCCCAAGCGAATTTGGAATATGAATCTATGAACATTAGAATACACTTGAAAACGTTATTTGATCGTGAATAGTCTCACATATCTACGAGATCAGCCTGCTATGAATCATCCAATCCTCATATTCTCACATGTCTATGTGGAAATGTTCTGCTTGCAGGCCGGTGAAGCTCATGAACAACAGTCTCCATAATTGTTCAAATGGTTCAAATGGCTCTGAGCACTATGGGACTTAACTTCTGAGGTCATCAGTCCCCTAGAACTTCGAACTACTTAAACCTAACTAACCTAAGGACATCACACACACCATGCCCGAGACAGGATTCGAACCTGCCGCCGTGGCGGTCGCGCGGTTCCAGACTGTAGCGCCTGGAACCGCTCGGCCACCCCGGCCGGCAGTGTCCATAATTAGTCGATGATTCATCTTTCTCAAAGCTCAGATATGACTGATATTATTTCTTTGGTGTGACTTGTGTAACCTGCAGCAACTGGTTTACCAACGAAATTCGATAAGTATTGAGCACTCCAGATTCAAAAGAGGATGCGCAAATGACAACAGGCAAAAGTTAATGGAAATACATGCATCTGTAAGAAGATCGATGCGCGAAGCTTACAACAAATACCACCGTCATACCTTAGCAACGAATCTTGCAGAGAACTCGAGGAAATTTTGGTCATACATAAAATCACTAAGTGGTTCTATCGGGTCACTCGTCGACCAGTCTAGGGTGGCAGTAGAAGATACCAAAAGTAAAGCTGAAGTTTTAAATCTGACTTTTAAGAAATCATTCATGCAGGAATGTCATACAAACATACCGTCATTTGACCATCACACAGACTTCCGTATGGAGGACATCATTACTGTAGAGAAACAATCGAAAGCAAATAAATCGCCGGTGCCTGGTGGACTCCCAATTCGGTTTTACAAAGAGTACCCCACAGCACTGGCAGCTTACTTAGCTTGCACTTATCGCGAATCTTTCACCCAGCGCAAGGTCCCAAGCGACTGGAAAAAAGTGCAGGTGACTCCTGTATATAAGAAGGATAAAAGAGCGGACCCGCAAAAGTACAGACCAACATCTTTAACATCGGTTTAGTGCATAACCCTTGAACATATTCCCATTTCGAATATAAAAAATTTCCTTGAGACAGAAAAGCTTCTGTCCACAACTCAGCACACTGTTTTAGAAAGGATTGCTTACCCTTTTCTCACATTAGAACCTATGAAGCATGGATGAAGGCAACAGGTGGATTCCATATTCCTAGACTGCCATAATGCATTTGACACGGTGCCACACTGGCAACTGTCAACAAAAGCACGAGCGTATAGAATAGGTTCCCGGAGTCTAAGAGTGGCTCAAAGACTTCTTAAATAACAAAACACAGTTTGTTGTCGTCGACAGCAGGTGTCCATTAGAGACAAGGGTATCTTCAGGAGTGCCCAAGGGAAGTGTGATAGGTTTGCTGCTATTTTCTATGTACAAAACTGATCTTGCAGACAGCCTGAGTAGAAATCTGGTAGTTTGTTGATGAAGCAGTCGTGTACAGGAAAGTGTCTGCTGAGTGATTGTAGCAAGATACAAGGTCACTTACACATCTCTGAAAGAACGGACACCACACATTCATATAACTGATTCGCCTCGATGGACAATGAATCCACACACTTCCGTGTGAATACTGATCTACATTCGACCTAGAGGGAAACCAAAATTAATGAGGATGGAGGACAAGGTTGGAGACTGCAGATAGATGGCGCTAAGTGGTAATGTGAGTCGCCCTGGGAGCGTGCCGAGGTAGCCCACGTATTTGTGATAAACACTGCATCTGGGTGACGCATTGGTTAACGCAACTGTCTAGTAAGCAGGAGATCCCAGGTTCGAGTCCCAGACTGGCACAAATTTTCGTTCATCGTGACTGATTCTTCATAAAGTCCCAATGCAGCTGACATCATTATTTCGTCCCTTTCCTTTCCTTTCTTTCCCCTCCACATTCTGTTTACATAATACAAAATTTATAGTTGGTGTGATGAATGGCTGCTAACTCTGAATGTAGAAAAATGTAAATTAATGCAGATGAGTAGGAAAAACAAACCCATAATGTTCGAGTACAGCATTAGTAGTATGTTAGCTGACACAGTGACGTCGATTAAACATCTAGGTGTAGCGTTGCGAAGCAACATGAAGTGGAACGAACATGTAAGGATTGTAGTAGGGAAAGCAAGTGGTCGACTTCAGTTTATTGGGAGAATTTTAGGAAACAGTGGTTCATCTGTAAAGGGGGCCACATGTAGGAAACTAGTGCGACCCACTCTTGAGTACTGTCTGAGCGCCAGCTCAGATTAAAGGAAGATACTGAAGCAATCCAGAGGCGGGCTGCTAGATATGTTATTGGTGGATTCCAACAACACATAAGCATCACAGACATGCTTTTGAAATTGAAATGGGAATCACTGGAAGGAAAGCAATATTGTTTTCAAGGACCCCTATTGAGAAAATGTAGAGAACCGACATTTGAGTTTGACTGCAGAACGATCCTGCTGCCACAGTCGTTTTTCTTCTCGCTCTGTTTTCGAGTGGAACAGAAAAGGATTCAAAAATGGTTCAAATGGCTCTGAGCACTATGGGACTTAACAGCTGTGGTCATCAGTCCCCTAGAACTTAGAACTACTTACACCTAACTAACCTAAGGACATCACACACATCCATGCCCGAGGCAGGATTCGAACCTGCGACCGTAGCAGTCACGCAGTTCCGGACTGCGCGCCTAGAACCGCGAGACCACCGCGGCCGGCAACAGAAAAGGAAATGACTAATAATGGTACAGGACATCCTCCATCATGCAGCATTAAGGTGGCTTGCGGATGATGTATGTAGCTGCAGATGTAGATGCTGTAAGTAGTCTTAATCGATGCATAATTTCATTTCGGTCAACGTAATGTGTGTATGTATATATACAGGGTGGAGAAAAATTGTGTCACGAAATTTTAAAACTGGATAGTTGATGCCAGTAGGAACCAAAATTACTAATGTTGTGTAGGTCGACAACGCACAATTTTTAAACTACAGAAACTTGGCGCCACGCGCTCCGATTTGCCGGGGGATTGCCCAGTTGCCAGATGCGCTGGACAACACATGAGCACTAATGCTTTGCCTGCCAGAGATCGAGGTGTATCTAAGGCGGCCCGCGCGTTCGGTGGCAGCGCGCCAGCCTTCCACTCAGGATGCTGGGGGTGAATCCGCCGGCGTCCCGACACATCCATTGTAGTTTCATGATAAGACGTACCGGGAACGAACCCATCAACAGCTGTTAGTTCGCGTATAGAAAGTCCTTAACAAATTGCGTCGGTCCTGAAAAGGGCCTTTTTTTGTAGCTAGAACATTGTTTACTTAAAGCAGGTGCTCGAACTGGTGACCCTCTGACGCGACACAGCTTGGTAAAGT
The DNA here is from genome assembly GCF_023864275.1 of Schistocerca cancellata. Taxonomy (NCBI): domain Eukaryota; kingdom Metazoa; phylum Arthropoda; class Insecta; order Orthoptera; family Acrididae; genus Schistocerca; species Schistocerca cancellata. Next base: position 1,052,582,404 of record NC_064627.1, on the reverse strand, counting down.
TGAACGGTGTTTTGCCGAACGCTTTCAAAGGTTCCTGGCATTGTGCTGATGTGACTGATGGCATGTTGAATGCGATCCATTAATTCTGTCGAAGAGTACATTTAAATATACGCGCACAGCACGACTGTTATGTGCAGGTGCCCCATCATGCAGCAACCACATGCGTAGCTTTATGTCCAGGGGAACATCTTTCAGAAGGCCGGATAGAGTTTCTTGCAAAAATTGAAGGTAATTTGCCTTGGTAAGTCGGGGAGTAGACGGACCAGCCCAATGTCTGCCCAAATGTTGAGCGAAAATCGTTCCTGGTGTCCGTGGACGTACGTAATGTGAGGATTTCTCCTTGCCCAGTAACGAACGTTTCGTGTGTTCCCGATGGAGGGTGCACGCGTCGGTAAACAGCACAATGGAGGGGAAGTCGAGATCTCGTGCAACACATCGCAGAAACCACCGATAAAACCCTAGCCTGTGTCCATAGTCCGCCACATGATTTAGGTCTTGGACAGGATGGAAACTAAATGGATGCTGGCCGTCATCCCTCTAAATCGCCCCACTAACCAATGAGCGACCTCCATGTCATGTCCAACCACTCGAGTACTTGTCGTAGGAGCTTCCTCAAAGCGCTTGAGAACAGTCTCTTCATACGCAGCATCCCATCGTGTTCGAGGTCTCCCAGCATCACCATGATATTCCGCTAACGAGCCTGTTTTGCCAAGTCGCCGGTGAATTGCTGTAAACGTCTGCGGGTGTGGGTGGCGCCTTGCTGGATACTGTACCTCATGTAACCGTCAAACTTCATGCGTATTACCGTCTCATAGTCCATAAACAATCTACCACTGGGAATAATTCACTGTTCGATGTTATACAAACACTGACATGGTGACGCCCACTGGTGTTCAAACAGTAGGTTTGGTTGAACAGCATTATATTCATGTCACGTGGCTGCTGTTGCAACTTCACCTGGCCTACAAGGAAAATATGCACTATCATCTAGGCTTATTTGCTTTTTTCCACCTATTCATCACCGTCAGCGTTAATACTTAACCACCTCAAAGCACGGAGAATTCATATATGTCTTGACATCCCCGTTCTTTGATGTTTCTCTCACAAGTGGGTGAACTATTTTATCGATCGTTGTTAGTATTTTTTCGCGACCTCTACTACCATTATTATTATCATGTTGCACATGTCTACGCTCATATGGTTAGGACATTCAGGTGGCATTCAGAGTCTCAGAGCCGAAGTTGGGACGCTGATTGCTGTGAGTACCATTACGCACTTCTTTAGTTAATATTTACGTAATTACCGACATTATTCTGGCTACAGTTTCTAAAATCCCACAGCAACAGCAGCAAGTTCCTTGACTATATTTATGGTCAACACACTGATCACTGTGGACAAAAAATAATTTATTTTAATATAGCAAATTTAGTGCTTATGGTTCAAATGGCTCTGAGCACTATGGGACTTAACTTCTGAGGTCATCAGTCTCCTAGAACTTAGAACTACTGAAACCTAACTAACCTAAGGACATCACACACATCCATGCCCGAGGCAGGATTCGAACCTGCGACCGTAGTGGTCACGCGGTTCCAGACTGTAGCGCCTAGAACCGCTCGGCCACTATGGCCGGCAAATTTAGTGCTTAACAGCGTGATGTGAGAAAGACGGACTTTTTTACCTACAGTTGATGTCTTCATTAGTTGTTGTCATTGTTAAGATACAATTGCAGAGAGATAGAGCTGTGTATGGATATTTTTAAAAAATACCTACAACCCACTGCTGCTGTAACAGTAACAAAACATATTGACAATTATAGGTAGATCAATACTTACACACTTACACACTTATTGCGTGGACGCATTTTAAACAATTCCAACACATGAACATTAATGTATATTAGTTATACTATGGTGATATGGGCATGGAGGTGCACTGAGCACAGGGTTGTGGGGTGCGTCATGTAAATTGCTGGAGTGTGGGGTCCAGGGCACAAGGGGTGCTCGTGGGTGGATGCTGATGTCAGCAAAATATGACATGCATGTAAACTGCAGTCTAATCTCGCTCTCACTAAAACACAAATGCAGTACTGCACTTCAGGCTACATTTGATGCAGAGCAGGGAGGTGAAGGTGCTCAGGGCGGGGGGACTGGAGGCAATGTGCTTCATTCAGGAGCACAAGAGGGTGGGAGGACCCTCCCCTCCTTACTTCATCATATGGCATGAACCCTAAATCCTGGAATGGTCTTGAGGTCAGGAAGTGGTGATGCTGCTGTCACTGAAATAAGATGTGTACAGCTGTAATATGACACCACAGAAAAAGTGCTGATGCTGGTGCCAGCGAATTCCTCGCCTGAATGCCCACTGCCATTCTACTTAAGGGCTGACCGATTTCAAGTGTGACTCATTGATATTATAGTCATAAGGTATTCCTTTAGCTCGTTTTGTGAACTGCAAAGTTTTATATTTCTTGGCATTTAAAGCATATTGATCCACTGTGAAATCTTATCAAGATCTGATGGAATATTTATGCAGTTTGTTATGACAATACTTCTTTACAGCTGGAAAAAACAGTACATCCTTTTAGAAGTTTCCAGTTCACTCAAGATTTATTGTTGCAACAGTGCATATGGAGTGCATGAAATTATTACATTTACAGATCGATAGCACAAGCTGTTCTGAGGTACCAGGTATCAAACCATGCTGAAACACCCATTTTAGTACATGGTGTAGCCTCCATGGGCAGCAAAGCACGCGCTGACTCTGGCATCCAGTCGATTGTACAGATGGCGAATATTGACCTGGGATACGTTATGCCACGCTTGCTCGACCTGTTCACGTACTTCTGTAAGAGTCATTGGTTGATGATTTGCGCAAATAACTTATCGCACCATCATATCCCACATGTTTGCAATTGAAGACGTGTCGAGAGATTATGCTGGCCAGGGAAGTTGCTGCACGTCTTGTAGAGCACATTAAGTTTCAAATGGCTCTGAGCACTATGGGGCTTAACATCTATGGTCATCAGTCCCCTAGAACTTAGAACTACTTAAACCTAACTAACCTAAGGACATCACACAACACCCAGTCATCACGAGGCAGAGAAAATCCCTGACCCCGTCGAGAATTGAACCCGGGAACCCGGGCGCGGGAAGCGAGAACGCTACCGCACGACCACGAGCTGCGGACCACATTAAGTTTCATGGGCAGTGTGTGGACGAGCATTATCCTACTGGGATGTCACGCAAGAAAGGCAAAAGAACAGGTCTAACATTCTGCACATACCAAGTGCTGGTTAGCGTCACCTCCAGAAACACCAAAGGTGAACGAGAGTTATAGTTTATCACACGCCAGATCAAAAGGCATGGGGAGAGGCCAGTGTGTCTTGGACAAATGCACGGTATGAGATAGCGCCACTAGGTCTATGCTGTGCACACAAACTTTCATTACTTGTGTATAGGTAGAATGTGCTTTCACTGCTGAAAACCATGGCACACCATTCCATCTCCCATCTGATCCTGTGACGGCTAGAAGTGAGCATGCCCATGTTAATAACCACTTTGCAACAGTTTTTGTTGACAAGTCTGGGTTCACAAGCCCTCTTATCTGTGCAGTGGTAGCTGTACAATCTACCACTGCTGCCCTTACAACACAACAATACTGACATGCGTCTCTGCAAGATGGACGTCCAGAACCAAGTCTACAGGTGTGAGGGTGTTTACAACTGACACTATTATCTTTGCACAACTGAGACAGCACATCCAACTTGTGTGGCAGTTCTCCGAAAGGACCATCCCGCCTCTTGGAAGCCCGCAATCTGACCCCTTTCAAACTGGCTCAGTTGGCTGTAGAATGCACGAGTGTCTCTTTGTAGCATGGTTGCCTGGTTGCTTCACTCATTTGCACCACACTAAGTCTTTCACTGTGGGTGTTCCCTATTAAAGGGTAGACACAGATAGCGCTCTGGTATATATACCACCTCACTATCTGTTGGCTGAGTATGTTGGAACTATTACCAGTACATCTACTACCCCCTCCCCCCAGCATAGGCTGTCTTTGGATCAAAACATCATCTTTCCAGGTGTACTAATTTTTTCCACCAGTGTAGATAAATGCGACATGTGCAAAAAGTCTAAGATCACTGTTAATATTGTCTGCAAGGTCATTAATATGCAACATGAACAGCAAGGGTTTCAACACAGTTTCCTGCGGCATGGGTGAAGTTATTTCTACATCTGTCGATGACACTCCATTCAAGATACAGTGCAGCGTCCTCTCTAGCAAGCAGTCCTTAAACTAGTTACAAATTTCATTTTTACGCCGTATTATCGTATGTATTGATTTAGGAAATGGGCATATTACCCTGGAAAACAGGTGAAGTGGACACTATTACGATATTCGTATTACCAATGACCAGTTCCCCCCCCCCCCCCCCCCCTCTACCCCAGCTCATCGTCTACGAATATCTCACATCATTTCCTAAGTATAGACTTTACGACCGCCTCCACGTCAGTTTCCTGTATTCATGCCTTTGAAATACGACATGACGCTGGAGACGACTTTTACAAGAGCAGAACGATTTTAAATGTACTGATTAACCTAACAGTAGGGAGACAGCTAGCGTGTTGCATGTAGCGGGATTGCTAGTAATTCTGCTTACGATTTTTTGTGCGCCGAGAGAACCCTATAGTCGCTCCACGTACTCTGCTTAGAGGAGGCCAAGGTGACTGAATACAAATGAAAAGCCAGCGTGAGGCAAACACATTTATTACAATGATTGAGAAGCATACAATCGAGCCTGATCTAGTCCATCACCCACTGCGTGACTGCAGTTGACGAGTTGAGGTGGAGTGGTGCGCAGTCCGGAGGGTGTACACTTCACAAGATGTCACATAGCTGTGTGCTCATGGGCAAGTGTCTGCACGACCAGCTCCTGGCATTGTCTTGGAGGGCGGCGTATTTCCTGGGCAAGGCGGAAGTGGCTGCATAAACGGATGGACCGACTTCTGTGTGTGTACGTGTGGGGAGTCCGCAATCGCTCGACCCGAGTGCTTTGCGGCTAGGCAGGACAGCTCTTCGTGTGATGCACCCAGCGCATTCCGATGCCTCACTCGCACTGGTTCTTGCTTTGTCATCACACGTCCGGTGCACGCCACGCCGTTGCCGGGCTTTCGGCTAACAGTAAATCAGCATGCACACACTGCGAATGCTGTGTCGGCCAGAATAGTAGTTCTAGCGTTCGCATGGCTGTGCGGTGGGCTGCCACACAGATCCCCCCTTGGAGAGTGGAGCTCAGGTGCTGCATGACAGCGCAGCCATCAGTCTACAACTCCATCCTGTCGTAATTCGCGCACTGTGTGTTGACGTCAGCAATAGCGTGTTGGCTGTGGTCTGGTGAAGCAGCAATTGGGTTGCAGCTGGTGACGTCAGCACGCAGTGCTGGCTGGCGCGCGGTGGCGAGTTCTCTTGCGGCAGCTAGTGGTAGTGGCAGGAGGCAGTGCAGTTGGGCGCATGTGGGTCGTGTCCACCGTGCAGCAGCTATGACAGGAACAGCTGGTGGTGCTGGCTCCGAGCTGTCTGAAGTATCGCATGGCATAAGCACATGGCTCTGTGATGTCATGACTAGTGCATGACTCCTGGAACTGCAACGGATGTGTCCGGCAGCACGGGAGCGGCATCCGGGGCTTGATGGGGAAACGGTTATGGTAACCAGCGCAGGAGTAGGACTGCCTCGATGCCCGGCATGGTGGAGGCGTCTCAGTGTGGATGCGGTTCCGATCGTGGGGACCAGCGCGGGGGAACCTGCCTCGACACCCAACGTGGCGGAGGCAACACAGCAAGGATGTGGTCCCAGGAGTGCCGACGGATACACAACCAGTGACATGGGCGGTGGAGTCTGAGGCTCAACTGGTAACAGCTCGGCAATGAGGCGGCCCGCTGGAGACAGGGTCTCTACGGTATGCGGCGGGTGATGTGCTGGGTTTCATGCCCGTTCGGTGTCTGGTAGCGTGGCGCAATTCTCATGCAGCACAGGCGTTTGAAAGGTACGCTCCAGCCAGAGCGTGCAATGTCGTCCTATGGCAGCTGTGATGGGGGCACTTCAGGCTGCTGCACCGGCTCGCTGGGCGGGGTGGGGTGAGGCGCACGTGGTGACGTGTGCCAGCTGGTGGCAGGATGACAGCCGGCAGCGGGTACGGGCACTGCTGGGCCAGCGACACGGGAAGCTTCATTGGCAGTTACGTATTCCATGGGGTTGTAGAATTGTGCTGCATCAGAAGCGGGCAAAACATAAGCTGGTTTGACATGATAGATGGTGACCTTTGTCAGCTTGCCGTTGATCTCAAACCAGAGAAGGTAGTGATGTTGGACGCTGGTGCCTGGAGCGAAGTCGACATTCTAACTCATGCCAAAGGTGTCCGATAGGGTTCACGTCTGCACTCTGGACAGGACAGTCCATTTCTGGACTGTTGCTGGCCACATACCATTACCTCATAGATGCTCTTTTGTGACACGCTGTGTTGTATTCTCGTCGCCATTGTAAGGTCTTGTACTATGGGAATAAAGGGGGAGGATGTTTCTACAATACAACTGCACACACGTATTAATAGGGTTCTTTGTATGCTTAAATAGATAGCTGCTACCTAACTTTAACAGCGTCCACGTGTTGTGGTACAAGCTCTTCCATGATAGTCCACGTTAGCCTCACTGCTGATGAAGTGCAAGTTCCGCTATAAACACTGCTCCAGTTGCTCTACACTCTCATGGCTGGCGAGGTGAACTGACAGATGCCAACTAGAATAGTGACTGAGAGACTGGGCCTGCTCTGGTGTCTGAGATTGAGACTGATAGACTGAGACCCCCCCCATGAACCACGGACCTTGCCGTTGGTGGGGAGGCTTGCGTGCCTCAGCGATACAGATAGCCGTACCGTAGGTACAACCACAACGGAGGGGTATCTGTTGAGAGGCCAGACAAACGTGTGGTTCCTGAAGAGGGACAGCAGCCTTTTCAGTAGTTGCAAGGGCAACAGTCTGGATGATTGACTGATCTGGCCTTGTAACAATAACCAAAACGGCCTTGCTGTGCTGATACTGCGAACGGCTGAAAGCAAGGGGAAACTACGGCCGTAATTTTTCCCGAGGGCATGCAGCTTTACTGTATGATTAAACGATGATGGCGTCCTCTTGGGTAAAATATTCCGGAGGGAAAATAGTCCCCCATTCGGATCTCCGGGCGGGGACTACTCAAGAGGATGTCGTTATCAGGAGAAAGAAAACTGGCGTTCTACGGATCGGAGCGTGGAATGTCAGAACACTTAATCGGGCAGGAAGGTTAGAAAATTTAAAAAGGGAAATGGATAGGTTAAAGTTAGATATAGTGGGAATTAGTGAAGTTCGGTGGCAGGAGGAACAAGACTTCTGGTCAGGTGACTACAGGGTTATAAACACAAAGTCTAATAGGGGTAATGCAGGAGTAGGTTTAATAATGAATAGGAAAATAGGAATGCGGGTAAGCTACTACAAACAGCATAGTGAACGCATTATTGTGGCCAAGATAGATACGAAGCCCACACCTACTACAGTAGTACAAGTTTATATGCCAACTAGCTCTGCAGATGACGAAGAAATTGAAGAAATGTATGATGAAATAAAAGGAATTATTCAGATAGTGAAGGGAGACGAAAATTTAATAGTCATGGGTGACTGGAATTCGAGTGTAGGAAAAGGGAGAGAAGGAAACGTAGTAGGTGAATATGGATTGGGGCTAAGAAATGAAAGAGGAAGCCACCTGGTAGAATTTTGCACAGAGCACAACTTAATCATAGCTAACACTTGGTTTAAGAATCATGATAGAAGGTTGTATACATGGAAGAACCCTGGAGATACTAAAAGTTATCAGATAGATTATATAATGGTAAGACAGAGATTTAGGAACCAGGTTTTAAATTGTAAGACATTTCCAGGGGCAGATGTGGACTCTGACCACAATCTATTGGTTATGACCTGTAGATTAAAACTGAAGAAACTGCAAAAAGGTGGGAATTTAAGGAGATGGGACCTGGATAAACTGAAAGAACCAGAGGTTGTACAGAGTTTCAGGAAGAGCATAAGGGAACAATTGACAGGAATGGGGGAAAGAAATACAGTAGAAGAAGAATGGGTAGCTTTGAGGGATGAAGTAGTGAAGGCAGCAGAGGATCAAGTAGGTAAAAAGACGAGGGCTATTAGAAATCCTTGGGTAACAGAAGAAATATTGAATTTAATTGATGACAGGCGAAAATATAAAAATGCAGTAAATGAAGCAGGCAAAAAGGATTACAAATGTCTCCAAAATGAAATCGACAGGAAGTGCAAAATGGCTAAGCAGGGATGGCTAGAGGACAAATGCAAGGATGTAGAGGCTTATCTCAATATGGGTAAGATAGATACTGCCTACAGGAAAATTAAAGAGACCTTTGGAGATAAGAGAACCACTTGTATGAACATCAAGAGCTCAGATGGAAACCCAGTTCTAAGCAAAGAAGGGAAGGCAGAAAGGTGGAAGGAGTATATAGAGGGTCTATACAAGGGCGATGTACTTGAGGACAATATTATGGAAATGGAAGAGGATGTAGATGAAGATGAAATGGGAGATACGATACTGCGTGAAGAGTTTGACAGAGCACTGAAAGACCTGAGTCGAAACAAGGCCCCTGGAGTAGACAGCATTCCATTGGAACTACTGACTGCCTTTGGAGAGCCAGTCCTGACAAAACTCTACCATCTGGTGAGCAAGATGTATGAAACAGGCGAAATACCCTCAGACTTCAAGAAGAATATAATAATTCCAATCCCAAAGAAAGCCGGTGTTGACAGATGTGAAAATTACCGAACAATCAGTTTAATAAGCCACAGCTGCAAAATACTAACTCGAATTCTTTACAGACGAATGGAAAAACTAGTAGAAGCCCACATCGGGGAAGATCAGTTTGGATTCCGTAGAAATACTGGAACACGTGAGGCAATACTGACCTTACGACTTATCTTAGAAGAAAGATTAAGGAAAGGCAAACCTACGTTTCTAGCATTTGTAGACTTAGAGAAAGCTTTTGACAATGTTGACTGGAATACTCTCTTTCAAATTCTAAATGTGGCAGGGGTAAAATACAGGGAGCGAAAGGCTATTTACAATTTTTTACAGAAACCAGATGGCAGTTATAAGTGTCGAGGGACATGAAAGGGAAGCAGTGGTTGGGAAGGGAGTAAGACAGGGTTGTAGCCTCTCCCCAATGTTATTCAATCTGTATATTGAGCAAGCAGTAAAGGAAACAAAAGAAAAATTCGGAGTAGGTATTAAAATCCATGGAGAAGAAATAAAAACTTTGAGGTTCGCCGATGACATTGTAATTCTGTCAGAGACAGCAAAGGACTTGGAAGAGCAGTTGAACGGAATGGACAGTGTCTTGAAAGGAGGATATAAGATGAACATCAACAAAAGCAAAACGAGGATAATGGAATGTAGTCGAATTAAGTCGGGTGATGTTGAGGGAATTAGATTAGGAAATGAGACACTTAAAGTAGTAAAGGAGTTTTGCTATTTGGGGAGCAAAATAACTGATGATGGTCGAAGTAGAGAGGATATAAAATGTAGACTGGCAATGGCAAGGAAAGCATTTCTGAAAGTATTTGTATGGAGTGTAGCCATGTATGGAAGCGAAACATGGACGATAAATAGTTTGGACAAGAAGAGAATAGAAGCTTTCGAAATGTGGTGCTACAGAAGAATGCTGAAGATTAGATGGGTAGATCACATAACTAATGAGGAAGTATTGAATAGGATTGGGGAGAAGAGAAGTTTGTGGCACAACTTGACCAGAAGAAGGGATCGGTTGGTAGGACATGTTCTGAGGCATCAAGGGATCACCAATTTAGTATTGGAGGGCAGCGTGGAGGGTAAAAATCGTAGGGGGAGACCAAGAGATGAATACACTAAGCCGATTCAGAAGGATGTAGGATGCAGTAGGTACTGGGAGATGAAGAAGCTTGCACAGGATAGAGTAGCATGGAGAGCCGCATCAAACCAGTCTCAGGACTGAAGACCACAACAACAACAACAGACTGAGACCGAGCCCTCTGGTCTATGGTGGCGATCTAAATACTTGCAGTCGAGAGGACGTTGGCGGCACGTTGGTTGCGAGTCTGTCTTTGGCCTCTCTCCTGACAGGCATGCTTGATCCAGCGCCTACTATCGATCTTCTTGTTACATCTTTGCTGACTGGTGTGCTGGTGACAGCTGATGCCAGCAAATGGTCTCATGGTGGTACAGTCGACGTCTTCGAACTATTTCTCTAATGTAAACAGTATGCAACCTTGTAAAATGTGTAAATATCCTTTCGCATTAAGCGTTTTCTTAAGCACAAGAAGGCGAGCCCACCCTAACCACGAAAAACACCCCCATACCCTAACGCATGAAGGCAGCAGAGGACCAAATAGGTAAAAAAACGAAGCCTGGTAGAAATCCTTAGATAACGCAAGAGATACTGAATTTAACTGATGAAAGGAGAAAATATGAAAATGCTGCAAATGAAAGAGGCGAAAGTGAATAGAAAGGTTTTAAAAAAAATCGTATTGACAGGAAGTGCAAAATGGCTAAGCAGGAATGGCTGGACGACAGACGTAAGAATGTAGAAGCATATTTCGCTAGAGGAAAAATACAGACTGCCTACAGAAAAACTTAAGATTCTTTTGGGAGAAAAGAGAAGCAGCGGCATGAATATCAGAGGTGATATGGAAATCCAGTCCTAAGAAAAGAAGGAAAAGGTGAAAGGGGGAGGGAGTATTAGCAGTTCAGTACAAGGGAGATAAGTTTTCAGACAATACTATAGAAATGGAAGAAGACGTATATGAAGATATGATACCGCGAGAAGAATCTGACGAGCTCTGAAAGATCTAAGTCGAAACGAGGCATCAGGAGAAGACGACATTCCAACAGAACTACTAATTGATTTGGGGGAACCACCCATGACAAAACTGGCGTGCAAGATGTATAAGAGAGGCGAAATACCCTCAAAGTTCAAGAGGAATGTAATAACCCCAATTCCGAAGATCGCAGTTGTAGATAGGCGTGATAATTACCGAAATATCAATTTAATAAGTCATGGTTGCAACATACTAACACGAATACTTTACAGAGGAATGGAAAACCTGGTAGAAGCCAACCTTGGGGAGCATCAGTTTGGATTCCGGAGAATTGTAGGAACACGTGAGGCAATACTGACCCTACGACTTAGAAGACAGGTTAAAGAAAGACAAAACTACGTTTATAGCATTTGTAGACTCAGAGAAAGCTTTTGGCAGAGTGGGCTTGGATACTCTCTTTGAAATTCTGAAGGCAGCAGGAATAAAATAGAGGGACCGAGGGGTTATTTACAATTTGTACAAAAATTAGACGGCAGTTACAAGACTCAAGGGACATGAAAGGGAAGCAATGGTGAGAAGGGAGTGAAACAGGGTTGTAGCCTATCCCTGATGTTATTCAATCTGCACTTTGAACAAACATTAAAGGAAACCAAAGAAAAATTTGGAAAATAAATTAAAATTCAGGGAAGAGAAATAAAAACTTTGAGGTCTGCGGATGATATTGAAATTCTGTCAGAGACACCAAAGGACTAGACAAAGCAATTGAACGGTATGGATGTTGTCTTGAAAGGAGGATGTAAGATGAACAGTAGCAAAAGCAAAACAAGGATAATGGAATACAGTCGAACTAAACCAGGTGATGCTGAGGGATTTGTATTGGGAAAAGAGAAACTTGAAGTAGTAGATGAGTTTTGCTATTTGGGCAGCAAAATAACTGACGATGGCGGAAGTAGAGGTGATATAAAATGTAGAAGGGGCAATGACAAGAAAAGCTTTTATGAAGAAGAAAATTTTTTATCATAGAATATGGATTTAAGTGTTAGTAAGTCTTTACTGAAGGTATTTGTCTGGAGTGTAGTTCAAATGGTTCAAACGGCTCTAAGCACTATGGGACTTAACATCTAAGGTCATCATTCCCCTAGACTTGAAAACTACTTGAACCTAACTAACCTAGGGGCATCACACACCGAGGCAGGATTCGAAACTGCGACCGTAGTAGCAGCGCGGTTCCGGACTGAAGCGCCTAGAACCACTCGGCCACAGCGGCCGGCTTCTGGAGTGTAGTCGTGCTTGGAAGTGGAACATGGACGATGAACAGTTTAGACAAAAATGTGGTGCTACAGATGAATGTTGAATATGGGTAGATCATGTAACTAATGAGGAAGAACTGAATAGAACTGGGGAGACAAGAAGTTTGTGGCACAATTTGACCAAAGGAAGGGATCAGTTGATAGGTGACATTCTGAGACTTCAAAGGATTACCGATTTAGCATTGGAGGGAAGTGAGGGGGCTAAAAATCGTAGAGGGAGACCAAGAGATGAATACAGTAAGCAGACTGAGAAGGATGTAGGTTGCAGTAATTATTCGAAGACGAAGAGGTTCACACAGGATAGAGCAGCATGGAGAGCTACAAAAAACCAATCTTCGGACTGAAGACCGCAACTACTAACACCCAAACACCACCTCCGCTGTACTTGACTGTTGGTACTACGCATGGGTGCAGGTAGCGTTCTCCACGCATTCGACACGCCCAAACCCTTCCATCAGATTGCCACATGGTACAGTATTATTCATCATTCCAGTGTCCAGTGCCGTCTCCCTTTACTCCATCTCACGCACCCCTTAGCAATGACTGCAGAAATGTGTGGTATATGAGGAGCTGCTCAACCATTGTACTACAAGTTTTTCAACTCACACCGAGCGAGGTGGCGCAGTGGCTGGCGCACTGGACTCGTATTCGGAAGGACGACAACTGAAATCTGCGTCCGGCCATGCAGATTTAGGTTCTCCGTTACTTCCCTAATCTTCTCCAGAAAATTCCCGGATAGTTTCTTTGAAATAATTTCGTTGTCTATGCTTGAAACCGTCCGAGCTTGTCCTCCGTCTATCGACCTCAATGTCGACGGGACGTTAAAAACTAAACTTTTTTTATTTTGTAACTCCCTGCGCACATCATTGCACTAGACGGATTGCTGACAGTACTTTGGAACTCACGAGTGTTTAATATCGCTGATTTCCTGCGATCCCTGACAACAACCGTCCTGTCCATCAGCACATGTGGTTTGATTTTTCTTGGTCTAACAAGACACTTGACAGTCACATCACCAACAGTCGACCTGGGAAGCTTTAGAAGAGGTGAAATGTGCCTGATGGATTTGTCACTCTGGTGACATCCAGTGTCTAGTCCACATTCGAGGTCACTGAGCTCACCCACCGAGCCGTTCTGCTGTCAGAGCTTTCAACTCCGTGCGAACAGGCCTCGAAAGGCCCAACGCTACCGACTGACCGCCGTGTCATCCTCAGCCGATAGCCTCACTGTATGCGGATATGGAGGGCATGTGGTTTTCATACAAATCTCCTGGCAGTTGTCAGTTTTCGTACCGAACCAACTACTTCGCAGTCAAGTAGCTCCTCAATTGGCCTCGCAAGGGCTGAGTGGACCCCACTTGTCAACAGCGCTCGGTAGACACGGATGGTCACCCTTCCAAGTACTAGCCAAGCCCGACAGCGCTTAACTTCGGTGATCTGACGGGAACCGATGTTACCGCTCCAGCAAGGCTGTTTAGCTGACTGTTTCTTTACTGACAACAAAATATTCCCCGCCTCTTTCTACAGTGCCGAGTCCGCCTTCGTCTCTTCTAGTCATCAGTTCCGCATTACATATGAGCGTACCGATACTTTTGATCAGATAGTATATGTTAAGAATATAAATTAAAAACTGATCCATATAAACATGAATGGCTGAATCACTGACTACAAAAACATGAACGAGCCATTCTTAAACACATTGAAATAATTTACGCAATAATTCGTGGAGGAGTCCTGACGATACACGAAACCTTAACGTCTTTTCCCCATTCTTCTCACTTCTCAGTGTTATTTAAAACAGTGGACACATTGTTATCAAGAAACAATGCTGCCTTCATGTCAAATATAAAACGCAATCGAGTAAGACGTGTCGCACCGACAATGGTAAGCCACAAGCACCGCACGCTGTTGGGTTCTCCCAAGGAAGAGATTCCTGTGTGTCTTGTTAAAGCCATTTCGTTTCATTTGTGTGACTGGAACAGTGTTCGGTACCGCCAAACTGTAGGTTTCACTAGCCTTGATTTGTTATTTTGTACCTCTAGCTGCACATTCTCACACGTTACTCTCCTTCTCAACAATGAGTTAAAAACTCAAAGGAGCAGCACGCAGTTGCAAATTTCTTTATTTGCATGCGTCCCTTGTTGCTGTAACGTCTTGCTCATTTTCCAAGAATTCCATCATGGCCCAGTATCCAGGAGAATAATATTTCCTTCCCTTGCAGTAGTAAAGTGTGAGTTACATGTTTTGGAGCACTTTATTTCCTGCGTACATTTGCAGGTTAGTTACGGACCCAGAGCAGACGAGAATGTTATTCCGTCGATTGCACCTCATTTTTTTGACTTAGCTCCTAGAAACTAATTTTCAAAACTATTGACGTAGAGGAGGCAATCTTTGACCATAAGGCAGTTATAGCATAAAAGACCACATGTGTTTCATGAAGTATTATGAAAGATAGGAAAATATTTTTGTCTTTGAAGAGTAACAGGAAACAAATGTGCGAGGTATTCTAGGAGACAAAATCAAATTTTTGGCTCTGGGGACGAAGATGTCAATCATAAATGAATAAAATATGAAAGCACTTCAGACGATTATATGCGAAGTAAGGCTGTGACGGATTGGGAAAGAGCAACCGTAGTCCAACAGTTGTATTAGATAGGTGCTATGAAAGATTTAAACGAAGTTATTGAAACGAAGTTAGACTTGTTGACAAACAAAAGCCTACTGTAACGTAGCTAAATTTTAACTAACAGTAAGCAGATTGAAACATCTATTTGGTTGCTAATCAACAATACTGCACCGATATACAATGTGACAGAGATAAGGTCGAAATACTGAATTCGGTCCACCGACATTGTTTCCCTGCTGAGTACCGTAGCACAGTTGCTACTTTCAGTTACAGCACGAACACTGAAATATCGGGTATTGAGGTAAGCGACTGCGGAATGTAAAATCAAGTAAAATAACTAAATAGTGAAGGTCATCTAGACCGGATGAGATTACCGTCAGATTCTACAGAATTATCATTTGTACAGATATCGACTATCAAGACGCGCGCGGGATAAGCTTTGATTGATAGGAGTCAGGGGAAGTCCCAGTTTGTGGATAGAAAGAGGCGGATCAGTCGTTAAGGCACGTGGCTATCTCATGTTGTTGTGGTAATACGAACAGGAGTATAAAGCTTAGGTAATTGTGTGTGATCGAATATAGAATGCAATCAAGGACGCGATCTTATGGGCGTGTATTCAGTCATAAACAGTCAAGTTGTGATACGGAAAGTTGTAGTCAGGGAAAGAACCCGCTTCACGAACCACTGCACAAACCCTCTGCAATAGAAATATTTACAATTTAAATAAACTACGTTGTTTTCCGTATCCGGTAATTTGTGTGAAACTTTGTAAGGAACTAGCACTCCCGCCTACTTAATCTGAACAACTTGTATACTGTACGTATATAGTAAACGGTGAAGCCAATACTATAGCTGAAGTTTATAACTATGGTTTACTATATTCATCGAACTGCGCTGTCGACAAAGGTATTACCAACCCCCTCCTTCCTGTTGTTCAGCTATTTGGCGAGCCCACACAACAAAGGAAGACCGCCAACTATCTCGGAATAATCCTGTCCAGCAACCTGGCTCGGCAACAACGTATCCTAGAAGTCTGTTGCAAATTTTACTTCTAAGAACTCTGAACTACCGATCCAGCATGGCCAGGCCTCAAGTCCAAATGTTTGAGCGGAGTGAAGACAAGACTGCGTAGAAGATATACAATGGATTGCTGTCCAAATTTTCATAACAAAGCGGCGAAGAGTGGAAAACTGACAAGTGAACTTCGTGATGTCTAGTTTTGCAAAAAAGGTTTACTTGCTTGAAAGTACTCAAGGTAATTAAAAAAAACTTTATTAGTTAGTTGAGAGAATACCACAAGATTTCACGAACAGTTGTTGCTAGCTGTGCAAATGAAGTGTCAAAACGTTTGTCTTTTCAAGGTCTAGCTACTTTCCGCATAAAAAAGATGCTTCGGTGTGACATTTAACTGTCAACAAATGTTCTAGCGGAGTGAAAACGTAACTCCGCAGGAATAACACAATGGATTTTTGCCCAAATTTTCATAGCCAAACGAAAGGTAATAAGTAGACAAATGGAGTAAAGAAATGACCAGCATGAGGTCTAGTTTTGCATAAAAAAATCTTTAAAATAGTGTAATGATTTATTTCAAAGTAAGAAATAAAATAGATCTGAGAAACATATGACGCGTCTTCGAATGAAGCTCGAAATCGTGTACAGCAAATGAGGTGCCGACTGATAGTTTAAAGTTCCACCAAACAAATATCCGCTATTGCTCTTTAAATTCTAAGATTTTAACCCTTTCAGACCTATCTACAATTGTGTACAACTGCTTTTACTGTGTGTTAGATGCAACCCAAGTATTTTTTCCTAATGGAGACCTGAGATATACATTTGTGAATGTTCAAACTTTTCAATATTCACAAGTGTTGCCAAACGTTGGGCATCACTATAATAATACCAGCAAGTCAGTGTAGCAGTTTACAGTAACTCGTGACCACCTGAACGTACGGATGTGGTTGGTTGACAATATTCAACTTTATAATTGTCTATTGTTATTATTATAATTATGCGTGTTAGTTAGTGAATGATCATTTTACTATTTATAGTATATAATAGTGAATGTTTCGTAATTGGTTATTTTAGTCCATATAATAAAGCCAAATGTACAGCGAATGTTTTGAAAACGGTACATATTTTTGTATAATCTTGCACCTAGCATCATTAAGAAATCACCTAAGAGCAATACCACGTAAAGCAAAGTTTTCCTTCTTCCAGAAAAAAAATTCATGTCTGAAACGGTTAAAGCAAACATTGAAGTGAAATTCGCATCTGGCACCATATTTGCTCAACAAGATTTCCAGCATCATTCAAAGATGCACCAAATGTCTGTCTAATACATTTTCTTACTTTTAGACTAATTATTGCACGAAGATTTGCTGTTTTATTCTTTTTTATTGGACTTTACATTCGACCAGCCAGGAATCGTGGAAGTGCAGCGTGGGATAAGGCCGAGGAGACATATTTGCAGGGGCTACAAACCCTCCACAATAAGGCTCTACGCAGTGTCTCCGACGCCCCGTGGTTATTTCGCAGTCCGGTAACTACGCGAAGCTGCAGATATGCTTGAGGTTTTCGAGAAGTTTGGCAGGGATGTCCGTGACCTATGCAAGAGTATGTGAGATCCGAAAGGATCTGTGCCTAAAGGGAAACACCTAGCTGTAGCCCCAAAACTTGATCGTCATTGTCTCTGACTCTTTCGTTGTATAGCACACCTGTAGCTGTGCTACAAATGTGTACCTCACAGTGGATTGCCCACTCGCTTTTCTTCTCGTGAAGGATGCAGTTTTTATATTGTGGAATTACCTGCGAGGCAAACTTTTGCAAGCAATTAAAGGTCTTTACATGGATAGTCAGGCAGCAGTTAGAGTTGACGGTAAATTGAGTTCATGGTTCAGAGTAGTTTCAGGGGTAAGACAAGGCTGCAACCTGTCTCCACTGTTGTTCATATTATTTATGGATCATATGTTGAAAACAATAGACTGGCTGGGTGAGATTAAGATATGTGAACACAAAATAAGCAGTCTTGCATATGCGGATGACTTAGTTGTGATGGCAGATTCGATTGAAAGTTTGCAAAGTAATATTTCAGAGCTAGATCAGAAATGTAAGGACTATGGTATGAAGATTATTATCTCCAAAACGAAAGTAATGTCAGTGGGAAAGAAATATAAACGGATTGAGTGCCAAATAGGAGGAACAAAGTTAGAACAGGTGGACGGTTTCAAGTACTTAGGACGCATATTCTCACAGGATGGCAACATAGTGAAAGAACTAGAAGCGAGGTGTAGCAAAGCTAATGCAGTGAGCGTTCAGCTACGATCTACTCTCTTCTGCAAGAAGGAAGTCAGTACCAAGACTAAGTTATCTGTGCACCGTTCAATCTTTCGACCAACTTTGTTGTATGGGAGCGAAAGCTGGGTGGATTCAGGTTACCTTATCAACAAGGTTGAGGTTACGGATATGAAAGTAGCTAGGGTGATTGCAGGTACTAGTAGATGGGAACAATGGCAGGAGGGTGTCCACAATGAGAAAATCAAAGAAAAACTGGGAATGAACTCTATAGATGTAGCAGTCAGGGCGAACAGGCTTAGATGGTGGGGTCATGTTACACGCATGGGAGAAGTAAGGTTACCCAAGAGACTCATGGATTCAGCAGTAGAGGGTAGAAGGAGTCGGGGCAGACCGAGGAGAAGGTACCTGGATTCGGTTAAGAATGATTTTGAAGTAATAGGTTTAACATCAGAAGAGGCACCAATGTTAGCACTGAACAGGGGATCATGGAGGAACTGTATAAGGGGGGCTATGCTCCAGACTGAACGCTGAAAGGCATAATCAGTCTTAAATGATGATGATGATGATAATGAGTACTCATTATTCCACTTTTGAGGCTTGTTCCCCCTCCCAGCACCCCACATCCTCCCCTCTACACCGCTATCGATTCAGAGCTATCAACAAGAAGCAACAGATCAGCTATCGATAGAGTACTATCTGTGAAAGTTAAAAACTGAAACTTATCAGAGAATTGTATTGCATCCTATTGGTGCTGAAATAATCGCGAGACCTGTTTCGTACAGCGTCGAAAGTTGTGACAGTCTGGAACACTTGGCCAGTGTCCGCCCAGTACGAGGTTAGTGGAAGCTCTGTTCAACACAGCAAGAGAAGGAATCACACGTGACGTCTCACGCGACCGTCGGCATCACGTCACGTGGTAGCAGAGTCCGCCTGCGGATAGGCTATACAAGCCAAGGAATCGGGGCTGTGTACAGAGTTACAAGACGTTTGTGTCACGTGGAAATCTCTTCCTACTTCTACGTAAGACCGCGCTGACGACTTCGTTACCTAAAGCAGACATCTCTGGCACTGCACACTGTCACTGCCTGGTGAGTACTCCACATCTGTATATGAGAATATTATTAACCTTACAGATGATGTTAACAGTAACCTCATATTTCATTGTAGACAATACAGATACCTATAAGGAAGTACTGTCTGAGAAAAGCCACACAGAAATCCAATCAGATATTTTTAAAATTTCAAAGTGGCGGAAGATTGGCATCCTGCGTCAGATATTTAGAAATGTGAAGCTATCTCTTCATACAGCGCAAAAAAAGAGTTAAAACAGTATCCTATGACTACGGTATCAATGACTCACTGCTGGAGTCAGTTAACTCATACAAATACCTGGGAGTAAGAGTTAGCGGGGATATGGAATGAACTGAGCCCATAAACACAATCGAGGTAGAAATCGGTTCATTGGTAGGACACTAGGAGCCTGTATTTACTCTATAGTGGATATGGCGTACAGAAAACTTGTGCCATCAATCATAGAAAATTGCTTAAGTGTCTGGGTGGGACCCATACAGGGTATAATGAAGGTAAACAGAATAGGCCAGCACGAGTGGTCACAGGTTTGTCTCACGGGAGAGCGTCACCGATATGCTGAGAAACCTGGACTGACAAAAGACGTTTGGTACGTTGTACCATCATAAAACCTGTTATCTCATTGTCAATATAAGGTGATACTGTCTATTCGGCCGATGTTAGCAACATCAAGTGTAATGTCTCAAAAGGGAACATAGAACAGAAATTCCGCTCAGCTGGCAGCAATTGTTAGAGTAAATGTATGAAATTGATTGGTTTGGTGACAAAAAATTGCAAACAGTTTGATGTTTCAGTTGAAAGTGTATCTTATGTTACACAAGAGCCAAGCTTAGTCGGAAGCAGTCCATCAGATATCGCCCGAGAGCGCGCTATTGGACTTTGAATGAGCGGTGCTTTCAAGATAACTGCATCACATTCTTTATGCAGCGACAGCTGTGTGTTAACCTCGTTGCGCAGTGTAATGCAGAGCAGCACCTAATCTCTCTTTAAACCTTGTGCTGACTACTACAACCCATTTTGATCTAACCGTACGAACTCCACCAGCCATCAGGTCAACTCGCTGCTAGCTTCGCCACTTCAGTAAGCAAGTGTTGTTGGTAGGGGAAGTTCGTGAGCACTAACACCTAACATCGCGATGCCTCGTAAGCAACTTGCTGTTTGTTATAAAGTAGCTGTTCCTTGTCCGTGCACCGCCAAGCATGTGAGTGATTCACAGACCTGACACTGACTGTCACGACACGAGTTGCTCAATTTGCTTCCACGGCGCTGAATAGGGGGTTCATCGCATGTAACTTACTATGTTTTGGAACACAGAACCTATTTCCGTATTAATTTGACCCTGAGCTTGGCTAAAGATGTGGCGGAAAGCCCGAAAAAATTCTACCCCTATGAAAAATCGCTGAGCGGGTCTAAGTCAGTCATCGTCCAGTCTGATTTGGCAGCAGAAGATAGCAAAAGGGAGGCCAAAGTTTTAAATTCCACGTTTTAGAAATCGTTCACGCAGGAGAACCGTACAAACGTACTGTCGTTTGGCCATCGCACAGAGTCCCGTATGGATGACATAGTAATAAGCATACCTGGCGTAGAGAAACAATTAAAAGAGTTGAAAACAAATAAGGCGCCAGTTCCGGATGGAATTCCAGTTCTGTTAACAATGAGTATTCTACGTCGTTGGCCTCTTATTTAGTTTGCATTTACCGTGAATCTCTCAACTAGCACGAAGTGCGAAGCGACGGAAAAAAACCGCAGGGGACTCTTGTATATAAGAAGGGTAAAAGAACGGACACACAAAATTACAGACCAATGTCCTTAACACCGGTTTGCTGCAGAATTCTAGAACATGTTCTGAGTCCGAATATAATAAACTTTCTGGAGGCCGAAAAGCACATGTCCACGAATCAGCGCGGCTTTAGCAAGCATCGCTCGTGCGAAACGCAGCTTGCTCTTTTTCCATACGATATAATATCGATGAGGGGCAACAGGCAGATTCCATATTTCCAGATTTCCTACAAGCATTCGACATGGCACCACTTTGCAGACTGTTGGCACGTAAATGTGCATACGGAATAGGCTCCCAGAAAAATGACTGGCACGACGGCGTGTGTTCATCGGAGACAGGAGTAACATCAGGAATGCTCCAGGCAAGTGTGATACGACCGTTGCTGCTTTCTATATACACTACTGGCCATTAAAATTGCTATACCACGAAGATGACGTGCTAAAGACGCGAAATTTAACCGACAGGAAGAAGATGTTGTGATATGCAAATGATTAGCATTTCAGAGCATTCACACAAGGTTGGCGCCGGTGGCGACACCTACAACGTGCTGACATGAGGAAAGTTTCCAACCGATTTCTCATACACAAACAGCAGTTGACTGGCGTTGCCTGGTGAAACGTTGTTGTGATGCCTCGTTTAGGGAGGAGAAATGCGTACCATTACGTTTCCGACTCTGATAAAGGTCGGATTGTAGCCTATCGAGATTGCAGTTTATCGTATCGCGACATTGCTGCTCGCATTGGTCGAGATCCAATGACTGTTAGCAGAACATCGAACCGGTGGGTTCAGGAGGGTAATACGTAACGCCGTGCTGGATCCGAACGGCTTCGTATCACTACCAGTCGAGATTACAGGCATCTTATCCGCATAGCTGTAACGGGTCGTGCAGCCACGTCTCGATCCCTGAGTCAACGGATGCGGACGTTTGCAAGACAACAACCATCTGCACGCACATTTCGACGTTTGCAGCAGCATGGACTATCAGTTCGGAGACCACGGCTGCGGTTACCCTTGTGGCTGCATCAGCACACAGGAGCGCCTGCGATGGTGTACTCAACGACGAACCTGGGTGCACGAATGACAAAACATTTTTTCGGATGAATCCAGGTTCTGTTTACAACATCATGATGGTCGCATCCGTGTTTGGCGACATCGCGGTGAACGCACATTGGAAGCATGTATTCGTCATCGCCATACTGGCGTATCACCCGGCGTGATGGTATGGGGTGCCAGTGGTTACACGTCTAGGTCACCTCTTGTTCACATTGACTGCACATGCACGACCGCATGTTGCAGGTCCTGTGCGGGCCTTAGTGGATATAGAAAATGTTAGACTGCTGCCCTGGCCAGCACATTCTTCAGATCTCTCACCAATTGAAAACGTCTGGTCAATGGTGGCCGAGCAACTGGCTCGTCACAATACGCCAGTCACTACTCGATGAACTGTGGTATCGTGTTGAAACTGCATGGGCGGCTGTACCTGTACACGCCATCCAAGCTCTGTTTGACTCAATGCCCAGGCGTATAAGGCCGTTATTACGGCCAGAGGTGGTTGTTCTGGGTACTGATTTCTCAGGATCTATGCACCCAAATTGCTTGAAAATGTAATCACATGTCAGTTCTAGTATAATATATTTGTCTAATGAATACCCTTTTATCATCTGCATTTCTTCTTGGTGTAGAAATTTTAATGTCCAGTAGTGTACATAGCCGGCCGGAGTGGCCGTGCGGTTCTAGGCGCTACAGTCTGGAACCGCGAGAACGCTACGGTCGCAGGTGCGCATGCTGCCTCGGGCATGGATGTGTGTGATGTCCTTAGGTTAGTTAGGTTTAAGTAGTTCTACGTTCTAGAGGACTGATGACCTCAGAAGTTGAGTCCCATAGTGCTCAGAGCCATTTGTAGCTTAACATTTATAAACCATTTGGATATATTGAAAGGGTCCTGTAGCCACCTTTCATTAGTCCGGTAGCCAATTTTCACTAGCATTTCTCTTTCTTTTCCTTGTTTATCTTTTCTCATAACTCTCATAGTAATGTGATTGAATGAATGTGGTTGTGTGTCACGCTGCTAGACGGTGGCGTAGTCTGCTGCAGAAAGTCTGCGACAGTGATACAGATTCAGCAAAAATTGTACAGAATAGCCAACTCTCGTAGTGGTCAAGTAGGCAAAGATGTTTGCGCCACTTGTGAGAAATCCACCTACGTTAGGTTGGTGTCGGAAATTGCATCTTTGGGTTTTCCGGGCCACGCGGAGCGTGGAGGAGGCTGGAGATGAAAAAGGGTGGCAGTCTGCCGCCGGTACGGGAAGCGTCCACAGCTGTGCTTCAGTCGAAGAAGGGTGAGTTAGACTGACCGCGTGGCGCGCTGTTTCTTGGCGAGAGGAGAGCTGTTAGCTTTTGGTCTCGCTTTTCAACTGTGAAAGATTGTTTTGCCTTTCGCAGCAAGGAATGCAAAACTTTGGCAGATTTTTCTTTTAGTAAATTTCTATAGCAGACTTGGATCCACCGGAAGAGCACCACACAAAGGCGTCGATAAGAAGTGAGCACTGGCTTCTGTATGAATGTCTGTTTGCCTTCAGCTGTGCCTGTATAAGCTTTCATTTATCTAAATATTAATAGCTTTGCCTTCTCGGAAATTTTCCTTGCTTTATGTATCTTTTGTCCGTGGGGAGCCGACCACGTGGTTGAACATTAGAGTTTGTTGGGCTACCGTCATCACTAACTGTCCAGTCTCATGTTTGTTTTAAAGAATGTTAACTGTTCATGATTGTGTGATGTGATATTGTTGCAACGTGGCCACGATACCTAGAAATCGCGTCTCCACAAACTACGTGGGCGCGCGGGTGTACTGCGAAACGTGTACCGTTTCACGAGTTATTGCGATTAGTTATCAGGCAACAGCAGTTGTATGAATGATTCACACCAATGATTTTAGGTGTATGTATCAATGCTTTTCTTTAATGTTTTAGGAATTAATGTTATCAGGAATTGTGTACATGCCTCATATCCATATCTCAGGAACAAATGATTTTATACACAATTTTCTCTTGCATTCCGAGGTTACGTTTTTGCACCTAAGCCACTCACCTCGTAGCTTTCCTGTTAGCACATCCAAAGCGTTTCCTTACGCACAGGTCCAGTGATTAGTTTCCCCATTTTATTTTAAAACAAATGCTTTAGATTAAGTCTTATTTTCAAGTGTGTTGCTGGGAGCTGATCTTCTGCACAGTGTTCATGCATGTGCTATTTTATTTTAAATGGTTGGTTCTCGTGTACAGTGCACGGGAAATATTATTTATTACATCGCAGCCCCTATGAGCGATATCACGACGTAAGTATTTTTATAAGTTTTTGGTCTGTGATCAAATTAATTTATTTTCCGACTCGCCCAAACCTTTGATTAGTTGTATGGTTAGAGTCAGTGGCGGCCCTAATCTTCTCACGTTAATTTCACAATCAATAAGCATTTCCATTCCCACTCTTAACGTAATAACCCGTAGAAACAGGTTAGTTACAATATCGATACATGAGGCAGACCAGCTGATAAAAATATTGCCACAGTAATAAAAAACAGAAACAACTGCTCTCATGGTCATTCTATTCCATCAGATACAAAAAACCGAAGTCACAAGATAAAACGATTTGGTACATGACCGCTGCTCGACTAACAACGGTCGGCATCACACCCCCCCTATTCCGCGCCGGTATACCTGCTGCGATTCTAGTGGTTCACAACCAGTCACTTGATAGAGCTGTCCCAGCAGTGCACACATAGTCCCACGGTATAACCACTCATTACTACTACAATACAACTTTACTATTATTGCTAATCAAATACCCACGCAAAGAACACTTTCGCATACACTTACTGTACATATTATACATGCTAAGCTTACTATACATACTATAAAGTACGTCAATTATAGAGTAAAAACACCTGAAGCAAAGGTATTATCCATATTAGCGCCATACAAAACTACATATTAATTTACCGTTATTCTTATCTGTAAGTCAGGAATTTACACATAGTAAGCTGTTCATAAAGCGACTTGGATACAATGTGACGAGTGATGAAACCTATATGCTGGGCTTTACCTGTCTGGGCACTAAGGGCATAGGTATTGTAAACGCTAAAAAAAGTACTAGCGTGCTATAAAAGGCTCTCACCACCTATACATTCATTATGAACGTGGTACGGACCGACTATGAAAACCTGCATAGGCTCATGAAATTAAGCAAGGGCAGGTCACAAATAAACCGAGGGGGCACGGGAACAAGGGGGGGGGGGGGGGGGGGGGACCGACATGCACACCAAGATGCACAGCCACTCCACGTGCGCTCCCGTCGGCATGGAACTCGTTCCGTCCATGTATCAAATAGTTTTATCTTCTGACCTCGGTTTTTTGTATCTGATGGAATAGAATGACCATGAGAGCAGTTGTTTTTATTTTTTATTTCTGTGGCAGTGATTTAATATCAGCTGGTCTGCTTCAAGTATCATATCCAGATGTTTTATAAATGTTAGACTACATTCAGGTATGTGGTACTGCACTAATAGTAATGTACATAGTGTAACTCATGTAAGCCCTCCCTCAACCCTGTCATCTTCACAGATCCGATGATGGCACCTTTAGTGTGTTCAAACCGGTCATCCAGTAAACAGTATTTAAGCGATCTTGGTCTTTGAATTATTTCTGCAACTGAAAAAGTTTTGAGAACCGGCATTTGAAGCTGACTGCAGAACGATCCTACTGCCGCCAACACACATTTCGCGTTGAGACGACGAAGATAAGATACGAGAAATTAGCGTTCACACAGAGGCATATAGACTGTCGTTTTTCCCTCGCTCTAGCTGTGAGTGGAACAGGAAAGGAAACGACTAGTTGTGATCAAGTGTGCCCTCCGTCACACACCGTGCTATGGCTTCCGGAGTATGTATGTAGATGTAGATGAAGTCAATGAACAGACGGGGAAAACTTTAGTAGTTGCTCAGCTAAGCGAACACTTCAAATATAGCAACAATAGCTCATGCATGGTACTGTTGTCGGGGATAGAGGAACTGAAGCCTGGAAAGCTAGAAGTATGGAATCACCTCATAAGCCCTGTCCGTATTACTCATTACTTCATGTGAATGAACGCCTTGTTGCGTTTCACAAGAATGATATTTTCTGAATCCGTCATGACTATATCTCAATAAATCATTTTCTTCGAGATAATTCTTAGTGTTCGTACACAGTACGTGTTCCAGAATCCTACTGCAAATCGACGTTAGTGATATGGGTCTGTAATTCAGCGGTTTATTCCTATTCCTCTCTTGTGTATAGTTGTGATCTGTCCAGCCGCGCGGTTTGAGACGTCTTGTCACGGTCTGAGCGGCTACCTCCGTCGGAGGTTCGAGTCCTCCCTCGGGCGTGGGTGTGTGTGTTGTCCCTAGCGTAAATTAGTTTAAGTTAGATTAAGTAGTGCGGAAGCTTAGGGACCGATGACCGCAGCAGTTTGGTCCCATAAGACCTTACCACAAATTTCCAATTTCTTGTCCAATTTCCACGTCTTTAGGTAAGGATCTTTCGACGAGCGTGTGATTGTGTATGATTCAAGCATGAAAACAGAAAGACGGTGTACCGGACTGTGAAAAAAAAAGCAGAATAGAAACAGTGAACGGATCAAAAACAAGAATGCAATATATGGGAGCCTGAACCAGCAGTGGCGTCGTGGGTAAGTGGTTACGGTGTTGGTCTACCAAGCGGGCGACCCGTGTTTAAACCTCCATCGTGCCTACTTTACTTTTTTTTTTCGCTGTTTGGCTTATTCTAATTTGTGTCTGTGTCGTTGTGTAATGTCCATTTGCAACAGCGAGGTGTAAGATAGGGACCTATAACGGCAGTCGATTCTACACAACTACTCTACCGAAAGGAAGTGACTTTCGAATGGGAACTGCAAACGTTTGATGACAAGCCGACAAGTCAACCGAATCCTCCATCGAAAAAACGTCTACTGTGTGTCATACATGGCATCAGTCACAGTATGTGTGTCATATGATAGGAATCTCTTATCGGCGCACCTAATTTGTACGACAGGTAAGTCAATGAGATGTGTCTCCTTGCCCGACATTGGTGTTCGTATGAATGTGAATGATGAAAACATAATATTTTGTCAGGTAAGCTGCAACAGATGAACACAAAAAAAAGGTTAAAATCCTCTGAGCACTATGGGACTTGACATCTGAGGTCATCAGTCCCCTACAACTTAGAACTACTTAAACCTAACTAACCTAAGGACATCACACACATCCACGCCCGAGGCAGGATTCGAACCTGCGACCGTAGCAGTCGCGCGGTTCCAGACTCTAGCGACTAGAACCGTTCGGCCACATTGTCCGGCTGAACACAACAGTTTCACAATCATACAGTTCCTCTGTACTGTGTCTGAACATACAGGGTGTTTCAAAAATGACCGGTATATTTGAAACGGCAATAAAAACTAAACGAGCAGCGATAGAAATACACCGTTTGTTGCAATATGCTTGGGACAACAGTACATTTTCAGGCAGACAAACTTTCGAAATTACAGTAGTTACAATTTTCAACAACAGATGGCGCTGCGGTCTGGGAAACTCTATAGTACGATATTTTCCACATATCCACCATGCGTAGCAAAAATATGGCGTAGTCTCTGAATTAAATTACCCGAAACCTTTGACAACGTGTCTGGCGGAATGGCTTCACATGCAGATGAGATGTACTGCTTCAGCTGTTCAATTGTTTCTGGATTCTGGCGGTACACCTGGTCTTTCAAGTGTCCCCACAGAAAGAAGTCACAGGGGTTCATGTCTGGCGAATAGGGAGGCCAATCCACGCCGCCTCCTGTATGTTTCGGATAGCCCAAAGCAATCACACGATCATCGAAATATTCATTCAGGAAATTAAAGACGTCGGCCGTGCGATGTGGCCGGGCACCATCTTGCATAAACCACGAGGTGTTCGCAGTGTCGTCTAAGGCAGTTTGTACCGCCACAAATTCACGAAGAATGTCCAGATAGCGTGATGCAGTAATCGTTTTGGATCTGACAAATGGGCCCATGATTCCTTTGGAAGAAATGGCGGCCCAGACCAGTACTTTTTGAGGATGCAGGGACGATGGGACTGCAACATGGGGCTTTTCGGTTCCCCATATGCGCCAGTTCTGTTTATTGACGAAGCCGTCCAGGTAAAAATAAGCTTCGTCAGTAAACCAAATGCTGCCCACATGCATATCGCCATCATCAATCCTGTGCACTATATCGTTAGCGAATGTCTCTCGTGCAGCAATGGTAGCGGCGCTGAGGGGTTGCCGCGTTTGAATTTTGTATGGATAGAGGTGTAAACTCTGGCGCATGAGACGATACGTGGACGTTGGCGTCATTTGGACCGCAGCTGCAACACGGCGAACGGAAACCCAAGGCCGCTGTCGGATCACCTGCTGCACTAGCTGCGCGTTGCCCTCTGTGGTTGCCGTACGCTGTCGCCCTACCTTTCCAGCACGTTCATCCGTCACGTTCCCAGTCCGTTGAAATTTTTCAAACAGATCCTTTATTGTATCGCTTTTCGGTCCTTTGGTTACATTAAACCTCCGTTGAAAACTTCGTCTTGTTGCAACAACACTGTGTTCTAGGCGGTGGAATTCCAACACCAGAAAAATCCTCTGTTCTAAGGAATAAACCATGTTGTCTACAGCACACTTGCACGTTGTGAACAGCACGCGCTTACAACAGAAAGACGACGTACAGAATGGCGCACCCACAGACTGCGTTGTCTTCTATATCTTTCACATCACTTGCAGCGCCATCTGTTGTTGAAAATTGTAACTACTGTAATTTCGAAAGTTTGTCCGCCTGAAAATGTACTGTTGTCCCAAGCATATTGCAACAAACGGTGTATTTCTATCGCTGCTCGTTTAGTTTTTATTGTCGTTTCAAATATACCGGTCGTTTTTGAAACACCCTGTATGTTTTTAACGTTTTTGAAGTTGCGTTCCCTTTTGGAGGTCTTGACTCTTGCATTCCTTTGTTGTGAAATAGTTCATGCCCGTTTATTTGTTGTTTTCATTTCTGTGAGACGCCTATGTGGTATCTCGCCTGCTCTGACTATTGATCACATTTACTTGCGACGGTAACGTATTCCTACCATGTGACTTATATTCTATAGCGTCCAGCCATCCTGATTTAGGTTTTCCGTGATTTCCCTAAATCGCTTCGGGCAAATTCCGGTACGGTTCCTTTGAAAGGGCACGTCCGACTTCCTTCCTCATTCTTCCCTAACCCCAAATCAACCAAACAAACATATTCTATAGACGATGTATAGTATGACAACTGCCAAGACTACGGAAAGAGAACAAACATTTCAATAACCGGACGGGCAGGTCATAATGTTATGGAAAGAAAAATCGACACGAAGTAGTTTTGAACACGGCTAGCTCGCTTGGCAGCCCAGCAGCCAGCACCACTTACCCACTTCGTCGTCACCCTTTAAGGCTGCTCCTTATTGAACTCCTTGTTCTTGGACCGTTCACTGTTTCTATTTTGCTTTTTTTTCGCAGTTCAGTACACCTTTTCCTGTTTTCATGCTTGATCTGCGTTCAGTTTTTGACGGGCTGTCTATTGCGCCATCTTATCACTTAATCTGAGGGGATGCGACGGGGAGTTTGCCATGTTAGTAACTCATTGTTGATTATAATTATGAAGTACTTACTTCTTCTTCTTTGGTGAAGAAATTTCGGAAAAACGTGTTTAGTAACTGTACTTCAGTGACACTGTCATCTGTAATATTACTACTGCTGTCGCGCATTGAAGATATTGATTACACCTTGCCAGTGGGTCGATACTTCCGCCATTCTATCGCTTTATCCAATACGCCTAATTGAGAAAGCTGAGTCAGTAATTCGCCAGCAACGAATGACATGCTGGCCTCAAGAGAATGGAATGAGGTTACAATTTTCTTTTACAGATACTGGACATTGAGTTTCACAGTAAAAGTTCAGTAAATCATGACAGGTGTTAATAGTGTCAGTGGTTTACCATTACCTACTCTGCGTTATCTAAATAATCCTAGACTTCATAGCGTAAATTATTTGAGAAGCATGCATTAACGGACTTTTTTAATACACTCCTGGAAATGGAAAAAAGAACACATTGACACCGGTGTGTCAGACCCACCATACTTGCTCCGGACACTGCGAGAGGGCTGTACAAGCAATGATCACACGCACGGCACAGCGGACACACCAGGAACCGCGGTGTTGGCCGTCGAATGGCGCTAGCTGCGCAGCATTTGTGCACCGCCGCCGTCAGTGTCAGCCAGTTTGCCGTGGCATACGGAGCTCCATTGCAGTCTTTAACACTGGTAGCATGCCGCGACAGCGTGGACGAGAACCGTATGTGCAGTTGACGGACTTTGAGCGAGGGCGTATAGTGGACATGCGGGAGGCCGGGTGGACGTACCGCCGAATTGCTCAACACGTGGGGCGTGAGGTCTCCACAGTACATCGATGTTGTCGCCAGTGGTCGGCGGAAGGTGCACGTGCCCGTCGACCTGGGACCGGACCGCTGCGACGCACGGATGCACGCCAAGTCCGTAGGATCCTACGCAGTGCCGTAGGGGACCGCACCGCCACTTCCCTGCAAATTAGGGACACTGTTGCTCCTGGGGTATCGGCGAGGACCATTCGCAACCGTCTCCATGAAGCTGGGCTACGGTCCCGCACACCGTTAGACCGTCTTCCGCTCACGCCCCAACATCGTGCAGCCCGCCTCCAGTGGTGTCGCGACAGGCGTGAATGGAGGGACGAATGGAGACGTGTCGTCTTCAGCGATGAGAGTCGCTTCTGCCTTGGTGCCAATGATGGTCGTATGCGTGTTTGGCGCCGTGCAGGTGAGCGCCACAATCAGGACTGCATACGACCGAGGCACACAGGGCCAACACCCGGCATCATGGTGTGGGGAGCGATCTCCTACACTGGCCGTACACCAC
The DNA here is from genome assembly GCF_023864275.1 of Schistocerca cancellata. Classification (NCBI taxonomy): domain Eukaryota; kingdom Metazoa; phylum Arthropoda; class Insecta; order Orthoptera; family Acrididae; genus Schistocerca; species Schistocerca cancellata. The sequence goes on along the minus strand of NC_064627.1, from coordinate 1,052,551,408 downwards.
TGGTGATCGTCGAGGGGACACTGAATAGTGAACGGTACATCCAAACCGTCATCGAACCCATCGTTCTACCATGCCTAGACCGGCAAGGGAACTTGCTGTTCCAACAGGACAATGCACGTCCGCATGTATCCCGTGCCACCCAACGTGCTCTAGAAGGTGTAAGTCAACTACCCTGGCCAGCAAGATCTCCGGATCTGTCCCCCATTGAGCATGTTTGGGACTGGATGAAGTGTCGTCTCACGCGGTCTGCACGTCCAGCACGAACGCTGGTCCAACTGAGGCGCCAGGTGGAAATGGCATGGCAAGCCGTTCCACAGGACTACATCCAGCATCTCTACGATCGTCTCCATGGGAGAATAGCAGCCTGCATTGCTGCGAAATGTGGATATACACTGTACTAGTGCCGACATTGTGCATGCTCTGTTGCCTGTGTCTATGTGCCTGTGGTTCTGTCAGTGTGATCATGTGATGTATCTGACCCCAGGATTGTGTCAATAAAGTTTCCCCTTCCTGGGACAATGAATTCACGGTGTTCTTATTTCAATTTCCAGGAGTGTATATGGATTTTAGCTGTCTCTTTAATCTCCTTGGGCAGTTTATTGTAGAATTTTATTCCCTTGTGGAAAGTGCCTAGCTTCCGTTCTGTGTGAGTACTGCTGCCTGTTAGATAACTGCTAATGATGTTCTTCTTGATGTCCATAACGGATTTGTAGAAGTACGCATTTAGTGCCTAACAGCCGTTTACTCTAATTTGAAGTCTGTGTCAGTTTTGTACATAGGACCCCCAAAGAATGTTCAAAAATGTGTGTGAAATCTTATGGGACTTAACTGCTAAGGTCATCAGTCCCTAAGCTTGCACACTACTTAACCGAAACTATCTTAAGGACAAACACACACACACACACACACACACACACACAGACACACACACACACACACACCCATGCCCGAGGAAGGACTCGAACCTCCACCGGGACCAGCCGCACAGTCCATGACTGCAGCGCCCTTGACCGCTCGGCTAATCCCGCGCGGCCCCAAAGAATGACTTCATAGTTGAAGATGGAGTAGATATTAAGAATTGTGTGTATCAATAAGACACCGTCTGTTACACACTGAGCGCTGGCATAGCTTGCTACCGACGTGCTCTTTGCTTTGGGTGCTCATTCCACTTCAGGCGATGGCCAATATTAATTCCTAAAAACGCTGTTTTTGCTATGCAATCTAAGAAATTTTCATCCACATTTAATTTAATAGAATTATTTTTCCTTTTTAAGCAAAAATGGATGCTATTTTGTTTTCTTTATGTTCAGTGCTAGTTTATTGCATGATGACCCATTATAAAATTATGAAATCTTTCAAGGATTCCTTATCTTTTTCTGATAAAAGTTTTGATTTCTTATCTTTGCACATTCAGTACGAAAGTCAGACATCATAGCAAGAAACCGTTGTTATACTGTCCCAGAATGACCTAATACGACGCACTTCCTCACAAAGAAGTTTACTTATTGAAAAATATTTTGTAAAGTCTGGTTTTGTAAGAATATCCCAATGTTGTTTGAGGCATGCATGTGACACGTTAATTGCTTACACAAATGTAAAACAATCTTGTCTTTAATCAAGCTGACCCAGAGATGCAACTATACGCTGACAAATACTCATTACGAATAATGCAAAATTGTTTATATAACACTGAAAATAGCTGTTGACCCGCACATCTCAGAAAATAAATAAGGATGTTACATAAAATAAACTCGTCAAGAATTCCTATGGTGTAGTATGCCTGTGTTATCCAATGTTGCTGACAAACATGTCCTGTTGCCACAAATCAGTGATGTAATACATTGAGAACGCACTGAACACAAAGTAAACAAGTCGTTCGAAAACGTGCCCAGCACCGGTCCAAGTTGAAAACGGCACTTTCCCTTACCTGGCAGCGAATAACAAACGCCCTGAATGGTCAGCAGCTGATACCTCAATAGCGAGCTCCAGAGGCGTTCTCTTCAACTTTAAGAAACATTACTACAGCCGAAGTTTTAGCCACAGAATTTTTGCAGTGGCACAGTAATGTTATTACTGAAGAAACACACTGCCACAAAATTAGAGAAACAGAGCGCAGGAGCAGAAAGCCAAAAGCTCATACGCACATCAGTGTATTATTTATGTGGTAAGAATGTACGCTGCAGTGTACTAGGGTTGCCCAGAAAGTAATGTACCGCTTTTTTTTCTCAACCAAAAACAATGATACGAATGCAAAACATTATGCATGTATTATTTGAAGTCTCCTGAGTGAGCGCGCCAAGTTTACGTCACTTCCGACAGATAGCGTAGCTGCAGGACAGTTTCAAAATGGCGTCTGTAGGTGATGTACGTTAAAAGCAATGAGAAGGCAGTTCGGCGGAGCTCCACGATTTGCGGCGTTCAGGGAGACCATCCACGGCTGTCACACCTGACACACCTCACCTAGACCCCTCGGACTTCACTTGTTTGGGCCATTAAAGAATGCCATTCGTGGACGACATTTTGAGGACGATGAGGTGGTGATTCACACATTGAAGCACTGGATCCACCTCTAGGACAAGCATTGGTACCGACAAGGCATACACGCCCTTGTTTCGCGCTGCAGGGAGGCCATAGAAAGCGATGGAGATTACGAGCAAAAACAGGGTATGTAGATAAAACATCATTCTTTCGTGTGTGTAATTCTCATTGTGTTCAATAAAGAATTGTTGAAGAAAAAAATGCGGTGCATCACTTTCTGGGCAACACTCGTGATTAGATAAAAGCAATTTTTTAATTTATTGGCTTTCAGAATTTGACTATACAGCCAGATAATAACGGGAAATCTCGCATTGCAACTGGTTTTGACAATTCTTGGGGTAGATATTACTTAAGTCGTACCCTGGTACAATGAAACATAGCATTAACAATGGACTGATTCGAAATAAAATGAGATTTACAATCAGAGTATATGAAAACGAGTAAAGAAGATGAACTGGGAACACAGGACACACACAGGTAGCATATAAAAATCCTACTATTAACATAATAAGAAATGATAAATTAGATAAAAGTTGATTTCCATTTCTGCTCTTGTTTATTGATGTATATTTGTTTGAGAACATGTTTTTTTAACGTTCTATAAGTACAAGTAATGAGTCGTTTATGAAAGTACGTAGCGTTCATATTTACCAACCGAAGCGACAGAAAATAATAACTTCCCGTTTAGTTTCTGAAACGAGCGAGAGCCGTTATCGATACTTGCTTCTCTAGTTATCGCCTTTGGCCTGTTACTTGATAACTGCTGCTCGGGAGTCCTGCTAAGAGGCAGCAACATAGTGCTTCACGAGCGAGAGCTACGACAGGAGGAGGAAGGTTGAGAGTCCACTGCAGTGCTGCGCTTTGTGGGCGACATTTTGCTGACGACTTCATTTATCGGCCAAGTGACTGGCCTTAGCAGCCGGATCCTCTTGGAGTTCGAGGCGTATGTGTCGATTATTAAAAGGCCGGCCACTCTCTTGGAAGTGGCTGTTTGTTTCCTGCTTGGCCAGTGGGGAGTCACGGGCTGGAGTCCAAGTGCCCGAATACGCTGCCTTCCCTGTTGGACAGGGTGTTTGTTGCGGTTTTAATTTTATCCTGGAGCAACGTAGAAACTATGGTGAGCATCTGCTTTACAGCCATTTGCTGACAGGGAGTGCAATTCTGGAAAATCCCTGTGTTCTGCCGTACGATTCCACCATCCAACTCATCGAGAAATATTGGGCTGTAATAACGTGGAGTTACGACCTGTGTGGGTGCATTGGTCACTCTCTGTTCTTTTAATAAGTAAGTGTGTTACTTCTTGTTAAATTTTTATGAAGTTTTGCCGCACATTTGGTTGCTGGTTGCCTTGTCAGTGCCATGAAGTAGGCTGGCAAGCAGACACTGTCCGTAAGCGAACTATTTTCTTTGTGTGTACATTTTACATAAAACTGCATCAATCCAGTGGCACTGACAGAAGTACTGCTCACGTTGATTATTACTTGGCTTTCGACGTGTCCTGTGCCTCTTCGCGTTAAATGGTACGTATATTTTGATCCTTGTGGCCTCTCTGGCTGATGGACATTTGATGATTGCTCTTAATGTATTTCTTTCTCTCTTTTGTCTGAAAACTAAATACACTCCTGGAAATGGAAAAAAAGAACACATTGACACCGGTGTGTCAGACCCACCATACTTGCTCCGGACACTGCGAGAGGGCTGTACAAGCAATGAGCACACGCACGGCACAGCGGACACACCAGGAACCACGGTGTTGGCCGTCGAATGGCGCTAGCTGCGCAGCATTTGTGCACCGCCGCCGTCAGTGTCAGCCAGTTTGCCGTGGCATACGGAGCTGCATCGCAGTCTTTAACACTGGTAGCATGCCGCGACAGCGTGGACGTGAACCGTATGTGCAGTTGACGGACTTTGAGCGAGGGCGTATAGCGGGCATGCGGGAGGCCGGGTGGACGTACCGCCGAATTGCTCAACACGTGGGGCGTGAGGTCTCCACAGTACATCGATGTTGTCGCCAGTGGTCGGCGGAAGGTGCACGTGCCCGTCGACCTGGGACCGGACCGCAGCGACGCACGGATGCACGCCAAGACCGTAGGATCCTACGCAGTGCCGTAGGGGACCGCACCGCCACTTCCCAGCAAATTAGGGACACTGTTGCTCCTGGGGTATCGGCGAGGACCATTCGCAACCGTCTCCATGAAGCTGGGCTACGGTCCCGCACACCGTTAGGCCGTCTTCCGCTCACGCCCCAACATCGTGCAGCCCGCCTCCAGTGGTGTCGCGACAGGCGTGAATGGAGGGACGAATGGAGACGTGTCGTCTTCAGCGATGAGAGTCGCTTCTGCCTTGGTGCCAATGATGGTCGTATGCGTGTTTGGCGCCGTGCAGGTGAGCGCCACAATCAGGACTGCATACGACCGAGGCACACAGGGCCAACACCCGGCATCACGGTGTGGGGAGCGATCTCCTACACTGGCCGTACACCACTGGTGATCGTCGAGGGGACACTGAATAGTACACGGTACATCCAAACCGTCATCGAACCCATCGTTCTACCATTCCTAGACCGGCAAGGGAACTTGCTGTTCCAACAGGACAATGCACGTCCGCATGTATCCCGTGCCACCCAACGTGCTCTAGAAGGTGTAAGTCAACTACCCTGGCCAGCAAGATCTCCGGATCTGTCCCCCATTGAGCATGTTTGGGACTGGATGAAGCGTCGTCTCACGCGGTCTGCACGTCCAGCACGAACGCTGGTCTAACTGAGGCGCCAGGTGGAAATGGCATGGCAAGCCGTTCCACAGGACTACATCCAGCATCTCTACGATCGTCTCCATGGGAGAACAGCAGCCTGCATTGCTGCGAAAGGTGGATATACACTGTACTAGTGCCGACATTGTGCGTGCTCTGTTGCCTGTGTCTATGTGCCTGTGGTTCTGTCAGTGTGATCATGTGATGTATCTGACCCCAGGAATGTGTCAATAAAGTTTCCCCTTCCTGGGACAATGAATTCACGGTGTTCTTATTTCAATTTCCAGGAGTGTATTTGATCTGCTCTTTAGACGGGGTGAAGCGAAATGCGTGCACTCGGGCTTCGCAGCGCGACTCCTCACAGTCCAGCGATAAAAAAATGTCCCTCACAAAATTTCATCCGGCAGAAAAAGGACATTAAAGAATGGCAATCTGGCAACACTGTAACAACATGTATGGTAACAACCACTGTCATAACATATTTGTCATGCTGTGCAGTTAGTGCAGTGGATAGAGATTGGAGGTAGCATGCAATGGTTCCATCCTTGGTTGTTGCGCATTTTTTTAAAATTTGCTAATTGCATTCTGACATTTCATACTGTAATGTACGCCGTTTCTTAGGTCACATGCATCCTAAATTTACAATATTTTGTAACGCTGAACATAACAAATACGTGGTTAGACAATTAAGAAATAGACAGTTGAAACAAATGACCTGTCATAGGACAGAATACTTACAAAAACAATATCAGTTTCGAGATGCTAAAGATGATAGCGCAGTACAATAGCACAACATCTACTTGTCATTTATACTACATGTAATATGGGTGCTCAGGTGTCGCACATTAGCAACCAGTGACAATAATAATGTCCATATTAATGACCACATGACCTTCACTACAGAATACGTTGTCCTCAGAACAACAGATGCTGAAAGCGACCTCTGTTCACGTCCAAACATTGCCCAACCCGCCAGATTATATAGCTCTGGACCCTTCGCAGCAAAGCAGTGTTCACAGTGACAAGAGGACCTTGAACAGGCACTACCAATTCTCTCATATTCGTCGGTGTAGTAGAGCACACACACTCCTTCAGATGTCCCCACAGGAAGAAATGCAGGGGATTTAGGTCAGGTGAACATGGTGCCATACAACTGGAGCTCCACGTCCAAGCCATTTACCTGGAAATGTTCGGTCCAAATACTGTCGCACATTAATTGCAGAGTGTGGAGGTGCACCATCATGTTGGAACCATATCCTCCACCGAACATGTAGTGGAACATCTTCCAGCGCATCAGGTATATACACTCCTGGAAATGGAAAAAAGAACACATTGACACCGGTGTGTCAGACCCACCATACTTGCTCCGGACACTGCGAGAGGGCTGTACAAGCAATGATCACACGCACGGCACAGCGGCCACACCAGGAACCGCGGTGTTGGCCGTCGAATGGCGCTAGCTGCGCAGCATTTGTGCACCGCCGCCGTCAGTGTCAGCCAGTTTGCCGTGGCATACGGAGCTCCATCGCAGTCTTTAACACTGGTAGCATGCCGCAACAGCGTGGACGTGAACCGTATGTGCAGTTGACGGACTTTGAGCGAGGGCGTATAGTGGGCATGCGGGAGGCCGGGTGGACGTACCGCCGAATTGCTCAACACGTGGGGCGTGAGGTCTCCACAGTACATCGATGTTGTCGCCAGTGGTCGGCGGAAGGTGCACGTGCCCGTCGACCAGGGACCGGACCGCAGCGACGCACGGATGCACGCCAAGACCGTAGGATCCTACGCAGTGCCGTAGGGGACCGCACCGCCACTTCCCAGCAAATTAGGGACACTGTTGCTCCTGGGGTATCGGCGAGGACCATTCGCAACCGTCTCCATGAAGCTGGGCTACGGTCCCGCACACCGTTAGGCCGTCTTCCGCTCACGCCCCAACATCGTGCAGCCCGCCTCCAGTGGTATCGCGACAGGCGTGAATGGAGGGACGAATGGAGACGTGTCGTCTTCAGCGATGAGAGTCGCTTCTGCCTTGGTGCCAATGATGGTCGTATGCGTGTTTGGCGCCGTGTAGGTGAGCGCCACAATCAGGACTGCATACGACCGAGGCACACAGGGCCAACACCCGGCATCATGGTGTGGGGAGCGATCTCCTACACTGGCCGTACACCACTGGTGATCGTAGATGGGACACTGAATAGTGCACGGTACATCCAAACCGTCATCGAACCCATCGTTCTACCATTCCTAGACCGGCAAGGGAACTTGCTGTTCCAACAGGACAGTGCACGTCCGCATGTATCCCGTGCCACCCAACGTGCTCTAGAAGGTGTAAGTCAACTACCCTGGCCAGCAAGATCTCCGGATCTGTCCCCCATTGAGCATGCTTGGGACTGGATGAAGCGTCGTCTCACGCGGTCTGCACGTCCAGCACGAACGCTGGTCCAACTGAGGCGCCAGGTGGAAATGGCATGGCAAGCCGTTCCACAGGACTACATCCAGCATCTCTACGATCGTCTCCATGGGAGAATAGCAGCCTGCATTGCTACGAAAGGTGGATATACACTGTACTAGTGCCGACATTGTGCATGCTCTGTTGCCTGTGTCTATGTGCCTGTGGTTCTGTCAGTGTGATCATGTGATGTATCTGACCCCAGGAATGTGTCAATAAAGTTTCCCCTTCCTGGGACAATGAATTCACGGTGTTCTTATTTCAATTTCCAGGAGTGTAGTTTAAGAGGAGTGCATGATACAGTCGACCAGTCAACTGGTCAGGCAACATGTAGGGGCCCAAATACCTGTCGCCCAATATTTCGGCCCAGACGTTGATACAAAAACGAGCTCGATATCCACAGTCGCTGGTAACGTGCAAGTTAACCTCACACCATCGGTGGGCATTGTGTATATTGAAGACACCCTCATGAGTGAATGCTGCTTCATCCAACCATGTTACGGTGTTCACGAAGTCATCCTTGGCTTCCTATCGTTGTTGGAACCATTCACAGAACTGCATCCGCTGATGGTGAACTGCAGGGTGCAGGTGTTGCGTGAAAGCATAATGATAGGGATGCAGCCCATGCTCGTGCAGCACGTTAATGACCGTGTGTTGTGAGACACGCAGATGCCTTGCTACGCTACATGTAATTCGCTGAGGTTCTTGGTGTATGACCTCCAGAATAACTTCCTCAGTAGCTGGAGTGTGGTGAGTCCAAGGACGACCTCTGTCCCAAAATGGTGGAAGGAGAGAAACTGACTCCCGAAGGCGCAGCTCCAGATGACGAACCTCATTTTTATCTGGATGGATTCGACGAGGATATCTAGCAGCATATTCACGAGTGGTAACACCAGCCCAGTTATCAAATGCACCACGGAACAGAAGCATATCCATATATTCATCGTTTGTGTATGCCATACGTCTGCCACACTGGTTTAGAGGTTTCCAATGGGAAAATTCGATACGTGTACACATGTACATTGGAGTCTGTCACGGGCATGTTACTCTGCTCGCAACTAGTCCCTGTCTGGTGGACAGCGCCTATAGTATAAACACGCCGTCAGTCCTGCACGCTGTTCCACTGAATACGCATTACCCCTCTGACATATTGTTCTGCATGATTCATCCCGACATCACTAATTGAGAAATGTTCAGATTTGAATTACACTGTTTACCTAGTGGTAACAGACGTGATGTTTCCACAATCGCATTGATAGAATAATAATAATAATGCACTGAGATATGTACTAACCAGCATGCGGTTACCAGACTCAATGTTGAAAGGCATAATTAGTGGGACAGTTGTGATAACACATACAAATAGCAACCGAGTTTGGACATTATTCGCAAAGCATGTTGCGAGTCCTACTGGTAACGTAAGGCCCTAACGAAATGTAATGGACCTGAACTAGGCAAGAACAATAGTTGGTACTAGTCTAAGGGACCGCTGGAGGAGGGTACAAAGAAAAAGGTTTCACATCTAGTAGATGAAGTGGTATGAATAAATTCAAGCCCATGATGGGGAAAGGGCTTCTTGCGAAGCTGGCCAAACGTTTTCTAGAGGACCCGCTGCAATCGCTGTTGACTATTAAGATGCCAGATACCGTACCACCTGAACCACATTTACCATATAAAAAATATATATGCCTGTACCTAGAATCGAACTCCCGAACTCCCGCACGCTAACCCAAAACTCTATCCATTGCACCAACTGCACAGCCAGCTAAGCCGTGCTGACAGAGGTAGTTACCGTACATGTGGTTACAGTGTTGCTAGACTGCCATTCTTTAACGTCTTTTTTCTGCTGGATGTATTCGACTGACGAAATTTTGTGAGAGACATTTTTTAATCGCTGGCATGTGAGGAGTTGCGCTGCGAAGCCCGAGTGCGCGAATTTCGCTTTACCCTGCATTTTAAATTCGGGTTTAATTCTGTGTACTTGTCGAAGTAGTATTTAAAAGCTTAAAAACTAAAAAAAAAACTTTCAATGTGATTCGGGCAGCCTCTTTCTGTTTATGGTTCTTGACATTGTAAGGAATTTAGAAGCTTAGAAGACAGCCCTGTTGAGGGCATTGTTTCCTAAAGGTTTCTGTTCAAGACCTGCTTTCTAAGTTTTGTAGTTCTGAAACACAGTTATCCGCCTGAGGCGGACAGTTACATTCTGATGTTCTTTGTTTTGGTAATTTCATCTTATTTCTTTCACAGCTAGTTGCCAAATGCTGTTTCCTTTAATTTTGCGTATCTTGGTTGCCGAGTAAGGCGAGCTAATAATTGTAACTGTTTTAAAATTCTATTTAAACACATTGGTCGCCTAGAAGGCGCTTATTTAATTGCCGTGTTTCTTTATTCCGTTGCTTTTTAAGGTGGCTAATTTCTGCGGTGATTATTGTGACTGATTATCAGTGTGGAAAAGTTAATAACATCTAACTTGCTTTTATAAAGTGAGAGATAACACTTCTTGTTTTTATGATTGACCTTATTGTTAAATAAAGTGATTAATGTATCAATTTATTTGAGGCAGCATCTTATCACGCACCAACCTAATTTCCTACAATTTCAGTATCGCCTTCAGAAATTTACTTATTGGAATTATTAACAGCCGGCCGGGGTGGCCGAGCGGTTCTAGGCGCTACAGTCTGGAACCACGCGACCGCTACGGTCGCAGGTTCGAATCCTGCCTCGGGCATGGATGTGTGTGATGTCGTTAGTTAGGTTTAAGTAGTTCTAAGTTCTAGGGGACAGATGACCCTAGAAGTTGAGTCCCATAGTGCTCAGAGCCAATTATTAACGCAAACACACTGTTCAGAGCAGATTTGGAACGAGAAAGTAAGTCACCGTCTGCACCAATCGCTCTATTAGTAGAGTTAATATAAGAAGTGGACAAGACGCAACGAAGGGCGGCACGATTCCTCATGGGATCATTTAGTTGTCCCCACAGCATGCTCAAGAAAGTGCAGTGGCAGACGCTATAACAGTGGCGTCGTGCTTCACGAAGAGATGTTATCGAAATTCCGACAGCGTACATTCCGGGAAGAGTCCATCGACATATTTCTCGAAACGATCACGAGAAAATCCGAGAAATTGGAGCTAGTATGTAGTTTGGCTGACAAACATTCTGCTCACGTGCCATGGAACTGGGAAAGGGGTTGGGGGGGGGGGGGGGGGAAGGGGCAGACTTAGCAGAAGTATACCCTGCTACACACTGTAATATAGCTTGCGGAATGTAGATGTAGATTTAGATTGCAGTAATCAAGAACAACGACGAAATCTTCTCGTATTATCAGCCGAGTCGTGGCGCTGTGTTACCGCAACTTTTCCTCGAGTTTCCTACTAATCATCTTCAATTCGCCTGAAGATGAATGGTAGGAAGCTCGTCGAAATGTTGAGAGAACATCATGCACAATTTCTAAATTTGGCGGGTAGCATTTACTGAACAAATAACTTTCCCTAAGAGTCTGCATTGTGTACTATTAACGAGCTGGTTGCTTTTTTACTTCGCAGCTGGATTCCGATGTGTCTGCACTACCACGCAACGTGATAGTAGAGAACTGCAGACTCATGCAGCGCTGATAATCATTGCTGTCTGTTCGTCTGATCCCTCGGATAAACTACTAGATGGACCTTCTCTACTTCCAGCGCAAGTGGTTTTATGCCACTGGCGTGTAGAAGTAGATTCTGTGATAACAAACACTATTTACCACTGTGTAACCTGAATTTTTGTATAGCTTTCAGCAAGTTAGGTGCAAAGCACTACACATGCAATCCCTCTACGAAAAGGAAAGTTTCGCTGCAGCGGCTGGCTGAACTTCAGGCACGCACACTCACGCTCTCAAGGGAATCCACCTGCTGGTTTCGGCTGGTCGGCACATTCTGCGGTGAAAACAGGAGTAAGAGAAGTAACGATCGCTTTAGTAGAGCATTTATTCAGATTAACTGTTTCGGCAAACGGTGTTTCTATCTTCGAACCTGTAAAGCATAGGCCGAGTAAGCACAAGACTGGTTATGAGCTATTTACATAACAGTTTTTAAGATAATGTTGTTCCATAACGTACCTAAGCACTACACTTCAAAGAATCTCCGACATGTGTGCAATAATTTGGGTCACATAATAAATGGACATTCCAAGAGCATGCATGGCACAGTATATCGGCATGTGAAAAGTAAAACAATCATTATATAAAATATCGTACACAGTGCACCGAATATACATGCTCATGCTCGCTTAAAAACCACATGCAGCATGAAATTCTGTTATAAACATGGTAGATATCACAATCAGCCACCAGGTGGCACCACAGTAGCAACAAACTGAATTACAGTGTTTCGCATAAAGCCTAAGCACAAATATAGATCCATATACATGTTTATAATGTAATTACACAGGGAATTATCAAAATCAGATTTAAAATTTTTTTAAATTTAAAAATCAACTTCTTAAAAAGTTTTGAAAAACCTGTAACTTCATAATTCTTTGTAAACCATAAAATAATGTTCTGCATATCCATAAGTATCATTCACTGTGTCTTAAGGAAGGCAAACACATGGTAAGGTGTGTGGAAACAATATAGATAATTCCTATTCAGATTATTATTGAAATTTTTGTACATTATATTTACAGAAAGGCAACATAAAAAGATTTTACGGTTGTAATCTTAATCTCCTTAAACAAATAACCTATACTATACAATATGAAGAGTACAGTACAAATTCTAAGCACAACGAAAAGCTATTGCTCGATGTCTTTGTGAATTTAATCAGACTGCAAACACCGAAAAGAACACAAATTGGTCCACTTTGTTACATATGACAACAATGTAATTTTTAATTTACAAAATAGGGTTCTATAGCCATTATATATACTCTACAACATCGAGTTTGTAACTTACAGCTCAAAGTTTAGGTACGAATTTAGTTCGCAAGGTCTAGGTATAACGAAAGGTGACAAGGTAGTAATAATAAACCAGGTATCAGTATTAAAAACATAGTTCACGCTAGAGTATAAGTACACCATTATACATGGTTGACTTTTAAGCTGTCAATTACTTCAAGATGCTCGCTCATGGATTAAATACAGGGATATAGACTCATTATAGAGAGTATATGTTACGTGTGGGAACTGACAAGCTGAGAAATAACTGTTGTATTCGCCATCACTATAAACAAAATATGTATGTTGTATACTGCATACATTATAGTATGAACTCTAGGTAGCAACTGACAGTGGTGCTCGATGTCATGGGATAGCCCAGTGGACATGTGGAAAGACCGGCTCATATATATATATATATATGAGGCAAGGTGATGGACTCTCTCCGTTGCTATTTAACTGCGTTCTAGAAAAAGTAATACAAGAGTGGCGCGAACGAAAATTGGAGTTCAAAATTGACCAACCAGTGAAATTAGGACGAACAAATATTCGAATAGACTGTTTGGCCTTTGCAGACGACTTGGTTATTCTAACGCAGGACATCCAAATTGCTCAGAAACAAATAGAAATTCTTAAAGAAACAGCAGAAAGAGTAGGTCTCCAAATCTCATTTGAAAAAACACAGTATATGACTAGCAACAAACTGGCACCCAAACTTTTGGAAACTAAGTATGGAAAAATCAAAAGAGTTTCGGAATTCAAATATTTAGGTGAAACAATCTCAGAGACTGGTCTAGAAAAAATTGGAAATGAAATTCGTTGTCAAAAGATGGAGACAGCTTTTAGACTTACAAAAGACATCTACAACAAAAAATGTCTCTCGAGGTACTCTAAATTGAGACATTACAACACGGTCATAAAACCAGAGTGCCTTTATGGGGCTGAAACGCTAATTTTAAACAGAAAAAAGGACATTCAAGAAATCCAAAAAAGAGAAAGAAAAGTAATCAGAAAAATTCTAGGTCCAAAATATACTGAAGAAGGAACATACAGGCTAAGAGCAAATAGTGAAATTCAACAATACACCAGCATATATTCGGATATGAAAAAACGCATATTAAAATTTTATGGGCATATTAAAAGAATGGATGCTACCAGACTAACTAAACAAGTAGTGGAATTCTACGAAAATCGAAGTAAAGCTAAATTTGAGACAATAAAATGGATTGCTGCTATAAAAGAGGACATGAAAGAGGCAGATATAAAACAAGATGAAATTCAAGACAGAAAATTATTTAGGCAAAAAATTCATGACTGGGTAGTTGGTCAAGCTGAAAAACCAAAGAAAACTGGAACCACATGGTCTGATGAAAGGAAAAGAGCTCATTCCGAGAGAATGAAAACAATTTGGGCAGAGAGAAAGTCTAAAAGAAAATAACTGAATGCCCCGTGATTGTACTTCGCGTGGTCCGGTAGGGCCCAAACGTGAATAATAGTAATATATATATATATATATATATATATATATATATATATATATATATATATATATATAGGGTGACTCACTGTTACCACCTAGAATAGCTTCGAAAGTGTGATAGTAGCTGTAAAGTCTGTGGGACAGATGTTGCATGGGACAACGGGGGCCATAATATGACGGTTTTTTGTTGCTAGGTGAGGTCTCGTCAGTGATATGATCAACTTTTTTTTAAAAATGGGATGCTAGTGTTTGGTACTTATTTTCTGATAGAGGCTATCGAGACGAGTGCAGTGATGTGTAATAGTAAGGTCTTTGAAGGTCAGCGAAGGTCAGAAAGGTGCCATGAACGTCCATTTACCGAAGGTGTTCGAAGTGATGACCATTGGTATCAATGCAGTGCTGCAATCTTCTTATGATGGATTGAGTGGTATTCTTTATCACTTCGGCACTTATCGAAGGACATGTTCTGAAAATTCTCTCTGGTATATCGTGCAAATAGTAAATATCCGCCGAATGCGGTGTATCCATCTAACGTGCCATTTACATGTAAACACCATTCGACGGTTTCGCAATCCAACGGCAAGACTAGTATCGTCGAATCAAACGAATGCGAATGATGTATTCCTTCGAAGAACAAGTCGATATGCTTCTCATTTACGGAGAATGCCAACGAAATTCAGTGAGAGCTGGAGACTTATACGCTGAAAGATATGCTCAATGTACTCACCCTACACGTCGTACATTTAAATATGTGTATGATAAACTGAGAACAACTGTATTTTTAACGCATCGGAAACATATCCGGCAAAGGGAAGTTAGTAACGAGGAAACGGAAATTGGTACTCTTGCCACTGTGGTTTGAGATTCTTGTGTTAGTTCGGGTCAAATCGCAAGGGAATCTGGCATGAGCGAGAGTACATTGCCATAAATATCATCCTTACCATATTAGTCTCCACCAATAATTAACTGATACGGATTGCATGCGTCACATCGAATTCTACCGATGGGCTCAACTTCAGATTCAAAGGGATGACACATTTATTAATTTGATTTTATTTACTGACGAGGCTACATTCACGAACCATGGAAATGTTAATTTGCCTAACATGCATTATTGGCCAACTGAAAATCCATGTTGGCTGGGGCAAGTTGCACACGAAAAACCGGTCGGTGAATGTATGGTGTGGGATTCTGGAGGACAGAATTATAGGCACCTATTTCATCGAAAGAAATCTTAATGGCAGGAAGTACACCACATTCCTGCAAGAAACATTAGGTCTGTTATTGGAAGAAATACCTTTAGGATCAAGGAACAGAATGTGGTATCAACACGATGGGTGTCCTACACATTTTTTGCTGATGTCTAGAAATGAGTTGCGGATACAGTTTCCGAATCGTTGGATTGGACGCGGAGGAGACGCGTCGTGGCCGGCTCGTTCGCCAGACTTGGTGCCTCTGAAATTTTTATTGTGGGGATTCGTAAAATACATCGTTTATAAAGACGTTCCAACTACACCTGAAGATATGCGAGAGAGAACTGTCAGAGCATGTCCTTCGATAAGTGCCGAAGTGATAAGGAATACCACCCAAGATTGCAGCACTGCATTGATACCAATGGTCAACACTTCGAACACCTTCTGTAAATGGACGTTCATGACACCTTCGTGACCTTCGTTGGCCTTCAAAGACCTACACCTTCGTGACCTTCGTTGGCCTTCAAAGACCTTACTGTTACACATAATTGGATTCGCCTCGAGAGCTTCTATCAGAAAATAAGTACCAAACTAAAGTATGACGTTTTTTAAAAAAAAGGAAAAAGTTGACCATATCTCCGACGCGACCCCACCTAGCAACAAAAAAATCAAAGTCATATAATGGCCTCTGTTGTACCATGCAACTTTTATCCCAAAAACTTTTCAGCTCCTTTCATACTTCCAGAGTTATTCTTGGTGTCAATAGTTAGTGACTCACCCTGTATATATACTGGTTTTCAGGACGCGCTGTATGGGCGCGTATATATATGGCTTTCAGGTCGCGCCCGTACAGCCATATCAATAGTGCGATATGAACTTGAGAACAATGCAACGTCAAGTCCCCAAGTGGGGAAAATATTTGACTCTGAGCCAGCTGGGAATCGAACCCGGTCCCCTTTGGGTAGTACTACGCAGCGCTGGCGGCGCAGCTACCAAGGTGGACGTGGTGAGCGTTCACGTTCCATAATCTGTGTATCTCTGGTTCGAGTCCCGCTCGTCTTTATTTTCATCGTATATTTCTTTTAACACTGGTCATCTTATTTCACATGTATAAGGTTTGAAAGGTAATATAACAAAAAACACGTGTACATGCATGGACTTTTATTGAATTTGCAGTCGTGATTGGGTGTTTACTAGTTTTTATTATCACAACAAATGTTTATTTTATAAGTGTCGACAAGTAAACGACCAAACGCATAAAGTTTTGCTGAAAATGTATGCTTGTAATTATTTGCGAAATCCATTATATCTGCAACAGGGTAAGGTACTCAGAACTAGTTTGCACCTGGACGACTACATCTGCAGACACAGAGACAGGAACCCATTCAGCGGTTGGCTTGCGTTGCGGTCAGACCTCACTCATGTAGTAAGAACAAAAAGACTACGTATGAATTTTTGAAAATCAGAAAATTTAGATTTTTACTGAAAAATGAAGGTGACTCCCGATTTTTACTCTCGATTTTTCTACTACTGCAGATGATGAATGTCACGAAGATTCAATGCATAATGCAGCTGCAGAACGTCAGGTAAGTGACGCGTTCGTGTACTGTGTTAGTCTTCCTCAAGAAGCTGCCCATAATGATACCGAACAATCAGCAATGATTTCTGCTGATGGAATGGCGACTGGAGAAGACTTTTATCTGCCTGCTGACGAAATGTAAGGCGAAAAGATATTCATTGCTGACGACGATCTTATTCATTCTGACGAAGTAAATGTGGAAGGTCTATTTCCTATCATCATCATCATCATCATCATCATCATCATTTAAGACTGATTATGCCTTTCAGCGTTCAGTCTGGAGCATAGTCCCCCTTATACAGTTCCTCCATGATCCCCTATTCAGTGCTAACATTGGTGCCTCTTCTGATGTTAAACCTATTACTTCAAATTCATTCTTAACCGAATCCAGGTACCTTCTCCTCGGTCTGCCCCGACTCCTCCTACCCTCTACTGCTGAATCCATGAGTCTCTTGGGTAACCTTGCTTCTCCCATGCGTGTAACATGACCCCACCATCTACGCCTGTTCGCCCTGACTGTTACATCTATAGAGTTCATTCCCAGTTTTTTTTTATTTCCTCATTGTGGACACCCTCCTGCCATTGTTCCCATCTACTAGTACCTGCTATCATCCTAGCTACTTTCATATCCGTAACCTCAACCTTGTTGATAAGGTAACCTGAATCCACCCAGCTTTCGCTCCCATACAACAAAGTTGGTAGAAAGATTGAACGGTGCACAGATAACTTAGTCTTGATACTGACTTCCTTCTTGCAGAAGAGAGTAGAACGTAGCTGAGCGCTCACTGCATTAGCTTTGCTACACCTCGCTTCCAGTTCTTTCACTATGTTGCCATCCTGTGAGAATATGCATCCTAAGTACTTGAAACCGTCCACCTGTTCTAACTTTGTTCCTCCTATTTGGCACTCAATCCGTTTATATTTCTTTCCCACTGACATTACTTTCGTTTTGGAGATGCTAATCTTCATACCCCCCCCCCCCCCCCCATGAACCATGGACCTTGCCGTTGGTGGGGAGGCTTGCGTGCCTCAGCGATACAGATAGCCGTACCGTAGGTACAACCACAACGGAGGGGTATCTGTTGAGAGGCCAGACAAACGTGTGGTTCCTGAAAAGGGGCAGCAGCCTTTTCAGTAGTTGCAGGGGCAACAATCTGGATGATTGACTGATCTGGCCTTGTAACATTAACCAAAACGGCCTTGCTGTGCTGGTACTGCGAACGGCTGAAAGCAAGGGGAAACTACGGCCGTAATTTTTCCCGAGGGCATGCAGCTTTACTGTATGATTAAATGATGATGGCGTCTTCTTGGGTAAAATATTCCGGAGGTAAAATAGTCCCCCATTCGGATCTCCGGGCGGGGACTACTCAAGAGGATGTCGTTATCAGCAGAAAGAAAACTGGAGTTCTACGGGTCGGAGCGTGGAATGTCAGATCCCTTAATCGGGCAGGTAGGTTAGAAAATTTAAAAAGGGAAATGGATAGGTTAAAGTTAGATATAGTGGGAATTAGTGAAGTTCGGTGGCAGGAGGAACAAGACTTCTGGTCAGGTGACTACAGGGTTATAAACACAAAGTCAAATAGGGGTAATGCAGGAGTAGGTTTAATAATGAATAGGAAAATAGGAATGCGGGTAAGCTACTACAAACAGCACAGTGAACGCATTATTGTGGCCAAGATAGATACGAAGCCCACACCTACTACAGTAGTACAAGTTTATATGCCAACTAGCTCTGCAGATGACGAAGAAATTGAAGAAATGTATGATGAAATAAAAGAAATTATTCAGATAGTGAAGGGAGACGAAAATTTAATAGTCATGGGTGACTGGAATTCGAGTGTAGGAAAAGGGAGAGAAGGAAACGTAGTAGGTGAATATGGATTGGGGCTAAGAAATGAAAGAGGAAGCCGCCTGGTAGAATTTTGCACAGAGCACAACTTAATCATAGCTAACACTTGGTTTAAGAATCATGATAGAAGAAGAACCCTGGAGATACTAAAAGGTATCAGATAGATTATATAATGGTAAGACAGAGATTTAGGAACCAGGTTTTAAATTGTAAGACATTTCCAGGGGCAGATGTGGACTCTGACCACAATCTATTGGTTATGACCTGTAGATTAAAAGTGAAGAAACTGCAAAAAGGTGGGAATTTAAGGAGATGGGACCTGGATAAACTGAAAGAACCAGAGGTTGTAAAGAGTTTCAGGGAGAGCATAAGGGAACAATTGACAGGAATGGGGGAAAGAAATACAGTAGAAGAAGAATGGGTAGCTTTGAGGGATGAAGTAGTGAAGGCAGCAGAGGATCAAGTAATTTAATTGATGAAAGGAGAAAATATAAAAATGCAGTAAATGAAGCAGGCAAAAAGGAATACAAACGTCTCAAAAATGAGATCGATAGGAAGTGCAGAATGGCTAAGCAGGGATGGCTAGAGGACAAATGTAAGGATGTAGAGGCTTATCTCACTAGGGGTAAGATAGATACTGCCTACAGGAAAATTAAAGAGACATTTGGAGATAAGAGAACTACTTGTATGAACATCAAGAGCTCAGATGAAAACCCAGTTCTAAGCAAAGAAGGGAAAGCAGAAAGGTGGAAGGAGTATATAGAGGGTCTATACAAGGGCGATGTACTTGAGGACAATATTATGGAAATGGAAGAGGATGTAGATGAAGATGAAATGGGAGATACGATACTGCGTGAAGAGTTTGACAGGGCACTGAAAGACCTGAGTCGAAACAAGGCCCCCGGAGTAGACAACATTCCAGTAGAACTACTGACGGCCTTGGGAGAGCCAGTCCTGACAAAACTCTACCATCTGGTGAGCAAGATGTATGAAACAGGCGAAATACCCTCAGACTTCAAGAAGAATATAATCATTCCAATCCCAAAGAAAGCAGGTGTTGACAGATGTGAAAATTACCGAACAATCAGTTTAATAAGCCACAGCTGCAAAATACTAACACGAATTCTTTACAGACGAATGGAAAAACTAGTAGAAGCCGACTTCGGGGAAGATCAGTTTGGATTCCGTAGAAATACTGGAACACGTGAGGCAATACTGACCTTACGACTTATCTTAGAAGAAAGATTAAGGAAAGGCAAACCTACGTTTCTAGCATTTGTAGACTTAGAGAAAGCTTTTGACAATGTTGACTGGAATACTCTCTTTCAAATTCTAAAGGTGGCAGGGGTAAAATACAGGGAGCGAAAGGCTATCTACAATTTGTACAGAAACCAGATGGCAGTTGTAAGAGTCGAGGGGCTTGAGAGGGAAGCAGCGGTTGGGAAGGGAGTGAGACAGGGTTGTAGCCTCTCCCCAATGTTATTCAATCTGTATATTGAGCAAGCAGTAAAGGAAACAAAAGAAAAATTTGGAGTAGGTATTAAAATCCATGGAGAAGAAATAAAAACTTTGAGGTTCGCCGATGACATTGTAATTCTGTCAGAGACAGCAAAGGACTTGGAAGAGCAGTTGAACGGAATGGATGGTGTCTTGAAGGGATGATATAAGATGAACATCAACAAAAGCAAAACGAGGATAATGAAATGTAGTCAAATCAAATCGGGTGATGCTGAGGGTATTAGATTAGGAAATGAGACACTTAAAGTAGTAAAGGAGTTTTGCTATTTGGAAAGCAAAATAACTGATGATGGTCGAAGTAGAGAGGATATAAAATGTAGACTGGCAATGGCAAGGAAAGCGTTTCTGAAGAAGAGAAATTTGTTAACATCGAGTATAGATTTAAGTGTCAGGAAGTCATTTCTGAAAGTATTTGTATGGAGTGTAACCATGTATGGAAGTGAAACATGGAAGGTAAATAGTTTGGACAAGAAGAGAATAGAAGCTTTTGAAATGTGGTGCTACAGAAGAATGCTGAAGATTAGATGGGTAGATCACATAACTAATAAGTATTGAATAGGATTGGGGAGAAGAGAAGTTTGTGGCACAACTTGACCAGAAGAAGGGATCGGTTGGTAGGACATGTTCTGAGGCATCAAGGGATCACCAATTTAGTATTGGAAGGCAGCGTGGAGGGTAAAAATCGTAGGGGGAGACCAAGAGATGAATACACTAAGCAGATTCAGAAGGATGTAGGTTGCAGTAGGTACTGGGAGATGAAGAAGCTTGCACAGGATAGAGTAGCATGGAGAGCTGCATCAAACCAGTCTCAGGACTGAAGACAACAACAACAACAACAACAATCTTCATACCATAGTCCTTACATTTCTGATCTAGCTCTGAAATATTACTTTGCAAAGTTTCAATCGAATCTGCCATCACAACTAAGTCATCTGCATATGCAAGACTGCTTATTTTGTGTTCACATAACTTAATCTCACCCAGCCAGTCTATTGTTTTCAACATATGATCCATAAATAATATGAACAACAGTGGAGACAGGTT
The DNA here is from genome assembly GCF_023864275.1 of Schistocerca cancellata. Classification (NCBI taxonomy): domain Eukaryota; kingdom Metazoa; phylum Arthropoda; class Insecta; order Orthoptera; family Acrididae; genus Schistocerca; species Schistocerca cancellata. The sequence continues at coordinate 1,052,530,101 of NC_064627.1, read as the reverse complement.
GCAGCCTTGTCTTACCCCTGAAACTACTCTGAACCATGAACTCAATTTACCGTCAACTCTAACTGCTGCCTGACTATCCATGTAAAGACCTTTAATTGCTTGCAAAAGTTTGCCTCCTATTCCATAATCTTGTAGAACAGACAATAACTTCCTCCTAGGAACCCGGTCATATGCCTTTTCTAGATCTATAAAGCATAGATACAATTCCCTGTTCCACTCATAACACTTCTCCATTATTTGCCGTAAGCTAAAGATCTGGTCCTGACAACCTCTAAGAGGCCTAAACCCACACTGATTTTCATCCAATTGGTCCTCAACTAATACTCGCACTTTCCTTTCAACAATACCTGAGAAGATTTTACCCACAATGCTGATTAAAGAGATACCTCTGTAGTAGTTACAATCTTTTCTGTTTCCATGTTTAAAGATTGGTGTGATTACTGCTTTTGTCCAGTCTGATGGAACCTGTCCCGACTCCCAGGCCATTTCAATTATCCTGTGTAGCCATTTAAGACCTGACATTCCACTGTATTTGATGAGTTCCGGCTTAATTTCATCCACCCCAGCCGCTTTATTGCACTGCAATCTATTGACCATTTTTTTCACTTCCTCAAATGTGATCCTATTTCCATCATCATTCCTATCCCATTCTACCTCGAAATCTGAAACATTACTGATCGCATTTTCACCTACATTCAGCAACTCTTCAAAATATTCCCTCCATCTGCCCAAGGCATCCACAGGATTCACCAGCAGTTTTCCTGACCTGTCCAAAATACTTGTCATTTCCTTCTTACCTCCCTTTCGAAGACTGCTAATTACACTCCAGAATGGTTTTCCAGCAGCTTGACCCATAGTCTCCAACCTGTTTCCAAAGTCTTCCCACGATTTCTTCTTGGATGCTGCAATTATCTGTTTGGCTTTGTTTCTTTCTTCAACATAACTTTCTCTGTCTACCTGGGTTCTGGTATGCAGCCATTTTTGATACGCCTTCTTTTTCCTTTTACAGTCTGCCTTAACTGTGTCATTCCACCAAGCTGTTTGCTTCATCCTACTTTTACACACTACTGTTCCAAGACATTCTTTAGCCACTTCTAGTACTGTGTCCCTGTACCTTGTCCATTCCTTTTCCAATGACTGTAATTGACTACATTCAACTAACTGGTACCTTTCCGAGATCGCTGTTATGTACTTGTGCCTGATTTCCTTATCCTGAAGTTTCTCCACTCTTATCCTCCTACATATGGACCTGACCTGCTGCACTTTCGGCCTCATAATCCCAATTTCACTGCAGATTAAATAATGATCAGTGTCATCAAAGAATCCCCTGAATACACGTGTGTCCCTCACAGCCTTCCTGAATTCCTGATCTGATATTATATAGTCAATGACAGATGTGGTTCCCCTGCCTTCCCAAGTATACCGGTGAATGTTCTTATGTTTAAAAAAGGAGTTTGTGATTACTAAGCCCATACTGGCACAGAAATCCAAGAGTTGTTTCCCGTTCCTGTTGGCCTCCATATCCTCTCCAAATTTACCCATAACCTTTTCATACCCTTCTGTTCGATTTCCAATCCTGGCGTTAAAATCACCCATGAGCAGAACACTGTCCTTGTCCTTTACTCTAACAACTACATCACTGAGTGCCTCATAAAAACTATCCATCTTATCTTGATCTGTCCCTTCACAATGCGAATATACTGACACAATCCTAATTTTCTTGCTAGACACTGTCAAATCTATCCACATCAGTCGTCCGTTTACATACCTTATTGCAACTACGCTGGGTTCCATTTCTTTCCTGATGTAAAGCCCTACTCCCCATTGTGCTATTCCTGCTTTGACTCCTGACAGGTAGACCTTGTATTCTCCCACTTCCTCTTCTTTCTCACCCCTTACCCGAATGTCACTAACAGCTAAAACGTCCAGCCCCATCTTACTTGCAGCCTCTGCCAGCTCTACCTTCTTCCCAGAGTAGCCCCCATTGATATTAATAGCTCCCCATCTCATTACCATTTGTTTGCCAAGTCGTATCTTAGGAGTCCCTAGTTTGTCAGTTAGAGGTGGGACTCCGTCACCTCCAAAGGTCCGAGGCATTTTGCTCTGATTGTTGCCAGCATCATATTTAAAGTACCAGGGAAGCAGGTTGCTAGCCTTACTTGCCCCGAGTCCCATTGGGTTTTACCCCTAACGGCTGAGGGACTAACCGGTGGATTTGGTAGTCTTTGCCGTATGAGCACAAAGGTGACCACGACTCAGAATATGCCCGAGATGCCCAGCCTTATTCCAAAGTAACTGGTATCCCGACTGTCGGGACCACTTACTTGGCCACTCATACGTTGCCCGTGGTTCATGAACTAGGACATGACTACAGGAACCCACACCATGAACCACTCTATTTCCTATAGTTGAAGATTTTTCCGACGATGAGATTATACCTCCATTTTTGCAGTAAAAATGTAAGTTTTGTGATTTTAAAAAAATTCGCACAGTTGCTATTAGTTATTACAATCTTAGCAAGATTTCACTACTGCGTACGTTAATTGCCGAATGGCGTCTGTCTCCGTGTCTGCAGGTCGAGCTTACCTGTTTCCAGGTTTTAGGGATTTCGCGAATCACCACAGGCATAAATTTTAAGGAAAATTTTGTGCGTTTGGTTGGTTACATGTTGATAGTTATAATATTTGTTGTGATAATTAAAACCAGTAGGTCGTGCGGTAGCGTTCTCGCTTCCCGCGCCCGGATTCCCGGGTTCGATTCCCGGCGGGGTCAGGGATTTTCTCTGCCTCTTGATGACTGGGTGTTGTGTGATGTCCTTAGGTTAGTTAGGTTTAAGTAGTTCTAAGTTCTAGGGGACTGATGACCATAGATGTTAAGTCCCATAGTGCTCAGAGCCCTAAAACCAGTAAATAATTAGTTACGATTATAAATTCAATAAGAGTTCATGCAATTACACATGGTTTTTTTCATTATATTGCCTCTCAAGCCTCATGTGTGTGAACTAATATGGCCAGAGTTGAAAAAACTATGCTTTTTTTAAGAAAAAGATGAGAGGAAATCGAACCGGAAATACACCGATCACAGAAGCTGAACATCTACCATTTGACCACTGCCATCTCTTATTCAGATGTGCAACGTACCGGTATATATTCGACGAGTAAAACTTTTGTTGCGTTTTTCTCGTAAATGTCTAAGTAATAAGCGTTACTATTTGCTCTTTCTGATGTCCTAATTGACTTCTAAAAGTGTACGAATTTTGTAGCATAACTGTGATCCGTACGTCATGGCCTCCCCTTGTAAGTACTACAGACATCAACTGTAGACTTTTCATATTTGTAAGAGTTAATTCATACAAACATCCTAATGCTCCAGTGGAACTGCACCCTATTATTACGATAGTGTGATGAAAAGTAATGCCTCTGAACTTTTTATTTGAAAACTCTTAAAGCTTTTTAAATAAAACAAACGTTATTAACATTCTACATCTTTATTCGCCATGTCCAAACACTTGCAGCGCTCTGCCGCTAGACGGCTCGGAATTGTAGCGCGTAACGAGACGCTGTGTAATGTATCTATAGCACTGCGTGAGAAACAGCGTGTTATGATCATGTTTCGAATCTGAAGAGTTCGTCGACACATGCAGCACCCTCTTCTTCAGCATAACTGTGCCAGACCACACACGAGCGCTGCGACATCTGTAACAGTTCAACGCCTTCGGTTCACTGTCAGCGACAATCCTCCATACAGTCCTGACTTGGCTCCATCCGATTTTCATCTGTTTCCATAACTTAAAGAGCACCTTATAGGATTTCACGTCGATAGCGGTGCAAGCGGAGGCCAGATTGCGACTCCGTCAACTAAGTCAAACACTGGACCTATTGGTTTCTCGTTGGGAGAAATGTGTTCGTCGCCAGGGCGGCTATTTTCAAAAATAAACATGTAGACGTGAAGAATATAGATGTAAACTGTTACTAACGTTTGTTTTATTTAAAAAGCTTTATGTATTTTAAGATAAAAAATTCGGAGGCACTATTTTTCAGCACGCCCTTTTAACATGTCACTGGCATCGTGTCAGGTGGTTGTACATTATAAGGAAAATTGAACTACTGCACTGTAGCTATCAGTCGTCTCATTAGGCGACCTACGTTAACCTGTGCGTTTCTACGTCTTCAGTACAATATTTAACTGACGTGAATACACTGTTCTTCCTCCACACATTTCAGACCAGATTATCGCCACCTCTCTCTCTCTCTCTCTCTCTCTCTCTCTCTCTCTAGTTCTGCTTACCCCTAGTTTACTGAACCTAGCAATAATTCTGTTCACCGTAGTAAACCGTTTTATAAAATATTATTACCACTATTGCATATAAAATAGTAAACGATAGCGCAAATTTTGAATCAGCAAAGTTATTTCATTGGAAAATAGTCGTAAGAGCTGAATCTTACAATATTCGAGTGACAGACAATTTGCATACTCTTAGCTGGTAAATGAAAAAATAAACATTGCATCAAAATGAACATTCACTTGAAAAACTATAAAATTATGAGACAGAATGACTGGATAGTATTTACTTTCTGGAGCCGAAATTCCAGTACTATCTTTCGACGATACAAAAGTAGAAAAACTTATCGCAGCTATCTGAGTCTGAATTGTTAGTTCCTTCCTCAGGGAGGGTATAGGGCAAAATCATGGAAGGTTAGGAATGAACGTGAAGGCGGCAAGAACTCAGGGTGAATGGGAGACTAGAGGAGTCAAAGATGAACGGCAAAATGCCAGAGACGGTAAAAGGTCAAAGATACTACAATGGTAAGCGCTCCATCTGCTTGAGTCTAGGAATGACAGAAGAACAGAGTGGAAGTAAAGCTGGGCTAACAGGAAGAGAAGTTAAATACGAAAGAAATAGAGCAATAATGAATAGGAGAAAGGTGCGAGTGAAGATTTGGAAAAACCAAAGACGGGGGAGCGGGACGTGAATACAAAAACATAAAGCTTTTATCCATTATGGATATAGAACACTGCGACTGTGCTGAATGAAATAATTTCTGGAAACCTTCAAAAAGGATAAACCTTATTTAGAATATAACTGAGTAAATAAATAAAGAAATATTACAAAAGCAAGGTAGTAGGAATGCATGAAAGCATGATTCAAGGACCCTAGATGCTCGTATTACTAATACTGATATGTTACTAGTACTCCTCAACTTTGGAGACAGTGAGTAGCCTCGAACATGCATTCGCATCGTGCCAACCTCCTAACAAACTCTGTTAATATAACACTTTTTTTTTAAATTTTTTCCACATCTCTTATGCTATCAACCTAGACTGAATGTTGTACAGTGCTTACCAAACTTCTATCCTTGACCTACTCTTTCTGACGCCTTCATCTTCAACTTCCCTCCATCCTTACAGCAGGTTGGTGTCTCTTAGTTTGGCGTATAGCTCATCAGTTGCTCCTTCGTAATGTTCCTCAATTTATTGACTAAAAGCCCCGTAAAGCTGGGATGTTTTTTCTATTTTTATTAGTGTCTTTCGACATTACTGGAATCCCGGCTTCTGAAGATGAGTACCCTTTCTCAAGATGAGTATTCTCTGAATAGTTACGTTCTACGGAAAGTGTGAAAAAAATGTTATCGCAAGAAGTTCATAAACGTGAAAGTTAGTTTGTGTTTGTCAGTGTTTCACCCTGAAACGACTGGACGGATTTGGAAGAAATTTGGAATGGGATTAGCTTATATCTTCCATTAATACATAGGCAACCTGTAAAAGCGTGTGGTACAAGATATTTATTGATTTGAAAAATATAACGCGAAATGCGAAACAATAATTACCGGTACTCTTAGAAAACGCTATTTACTCTTTGACTTTTGACCTGTCCGTATTTGTGAAAACGGTTTTGTTGTTTAATATAGTCTACATAATAGGATTCAAAGTAATGAATATAACAGACAATCCTCAAAGCGTTTAATCCATACAACACTGAGGCGCCAAAGAAACTGATATAGACATGCGTATTCAAATACACAATACGTAAACAGGTAGAATACAGCGCTGCAGTCGGCAACGCCTATATAAGAGAACAAGAGTGTGCCGCAGTTAAAAAAAATGGTTCAAAGGGCTCTGAGCACTATGGGACTTAACATCTGAGGTCATCAGACCCCTAGGACTTAGAACAACTAAAACCGAACTAACCTAAGGACATCACACACATTCATGCCCGAGGCAGGATTCGAACCTGCGACCGTAGCGGTCGCGCGTTTCCGGACTGAAGCGCCTAGAACCTCTCGGCCATCGCGGCCAGCGTCTGCCGCAGTTGTTAGATCGGTTACTATAATGGCAAGTTATCAAGATTTAAGTGATTTTGAACGTGGTGTTAAAGTCGGCGCACGAGTGATGGGTCTCACCATCCCCGAGGTAGCGATGAAGTGGGGATTTTCCCGTACGACTATTTCACGAGAGTACCGTGAATATCAGGAATCCGGCTAAACGTCAAATCTCCTACATCGCTGCGGCCAGAAAAATATCCTGCAACAACGGGACCAACATCGACTGAAGAGAATTGTTCAACGTGACGGAAATGCAACCCTTATGCAAATTGCTGCAGATGTCATTGCTGGGCCATCAACAAGTGTCAACGTCCGAACCGTTCAACGAAACATCATCGATATGGCCTTTCGGAGCAGAAGGTCCATTTGTGTACCCTTGATGGCTGCACTACACAAAACTTTAACCCTTGCCTGGGCCCGTCAGTACCGACACTGGACTGTTGATGACTGGAAGTATGTCGCCTGGTCGGACAAGTTTCGTTTCAAATTGTATCGAGTGAATGGACATTTACGGTATGGAGACAACCTCATGAATCCATGGAACCTGCATGTCAGCAGGGGACTGTTCAAGCTGGTGAATGCTCTGTAATGGTGTGGATCGTGCGCAGTTGGAGTGATATGGGAGCCCCGGTATGTCTACATACTACTCTGACAGGTGACACGTGCATAAGCATCCTGTCTAGTCACCTGCGTCCATTCACGTCCAGTGTGCATTCCGACGGACTTGGGCAATTCCAGCAAGACAATGCGATACCCCACACGACCAGAATTGCTACAGAGTGGCTCCAGGAACACTCTTCTGAGGTTAAACACTTCCGCTGGCCACCAAACTCCCCTGGCACGAACATTATTGAGCACATCTGGAATGCCTTGCAACGTACTGTTCAGAAGAGATCTTCACCCGCTCGTCCTCTTACGAATTTATGGACACCCGTGCAAGATTTGTGGTGTCAATTCCATCCAGCACTGCTTCAGTCTTTAGTGGAGTCTACGCCGCGTCGAGCTTCGGCGCTTCTGCTTGCTCGCGGGGCCCTAAACGATTTTACGTAGGTGTAGAAGTTTCTTTGGCTCTTCAGTGTACCATACAAGCCAGTTACATCTTAGCCCGCAGAGCGGCAGGCGTGTCAGAAAGCTTGCGAGACTCTTGAAGACACACAACGACGGCGTCACTCAAATGCTGAACGTAGAGAGACGTCGTGCATTTACATGTAGTACGTGGTAGGATCTTAGTGAAGCTGGATTTGAGTGTGAGCGTATCCGCTGGTAACAGGCACACACGTGAGGGCAGGTGTCGCTATTTCACCAACAAACACAGGGTGATTCAAAATGAATACCACAACTTTAGGAATTTAAAACTCTGCAACGACAAAAGGCAGAGCTAAGCACTATCTGTCGGCGAATTAAGGGAGCTATAAAGTTTCATTTAGTTGTACATTTGTTTGCTTGAGGCGCTGTTGACTAGGCGTCAGCGTCAGTTGATGCTAAGATGGCGACCGCTCAACAGAAAGCTTTTTGTGTTATTGAGTACGGCAGAAGTGAATCGACGAGAATCCGCGGGAAACAACTCAGTATGAACGTGACTCGCCTAAGGTGAACGTTTTCTGTGCCATTTGAGCCAATAAAGTTTTTGGTCCCTTTTTCTTCGAAGGTGCTACTGTAACTGGACTACAGTATCTGGAGATGTTAGAGAATTGGCTGTTCCCTCAGCTCGAACAAGAAGCACAACAATTCATATTTCAGCAGGATGGAGCGCCACCACATTGGCACTTATCTGTCTGTAACTACCTGAACGTCAGCTACCCGAGGCGATGGATCGGCCGCCAGGCAGCCCGTGACAGAGCACTTCATCACTGGCCTCCAAGAAGCCCTGATCTTACCCCCTGCGATTTTTTTTATGGGGGTATGTTAAGGATATGGTGTTTCGGCCACCTCTCCCAGCCACCATTGATGATTTGAAACGAGAAATAACAGCAGCTATCCAAACTGTTACGCCTGATATGCTACAGAGAGTGTGGAACGAGTTGGAGTATCGGGTTGATATTGCTCGAGTGTCTGGAGGGGGCCATATTGAACATCTCTGAACTTGTTTTTGAGTGAAAAATAAACTTTTTTAAATACTCTTTGTAATGATGTATAACAGAAGGTTACATTATGTTTCGTTCATTAAATACACATTTTTAAAGTTGTGGTATTCTTTTTGAATCACCCTGTATAATAAAATTTGCGTCGCACCGAACTAAAAATTGTTTATTTTCTTTCTTCGTCGAACTAGTATGTTTGTTCATCCTTCACGCTGAAGCGGCTGGATGGATCTGGAATAGAGATAGTTTGTATCCTGAACTAACACATAGGGTACTTTTCACTCCGAAAAAATCACTTTGCACGTGGGATGGTCAAAGTGACTACTGTTCCTATGGTATTTATGACTTGACTAAAACGTCATCCGTGAAAGTTAAGTATCATTCCAATAAAATCGCTTGCGGTTCCCTTTGAGAGTGGCCTTCTCGATCACTGTAAATAAGAGTCAAGGACAAATGTTAAAAGTGGCAGGTATTCACATGGGCGCATCTTGTTTTTCGCACTGACAGCTCTACATTGGCTGCTCGCATCTGTCGGGAACCAGAAATCTCTGCGTATATGTAGAGGACAAGACGTCTCGGAACATTGTTTACAGAGAAGTATTACAGTAGATTTCTGGCTCTCCGTACGCACCAGGACAATTTTTTTAGTGCTAGGCATGTCGCAGATAGTCGTGATATTATTTACTCCATTTTCAGGCACATTTTACAATTCGCTACTCGGTCCAGTAAAATTTTTTTCCTTAAGTAAACGAGGTAGTTGCCAGTGACATGTATTCTGTCAGCTTCTCCAATCGTCTCAAAATTTGTTGTTTATTTTTTTCCGATATCACGCGCTTTGCTGGGCCGCAAGTTGCTCACAGCCCAATATCTCTAAGAGGTAACTTTTGTGGTGGCGCATACGCGTGGATCGTGAGTTCCAGCGTTACCATTTGTTTATAAACAACTGTTTAACAGCGGGTAAAAGCACAGGGCGGAACTAGTTATTTACATGTTGCGCGGCTCCCCCTGTCGGAGGTTCGAGTCCTCCCTTGGGGATGGCTATGTATGTTTGTAACCTCCCCCTCACTTATCGACCTTAATGACAGTGAAAAATTAAACCGCGTGTACCTAATGGAAATTTGGGAAAAGCAATCGTCACCGAGGTTAATTTGTCGGTAAAGAGGGAGGAAAGGGTTACATCTAAATGAAAGGAAAATGCTAATGAAACTGGTGAAATTAATTTTGAAATAGGGGTAAAGTTAATAAAGAAAGTAAATGTGCGGCCGTTACGTTAACAATCAACTAGCGGTAATTAGGTATTTGAGATTTGGGGGAAATTACGGTCGCCAGTCCTAAGGACAATTACTATAATAACTGAAAAAGAAAGATTATTACACATATAATTAGCACTAGAAGCGTGGCAACTGAAGGTTGACAAGTGTAGTGTGAAAACTGAAAGTTTGTCAGAAGTAATAAATTTCGCTACACTCTGACTTAATTTAGCAAAAGAATTAATAAAACCGGAAAATCGAAAGTTAATTTAGTGCCTGAAGTTAATAGTGAGCTTTCTTTCTGAAGCACATCGAAATTCAGAAAAATACGGTTAGTCTTGGACTACCTCAACAATCATTTCAAAAGCTACTTGAATCTACGCAATTTAGAAATAAGAGATTTAACTTTGAACTTGAATTAAATGATTCTGAACAATTAACAATAGTAAAATTTAGTACGTACCAAGCTGAGCTGCAGTCACAGGTAAGCTAAAATACGGTAACAAAACTCGCACTCTTAATTTGTGCTTGTGTAATCTGAATATTGTAGCCAGTTATGAATACTTTAACTGAACTTTGAAATTAAAGTAGTGAAGTGGAATGATGCTGGCGTTTGAATTTCAATGACACTCGGGTTCATTCCGGAAAAGGAAGGGACCCTGCTTGGTAATGCAATTGGGACAATGAGCAACAAACGTTCATGCTAAGTTGCTGTAATTTTGTGATGCAACAATTTTAAAAGTTTGAAAAGCTGAGGTCTGCCATACAGTTCTAAAACTTTACGTGCTTCCAGTCTTCCTTGTTGGTTGATTGAAGGTTTGAAGCCGTCGATCGAGGAGATGGCGACAGTCACTCATTGTCGGCCGTCGCTGTTGCAGAAGCTGGATGTTGGCGCGCCTTCTTCTCGACACGGTCACCAGACGAAACGGGCTCTTGATGTGCGCCAGCTAATGCTTCCCGTCCGCGACACCATGTCAGAAACTATCATCGCAAGTCGAGCGCAATTACATGCTGCCAAACCCCGAAAGCGCGACAACTCGCGGGAGCTTCACACAACACACCTGCCCCACTCGCTACTCCAGCCAGACTCCCTCTGCTCAGCCCGCGCTCCACGCGGCAGAGTTAACACTACTAAAGATCCTACACACTTTGATTCTTCACACGACCTATCGATGTAATCGTTCGATAGCAGTTTTCCCTAGGCAAGACCCAGCGTAAAAATACAAATAATATTTACGAAACAAACCAACATAAGTATATATATATATATATACAAACAGCAAAACAATTACAATACACAAAGAGACAGAAATGTCATATCTTGAGGTAACAAAACAAGGAAAAAATTATAGTACAATAGATGGAATTAGGAGGATATGCATTTCCAGCGTTACATGTTGTCCCTAGCGTAAGTTAGTTTAAGTTAGATTAAGTAGTGTGTAAGCCTAGGGACCGATGACCTCAGCAGTTTGGCCCCAAAGGAACTTACCACCAAAAATTTACATGCTGAACCACACCTCATGCTGCTCAGTTGATACCTGTTCCTGTTTACAGTATGATTCCAGCGACGGTGATGGCTGAGTCACTTCCAGTGGGAAGCAGAGGCAGCCTATCTGGAGACTTGGGAGCGCTGCTGGAGTCCAGGGAGGCTGCTGACGTCACGCTGGAGGTATCTGGGTCCAGGCTGTCTGCTCACAAGGCCATCCTCGCAGCCCGTAGTCCTGTGTTCAGAGCCGAGCTGCGGGATGTTACAACGGATAGCGGCAGCCTCACCATACGGATCTCCAACATGAAGGAGGAAGTCTTGAGGCAGCTGCTCTGCTTTATGTACACAGACCAGGTGCCACGCCTCCGTACTTACGTGGCTCATATCCTAGTGGCAGCAGACAGGTATAACATTCCACTCCTCAAAGAACTGTGTGAAGACACGTTGGCCAAAAACATCACGACAGCCAACGCTTCAACAATAGCGGTCATTGCGGTGAAGTGCTCTTGCGCCAAACTGAAGGAGGTCATCATCAACTTCATAAGGGCTCACAATGAAGTGTTGGCCACGAGTGGCTGGGAGAATGCGATCCTGAGGCACCCCAGAGCAGTAGCAGAGATCTGTCGCCTCCTGGTAGCCAAACCGTCAAAAAAGGGGTAGGCACTTTACTGCGTCAGTACGTGTCCGGGCTTTTTGTAGTGCGCGCTCGTGCTTGTGTGTGTGTGTGTGTGTGTGTGTGTATGTGAGTGAGTGAGTGTGCATGCATATACGTGTGTGCCCGTGTTAGCAGGGGTGTGCATGTGTGTTGTGTGTTGTGTGTGTGTGTGTGTGTGTGTGTGTGTGTATGTGTCTATGTGAGTGAGTGAGTGTGCATGCATATACGTGTGTGCCCGTGTTAGCAGGGGTGTGCATGTGTGTTGTGTGTTGTGTGTGTGTGTGTGTGTCTATGTGAGTGAGTGAGTGTGCATGCATATACGTGTGTGCCCGTGTTAGCAAGGGTGTGCATGTGTGTTGTGTGTGTGTGTGTGTGTCTACACATAATTCACACTTTCTCACGATTAGCGTCTGCATGCGTGCACACACAGGTCTGTGTGTGTGTGTGTGTGTGTGTGTGTGTGTGTGTATGTGTGTATTTGTCGATATCATTTACGTTTTCTCATGATTATCGGGTGCCTTTACTGTCCACCTTACTACTGAATCACATGGCACAGTGGTAACACACTGCACACACTGTACAGTGAATCAGATCCTGTGCTGAACACCAAGATGCAGATTTTCTCTGGTTTCACTGAACAACTTAAAAATGGTTCAAATGGCTGTGAGCGCTATGGAACTTAACATCTGAGGTCATCAGTCCCCTAGAACTTAGAACTACTTAAACCTAACTAACCTAAGGAAATCACACACATCCATGCCCGAGGCAGGATTAGCACCTGCGACCGTAGCAGTCGCGCGGTTCCAGACTGAAGCACCTAGAACCGCTCGGCCACCGCGGCCGGTTGAAAATGTCAGTATGGCTGTATGGCTCCATTAAGAAGTAGACGGCCAGTTTCCTTTCCCATCTGTCCTCAACCCTAGTTTCTCCCTCGACTCTACATCTGTTTTGTAAGACAGCTTACGGTGTGTGGCGGAGGCTCATTTCGCTACATCTGTCTTTTACCCCCCTCCTGGTCCATTCTCGGACTGTGCGCAGGACGAATGTCGGTAAACTCAGGTATGAGCTTTGGTTTTCTCGTTGTCATCATTTAATGAGGTGTGTCTGGCAGTCAACAAAATTTTTCTTCTTTATCTTCTCGAATTTTTAACAAGGAACCCATCCATGGTGCACAACGCCTCTGATTTACCACCTGCCAATGGAGCTTGGAGAGTGTCTTTGTAACTTACACTGCAGGAAATACTGAAACCAGCCACAAGTTTTCTTGAAATGATTTTATTACACCATTACTAGTTTCGGGCCTGAGCCCATCGTCAGATGGCAGCGTTGGCTCCTTGCAAAGTTTTACATTTGTGTCTTCCTGAAATTCCCTCCTATGCATATTATAAGACAGAGCTTTGGTTTTCTTTTACAATCCATACTCATCCATGAACTGAACTAAGCACAAGTTTTTCATCGAGACAAGGCTATTGTCAGGAGTGCCCCAAGGAAGTGTGACAGGACCGCTGCTATTCTCTACTTACATAAATGGGTCGGCGGACAGCGTAGCAGCACTCTGCAGCTGTTTGCTGACGATGCTGTAGTGTACGGTAAGATGTCGTTGAGTGACTGCAGGAGGATACAAGATGACCTATACAAAATTTCTAGTTGGTGTGATCAATGGTGTTGTAGTTCTGAATATTGAAAAATATAAGTTAATGGCGATGATTAGGAAAAACAATCCCGTAATGTTCGAATACAGTGTTAGTAGTGTTCTGCCTGACACATTCAAGTCGATTAAACATCTACGTTTAACGTTGCAAAGCGATAAGAAGTGGAATGAGCGTGTTAGGATTGTAGCGGGGAAGGCGAATGGTCGGATTCGGTCTATTGGGCTGTTGCGGTGGAGGAGACCAGACAGCGAGGTCATCGGTCTCATCGGATTAGGGAAGGACGGGGAAGGAAGTCGGCCGTGCCCTTTCAAAGGAACCATCCCGGCATTTGCCTGGAGCGATTTAGGGAAATCACGGAAAACCTAAATCAGGATGCCCGGACGCGGGATTGAACCGTCGTCCTTCCGAATGCGAGTCCAGTGTGTTAACCACTGCGCAACCTCGTTCGGTAATTCGGTCTATTCGGAGAATTTTAGGAAGTATGGTTCATCTGTAAAGGAGACCACGTATAGAACACCAGTACAATCCATTGTTGAGTGTTGTTCGAGTGTTTTGGATGCATACCAGTTCAGATTAAAGGAAGACATCGTACTAATTTGGAAGCGGTCGGCGTGACTTTTTACTGGTAGGTTCGAATAACAAGCAAGTATTATGGAGATCCTTCGGGAACTCAGATTGGAATCACTTGAGGGAAAGCGACATTCTTTTCAAGGAAACTATTAACGAAATTTAGGTAATGGGTATTTGTGGCTGGCTGTAGAGCGATTGTACTGCTGTCAACGTACATTGCGTGTAAGGACCACGAATATAAGATTAGAGAGGTTGGGGTCGTACGGGAGCACACAGACAGTTTTTCCCTCGCTTAATTTTCGAGTGGAACAGAGAATGAAATGACTGGTAGTGGTAGAGCAACGCATGGCAGGTTGCAGAGTGTGTGTGTCGATGTATATGTGGACATAAAAAAGCAGTATCTGCAATCTTCAGTCCTCTTGTTGGTATCTCAGCTCCCTCTGCTGATAAACACTACCTGCAGTCTGCTAACTGATAGTAGCGTACTTTTTTCGACAAATACGGTAGAATTAAATCTGGTAAAAACTGACGTACACTGCTGGCCACCGTAAATGCAACACCAAGAAAGACAAGAGGTAGCACAACAAAATTTATTTTGTAGATAACATGTTGACCAAGTATCAAATGATTACGTTTACAGACGTCTGTGACATGTGGTTCCTGCCAGAATCAGTAGCCAGAGTAGCCGCCATTGTTGGAGATCACCGCTGCCACACGTCGCGGCATTGAGTCAAAGAGACGTTGGATGTGTTCCTGGGGTACAGCAACCCAAGCAGCTTCCACACGTTGCCAAAGACCATCTGATGTGGCAGCTGGGGATGTAATCTGGGTCACTCATTGAGCAACCATGGACCACATGTTTTCTATCGGCGAAAGATCCGGAGAGCGAGCCGGCCAGGGAAGCAATTCAATCTGGTTATTGACAAAGAACCTTTGGACAATGCGTGCCACGTGTGGTCGCGCATTATCCTGTTGAAATATGGCTGTGGCCGAGCCCTGAAGGTAAGGAAGGACAACTGGCTCCAGCACCTCGGATATGTAGCGCCGGCTATTTAAAGTACCGGCAATGCGTACTAGAGGCGTGCGAGAGTAATATCCAATACCGCCCCGTACCATAATACCCGGTGCAAGACCAGTGTGGCGGCGCATAATGCATTTGTCCAGCATCCTCTCTCCACGGTGTCTCCACACTCGAATCCGACCATCGTGGTGCTGCAGACAGAAGCGTGCCTCGTCAGTAAAGACAACGTCATTCCATTCTGCCGTCCACATCCGTCTGTCAACACACCATTGGCGACGGAGACGTCTGTGGTTCTGCGTCAATGGTAGACGAAGCAATGGACGTCTTGCGGACAGACCACTCTGCTGTAAACGGCGTCGAATGGTACGCGCAGACACTGGATGATGCGTTACAGACGCAATGTGCTGTGCTATGGTTCGGGATGTCACTGAGCGATCCGTCACTGCCATGCGCACAATTTGCCTATCAGCACGTGCAGTGGTGCACCGAGGTGAATGCGATCGACCACGTCGGTCCGTCGTACCCTCCTGCATCCAACGGTCACATATCCGCATTACAGTTGTTTGGTTTCGTCCAACACAACTAGCGATTTCTCTGTATGATAATCCACAATCTCGGTAAGCCACTATCCTTCCTGTGTCGAACTCGGATACTTGATCAAAAGATGTTCGCTGTTGTCTACGAGGCATAACTGATCGTCTTGTGAAACAACCACAAGGTAAACACACATGCCGAACGTACACTCGTCGAAATCGCCAAGCCTTAAATGGCGCTATGAGGTGGCGCCACAGGCGCGCGTGATGTGCGTCTGCGCTGAAATTCTAATCAGTTACATATCTCATCGCTGCAAACTCATGGTGTAAATTTCACTTGATTCGGATGCTTCCTTCAGGGTGTTGCATTTACGGTGGCCAGCAGTGTATATTGTATCTTGGAAGTTAACGTCAAAATCAATCCTTTGTACAACTCACAAAGAAGCAGCGTTGGTAATTCTCGCTGAAAATGTCATAATTTTTTCAGTGTTCATACATAATACATGAAATAATTATTGGCTGCTTAGCTCAAAACTAAATTTGTTCGCGTTACAACTGGAAAGATTTGATACTCACTTGCAACGCGATATCTTACGCAAATGGCATATGAAAACTTCTGAAATCTGAGATACTTTAATCTGCAAGTTACTTTCAGTCTAATTATTCTAAACGGTCAATCTCGGTAGCTTATATAAATATTCGATATGTCATTACCATTACATGTTATTTACCGAAGGAAAAAACAGCCATCCAAGACACGCTCCTAGAAATTTCTAGAACGATAGCTTTGCACATACTTGCACGGACTGACTGCGCAGACTGCTTTGCATAAGCAGCAGTATCTGTTCCACAACAATTTCAACACCGTTCGTGGGTACTGAAGCGGTACAGAGCACAAGTTTCTCACTGCAAGCTCTTTACTGCAGTATAACAAACGATGTCAGACAGAAATCTAAATATCTCTTCCAGTTGTTAATTTAAAGCCAAATTTTCCCACAAGAGAGAAAGACTTAATTGATAAAATCAAATTAGTTAGAATCATTTACTCCGATAAGCACGAAAGCTACAGTTTTTAAACTGATCTGTTGTAGACTTTCACTTTCGAATGTGGCGATTCAAATCCGCCTGTACGGCCCCTTAAATTATTATAATTGCAAATATGAAAACTGCTACAGCGTTACTATATACGTTATACGAAATGGACACAAACATTTTTCATTATAACTTTAAAAATGCTGAAAATAGTTACCCAAGATTCTCAAGAGTTTGTTTCCGTCCTCATTTACACATACTGTTAAAATTTTAGGTTTGTAGCTTTCGCATTTTGGCGGAATTCAAAATTACGAAAAAACACGATTTTCTCATAAATTATTAATTTTATTGGCTTCAAGTTCTAGAAACTTTGCTTTGAAATTCGTTGGTTATATTACATTATTTTGTAATGTATGTTTATTACTTCAAATGGTTCAAATTGTTCTGAGCACTATGCGACTTAACTTCTGAGGTCATCAGTCGCCTAGAACTTAGAACTAATTAAACCTAACTAACCTAAGGACATCACACACATCCATGCCCGAGGCAGGATTCGAACCTGCGACCGCAGCGATCACGCGGTTCCAGACTGAAGCGCCTTTAACCGCACGGCCACACCGGCCGGCTTGTTTACTACTAATAATTCTGACATGGTACTGTGCAACTATTAACCGTTAACACCGAGGCACTTGAACACATGCTCCTGCAAGACAGAGGGGGGGGGGGGAATCCCCACTCTCAGCGCGTGAGGTGAATTAGCATATCGTCGTCACGCTACTTCCACGCACTTGCCTCCCCTAGTTGCCGGCCGTTTTATGAACTTGCTTTGCATTTATTTAAGAAATAGTAAGCGTATTTTCTCTTAACACGTACACTTCAGCTTTAGCAAAACTTGCTTTATTCCACACTTATAAAACACAGAATACAGCGTGGTTTTGCGAAACTCGGCTCATATGTACGTAGCGGTCTGTTCAAAACTCGCTTTATGCTACTTAGTTTGCGAAAGATGTTAGCAGTACTGCTGGGGCTTGTCATAATTTTTTAATGTGCGATAGATGTCAGAAAAAGTTCTTTTTGGACTGTGTTACGGCACTCCAGAAATAACTGTTTGACTTGGCGATAGATGGCAGCGCAATTACCGTGTGCACCATCAAGCTGGCGGTCGGCGTCGTGGCTGATGGGAGCGCCCATTAGCCACCGCGCTGGGTGTCTGTCGCAGGTGGCATTCAACTGCGTTTGTCGAGGATAGCTGTTATGAGAGTTGGTTGTCAGCGCCATTTCGTGGAAGTTAAGTCTAGAAGACAGGAGTTGGGTTAAATAGTGAATACGGAAGGTGATGGTAAAGTGAAAAACGTGGTCGGCGTAAAAGAAGAGAAACGGAGCAGTCTAACATCCGCAAAGCATGATCATCTCCATATTAAAAGCCAAATACTGTGCCTCATATTGATTGCTGGCACGCTGAAATAAGTGCGGCAAGCAACCATGGAGGTAAAGACTGTGACGCAGGCAAACTCTCATACTGACTCCTCATATTTCAGTAATCTATTACATTCTTCAGGAGATAAAAGCAAGCAAGATGCATTCCTTCTGTCATACATGGGCGTCTCAGCACCAGCTAGATATCCTGTAGATCCCACTGAAGCAAATGCTTCTAAACCCGTGCCTATCGAGTATAAGATAAAACGTTAAGGTGAACCCCAAGTATCAGTTTGTGCTAATACATTTTCAAAAAATAGCAGCTATATAGTTCGATCACTTAGCCTGGATTGCTTGGCACTATCATGAACATGGGACTGAACTACAGGAATGAAGAGGTGGCTCAAGAGCAACTCAAGCCGGCTTAGTTATGATCCAATAGGTGGAAGAGTACATTCTGGAGTATGAGTGTGGAGAGTGTCATTATAGAAAGAGGAAAATGAGTAGGTCTTGCTTGCCCCAAACATTAAATAAAAATATAATGTGGGAAATTTTTTGCAAAGAACAAAGACAAGCAGGCAATAAATGCTGTTCTGTGTCGAAATTTAAGACAGTGCGCTGTAAGTATTCTAATCTCGGATACTGTAACCCTCACAGTGACACTTGTCCTAAATTCAAGGAGCGCAAACTGAAAATAAAGGTCGCAGAAACCTAAGAATGCCAGGAAGAGTGTAAAACTAACATGCACTTGTATAAAGCCCTTGCCAAGAAGTTCCACAGCATCATGAACAAATACTCTGAAGACATTGTAAAAATTGCCTTTACTTGTAAAAAATAACCTGTTTCAGTACCATTTTGGTCACAGAGTGTCTGGACATTTTGTTTTGATCCACCTACCGCTTTGACATAAGACCCAAATTTCTTAGGATTTTCTGCCAAGTCTGTACACAGAACTTTACTTTCGAATTCATTGAACGCCTGTCGCATAGCCCTCCTCACACTACATTTCGCTTCGCGTAATTGTTGTTTGTCTGCAAGGCTTTGGCTATGTTTATGTTTGCTGCGAAGTTCCCTTGGCTTCCGCAGCAGTTTTCTAACTCGGTTGTTGTACCACGGTGGCTCTTTTCCGTCTCTTACGATCTTGCTTGGCACATACTAATCTAACACATATTGTACGATGGTTTTGAACTTTGTCCACTGATCCTCAACACTATCTGTACTTGAGACAAAACTTTTGTGTTGAGCCATCAGGTACTCTGAAATCTGCTTTTTGTCACTTTTGCTAAACAGAAAAATCTTCCTACCTCTTTTAATATTTCTATTTACGGCTGAAATCATCGATGCAGTAACCGCTCTATGATCGCTGATTCCCTGTTCTGCATTAACTGTTTCAAATAGTTCTGGTCTGTTTGTCACCAGAAGATCTAATATGTTATCGCCACGAGTCGGTTCTCAGTTTAACTGCTTAAGGTAGTTTTCAGATAAAGCACTTAAAAAAATTTCACTGGATTCTTTGTCCCTGCCACCCGTTATGAACGCCTGAGTCTCCCAGTCTATATCCGGCATATTAAAATCTCCACCCAGAACTATAACATGGTGCTGAAATCTACTCGAAATATTTTCCAAATCTCCTTCAGGTGTTCAGCCACAACAGCTGCTGATCCAGGGGACCTATGGAGACATCCAATTTCCATGTCTGAGCCTGCTTTAACCGTGACATTTACCCAAATTATTTCACATTTCGGATCTCCGTCAATTTCCTTCGATACTATTGCACTTCTTATCGCTATAAACACGTCTCCCCCTTCACTGTCCAGCCTGTCTCTGCGGTATACATTCCAATCTGAGTTTAGAATATCATTACTGTTTACATCTGGTTTCAGCCAACTTTCTGTCCCTAGTACTATGAGGGCATTCTGACCGTTTATTCATGAGAGCAGTTCTGGGACCTTTCTATAGACGCTCCTGCAGTTTACTATTAGCAGATTAATATTGTTATTTCCTGTTGAATTTTGCCTGCTCCTACGTTGCCGCGTCTCAGGAGGCGTCTTGTCGGGCCTAGGGAGGGAATTCTCTTACCTAAAAAACCCACTTGTGAACTCCACACGTACTCCGCTACCCTTGTAGCCGCTTCCTGCGTGTAGTGCATGCCTGACCTATTCAGGGGGACCCTACATTTCTCCACCCGACAGCGGAGGTCGAGAAATGTGCACCCCAGATCTCCGCAGAATCGTCTGAGCCTCTGGTTTAAGCCTTCCACTCGGCTCCAAACCACAGGACAGCGATCGGTTCTGGGAACGATACTACAAATAGTTAGCTCAGATTCCACCCTGCGAGAGAGGCTTTCCGCCTTCACCAACTCCGCCAACCGCTTGTACGAACGGAGGATGACCTCTGAACCCAGACGGCAGGAGTCATTGGTGCCGACATGAGCTACAATTTCCAGTCAGGTGCACCCAGTGCTCTCTATCGCCGCCGGGGCCTCCTCCACATCTCGGATGAGACCCCCCGGCAAGCAGACACAGTGAACACTGGCCTTCTTCCCCGACCTTTCCGCTATTTCCCTAAGGGGCTCCATCACCCGCCTAACGTTGGAGCTCCCAATCACTAATAAACCCCTCCTCCCGTGTGCCTGTTCGGACCTTGCTGAAGGAGCGGCCACATGTCCACTCACAGGCAGAGCGGGCGATGCCACACGGCCAGTCTCCACATTGACCCTCCGCCTCGTGCGCCGCGAACGCCGCTGAACCCGCCACTCCCCTTGGGGAGAGGGTGGCCCAACCGCGCCCTGTACCCGTGGAGATGTCTCGACAGCAGGGACAGTGGGTGAAGCATGTAACACCAGGGGTGTACCTTGCGACGCACCAGACTCCCCACTGCCGCTACACTCCGAGGCAGCAGCCTGAAGACGGTTGACTGCGGCCATCAACACGTTCAGCTGTTCGCGAACAGTGGCCAGCTCCTCCTGCGTCCGTACACAGCAGTCACACATCCTATCCATCCTAAGAAATCAATTTACTGTAGAGAGTTAATCAACTGTTAACTAGACTGCTAATTCACTAATGGCGGCTGATAGTTGACTGAACTGTGGCTACTAGACACTTCTTGTAGAAAACAATGAAAATAGCACTACCTGTCTCTGGACTGTATTCAAAACAAACACTAGCACTACTGGCACTATGGCTGACTAAAGGGACTCTCTCTCACTGTATTCAAAACAACACGAAATCTATGGAACACTATTACTAGCACTCGACAATTAAAGCTTCCTAATTGCAAAAACACACGGAAGAGGAAGTGACAAGTAAGAAAAATACAGTTAATACTTAAATTAACGTAGCTCGCTGCACAGCAGACGTGACGCAGACGGCGGTTACGACGACACTGTCCATGTTGCAAATGCATGAGATAAGCTAGTTAAGGAATAAATAAATAAGTTAATTAGCTTAGGAGAAGCATATGTTTTGAAAACATAAAACTAGAAGTTTAACTCTTGTATTATCTTTTCTCAAAAAATTCCACTAAATAAATTAAATAAATTATTAACTGTATTTTTCTTACTTGTCAATTCCTCTTTAAACCATCAAATAAAATTTAAAAAAATCAAAGATAAAGGTAAAAAGCTCTTTCAAGCCAAGTATATCAATTTATCATAACGAAATCGTGGTAAATTACCTCGAACACAAATAGAACGAAAAGATATAATAGCAAGCTTAATAAAAATATAAAAGATGGGTTCCTTATCATTCTTAAGCAATCAGCAAGTTTCTGGAACGTCATACTCTCTCCTAGTTGTGAGAAGTATGAAAATCATGACAGCTCGCAGAGAATTTATGAGAATGAAGAGACCCCTGAAGTTGCGTAGAAGAGAAAAAAATGTTATTTTGAATCTTTAGTGTGAAAAAATAGGAAATTAATATTCACATATCACTTATCTAATTTGAGCATAAAACATGTTTTGAAAATGAAAATTGTTTTTCTAGAGTTGATAAACTAGCTAAAATTTTATGTATATGTATAAGAATAACTTAAAACATATTCAGAACTGTAAGAAATTTGCTAATTGTAAAAACAAATTCCCACTGAACCTGCGTGTTAATCAAATAACTGTGTGTCCTGTAAAATTCTTTTTTTTATATAAAGCGACTTTCGCAAAAATGGTCCTCATTTGTTTACCGCAATCGCTTATTGTGCCAAGCAGCAGGGTTGTTCATAGTCTACGTTGCATGGTGGATTCCCCTGTAACTGGCTGTTTAAGTTAGCTGAAATGTCTGCAGCGAGGTAACTGCATGCCACCTCCAACAGGACCCTGCCTAGCAAAGCACTGTGTTCTTCAAACAAAACTTCATCGTGACGACAAATTTACTCTTTTAATATTACATTTACTGACGCTGAGAGTAAGCTGCCTGATCTTGCACCAGTTGTCCATCCTGTGCAGGTCTTCCTTCATTTCGCTACAGTTTTCTGCCATTGCAGCCTCGCTGTACACAGCGTCAAAGTCTGCAAACAGACTTGTGGTGCTTCCTATCTTGTCTAACACATAATTTATGCACTGTTCAGTCACATTAATGTAACCATATGTCAGAAGCGTGAATAACCGCTTTTTCCAGTGCAGGATGCTACGGAACGTTGAGAAAGAGAGTCAGTGAGGTTCTGGAAGATACCAACAGGGATGTGGAGCCACACTGACCCTACTGCCGTGGTCAGCTGTGCTAGGTTTCTCGATTGAGGATTCATGGCGGGAGCAGCCTGATCGAGGTGATCCCACAGATTCTCAATTTGGGTTCAAATCCACGGACTTTAGTGGCCAGAGGCGTACTGTGAACTCATTATAGTGATCTTTAGAGCACACACATACACTGCAAGCTGTGTAATATGATGCATTGTCCTGCTCGTAGATGCCATCATGCCGAAGAAACGCAAAGTGCGTGTATGGCTGGACATAGTCGGTAAGGATAGGTGCATGCTTGTGTCGATCCTCTGTGCCTTCCAGAATGACGAGATCAATGAGCGAATGCCATGAAAACTTTGCACAGATCGTAACACTCTGAGAAAGGGTTCGCTTTCAGACTTTTCTCGCCCGACACGCATGAAACAACTGCAAACACATAAATCCCAATCAGTTATACATAGCTGGTATAAACTAATACTTACAAAAACGAAATATTAATCACATGTCACAGCATATCATACCAGTGTGGGAGTCCATATAATTACTGCTCACCGAGCGAGGTGGCGCAGTGGTTAGACACTGGACTCGCATTCGGGAGGACGACGGTTCAATCCCGCGTCCGGCCAACCTGATTTAGGTTTTCCGTGATATCTCTAAATCGCTCCAGGCAAATGCCAGGATGGTTCCTTTGAAAAGGCACGGCCGACTTCCTTCCCTATCCTTCCCTAATCCGATGAGACTGATGACCTCGCTGTCTGGTCTCCTTCCCCAAACAACCCAACCCCCAATTACTGCTCCAACTGAACCGTTAAATGTCAGAATAAAACAGGGATCCTTGCGCAAAAGGTGGTGTATTGACCTTGAAATTGCATTTATAACTGATCATTAGCTAAATACAAACATACAAAATATAGAGAACCATTGATGGCTATTATGAAGAACAAACTGAAGCATACACGTAACTGATGCTGCTTCGTGCATTCAGTGTTAAACCTTACTACAGTGTGTTTCACAATATATTGACTCTAGGCATACGCACAGAATAAAAATTTTACTGTAAAATTACAAGTCAGTTCTACAATACTATAATGGTAAAAGAAAACAATAACTTCTCAGAAGCAGTTGTGTAAAAATGTGTAATGTAAAAAGATACAGAATGATTTTTAGGTGTTTCTAATAAATTAGGAAGGTGTGAATGATATAGTTACATGAAATAAAAGTAATTACACCTAAGTTATATAACAAGTCCAGTACATTATTTATTCCTTACCACAAATTATAGGTATGTAAGGGAAATTGCAGCCTTTGATGCTGTACTCCTAAGTAATCACTGGCTTCTGAAACTTACAAGGCCGGGTCTGCATTTTCTCTGATAGAGCATTGTCTTGGTGTGTAATGACAACAGAAACCCAGCATTAGTAGTCACATGCCACTTTGGTGTGCGTAACAAGATCGGTGTTGAGCTCCCCCCAGTGAGTGGTCAGGCACTGCTGCACTGGGGATAAGTAGTATAAATAAATTGACAGAATTTGTAGTTAATGGTTGAAAGTGTTATGTCACATCGTAGAAGAAATGTGTTACAGTAATTCAGTTATTTCATGGATAGGATTAATTGTGAGATTTATGGTTCTAATAATTTCGTGTTTGGGGATCAGGAACTGTCATGGAGAGACATACTGATAGTAACAATCAAATGAAAAGGCTTCCATGATCACTGATTACCTGTTTAATTATTGTGAAAAAGCAATGTAGCAATTGTTACTTCAATGTGAATGTGAAACAAGCGTAACTGTTAACATACCACTGAATGAGCTTAGGCATTGTTAGGGTAGTGTGTTATGTGCCAAAGTGACAATAAAACAAAGTAATTTATCTTATACTGTTACTATTTCAGAGTGATATTTTTCATTATTTAACTGAATACAATTTCATAGGTGTTTGAGATACGTTTTCATATTAGGCACGTGGTGTGGTTTATTTCGTAACGAAGCATGTTCTCTATGTAAAGCTCTCATGCTTGAGTCTGATAGCCTCAAATTAATATAAAAATAAATAGAAAAAAACGTTTAATAACGAGAAGGAGCTTTACAGGTACCGCACAACATCTTTTCTCGTCAAGAATCAAAACATAACTGCTTTTGGATACAGATGTGCAAACATTACAACTACTGTAAATGAAAGATATCATTCATTTTATCCTGCATGTTACTGACGGGAAAGGAGAACATACAATGTGTTCGTTACGTTATAAGTGATCTCCAACTTTTTTAAACATTTCTTCACATACAAATTTAACTTAATGACAATATTTCCTAGTATTGTATTAAGTGATATCATCAATTTTCTCTTATTGGTAAAATGGCTTATGTAGATCAGCACATCATTACACAAATCTTTCATATCGTGTGGCAGCCTTATGTGGTTTTTACCTTCGATGATGATTCTTCCGAATACAATTTCGTGTGATTAGTCACAATCTTAGGCTGATATTTGTGAATCAGTGACTGTCATGGAGAGACATATTGACAGTAGCACGCAAATTAAAACGCATCCATGATCACTGCTTACCTGTTTAATTAGTGTGAAAAAGCAGTGTAGCAATTGTTACTTCAATGTGAAATTGAGACAAGTATAGCTGTTAATAACCCCTCCCCCTTCTTTTGCTGCATTGTCTACTTAATTCCCATGAGTACTGTGATGAAAACAGATGTTGTATGCTACTTATGTGTGACAAATGTATTGTGCTCTTTACATGACACTTCAGCAATTGTTGTTTGTTTGTATTTTGCATGTGAATTATTTCTCCAAACTTCTGCAGGGCGTGATATCTATTACTCTTATGTAGTTCAGTTGCCACTTCCGTTTCTAACACTAAGCATTGCAATTTGGTACCAACCCACTGCTTTGTGAAATATTAGACATTTAATGTTAAATTTGGTGGAGACTATTATTTTTAGATATACCAGCAGTTTTTTCATCTTAGCACTTGCTTCATTGTCTCCTACCTATTACAGAGCTTGATTTTTACTGTGGTTGTAGGACTGAGTTGTAAGTTTCATTGCCATGCTTATATGAATGAGTTTTAACTTTTGCTGTTTCATACCAGCGTTGTATACCATCGTTCCAATTCATACTGGGAAATCGGCATTTTATGTTAGATACAATATTTTTATGCTGATATTTTAATAGTTTTATAGTTTAGCTTCACATACTTGTTCTTGTGTTTAAGTCTGTTTCTTTACTCAAGATTTTTTCTGAGTATTTAAGAATATTGAAAATTTCTTTTTCGTCAAGTAAATTCATCCCTTTTCCTTCATTGACTTAACATAACATATCCATTTGATCACACATTTTATTAAGTGAGCACTTGTGAGTCCTTAAATGAGAACATAGAGCTGATGCATTGCTTTGGTAAGAGTGTTTCTTCTACATGTTTGCAGTTTTCTACCTGCTTGACCAACATAAAAATTATCACTCGGCAGACATTTGATTCTGTCAACATGATGTTGCAATTTTAAACTACAGTTGTTGTGAGTCTGACTATTTTTGGATTATTGGCTGCATTTTTCTAAAACTCTTCCAAGATTTATCCACCTATCAACTAAAATTAGTAATACAATCATACTATAAAGTAATGTGCTGTGATGTATTTAATTCGTCTTTAGTTTTGTCATTTGTTAGTGGTAATATAATTAATCTCTCTAACACTGAGTGAAAGACATCTTGTCATTATGTAGTGACAAGAGGTTTCATGCGTAATAATATCAGCTGTTGTGTTTTCGAAATATACTGAAGTGATGTTCTGCTTATATTTTTGAAATTTTCAAATTTAGGTTTTAATCTCTCCATTTGCTTCATTTTGCACGGTAAATCATTAAACAATTTACATAATTTATGTGTCATTTGTATCCCCTTTCAAAGGAATAATAGTGTAGGTTACACATCTTTTGCAGTATATTAAGCTGTTTTTTTAATTTCTGACTTACTGGTTAGGATTTTACGTTCCAATGTGATCCATTAATGTATTGGCAAGAGGGCAATCAAGGCCAGATCTTGAAGTTGGTTATACACTCCTGGAAATTAAAATAAGAACACCGTGAATTCATTGTCCCAGGAAGGGGAAACTTTATTGACACATTCCTGGGGTCAGATACATCACATGATCACACTGACAGAACCACAGGCACATAAACACAGGCAACAGAGCATGCACAATGTTGGCACTAGTACAGTGTATATCCACCTTTCGCAGCAATGCAGGCTGCTATTCTCCCATGGAGACGATCGTAGAGATGCTGGATGTAGTCCTGTGGAACGGCTTGCCATGCCATTTCCACCTGGCGCCTCAGTTGGACCAGCGTTCGTGCTGGACGTGCAGACCGCGTGAGACGACGCTTCATCCAGTCCCAAACATGCTCAATGGGGGACAGATCCGGAGATCTTGCTGGCCAGGGTAGTTGACTTACACCTTCTAGAGCACGTTGGGTGGCACGGGATACATGCGGACGTGCATTGTCCTGTTGGAACAGCAAGTTCCCTTGCTGGTCTAGGAATGGTAGAACGATGGGTTCGATGACGGTTTGGATGCACCGTGCACTATTCAGTGTCCCCTCGACGATCACCAGTGGTGTACGGCCAGTGTAGGAGATCGCTCCCCACACCATGATGCCGGGTGTTGGCCCTGTGTGCCTCGGTCGTATGCAGTCCTGATTGTGGCGCTCACCTGCACGGCGCCAAACTCGCATACGACCATCATTGGCACCAAGGCAGAAGCGATTCTCATCGCTGAAGACGACACGTCTCCATTCGTCCCTCCATTCACGCCTGTCGCGACACCACTGGAGGCGGGCTGCACGATGTTGGGGCGTGAGCGGAAGACGGCCTAACGGTGTGCGGGACCGTAGCCCAGCTTCATGGAGACGGTTGCGAATGGTCCTCGCCGATACCCCAGGAGCAACAGTGTCCCTAATTTGCTGGGAAGTGGCGGTGCGGTCCCCTACGGCACTGCGTAGGATCCTACGGTCTTGGCGTGCATCCGTGCGTCGCTGCGGTCCGGTCCCAGGTCGACGGGTACGTGCACCTTCCGCCGACCACTGGCGACAACATCGATGTACTGTGGAGACCTCACGCCCCACGTGTTGAGCAATTCGACGGTACGTCCACCCGGCCTCCCGCATGCCCACTATACGCCCTCGCTCAAAGTCCGTCAACTGCACATACGGTTCACGTCCACGCTGTCGCGGCATGCTACCAGTGTTAAAGACTGCGATGGAGCTCCGTATGCCACGACAAACTGGCTGACACTGACGGCGGCGGTGCACAAATGCTGCGCAGCTAGTGCCATTCGACGGCCAACACCGCGGTTCCTGGTGTGTCCGCTGTGCCGTGCGTGTGATCATTGCTTGTACAGCCCTCTCGCAGTGTCCGGAGCAAGTATGGTGGGTCTGACACACCGGTGTCAATGTGTTCTTTTTTCCATTTCCAGGAGTGTAGATACCTCAATTAAATACAAAATAATTATTGGATAAAACGATGGGTTTATTATATTAGTTCCATGACTTTCAGGAGTGTTCATCTTTTACACTGAAATAAATTTTTCAGGTCAGTGGATCTTTGGATTGAGAAATTAGTGTAGATATGTGCAACCACAACGGAGGGGTATCTGTTGAGAGGCCAGACAAACGTGCAGCTCCTGAAGAGGGGCAGCAGCCTTTTCAGTAGTTGCAGAGGCAACAGTCTGGATGATTGACTCATCTGGCCTTGTAACATTAACCAAAACGGCCTTGCTGTGCTGGTACTGCGAACAGCTGAAAGCAAGGGGAAACTACAGCCGTAATTTTTCTCGAAGGCATGCAGCTTTTCTGTACGGTTAAATTATGATGGTGGCCTCTTGGTTAAAATATTCCAGAGGTAAAATAGTCCCCCATTCGGATCTCTGGATGGGGAATCTGCAGGAGGACGTTGTTATCAGGAGAAAGAAAACTGGCGTTTTACAGATCGGAACATGGAATGTCAGATCTCTTAACCGAGCAGGTACGTTAGAAAATTTCAAAAGGGAAATGGATAGGTTAAAGCTAGATATAGTGGGAATTAGTGAAGTTCGGTGGCAGGAGGAACAAGACTTCTGGTCAGGTGAAAACAGGGTTATAAATACAAAATAAAATAGAGGTAGGTAATGCAGGAGTAGGTTATATCATAATAATGAAATATAATAATAAAATAAGAAATATAATAATAAAATAATAAATAATAAAATAAATATAATAACAAAATATTATAATAATGAATAAAAAATAGAAGTGCAGGTAAACTACTACGAACAGCATAGTGAACACATTATTGTACCAAAGATAGACACGAATCCCACACCTACCACAGTAGTAAAGGTTTGTATGCCAACCAGCTCCACAGATGACGAAGAGATTGAAGAAATGTATGATGAGATGAAAGAAATTATTGAGATAGTGAAGGGAGACGAAAATTTAATAGGCATGGGGGACTGGAGTTCGACAGTAGGAAAAGGAAGAGAAGGAAAAGTAGTAGGTGAATATGGAATAGGGGTAAGGAATGCAAGAGGAAGCAGCCTGGTAGAATTTTGCAAAGAGTATAACTTAATCATAGCTAACACTTAGTTTAAGAATCATGAAAGAAGGTTATATATGTGGAAGAGGCCTGGAGACGCTGGAAGGTTTCAGATAGATTATATAATGGTAAGACAGAGATTCAGGAACCACGTTTTAGATTGTAAGACATTTACAGTGGCAGATGTGTACTCTGACCAAATCTATTGGTTATGAACAGAAGATTAAAAGTGAAGAAACTGCAGAAAGGTGGGAATTTAAGTAAAGAACCAGAGGTTGTAGAGAGCTTCAAAGAGAGAGCTTTAGGGAACAACAGAAGAACATGAAAAGAAATACAGTAGAAGAAGAATGAGTAACTGTGAGAGATGAAATACTGAAGGCAGCAGGAAGTGCAAAATGGATAAGCGGGGATGGCTACAGGACAAATGTAAGGATGTAGAGACATATATCACTAGGGGTAAGATGGATACTGCCTACAGGAAAATTAAAAAGACCTTTGGAGAACAGAGAACCTCTTGCATGACTATCAAGAGCTCAGATGGAAAACCAGTTCTAAGCAAAGAAGGGAAAGCAGAAAGGTGGAAGGAGTATATAGAGGGTCTAGACAAGGTTGACAACATTCCTTTAGAGCTACTGTGGTCTTGGGAGAGCCAGTCCTGACAAAACTCTACCATCTGGTAAGCAAGGCGTATGAGACAGACGAAATATCCACAGATTTTAAGAAGAATATAATAATTGCAATCCCAAAGAAAGCAGCTGTTGACAGATGTGAAAATTACCGAACTATCAGTCATGGCTGTAAAATACTAACGCGAATTCCGTACAGACGAATGGAAAAACTGGTAGAAGCCAATCTCGGGGAAGGTCAGTTTGGGTTCCGTAGAAATGATGGAACACGTGAGGCAATACTGACTGTACGACTTGTCTCAAAAGATAGATTAAGGAAAGGCAAACCCACGTTTCTGGCATTTGTAGACTTAGAGAAAGCTTTTGACAGTGTGGGCTGGAATACTCTCTTTCAATTCTGAGGGTGGCAGGGGTCAAATACAGGGAGCGAAAGCCTATTTACAATTTGTACAGAAAACAGACGGCAATTATAGGAGTCGGGGGTCACAAATGGCAAGCAGTGGTTGAGAAGGGACTAACACAGGGCTGTATCCTGTTATTCCATCTGTTTATTCCAGCTGTACATTGAGCAAGCAGTAAAGGAAACAAAAGAAAAATTTGGAGTAGTAATTAAAATCCATGGAGAAGAAATAGAAACTTTGAGGTTTGCGGACGACATTGTAATTCTGTCAGAGACAGCAAAGGACCTGGAAAAGCAGTTGGACGGAATGGACAGTGACTTGAAAGGAGGATATAAGATGAACATCAACAAAAGCAAAACGAGGATAGTGGAACGTAGTCGAAATAAATCAGGTGATGCTGAGGGAATTAGGTTAGGAAATGAGACAAAATAGTAGATGGGTTTTTGCTATTTTGGGGAGCAAAATAATTGATGATAGGCGAAGCAGAGAGAATATAAAATGTAGACTGGCAATGGCAAGGAAAGACTTTCTGAAGAAGAAAAATTTGTTAACATCGAGAAAATATTTAAGTGTCAGGAAGTCTTTTCTGAAAGTATTTGTATGGACTGTAACCATGTATGGAAGTGAAACATCGACGACAAATAGTTTACACAAGAAGAGAATAGAAGCTTTCGAAATGTGGTGCTACAGAAGAATGCTGAAAATTAGATGGGTAGATCACATAACTAATGAGGAGGTATTGGATAGAATTGGGGAGAAGAGGAATTTGTGGTACAACTTGACTAGAGGAAGGGATCAGTTGGTAGGACACGTTCTGAGGCATCAAGGAATCATAAATTTAGCATTGGAGGGAAGCACGGGGGGTAAAAATCATAGAGGGAGACCAAGGCCTGAATTTATAAAACAGATTCAGAAAGATGTAGGTTGCAGTAGTTACTCGGAGATGAAGAAGCTTGCACAGGAAGAGCAGCACAGAGAGCTGCATCAAACCAGTCTCTGGACGGAAGAGCACAACAACAACACGTTCTAGATATCAGACATTTTACAAAAATGGTTCAAATACCTCTGAGCACTATGGGACTTAACTTCTGAGGTCATCAGTCCCCTAGAATGTAGAACTACTTAAACCTAACTAACCTAAGGACATCACACACATCCATGCCGGAGGCAGGATTCGAACTTGCGATCGTAGTGGTCGCACGGTTCCAGACTGTAGCGCCTAGAACCGTTCGGCCAGTCCGGCCGGCAGACATTTTACATTAGATATAGTGTTTTTACGCTGGTATTTCTGTACTTTTTATATTTTAGCTTCACACAGTTTTTCTTTTTATTTTATCAAGAGAAAATTATATGATATCCTTTTCTGTCAGTTATATACAGGATAAAGTTTAGCTGTTATTCTTGATAAGAAAGAGTGTTCTTACTGCTATTTTAAGAAATATGCAATAACTGTCTGCCTAGATCTGAAGATGGTAGTATGATTACTGAAACCGATTATAAAAAATAGAGGTTATTATTTGTGACCTCATAAAAAGGTTTATCTTCTCAAATCTTTGATAAGAAAAGATGTAGCATGTCATTCATTCATTATGACTGTTTTTAGGTAAATCTCAAACTTGTTATGTGACGTATCTGTAATTACTTTGTGTTCATATTACCGCTTGAATTATTCTGCCATCTTACTACGACATTTGTTATACTCAACACGTTTATGTTACGTAGTAATTAATGCCATGTTGCACATCAGCATACATGTTATGGTTCCCCCTGAAAAAGTACTAGATATTACACTTCTAATATCTCATAATATATGGGGACACTGATATTATTATATTTTTGGCTGTTTTTCATATGGGCACCTTCTTTGTCGTCTCCAGCCTATTGGAGGGTCTGATGTTTGGCATTCTGGTTATGTGACTCAGCTAAGGTGTTATTATTTTCTTTTTCCATTATACTCTTGTACAACGGGCTTGTAGTTATATGGTAAAGTTTTTATTCTGTCTCCATGCCTAGAGTCAATATATTGTGAAGCACTTTGTAATAACGTTTAACACTGAATGCATGAAGCAGTATTAGAGATGTGTATGCTTCAGTTTGTTCTCTATAACAAACTTCAATTATTCTACACGTTTTGTATGTTTACATTTAGGTGATGATCAGTCATAACTGCGATTTCAAATCAAAGCTAACACACCACTTTTTGTTACGAGGATACCTATTTTCTTCTATAGATATTTAGCAGTTCAGATTGGGCAGTAATAGTATAGATTGGTATACTGACATGAAATACTGTGCCCATTGATTAATATTTTAGCTTTTGTATTAAATCATACCAACTTTGTATATTTTATTATACTTTATGTATTTCTGGTTGATCCATCTTTGTTTTGATATGTTCATGTATCATGATGATGTTGTAAAATGAAACTCGTAATGATGATAACGAACAGTTAAACAGCTTTGTGTTATGCATTTCAAGAAATATACATTTTCGTTGTTTAGAGCAAATTATGAAATAATTCACAAGTTGAAATGGGTGGATTAGAAGAGCACTTAAATATGTGACACAATGCGAAACACAGGACGCATGTCCGAGAAGGACAGCACTTCTAATCACTCTCTGGCACCCAAATTCATGTTTTTCTTGCATTCTCTCAATCACTTAACTCAAATACCACGATGGTTCCCTTCTATAGGACACAGACGATTTTCTTATTCAACCTTTTACAATCTGATCTGAAGCTTTGCCTCTAATGTCACCAGGACGTAAAACCCAAATCTTCCTTCCTCTACATTTGAAGCTAGCAGACTCTCAAATAAGCACCACATCGGTGACTACTACAGGATCAGATTATACACTCCTGGAAATGGAAAAAAGAACACATTGACACCGGTGTGTCAGACCCACCATACTTGCTCCGGACACTGCGAGAGGGCTGTACAAGCAATGATCACACGCACAGCACAGCGGACACACCAGGAACCGCGGTGTTGGCCGTCGAATGGCGCTAGCTGCGCAGCATTTGTGCACCGCCGCCGTCAGTGTCAGCCAGTTTGCCGTGGCATACGGAGCTCCATCGCAGTCTTTAACACTGGTAGCATGCCGCGACAGCGTGGACGTGAACCGTATGTGCAGTTGACGGACTTTGAGCGAGGGCGTATAGTGGGCATGCGGGAGGCCGGGTGGACGTACCGCCGAATTGCTCAACACGTGGGGCGTGAGGTCTCCACAGTACATCGATGTTGTCGCTAGTGGTCGGCGGAAGGTGCACGTGCCCGTCGACCTGGGACCGGACCGCAGTGACGCACGGATGCACGCCAAGACCGTAGGATCCTACGCAGTGCCGTAGGGGACCGCACCGCCACTTCCCAGCAAATTAGGGACACTGTTGCTCCTGGGGTATCGGCGAGGACCATTCGCAACCGTCTCCATGAAGCTGGGCTACGGTCCCGCACACCGTTAGGCGGTCTTCCGCTCACGCCCCAACATCGTGCAGCCCGCCTCCAGTGGTGTCGCGATAGGCGTGAATGGAGGGACGAATGGAGACGTGTCGTCTTCAGCGATGAGAGTCGCTTCTGCCTTGGTGCCAATGATGGTCGTATGCGTGTTTGGCGACGTGCAGGTGAGCGCCACAGTCAGGACTGCATACGACCGAGGCACACAGTGCCAACACCCGGCATCATGGTGTGGGGAGCGATCTCCTACACTGGCCGTACACCACTGGTGATCGTCGAGGGGACACTGAATAGTGCACGGTACATCCAAACCATCATCGAACCCATCGTTCTACCATTCCTAGACCGACAAGGGAACTTGCTGTTCCAACAGGACAATGCACGTCCGCATGTATCCCGAGCCACCCAACGTGCTCTAGAAGGTGTAAGTCAACTACCCTGGCCAGCAAGATCTCCGGATCTGTCCCCCATTGAGCATGTTTGGGGCTGGATGAAGCGTCGTCTCACGCGGTCTGCACGTCCAGCACGAACGCTGGTCCAACTGAGGCGCCAGGTGGAAATGGCATGGCAAGCCGTTCCACAGGACTACATCCAGCATCTCTACGATCGTCTCCATGGGCGAATAGCAGCCTGCATTGCTGCGAAAGGTGGATATACACTGTACTAGTGCCGACATTGTGCATGCTCTGTTGCCTGTGTCTATGTGCCTGTGGTTCTGTCAGTGTGATCATGTGATGTATCTGACCCCAGGAATGTGTCAATAAAGTTTCCCCTTCCTGGGACAATGAATTCACGGTGTTCTTATTTCAATTTCCAGGAGTGTATTTAATATCTTCATAAAAATGTGAAGGTCTTGAGGAATATTTGACTAATATAAACCACAGCATTATATAGGACGGTCAAAAAAATTCGCGTAGTAGATTGCCTGGGAGCCCCATGTGGCAGATTCAGGCGCATAAATGGAAACGTTTTTGCCAACTTTTCTTTGAGAAGAATGACAGCGGTTTGTTAAATATGTACCTGATATGTCTAGTTGACTGAAATAGATGTGTGTAGTGTGGAGTCATGATGATGAGAAAAGGGAGAGGGTGAAAACCAGTGCCAGCACGTAGCCTATTCGTCTCAGATAACATCAAGTGAGCTACCGAATCTAAGATCCCTATTCGACAGACAAATCGCCGTCAACTGTGTCATGTGTGTCCACTCCATGAATTTAATCAGGTTGTCGGCCCAATGTCTGGTGATCAGGAATTTTATGGCAGCACTCCTCCCCTTTGTCAGAAAGGTAACAGAGTTGGCATGGCGAAGCAATTACCCATCCACTACCAGCCATGTCTATCGTTGTTTAACTTTGGTGAGGCAAAGATATTGGCTTGTACAGGGTGATGAACTGTCGACAGAAACGAAACTAATATCGGATGTGCCTCAAAAAACTGTAAGAGGGCCTGTTCTCAATGTATATAAACGAGTTATCCGATAGAATCGAGAGAGCCATAAGCTCTTCCCCTGATGATGCACTTCTGTAAGGAAAGTATCGATGTTGGACGATCGTAAACATTTTCATATAGAGTTGGACAAAATTTACGCATGGTTAGATAATTGGTAGTTCTAGTGTTGGTAAGTGTCAGGTGAAGCCTACAGCAAAAAGAAAGAACTTACATTATCTAATTAAAAGATTCATGGTGAACATGGAGAGCACACAACGTTTTATAAGCATTTAGGGGTAATACTTAGAAACAATATGGCATGGGACGATCATAAAAGCAGTACTAGAGAAGGTGAATGGAAGACTTAGATTTATTGGAAGGTTTCTGGCAACATGTGATGCATCTGTAAAGACAACTTCATAAGAGATGATAGTGTGACTAACGCTATTATACTTTTCCAATGTCTGGAGCCCTTATCAGCCAGTGGTTAGCATACTGGACTCGCAATCGGGAGGTCGACGGTTCAAACCCACATCTGGCCATCCAGATTTAGGTTTTCTGTGATTTCCCTAAATCGCTTAAGTCACATATTGGGATGGTTCTTTTGAAAAAGCACAGCCGGTTTTTTTCTCCATCCTCATGCTCCTTCGGTAATGACCTCGTTGTCAGCGGGATGTTAAACACTAAAGGGGACAGCCTATTTCCTTCTCTATTCTTGTGTTCCACCTCTAGTGACCTCATTGTCAATGGGACGTTCAACACTAATCTCCTACTCCACCTCTTTATCAAGTAGGCATGCAACAGACATCAAACGAATTCAGAGATGTACTTCTAGGATCGTAAAAACTTAGTACAGCCCTATGAACATGTAGTAGAAGTGCTTGGGGAACTTACTTAGGAGTTATTACAGGAACGGTATCATAGTCCTTGTAAGACTCCGTTGTGTAAATTTAGAGAAACTCTGTTCAAAGAAAACTGCCCCATGATTATGCTGTGTACCTCACACAGGATTCATGAGAATAAGATAGGAAAGTTAGTGTAGATACAGAGGCATATAGACTAATTTTTTCGACACAAAGTACATGAATGAGACAGCAAAGAAACTTGGTAATAACTTTTCCCATACAATAGAGCCAGAAGGTAAACAGTTAAAAATAGTAATTATTATATTAGTATTTTTATTTAAGAAAGTGCTGCAAATTACATGGAAGGAAACTCACACAGACATCCAAGTATTTTTTTGCTATTTCTCTGCTTAAAAACTACAAAGCAGACTCACTACTGATACTACTCTTCGGTCATGTAAGTACAATTACCACGCTCATTGTAAAATGTGTTCAGGTAAGTGACGCCTTGATCTGGGGGAGAAGTATGAAATCGTGCAGCTGTAGAAGGAGAAAAAAGTGTTAGAGCCTGGGATGGTGCTGGTAACAGCCTGACTTTACACTTATCATTGTGACACAAATTAGTCTGTGCAATGGAAGTTGTCAAAAAACCTAGTCTGTGCAACTATAGTTGCCAAAAAACCTCGGCAACTTTTAAGTCGCAGTAAATAAAGGCAATCAAGACACAAACGAATTAAAATCATTAGCTGCCAGGCAGCACTGATGTGGCACTGATTTACATCATTGGGACAAGTTGAAAATTTGTGCTCGACCAGGATTTGAATCCAGGTCTTTTGCTTACTAGATGGATGCGCTGACCACTATGCCATCTGAACACAGTGGCGCCAGTAACGCACAGACTACCCTATCATGCTTTAGTCAGAATCAGATTCTCGGCTTCTACCACACACTACAGATGTAGTGCCCTGCTCTTTAGCCTCATTACTCGCATTTCAACTTGCCCATTGATATAAATCAATGCCCACTGGCAGCTAATGTCTTTAATTCCTTTGTGTCTTGATTCACAGTGGCTGCAGGATCAGAACCGTGTCTGTTCTTTTGCACATGTCCGAAAGAACAGACTCTACATACATAAACTAAAAGCAAGTCGTAGCACCATAAAATTCACACATAAATATGATAATGGCACCACTACGGTTACAAACTTAACTTTAGTTCCTCCCTGAATGAGCCCCATACAAACTTTTTTTTTTTGCAACAAAGTTGTGGTTCGCTTCAAGGAAAACTGCTTTGAAAAACGCAATCCATTTAAAAAAAATGAACACACCACAATTTGACTGTATTGTCTATTTAATTACGACCTAGGTTTCAGTCTTTTATGCCATATTCAAGTGATTAAATTTATGCCATTAACATACGTTGCAGAACATCAAGCTCAGAATTGGCCATAAATTAAGAAAATATTGGCTCCGCACGAAATGCCAGATGTAAAAATCACCATCCCGTAAAAAGATTCGATAATGATGAGATTTTACAAGGTGATGATTTAATATCTGAATTTTCGTTGGGAACCGATATTTTCTTAATTTATGGCCAATTCTGAACTTGATGTTCTGCAACGTATGTTAATGGCTTAAATTCAATCACTTGAAAATGGCATAAAAAACTGAAACCTAGGTCGTAATTAAGAAAATATTGGCTCCGCACGAAATGCCAGATGTAAAAATCACCATTCTGTAAAAAAATCCGATAATGATGAGATTTTACAAGGTGATGATTTTACATCTGAATTTTCGTTGGGAACCAATATTTTCTTAATTTATGGCAAATTTTGAGATTGATGTTCTGCAACATACGTTAGTGACATAAACTCAATCACTTGTAAATGGTATAAAAGACCGAAACCTAGGTCGTAGTTAAATAAAGAACAATACAGTTAAATGGCGGAGAGAAATTAAGAGCCGGCTGGGGTGGCCAAGTGGTTCTAGGCGCTACAGTCTGGAACTGCGCGGCTGCTACGGTCGCAGGTTCGAATCCTGCCTTGGGCATGGATGTGTGTGATGTCCTTAGGTTAGTTAGGTTTAAGTAGTTCTAACTTCTAGGGGACTGATGACCTCAGAAGTTTAGTCCCATAGTGCTCAGAGCCATTTGAACCATTTGAACCAGTTAATTTAAAAATTATTGTATGACTTTTGCTCAGCAACATCAAGAACTGTTTACAATCAATTTACGTATAATAAGCTTTCCAAAGTCACTGTTGCTCTTTGTACATACCAGGTGATCAAAAAGTCAGTATAAATTTGAAAACTGAATAAATAACGGAATAATGTAGATAGAGAGGTACAAATTGACACACATGCTTGGAATGACGTGGGGTTTTATTAGAA
The DNA here is from genome assembly GCF_023864275.1 of Schistocerca cancellata. Classification (NCBI taxonomy): domain Eukaryota; kingdom Metazoa; phylum Arthropoda; class Insecta; order Orthoptera; family Acrididae; genus Schistocerca; species Schistocerca cancellata. Next base: position 1,052,491,686 of record NC_064627.1, on the reverse strand, counting down.
CTAAGAAAAATACAAAAGTTCAAAAAATGTCCGACAGATGGCGCGTCATCTGATCAGAATAGCAATAATTAGCATAACAAAGTAAGACAAAGCATAGATGATGTTTTACAGGAAATGCTCAATATGTCCACCACCATGCCTCAACAATAGCTGTAGTCGAGGAATAATGTTGTGAACAGCACTGTAAAGCATGTCCGGAGTTATGGCAAGGCATTGGCGTCGGAGGTTGTCTTTCAGCATCCATAGAGATGTCCGTCGATCACGATACACTTACGACTTCAGGTAACCTCAAAGCCAATAATCGCACAGACTGAGGTCTGTGGGCCTGGGAGGCCAAGCATGACGAAGTGGCTGCTGAGCACACGATCATCACCAAACGACGCGCGCAAGAGATCTTTCATGCGTCTAGCAAATTGGGGTGGTTCCAATAAAACCCCAAGTCCTTTCAAGCATGCGTGTGAATTTTTACCTCTCCATCCCCATTATTCCGTGGTTTATTAAGTTTTCAAATTTATACTGACTTTTTGATCACCCGGTATTTATGAATTCGTCGAAAATTCCGTCCATGAATGGGAACCCGCTATGATCGTGTTACGTACTGCAGGTTATTGACAAGATTCCGCACAACTCTACACAACAATGCTGCCACGTACTGTTGGCAACTGACAGAAGAATCTGCGAGAGATTGCATAGCAGCACAAGTGACTGTGCCACACGCCAGGCGTTTACGTCTAAATGCGCTAGCAGGCAGGTTCTTGACCCGCCTCACTGGTGGCTTAATAGTACATCTGCCTTTTTAATGAGACTGCGTTCACACAGACATTGCTTGTGAAACTGCGTGGTTTGTCCAAAATCGTTAGGAGTGTCCACGTGAGGGCTGCTAATGCTATGATGTGATCTATTGGCTTGGTGCTCTTTATTTTGATACGGCAGATTTCAGAACCCTATCTGTAGGCGGTACTTTATGTGCACTTCGGTCGTCACAGTGCAGAACAGTCACCATCGCCAGACGCGGAGCAACGGAGAGGGTGCCTGGAGGAGGACCTGGCGGCGCTGCTGGAGTCGGGGGAGGCGGCGGACGTGTCGCTGAGGGTGGGCAGGAGAGGCGGCCGGCTGGCGGTGCACCGGGCGCTGCTGGTGGCGCGCTGCCCCGCGCTCGCCGCCGTGCTGCGCGTCAAGGGCGTGCGGCCCGCCGTCTTCGCGGAAGTCATGCGCTTCGTCTACACGGGGAAGGCGGCGCTGCAGGTGGACTCGGCAGGTAGACACGGAAAAATTGTCTTCGGGAGCCATATAGCGATCGGATATAATACCGGCTGGTTATAATTAAACTTCCCCTATTTAACACTTTGTAACACGGAAACCTACAATACTGGCCATCAAAATTGCTACACCAAGAAGAAATGCAAATGATAAACTGGTATTCATTGAACAAATATATTATACTAGAACTGACATGTGATTACACTTTCACGCAATTTGGGTGCATAGATCCTGAGAAATCAGTACCCAGAACAACCACCTCTGGCCATAATAACGGCCTTGATACGCCTGGGCATTGAGTCAAACAGAGCTAGGATGGCGTGTACAGGTACAGCTGCCCATGCAGCTTCAACACGATACCACAGTTCATCAAGAGTAGTGACTGGCGTATTGTGACGAACCAGTTGCTCAGCCACCAATGACCAGACATTTTCAGTTGGTGAGAGATCTGGAGAATGTGCTGCCAGGGCAGTAGTCGAACATTTACTGTATCCAGAAAGGCCCGTAGTAAAGGTCCTGCAACATGCGGTTGTGCATTATCCTGTTGAAATGTAGAGTTTCGCAGGGATCGAATGAAGGGTAGAGCCACGGGTGGTAACACATCTGAAATGTAACGTCCACTATTCAAAGAGCCGTCAGTGCGAACAAGAGGTGACCGAGACGTGTAACCAATGGCACCCCATACCATCACGCCGGGTGATACGCCAGTATGGCAATGAGGAATACACACTTCCAATGTGCGTTCACCGCGATGTCGCCAAACACGGATGCGACCATCGTGATGCTGTAAACAGAACCTGGATTCATCCGAAATAATGACGTTTTGCCATTCGTGCACCCAGGTTCGTCGTTGAGTACACCATCGCAGGCGCTCCTGTCTGTGATGCAGCGTCAAGGGTAACCGCAGCCATGGTCTCCAAGCTGATAGTCCATGCTGCCGCAAACGTCGTCGAACTGTTCGTGCAGAAGGTTGTTGTCTTGCAAACGTCCTCATCTGTTGACTCAGGGATCGAGGCGTGGCTGCACGATCCGTTACAGCCATGCAGATAAGATGCCTGTCATCTCGACTGCTAGTGATACGAGGCCGTTGGGATCCAGCCGGGCGTTTCGTATTTTCTTCCTGAACCCACCGATTCTATATTCTGTGATATGCTTCGCCAGCGTGTCATATCCGCCCTACAGGAGAGAGACGCACTGAACTCAACAGTTTTCATGCAAGATGGGGCCACATCGCACATCGCTCGTGTAGGTCATCTGCTTCTCCGAAACACATTTTGAAACGATCGAATTATCAGCCGATCGTTTCCAAATGCTTGGCCGACACGATCACCTGGTCCCACCCCCTGTGATTTCTGGTTGTGAGACTACCTGAAGGACAGAGGAACATTCACACATGTGCTGATGTGAAGCGAAGCATATCAAGAGAGGCAGACAGCATACCTGAGGACATGCTTCATTCTGTTGTGCAGAATGCAATCCCGTGCTTTCCATCATATTCAGCCCCTTTTGTAGCAGTAGTGGTACCGGTATGTAATGGTATGATGTACCGTAGGAGCAAATTAAAAGTGTTTCAGTTGAATTGATTCTCCGTTATTTCTCTTCGTACGTCCTTGACATTCATGCTACCCTGTTTGCTCCTCGTACAATAATACACTACTGGCCATTGAAATTGCTACACCACGAAGATGACGTGCTACAGACGCGAAATTTAACCGACGGGAAGAAGATGTTGTAATATGCAAATGATTAGCTTTTCATAGCATTCACACAAGGTTGGCACCGGTGGCGACTCCTACAACGTACTGATATGAGGAAAGTTTCCAACCGATTTCTCATACACAAACAGCAGTTGACCGGCCGTTGCCTGGTGAAACGTTGTTGTGATGCCTCGTGTAAGGAGGAGAAATGCGTACCATCACGTTTCCGACTTTGATAAAGGTCTGATTGTAGCCTATCGCGATTGCGGTATATCGTATCGCCACATTGCTGCTCGCGTTGGTCGAGATCCAATGACTGTTAGCAGAATATGGAATCGGTGGGTTCAGGTGGGTAATACGGAACGCCCTGCTGGATCCCAACCGCCTCGTATCACTAGCAGTCGAAATGACAGGCATCTTATCCGCATGGCTGTAACGGGTCGTGCAGCCACGTCTCGATCCCTGAGTCAACAGATGGGGACGTTTGCAAGACAACAACCATCTGCACGAACAGTTCGACGATGTTTGCAGCAGCATGGACTATCAGCTCGGAGACCATGGCTGCAGTTACCCTTGACGCTGCATCACATCACAGACAGGAGCGCTTGCGATGGTGTACTCAACGGCGAACCTGGGTGCACGAATGGCAAAACATCATTTTTTCGGATGAATCCAGGTTCTGTTTACAGCATCATGATGGTCGTATCCATGTTTGGCGACATCGCCATGAACGCACATTGAAAGCGTGTATTCGTCATCACCATACCGGCGTATCATCCGGCGTGATGGTATGAGATGCCATTGGTTACTCGTCTCGGTCACCTCTTGTTCGCACTGACGGCACTTTGAACAATGATCCCTGCGAAACCCTACATTTCAGCAGGATAATGCATGACCGCATGTTGCAGGTCTTGTACGGGACTTTCTGAATACAGAAAATGTTCGACTGCTGCCCTGGCAGCACATTCTCCAGATCTCTCACCAATTGAAAACGTCTGGTCAATGGTGGCCGAGCAACTGGCTCATCACAATACGCCAGTCACTACTCTTGATGAACTGTGGTATCGTGTTGAAGCTGCATGGGTAGCTGTACCTGTACTCGCCATCCAAGCTCTGTTTGACTCAATGCCCAGGCGTATCAAGGCCGTTATTACAGCCAGAAGTGGTTGTTCTGGGTACTGATTTCTCAGGATCTATGCACCCAAATTGCCTGAAAATGTAATCACATGTCAGTTTTAGTATAATATATTTGTCCAATGAATACCCGTTTATCATCTGCATTTCTTCTTGGTGTAGCAATTTTAGTGGCCAGTAGTGTACTTTTACAAACTTCTAGGACTTGTAGAGGAAAGTGAGTACATAATATTTTGAAAACATGTTTCCTAGGTAGGTTTGCAATATGTTGTCATGGTGGGTGGGGAGGGGTGGAGGGCGGCTTACGTTGGACTGGCTGATGTAATTTGACGTGCTATCCCACCTCTCACACCTGGTTAGAGCCTCATTCAGCTGTCTCTGTGTGTTAGATGTGGTGTGGAGTGTTGGTGGTGGTATGAATGTAGTTTTTGGTCATCCAAAACATACCAGAGAGTGCTGGGAGCAAGAGTCATTGCACAGGCAATTGCTCGTGTGCTCATTCACTGTTTCTCTTCTACATGGTGCAGTATGGCTCTTCCAATTTGAGTGTGCGGCATTTCCTAGGAGCACCACTGTCACCCCTGCTGACGGTGAAGGTACCACTTTCTCGAAGCCTTTGCATAATTGTGGTGAAAAGGGTATTTGATGGATTTGGACATTGTGTATAATGATCCTGACAAAGGAGACAAGCAGGCTTTCCATTACGGTGAGCTTCGCCATACAGAAGGATCATGTCGGCAGATTCTGCACACACGCACTCAGCCACGTTGCTTTAATACTCAGAGACACATGAATGAGGCTCAAACCAGGTGAGAGCGGTAGGATAGATATCAGTTGACATCAGCCAATCTGATGTGAGCCACCCACCATCATGATTGCCCTGTACATACCCTGCTGCATACCACATCTGTGCAATGGCATTATCATGGAAACTGTATGTTTCCAGACATAGGATTCTATTCAAAATATTATGTACTCACTCCCCTTTACAGGTCCGAGAAGTTTGTAATGGAAAATGCTGAACACCCTGTGTACTGTACTCTGTCGTAATGTTTTCCATCTTTTACACCAGCACTTGAAATGAATAGATGTGGTGCTTTAGAAATGAGTGAGTGTCATGGTAATAAGTACGAAAATATTCCCTTGGCAAAGAACGCTTTTTCGTGTCGTACCAACCAATCCTTTCCATCAAGTGTAATAGATCCCAGTAACAAAAATTACCTTGTTGCAGTCACACTATGAGGAATCTGAGTGCAACTTCATCTGTGCAAATTCCCCCCCCCCCCTCCCCAATTTAGGAGTGACGAAATGCCAGACTGGCATGTCTTATGTCTTTTCCATAACTGATTTAAAACCATTACCATCTGAATTCTGTTCCCATAAATTAATAATAAGTAACATCACTGATTTTCAGGCTTAAGCCATCTACTTTCATATTAATTCTTGCTCTTTCCTAGAGGCTGTCTCACATTTAATATTCTCTTTGGGTAACTACCGAGGCTCGACATAGATGCCCATACCAGTCACTTGGTGTCCAGTCTGGCCTCACTGGGAGTTGCAGTTCGTCTTTCAGAGAAAAGAGCGAGGGGATGAGGTGAAGCGACCATTGTGGTAGGTACCGGATGATGGTCCAGGCATTCTTCAGCATGGGCGTCTGAGAATAGCAGTCCCATTCATTTTTGCGCAGTGAACCCTGCACAATGTGAGGTCCAAGCCTACATTCACATAAGTCGAATAATGTAGCATTTTGAACACCTGCACATACGCAGAATCTTAGTTTTTACAAATACATTTCAAAGGAACTTCGTCTGCTGCCAAAGACTTGCTTCTTAGACCACTGTGCAAGGGAAAGTCATTAACCGATAGTGATATCAGAGTCCCATGTTAACTGATGGAGCTGCACTGTAGACAGGAATTCTTCTCTATTTGAGAAGCAATGGGCCGAGTTTGTGGCACTGCTTTACGTGGCGTGTCTTGCCTAAAAAGATGTAAAAGAGCTCCTCATCAGAAAATCTTAAAATATAGCAGACAAGGGGGAGTCTGGACGATAGTTTCTGGGAAATGCGGACAATTAGATGAGTGTACTAGCTGAAGTGTAACTTAGATGAGGAATGAGAGTAATCCAGAATTGTATAAGAACTGCGTATGTAGGAGTGAAACGATTGCTTAACGTTGTAAAACTTTTGCGAGACTGTTTTCTTGATAAGAAATGTATCATTGACAGCCTTTTGCAGAACCTTTCCCATTGGCGCACAGGAACTGCGCTTGTAGTTAGATGAAAGAACTCTGTGCTGGTTCAGAAGACACTTCCCCTGGGGAACGTGAAGAGCACTCTGGCTAGAAACACAGAACGAGATACTTGGGCTGAGTGCACAAGAGAGAGGAAAAAGTCAGCGGGAATTGCCAAGGTACATCCCAGCAATTGGTAGCTGGTGTGTTGCAGTCTGCAGCATGCTACAACCCTCACAACTCTCAACACTACTGTGTTCTCAAGGTAATGAGAAATCGCAGCTTGGGTGAGAATGGTATGAGAATTACTGAGAGTTTATAGGCAAGATTTTAGGCTCAAGTATATTCCGTAAATCTTATGCTTTTTCTGAGTGACTGAAAGCTCGTTTGCATCTCGATCAGTAATGTTATTTGCACGTGGTAGTCCTTCATTCTTCTGATGGATTCAGGCAATCACTTTGTATCCACACGGGTTTGTCTTTCTGTAACTCGTTCATATATTACCGTTTTATATCATTTACCTAAACTGTCCAGTCTTTCCTTGGACATTCAAGTATAATGTCCCATGATAATAGCTGTCAATTACGTATTATCTGCATTTCTTAAGATTGAATGGAACCTGTAATAATTTCTTATTCATGTCTATTTTAACACCTAACTTTGTAATAAACGGGGATTAATGTGAACCATTGTTTCATTTAATAGTTCTTTGAGTACTCTGTTTCGTTGCCTTTTGTGTGTTGCAACACCACCATATCTTTCTTTCCCTCTCTCTGTCTATCTCCTCCTTTCCCCTTCCTCTATCCACTTATTCCTGCCATTAACTCATCTCCTCCTGCTCCTCCTCTCTTCTCAGCTGTGCCCATTCACAAGTTTAGCCTCTGCAAGGCATACTGATACAACCTGCTCAACATACCTCCTCCCCTCCCGCCTCTCTCTTTCTATCCAACCCCTCCCTGCCTTCTCCCACTACCCATCTCCTGTCCCCTTTCTCTTTTCACCCTTGTCCATCTGTATGTGTATCCCTTACAAATCAAATAAATAGACCAGGCTGATACTACTCCAACACAACATACCTGTTGTACAGAGCAGATTGAAAACCGGTTTTTGGTCTCTGACATATCTTATGTATAGGCTGCAAAGCAAAGTAGGTCGATAAGGCAGAACAATACTACGCCCATATGACACAACTGTTGTACATGGTAACCTACAGAGCAATATATATATAATAAAAAATGTTTTGCATCACCTCTGTTCCGAGAGTTCTGAAACCTGTACAGAAAACTGGAACTGAGATCAACATAAACATCATTTCATCCCTTTTTTTTTTTTTTTGCTCTTGGAAATCACACATTGCATGTTGTACCACCGTACAGCGAGACCTTCACAGGTGTTGGTCAAGATTACTGTACACACCGGTACCTCTAATATCCAGTAGCACGTCCCCTTGCATTGATGCATGCCTATATTCGTCGTGGCATACTATCCAGAAGTTCATCATGGCACTGTTGGTCCAGATTGTCCCGCTCCTCAACGGCGATTCAGCATAGATCCCTCAGAGTAGTTGGTGGGTCACGTCATCAATAAACAGCTCTTTTCAATCTATCCCAAGCACGTTCCGTAGGGTTCATGTCTGGAGAACATGCTGGCCACTCCAGTCGAGCGATGTCTTTATCCTGAAGGAAGCCATTCACAAGATGCGCACGATGAAGGCACGAATTGTCATTTATGAAGACGAATGCCTTGCCAATATGCTGCCGACAAAATTGAAATGTAGCCTTGTACGGATATTTCAATATAGCTGCGATAATTTAGTTGCTGTCTTCATCGGCAGGGGAGGTGCTCGCTGCAGCTGAGAGGTTTTCCCTGCCAGAGCTTGCAGATCGGAGCGAGCAGCTACTGATGGAGGGCCTGAGTATAGAAACGGCTGCAGCAGCGGCCGTTGTGGCTGTCGCAAATTCGCGGCCAGCCCTCACTAGTGCGGCTGTAGAGTTAATCAGCAGACGCGCCCCGCAAGTGTTGGGGACGGACGGCTGGAGGGCGGCCCTGCGGGACCACACAGAGGTTGCTGTGCGGATCTGCAGCCTCGTCTCTGCTGCTGCTGCTGCTGCTCCTGCTGCTCCTGCGGCAGTCTCTCCGGATATAAGGTCAGATTTGTTTGTACTAGGTCTTCTGACTTCGCCACGAATTCTTCTCCTGCGCCAATCTCTTCACCCGCAGTTGTTTGTTGTGTAAGTAGGCTGTTTATATTTTCTTATTGGCAACTATGTAAGTAGGCTGTTTATATTTTCTTATTGGCAACGTTACGTAGCGCTCTGTATGAAAATCACTGGCTGTGCTGTGTGCAGCCTGTGGCTAGTTTGCATTGTTGTCTGCCATTGTAGTGTTGGGCAGCGGCAGCTGGATGTGAACAGCGCGTAGCGTTGCGCAGTTGGAGGTGAGCCGCCAGCAGTGGTGGATGTGGGGAGAGAGATGGAGTTTTGTAATTTGTCATGAACTGCTATATATAGTATGACTATTAAGGTAAATACATTGTTTGTTCTCTATTAAAGTCTTTCATTTGCTAACTATGCCTATCAGTAGTTAGTCCCTTCATTAGTTTGAATCTGTTATTTAGCTGGCAGTAGTGGCGCTCGCTGTATTGCAGTAGTTCGAGTAACGGAGATTTTCGGTGAGGTAAGTGATTTGTGAAAGGTATAGTTTAATGTTAATCACGGCCATTCCTTTGTACGGATTTCTGAAAGTCAGATTGCGTTGCGCTAAAAATATTGTGTGTCAGGTTAAGCACAGTCTTGTATAAATTGTTGAAAGGGGACGTTTCAGTTGTTTTGATTACAATATCTGTCTTTCTCTGCAATTTTCGTTCTCTACAACTCTCTCTAGTACTGTGCAAGATTCACTGATGTCTTAACAAGGGTATGTCGTCATCCTGTCCCTCCCACTAGCTGGAATTTCCCACATATTCATTTCCTCATGAATTCTGCAGAGAATTCAAATCTTACCGTCAGCATCTTTCTTTCAAGGATTAGCCAGATGCATATTCTGTACGCACAAACAAAATCATTCCTATATTTCAGTATCTCTTTTTCCACTCGGCTTGTAGTTGAGGACACTCTGGAGAATTCTGTGACATGGCACTTCATGACGTATTGTCTCCAGTTTTCATGGTACTTCTGAATTTTTTCATTATTGTAAAAAACGTTTAATTCTGCTCTAATAACTTCATTGTTAATAAAGTCTCTTCTTGTGCAGCCCTTCGTCCTCCTCTAAAACCACATCTCTGCTGTTTGAGTTCTATTTTATCCTTTTTCTGAGGTAACCAAACTTATACAGAATTCGTGAGGAAGTGAATACGTAGGAAATTATAACTACTAGAAGGGACAAGATGATGGTAGACCTGTTAAAACACCAGTGAAAAATTTACATGGTACTAGATTGAGCTGTAGAGTTTATCAAGCTATTTAACTGTGCCTCTATAACACTAGGATCGCATTACAAGTTTTTTACAAACTGCCATTACTTGGCGTTATTATACTACGATGTTACTATTCAGATTTTATCATTTGGGCCTGTTAAAATATTATCATCTGATAAACTGGCCATGTTGTTCGTTTACAGTGAGCGTCTAAAAGAAGCCGTGATGTGAAAAATTGAAATTACACGTCAATCTGAATTTTTTTTACTGTTTTCAAAAGGTCTGATTCAGAACTATATAGCGAATTGTTTCGTTCAACTTTTGTTAATTAAACACCTCCAGAAAAGACTGTTGGAGTCGGTTTACAAGCCCAACTATCAACAATGAATTTCATGATGAGCGACCGAAATCGGTAGCTACTCCAAAAAAACGACTCTTTGCGCTGCATGTTTGAAAAGTTTCGGCGTTTTTCTTGTTGTTGTTGTTGTCATTGTTGTGGTCTTCAGTCCAGAGACTGCTTTGATGCAGCCCTCCATGCTACTCTGTCCTGTGCATGCGTCTTCATCTTCCACTACCTACTCCAACCTACATCCTTCTGAATCTGTTTAGTGTATTCATCTCTTGGTCTCCCTCTACGATTTTTATCCTCCTCGCTGCCCTCCAATACTAAATTGGTGATCCCCTGATGCCTGAGAACATGTCCTACCAAACGATCCCTTCTTCTAGTCAAGTTGTGCCACAAATTTCCCTTCTCCTCAATTCTGTTCAATACGTTCTCATTAGATCTACCCACCTAATCTCCAGCATTCTTCTGTAGCACCACATTTCGAAAGCTTCTATTCTCTTCTTGTCTAACTATTATCGTCTATGTTTCCCTACCATACATGGCTACACTCCATACAAATACTTTCAGAAACGACTTCCTGACACTTAGATCTATCTCAATGTTAATAAATTCCTCTTCTTCAGAAACGCTTTCCTTGCCATTTTCAGTCTACATTTTATGTATATCCTCTCTACTTCGACCATCATCAGTTATTTTGCTCCCCAAATAGCAAAACTCATTCACTACTTTAAGCGACTCATTTCCTAATCTAATTCCTTCAGCACCACCCGTTTTAATTCGCTTACATTCCATTATCCTCGTTTTGCTTTTGTTGATGTTCATCTTATATCCTCCTTTCAAGACACTGTCCATTCCGTTCAGCTGCTCTTCCAGGTCCTTTGCTGTCTCTGACAGAATTACAATGCCATCGGCGAACCTGTTTTTATTTCTTCTCCATGGATTCTAATTCCTACTCCGAATTTTTCTTTTGTGCTACTGAATGGTTGTTGAAACTGAATTTATATTGCTATTTCCAAAAGATGCACATATACACAGAGCAGCTTGTAAAAACCAGCCTCCTGTGTGTGTCAAAGCTAAGTAAAGAAGCAAATGCTGTAATATTGAATTACACCCAATACTACCAACACCCACCTGGTTAGCTGTGCGGTCTAACGCATGCACGGTTTTCCATATTGGGAAGGAGCACCTGATCCCCAGCACGAATCCGCTCGGCGGACTTGCGTCGAGGTCCAGCCTGTGGATGGTTTTTCGGCGGTTTTCCATCTGCCTCAGCGAATGCGGGCTGGTTCCCCTTATTCTGCATCAGCTACACTATGTCGGCGATTACTGCGCAAACAAGTTCTCCACGTACGCGTACACCACCTTTACTCTACCATGCAAACATAGGGGCTACACTCGTCTGGTGTGAGACGTTCCCTGTGGGGGTCCTCCGGGGGTCGAACCACACAATAACCCTGAAAGAACGGTTCGGTGTGGGGCGGCGGAGGGGTGAAGTGGACTGCGGTAGTCGTCGTGGGGTTGTGGACCACTGCGGCTGGAGCGCGGACGGTGCCTCTCCGTCGTTTCTAGGTCCCCGGTTAACATAAAATACAATAGAACTCAATACTACCAACACAACCGATCCATCTAATATTTTTTGATATGGCTGGGCTAGCACCGACCGCACGTGGTGGTGTCAAACATTTACTGAGTTTCTATGATTTTTTTTCTAAATGCTTTAAATCATATGCCTCAAAGCGAACAGCAGCATGTGCATGTGGCAAGGGACTTATCTAACCATTTGCTTCTTTGTTGTTGCTCAGTAATTCAGCAGACGGTATGGTGTGGTGTAAATTGGCATGTTGTTACTATTTGTTCAAAACATTCTGTAAAATCTACCGAGCGTGTGCGTTTTGTATTTGCATGCGATCTTATAAATACACTCCTGGAAATTGAAATTAGAACACCGTGAATTCATTGTCCCAGGAAGGGGAAACTTTATTGACACACTCCTGGGGTCAGATACATCACATGATCACACTGACAGAACCACAGGCACATAGACACAGGCAACAGAGCATGCACAATGTCGGCACTAGTACAGTGTATATCCACCTTTCGCAGCAATGCAGGCTGCTATTCTCCCATGGAGACGATCGTAGAGATGCTGGATGTAGTCCTGTGGAACGGCTTGCCATGCCATTTCCACCTGGCGCCTCAGTTGGACCAGCGTTCGTGCTGGACGTGCAGACCGCATGAGACGACGCTTCATCCAGTCCCAAACATGCTCAATGGGGGACAGATCCGGAGATCTTGCTGGCCAGGGTAGTTAATTTACACCTTCTAGAGCACGTTGGGTGGCACGGGATACATGTGGACGTGCATTGTCCTGTTGGAACAGCAAGTTCCCTTGCCGGTCTAGGAATGGTAGAACGATGGGTTCGATGACGGTTTGGATGTACTGTGCACTATTCAGTGTCCCCTCGACGATCACCAGTGGTGTACGGCCAGTGTAGGAGAACGCTCCCCACACCATGATGCCGGGTGTTGGCCCTGTGTGCCTCGGTCGTATGCAGTCCTGATTGTGGCGCTCACCTGCACGGCGCCAAACACGCATACGACCATCATTGGCACCAAGGCAGAAGCGACTCTCATCGCTGAAGACGACACGTCTCCATTCGTCCCTCCATTCACGCCTGTCGCGACACCGCTGGAGGCGGGCTGCACGATGTTGGGGCGTGAGCGGAAGACGGCCTAACGGTGTGCGGGACCGTAGCCCAGCTTCATGGAGACGGTTGCGAATGGTCCTCGCCGATACCCCAGGAGCAACAGCGTCCCTAATTTGCTGGGAAGTGGCGGTGCGGTCCCCTATGGCACTGCGTAGGATCCTACGGTCTTGGCGTGCATCCGTGCATCGCTGCGGTCCGGTCCTAGGTCGACGGGCACGTGCACCTTCCGCCGACCACTGGCGACAACATCGATGTACTGTGGAGACCTCACGCCCCACGTGTTGAGCAATTCGGCGGTACGTCCACCCGGCCTCCCGCATGCCCACTATACGCCCTCGCTCAAAGTCCGTCAACTGCACATACGGTTCACGTCCACGCTGTCGCGGCATGCTACCAGTGTTAAAGACTGCGATGGAGCTCCGTATGCCACGGCAAACTGGCTGACACTGACGGCGGCGGTGCACAAATGCTGCGCAGCTAGCGCCATTCGACGGCCAACACCGCGGTTCCTGGTGTGTCCGCTGTGCCGTGCGTGTGATCGTTGCTTGTACAGCCCTCTCGCAGTGTCCGGAGCAAGTATGGTGGGTCTGACACACTGGTGTCAATGTGTTCTTTTTTCCATTTCCAGGAGTGTAGATTAAATTGCCTAAAAATGCATTTGGTGGGTTGCTTTGAGATTGAAAGCGAGATATCAAAACATGCTTAACGTCATTGTCTTTCAGAAAATCTTTCCATTTCCTATATCTTAAGTTCCATGCATGGTAATTTATGTAAGAAACTTCGAAACCTATTTAGGACGTTATTCTCATAGCTTTATGAAGAATAAGAAGTAGTAGGGACTAGTGGACGAACTTTTACTGAAGTTCATTATATGTACAGTCCAGCGAGGCTCCATGTTCGAGCTTCTTTTACGCCGGTATCGTAATGAGTATTTAAAAAAAAAACAGATCGGTCTAACTACTATTAACTCAGCCCGCTCGGCTAGCCGCGCGGTCTAACGGGCTGCTTCCTGAAAGGAAAGGCGTGCCGGTCCCCAGTACGAATCCGCCCGGCGGATTAGTGTCGAGGTCTGGTGTGTCGGCCAGCCTGTGGATGGTTTTTAAGGCGGTTTTCCATCTGCCTCGGCGAAGGGGAGCTTGTTCCACTTATTCCGCCTCAGTTACACTATGTCGGCGGTTGCTGCGAGAACACTGTCTCCATGTATGTGTACATCATAATTACTCTACCATGGAAACATTTGGGGTTACACTCGTCTGGTATGAGACTTCCCGGGGGGGGGGGGGGGGGGGGTTCCACTGGAGGCCAAACCGCACAATAACCCTGGGTTCGGTGTGAGGTGGCGATTGCACTCGTCTGGTATGAGACGTTCCCGGGGGGGGGGGGGGGGGCGCGGGGGGGGGTTCCACTGGAGGCCAAACCGCACAATAACCCTGGGTTCGGTGTGGGGTGGCGATTGCACTCGTCTGGTATGAGACGTTCCCGGGGGGGGGGGGGGGGGGCGCGGGGGGGGTTCCACTGGAGGTCAAACTGCACAATAACCCTGGGTTCGGTATGGGGTGGCGATTGCACTCGTCTGGTATGAGACGTTCCCGGTGGGGTGGGGGGGGGCGGGGGGGGGGGGTTCCACTGGAGGCCAAACCGCACAATAACCCTGGGTTCTGTGTGGGGCGGCGATTGAGCGGGTGGACTGCTGTGGCCTGTTGTGGGGTTGTGAACCACTGAGGGCTACGGCGGGACGAAGCCTCTCCGTCGTTTATAGGTCCCCAGAGCAATACACACAGACACACACTATTAACTCGCCGTCACATAATGTAATGAGATGCAGATTAAACATTTTTGTAAAAGACAAGGCTAGACTCATATACACAAAAGAAAACTGTTTATGTTTCTAAGTAGAATGTGCAGAATAAGTAAAACTATTTGTTTCTGAGATCTGTAGGGACAGATTTAAACTGTTATTGCGTCCTGCAAAAAACCATAACAAGCTATAAAGTGTCGAGTGTTTGGTGTAAGTTGCTAACTGTGAACGGACTATTTCGCTGCCACTCAGAGAAAGAACAAACGTTTTGCTTATCTAATCTATATCCTGTGAGCAGTTGGCTACTTGTGGTCTATAGTGTGAGATGCTGGATGCTCATGTACTCTTCACAGCGGCATCATCTTCGCATTTCTGACACAGGTACACGTTAAACACTCTGCTGATGGACTTAGCTGGCTGCTTCGGCGACAATCCTGACCGTGTACCACAGACTTGACTGTCGAGGTGACCGCTACGCGAGTAGCGTCATTGCAGAATTTCGAATGGCGTAAAGTGCCAATGAAATAAAGAGATAGAAGAACATGGACGCTAATATATAGTGCGCATTATGAACATCTATGATGAACTGGGATGATAAAGGCTGCGTTGTGTTGCACCGCAATCGCGTGGTTTCACCGCGTCGAAAAGTAATAAACAAAATAAGACAAAATAAACTTAAAGAAAGACCATGTACATCCCTTGGCAGAAAACGTAACGGATATCGAAGATAAATACAAGAATCATTTTAACCTTATATCCCTGCACTTGATATCAAGAAAGACAATTTTGTATTTTTGTGTCTAATGTTTTTTTCTTTCAGCACAACCATCGTGCGTTGTGCTGAGGTATCACTGATTCTATTGTGTGATTGTCCCATCTTCACTGAACCTGCTAAGCACCTAAGGCCTACTTGAATGACATCCTGGTTATCCTACAACGCCATGTGCCAGTCCAGACAGGGAGTTCCTTGCTTGCATCGTAGTCCCGGGGCTGTACCACTGGTCATCCTGTGAGAAATGATTATGAGGATAACAGGCAATTAACAACCCACATGTCGCTACTTGTTGAATGACGTCACCAAGCTAGGCGATAATCTGTGTCAACGCCATTCTTGAGGGCCGTGTAATACCCTTTTTCTGAATTAACTGGATAATCGACTGTTCCACAGATGGAACGACTTGACATGGTTAGAGAGTTCATGTAAACGTGATCTGTGACTTTTCGAATGGGAACTAATGTTTGTTGAACAAATAATTCTAGTTTCTTTAGTGAGGAATCTTGTATCCCTCACTCTCTCTTTCTTAGCTTCCGCTGTAGAAGGACACTTTGAGCGGAGGTGCGGTATTTTTAATGTCTGCATATTTCATTTTAATATATGATTTAAACTCTGAAATTTCCTTATTTAAAGTAAATTACTGCATCTACCTTGTCCTAATCTGTATTTATCTGTTTAAGAATTAATTTGAGACGAGGCGACGTGGAAGTCGTGATAAGGTGATGCAATTAATTAGTCGCCATTGTAGCAGCTTATACGCAAATTTGCATGGTTAATCGTAGAACCCACCTTAATTATCTTTTCATGGTTTTCGAAGTCAGATTACAATATGTTGTGCGCATTTTTATGCATGCCAACATTGGTTATTCAAATCGTTATTGTCGGATCACGGTGTAGTATCACCCTATTAATGACTAACAACAAAACTCGCTACACCGATTTCAAAGTAAAACTTTTATTCATTTAATTTTCTTTATCAGAACATCTTGTCTTTTCTTATAACATTGCTGCTCTTACCAATATCACTGGTCAACATTTTTAATGATTAATTCTGAACTGGAGCAGAAATATTATATGATGATTGCATGTTCACAGTCTTTTTACCCGACGACTAGTACGCTGTATTCAGTTTGTAGCACTACAACACAGTACTTCACATTTTTCACAAACTATCTTTTCGTATTTTTGATAGTAAATTCGGATTATAAATATATGTATGTTGTCAGCTTATTGTCAGTACTAATTATTTGAAATACTGTAAGTCTAATTTATTAGAAATCATTTAAAAACAGTGTTATAATGAGTGAGTAGACACGTTGGCAAAATCAGGGTTTTTGTCATAGAGGTAAAAATAAGGAGAGTTGTCACGATGTCAGAAACTTGAAGCCGACATCCGCCATCTTAGCCGCCCCAAAACATAACCTTCAGGCGTTTTTATTCTGTACATAACAGGAATCACAGATTACGCTGAGGTCATGCATAAAGTCAAGCAAAATTTCCGAACTCACTGAACATACTTCATTAGGTACTTTGTTGGAGCGCCTTTTGTCATACATACAAAATACACGTTTCCCACAAGAAAACAAATGAATATTGAATGAATAAAGTGGTAGCTGCCTGCAGTAACATACATCATTTGTTGGAATATTAAGAAGCGGCCGATTTTTCTGGTAATCCATATTGATTGCTTTCTTAATCACAGATTTTATGGACTTCAAATTTCCGGAACGTTAAGATGTTGTTTCAGATTAGTCAAAGAATGTATCTGAGCTGCGTCTTTCTCGTTGTTTATCTGTAAATCAAGTTTAGAACAGTCGGGTTTAATTTTGTCACACAGTGAACATGTATCACTTCTGGAGTAATCAACACCTACGTTGCAGTTACTCACAAAAATTAGTCAACATTGCTCGCATGACAAGGGGTGTAGAATTTTTCTCTGAGTCTAACAGGTGTAAAAAGGGCGTTCAAAAAGTTTTTCACAGCTGTCTCTTAAGTTTTTTATTTATTGCAGGAGGAAAATGAATTTTTTTATGAACATCTCATACCAGACGAGTGTAGCCCCAAATGTTTCCATGGTAGAGTAATTATGATGTACACATACGTGGAGACAGTGTTCTCGCGGCAACCGCCGACATAGTGTAACTGAGGCGGAATAAGTGGAACAAGCTCCCCTTCGCCGAGGCAGATGGAAAACCGCCTTAAAAACCATCCACAGGCTGGCCGACACACCGGACCTCGACACTAATCCGCCGGGCGGATTCGTACCGCGGCCCGGCGCGCCTTCCCTCTCAGGAAGCAGCCCGTTAGACCGCGCGGCTAGCCGAGCGGGCTGAGTTAATAGTAGTCAGACCGATCTGTTTTTTTTAAATACTCATTACGATACCGGCGTAAAAGAAGCTCGAACATGGAGCCTCGCTGGACTGTACATATAATGAACTTCAGTAAAAGTTCGTCCACTAGTCACTACTACTTCTTATTCTTCATAAAGCTATGAGAATAACGTCCTAAATAGGTTTCGAAGTTTCTTACGTAAATTACCATAAGTACAAAATAAATACATCTAGAGTACTGCTTCAACATAAAAGATTTGGATAAATGAAATTTCTTCGGCGCTGGCCATAAAAGCTCATGATATACTTATAGTCGTGGGAGTATAGCAATTTAGTAACACGCTGCTTAGCGAAACTTATAGACTACTGTATACAAACATATTCATTTTAGTCTTTAACATAAAATCTTAACAGCCGTTAAGGACAGTATAGCTCGTGGCTTTCACTTTTTCATACTGTACGGTAGTCACGCATTACTCAGATAAAGTGCTTACAGGTATCTTGGTCAGTGTGTCCACATTGGTTATACATTAGTATCACGGAAAAATAAATTCTTTCACATTCAAATATTACTTGCCACCACAGCTAGTTTCTCGAAACGTAAATACGCTGATAAATTGAGATTGCTATCTCATAACATAAGTGCATGTCTTTTAATGCGAAACAAAATAACAAAAATTCTGAATAGATGTCTGGATATCAGATTGCTTTTGTAGTCTTACGTCCAAAAAATTCATTTGAGTATACACATTATACCGACATTAATGACCTTTCACAGAATGTAGTTACATGTACAAAAATATAAATCTGTCATGAAATTTCAAAATTTACCGGTAATAAATAAAAATCTTTCATAATGTTTCTCAGCTTCAAAACTTTGTGGGTAGCTATGGAGATACCTCCTGAGATCCTGGTGGGCATAAAAACCTCTTAATTTCGTCTAATCTTGGAAAAGCCAACCGATAAATTATAGAGTTAGGTATACAACTGTTCTTGTAAGGACCGCTGAAGAACAATTACCATTTACTCTTGCGTTTATGCAGTGCAGACGATTTCTGATGTGATCTTAGCAAAATTGTTTCTGCACGAGTGTACGTTTGGACTCATCGTTATTCTTTATCTTGTGCTTTCTTTCCAATTCTGTCGTGTTCTGTCATTGCAATTAGTGTGTCTCTTACCTTTTCTTGTAGAGTGATTTATTCCTTCAGCAGATGTGGCAAGGGATTTATCTAACCATTTGCTTCTTTGTCGTTGCTCAGTAATTCAGCAGACGGTATGGTGTGGTGTAAATTGGCAGGTTGTTACTATTTGTTCAAAACATTCTGTAAACTCTACCCAGCGTGTGTATTTTGTATTTTCATGCGTTCTTATAAATAGATTAAATTGCCTAAAAATGCATTTGGTGGGTTGCTTTGAGATTGAAAGCGAGATATCAAAACATGCTTAACGTCATTGTCTTTCAGAAAATCTTTCCATTTCCTATATCTTAAGTTGGATGCATTGCCTGTAAGGAACGCAACAGTTTTGCCAACAAGGGTGTGTACTGTTTGTAAATTGTTCTTGTCATAGCACATGCTGCTGTTCGCTTTGAGGCATATGATTTAAAGCATTTAGAAAAAAGATCATAGAAACTCAGTAAATGTTTGACACCACCATGTGCGGTCGGTGCTAGCCCAGCCATATCAAAAAATAATAGATGGATCGGTTGTGTTGGTAGTATTGTGTTCTATTGTATATTATGTTAACCGGGGACCTAGAAACGACGGAGAGGCTCCGTCCCCGCTCCAGCCGCAATGGTCCACAACCCCACGACGACTACCGCAGTCCACTTCACCCCTCCGCCGCCCCACACCG
This sequence comes from Schistocerca cancellata, assembly GCF_023864275.1. Lineage (NCBI taxonomy): Eukaryota > Metazoa > Arthropoda > Insecta > Orthoptera > Acrididae > Schistocerca > Schistocerca cancellata. The sequence continues at coordinate 1,052,472,140 of NC_064627.1, read as the reverse complement.
AACCATTCTTTCAGGGTTATTGTGTGGTTCGACCCCCGGAGGACCGCCACAGGGAACGTCTCACACCAGACGAGTGTAGCCCCTATGTTTGCATGGTAGAGTAAAGGTGGTGTACGCGTACGTGGAGAACTTGTTTGCACAGTAATCGCCGACATAGTGTAGCTGATGCGGAATAAGGGGAACCAGCCCGCATTCGCTGAGGCAGATGGAAAACCGCCTAAAAACCATCCACAGGCTGGACCTCGACACAAGTCCGCCGAGCGGATTCGTGCTGGGGATCAGGTACTCCTTCCCAATACGGAAAACCGTGCATGCGCTAGACCGCACAGCTAACCGGGTGGGCGTTGGTAGTATTGGGTGTAGTTCAATATTACAGCATTTGTTTCTTTACTTAGCTTTGACACACACAGGAGGCAGGTTTTTACAGACTGCTCTGTGTATATGTGCATATTTTGGAAATAGCAATATAAATTCAGTTTCAACAACCATTTAGTAGCACTGTGATGACAGCAAACACAGCGAATATGTCAAACTAAAGATTCTCTTCAGGCATTAGAATACATTAACACCAGTTATTACAATTGAAATTGTGTCGGTAGAATAAATACATCATTGTAAATCTTGTAAAGGCAGATTATCTGATAGAAGCATTTTTACCTTATGCCACTAGGATCTGAATCCCGCAATGTTGCTATATGCCTAAATAATGTGACATATAGCGGGTGTCTTTCATCAAAAGCATTCTGTAATCTGCGATTTGTTCAGTGAGATCAGAAAGTTCAGTTCCTCAATTGTGACAGACGCAATAATGTGTCTCAGTGACGACAGTATTCTTACTTCGTGTATTCATTATTTCAGAGTCGTATTCTTGAAGATATACCGTCAATCTAGAAATTCTAGGGTGCAGTAACTTAGACATTAATAGAAAGCTAAGTGCCTGGTGATCACAGTACACTCTAATATGTTCACCATAAACTTAATAATTAAATTTCTTAAAAACTCAAATGACAGCTAGATCTTCAAGCTTGTTAGCTGAATATCCACATTCGCAATAAGACTAAGATCTAGCCGCAAACCTGATCATATCAAACTCAACTTTACCATCTCTCACTGGCATCTGAAACAGGTAAGATCTGATTCCTAAAAAGGATGTGTCAGTAGCAATATAAAAGTCTAACGTCAGGGTGGCGTAGGATATCGGAATTCACAAGTGCATCTTTAATAGCGTCAAAGTCTGTTTGACAAATATCGGACCAACACCAAATGGCGTCCTTCTTTAGTAAACCTCAGAGTAATGGGCTTTACGGCAATTGGTTCAGTACAAAACAACAGAAGAAGGACAGGAAAATTCTTAATTGCACTGATTTTATCAGGATCATGTACAGTACATGATCGTAAAATAAAATTACCTAGAAACTGAATTTCGTCTCTGCCAAACTCCGACTTTTGCAGCTTAGCTGCCACTCCACTCTGAAAATTTGGTTCAAATGGCTCTGAGCACTATGGGACTTAACATCTGAGGTCATCAGTCCCCTAGAACTTAGAACTACTTAAACCTAACTAACCTAAGAACATCACACACATCCACGCCCAAGGCAGGATTCGAACCTGCGACCGTAGCGGTTGCGCGGTTCCAGACTGTTGCGACTAGAACCGCTCGGCCACCCCGGCCGGCTCTGAAAATTTGCACAAAATCTTATCTAGTTCGCCCAGGTGTTCTTTCCATGTGGCAGTAGCAATTACAATGTCATCAACATATAACATTACCTTATCTGTCGTGTCACGACTGAGCAAAGTGTCTAGTGCTATAATAAATACGCTACAGCTCACAAATAGACCAAAGGTCAAACATAAAATTGATAGCTCCCGCCAGTGTGAACAATGTGCACTTTCTAGATTCAACTGATAAAGGGATCAGCCAATAAGAGGTGGCCAGTAAGAGGTCCTCAAATCTAGGTTTGATAAGTAGTGTGCACTGAGGAACTTTTGCAGCTGCTCTTCCAAATTCTAAGGTAATATACATAATGTAATTATAATTTTGTTAATTCCACATGCGTCTAGGACCAGACGTACTTCTCTGCTAGGTTCTGTTACAGTAACAAAGGAGAGGGAGTGCGAAGGCATGATAACGTTCCATGACAACATCGTCTTAACCTCACGACCTACACAGTCGTGTTCCAGCTACGGGATGTGGAATGATTTCCTACAAAAAGTATCATGTGGCACCATGGTCCAACGACCATTAGTGGGCTCGTTACTGGAAGTTATGGAACCCAGTTGATTTTGGCCTCACTACACTCAACTTCGTTGGTTGCACATGCTGGCACAACATGCTTAATAAATCGTACTGTTTCTCTATGAGGACTCTGTTGGTCTTTGTCATTGAGGTCTGTACATTAATGACAGATTGTGTTTGGGGCCTGAAGATGACGCTTTTTCTCGTCAAAACTGGTAGCATGTCTGAATTCAAATACAGCTTGTGATTTCTGTTTTCATTATTCAAATACTTCATGTTTGGCTGCTGCTCCACTGTTTCCGATGGATTGTCAGAGACATATCACATTTAGTCCGTCACACATTGGGCAATAAAACATATGAGATTGGCATAATTTAACGTATATCATACTGTTGGTCAAAATGAAAACTATTGCATAACAAAGTTTTTATAGAAAATTGTTTTTCTGTGTCGTATCAAAGGCTAGATACATCATCAGGTTTCTTCAATGACTTTTGCCTAATGTATATGGACTTGTCAGGAAGTTACTAATTCATGAAAGCTTTAAACTCGGTAAGAGGCAGAAACTCATTTGGTAGTATTAACATGGCAAAGTCTCGCGCAAAGCTTTATTCGCTTCGGTGTTTACCAAAGGTGTAGTTAAATGTATAATATTGAATGTAATATTTCGTTTCTTGTAAGGCAGCAGCATCACTCAGCTGAAGCGGCAGGCCATCTCATGCAAGAACATCTCTGACGATGAAACTATGATTCTTTGTAAGCTTCAGGGATTGGACAAAAATATGGAAACACCGCCAGAAATGCATGCTTGAAAATAAGTGCAGATGCTACCGAAGCGTGCAGGTTGCGTTGTTTATCACGAATGGCACATGTAAATGTCCTCAACACTTTGCTAAGTGTGAGTCGGCATCAGAAAAGACACTGCATAGTTGTGAGTGCATTATGTTGGAGCTAAGTTAGTTCTAACATGGGTATATTGTTGGTGCTAGTATGGTAGGGGCTTTCATAACCAATGGAGCTGGAGTGTTTGGTGTTTCAAGAGTCAGTGTATCGAAGATTTATGCCGCATAGAGGGAAAGCGGAAGAACATTATCCTTTAAGTAACAGTCTGTGTGGAGTGATGGTGATGGAAGGTCATTGACGAGGTTTGTGACGAAAAGTACAAGAACAACAGCTGCAAAATACACTTATAACTAAATGTTGCACTCGCGAAACCTTTCAGCACCAAAACAACACGAATGGAGCTCCACAAGCAGGGAACCGAAGGACAAGCTGGAATCCCAAAACAATTCTTCAGTGATGCAAATGCTCATAACAGAAAAATGTGGTGTCGAAACCACAAAACCTGGAGCGACGCAAGAATGTCATTTGGTCGAACGAGTGCTGTTTCACATTGTTTCTATTTCCGGCTGAGTTTACGTTCAAAGAGCGAAAAATGGCGGGGATTCGGTGATGATTTGGCCAGCCATATCGCGGTATGCCATCGGCACCATGGTTTCACTGCGACGTCACATTACCGCCAAAGATTATGTGAACATTTTGGCTGATCAGGCCCATTCAATTGTACAATATTTGTTCCTCAGTAGTGACGCCATGTTCCAAGACGACAGAGCCTTTTTCCCACAGTTCGCATCATCCAGAACTGATTTTGTGAGAACAAAGATGAATTGTCGCATCTCCTCTGACCGCCAGTCACTAGACTTCAATATTATTCTGGCCTAGTGGTCTTGGGAGAGAGGGGTGCACGATGGTTATCTACCTTCGTGAACATTGTCTGAACTTGCCTCTATTTTGCAGGAAGAATGATATAAGATTTCCTTGACGATAATATAGGAATTATATTTACCCATTCCGAGACGACTGGAATTAAGCATGGAAATCTGTTGTGTTTTAGTGTTTCCATATCTTTGTCCACCCCGTGTAGCTATCGTCTGATTGCATATGCGTGGTGTACGTTGCTACTCCACATAGGTCTACTCAGTGCCATGTAATCAGTCCTTAGGTTAAAATTAGACTAAAGACTCCTCTTTGTAAGACAGCAAGTCTCCACTGACATTGTGTTCCTGTGTGCAGCGCTCCAGACACCGGAGATGGGAGGCTGACCCCTGGGACGTGGCTCCAGGGCCACCTCCACGGTGTACCAGTCGCAGTTGTGCCACACACAGATCTTCGCCATCTGCCGCAGGCACGACCACCTGATGGAATGAGACCCCAGACAGGCTACGGCTTGATGCCTGCCACAGCCATAGCAGCTGCGCCACTGACAGGACCCTGCCAACTGCCGATGACTACCCCATCCAATGGCACCATCTTTCCTATGTGGTAAGTACCATGATTACGTATACACGTCACAGCACCGAACCTGCTATCCAAATTTGCTACGAGACGACGTGGTTTTCATTCTCATAAATAACACTGTCTACAGAATGAATTTTCACTCCTCAACGTGGTGGGTGGTGAAATGGAACTTCCTTGCAGATTAAAATTGCGTGGCGGACTGAAACTCGAACCAGGAACGTTTATATTTCGTGGGGTACTACTTTTCCGACTCAACTATCCAAGTACGAACCTGTATGCTGTGGCTAAGTGACTTTATTCTTACTTCCAGGAGTGCTGGTCCAGCATGGCGTGCAGGAAAACTTAAGAGAAATTCGGAATGTAGGATGAAGTACGCGCAGGAGTAAAGCTCGTATGGCGGGTCATGGCTCATGCTTCGATAGCTTAATGAAGAGAGCGACTACTTGCAAAAGGCAAAGGTTCGAGATGCGAGTCTTCGTACTGTATAGAGTTCTACACTGAGGCCACAAGTGACTGGATGCCTCTAAATATCGTATCGAACATCCTTTTGCCCGGCGTAGTCCAGCAACTCAACGTGCGATAGACTCAACAAGTTGTTGGAAGTCCCCTGCCGAAATATTGAGCCATGTTGCCTCCATAGCCGTCAAAAATTGCGAAATGTAGCCGATACAGGATTTTGTGCACGAACTGACCTCTCGATTATTCCATAGATGGCCAGATCATTGGCTCGAACTGTCGAGAATATTCTTCAAACCAATCACGAATAATTGTGGCCTGGTGACGTGGCGCAATGTCATACACAAAAATGCCGTAGTTGTTGGTAACATGCAGTTCGTGAATGGCAGCAAATGGTCTTCAGGTACCCAGACATAATCATTTCCAGTCAACGATCGGTTCATTTGACCCAGAGGCCCTAGTACATTCCATGTAAACACAGTTCACTTCATTATCGAACTACCACCAGCTTGCGCAGGGCCGTGTTGACACCTTGTTGACAGCTTGGGTCCTTGGCTTCGTGGAGTCTGCGCCACACTCGAACCCTACCATCAGCTCTTACCAACTTAAATCGGGGCTCATCTGACCAGGTCACGGTTTTCCAGTCGTCTAGGGCTCAACCGAAGCTATTAGCAAAGGCGCTCGCATCAGTTGTCTGCTGTCATAGCCCATTAACGCCAAATTTCGCCGCACTGTCCTAACGGTACGTCCCACATTAATTTCCGCGTTTATTTCACCAAATGTTTCTGGTCTATTAGCACTGACAACTATACACAAACGCCACTGCTCTCGGTCGTTAAGTGAAGGCTGACGGGGACTTCGTTTTCCATGGTGAGAGGTAATACCTGAAATCTGGTGTTCTCGGCATACTCTTGAACCAGTAGATCTCGGAATACTGACTTCCCTAACGACTGCGGAAATGGGATGTCGTATACGTCGTGCTCCAACTACCACTTCACTTTCAAAGTCTGTTAATTCCCGTCGTGTGGCCATAATCACTTCAGAAACCTTTTCATATGATTCACCTGACTACAGCCGTCCGAATAGGCGCGTATCGCGATTCCATGACTTTTGACGCCTCAGTGTAGTTTATCAGGAACTTTCCGAGCTGTCTTCATTCTAAACGCTGTGCTTTACTAGGCACGACCCCACTGGAGTTGGTGTGCTTTTGCTTTCCTCTGGCCTCTGAATTGACCGATTTGTAGGGGTACCTGCAGCTTAACGCTGACTCCAGTCCAAGGTGGAATCCAGCTTTTATCGCTCTGACAAATCATTGCCAGAAGTAAGACAAATGATAACTGAAAAACAGATCCTAGCACCTACTAGAGGCCATTCCTCAGACTTTCGGATTTGTAGTCTGGTACTTATTGAACTACTGGGCCACACGTTATAATCATAGTTGTGTTTATCCATCATCCTGTCCATCAAATCCACTAACATCTTTGGATGGGCCGCCATCAGCCAAACTGCTGGGTACACTGAGTCCTGCTACACTCATCATGGTGAAGGAAAAAGTTGTTCTCAACTTGCACTTGAACACGTTCTTTTCACCGAGTGTGTGGCTCCACTGCCAAACCCAACAACTGGAAACGTGCGAAACAAGACCTTTCACCACTATAGATAACACAACAGGGCGCCCCGTAGTTGGACATGACCATTCCCTACCTAAGGTGATCAACACTGAGGCATGGTAGCACTCGCACACCAAACAACAAATCCTCCTGTAATTTAGTCATGCAAGATACCTGATGATATGGAGCAGGAGGCGTTTTCCACTTGACAGAGGCACCCAACGGTTCAGTTAACTGACGAGCACGTCGGAGTTCAGACTGCTGCAGTCCATCTGATGATGCCTGCTACTATCACAGGCGATGGGGAAGAAATCGGAAGCCTGCAGTATTAAACAGACGAAAGAGACGTTGGCCAAATAAAGGTGATTAGCATACGAGATTTGATCAAAAAATGATGGGAATTCTTGAATTTCGCAGCCTTCTTATATCCGATTATACAGTTTTTTTATCTTCATGGTAGGCCTGCACATGTTTCTGATGTATGTTTGCATTTTAAGCTGTTTTCTGAGTTTATAGTTTATAGTTTTTTAGTTTATAGTTGACAGCTGAAAAGGTTATATCTGTTTTCGAGTGCTCGGAGAATTTTCCTTTACGAAAATGATGGATCAAAGAAACTGAATTAAATTTTCCTTGAAAAATGAAATAATGTGGAGCACCGCAATCGAAATGTTCACTGTGGCTTTTGCCGAACCTATTATCAGAAAGACAAGAGTTTAAGAGTGATATAAGTCTTTCAGAGAAGGTCGAGAAGGCGTTGAAGACGACGACCACCCTGGGCGGCCTAGCATATTAATTACTGATGACAATGTGGAGGAAGTACAGAAAATGGTTCTGGAAAATCACATTGATGCCTACTAAATAAAATACATTTGTATGGTGCATCTAACAAAGTTTGTTGTTAAACTGAATATTTCCCAGCAAAAACATTATAGTGTTTGAACCATCCTGGTAGAGTAAAAATGTGTGACAGATTGGGACTCTAGCCTGTTGAGCAATTTAAGTGCAACTCAAAACCCACACCCACAGCATTCCTTCTGCCTTCTGCCTTCTACCTAACAAACTGTTGTGGGTTGGCAGGAGAGCCAACACCGATATATTAGAGGAAGCCGAAAGGCACGCGTTTTAGCTCACGCAGGCTGGCGTGAGGTCTGGAACAGGTCAAGGAAATTAGACTTAAGTAAAAGACGGACGTACCTGGTGGAATACTTAACTTTAATCCATAAATGATGAGCGTCGCTCTTGACGGTACATGATTACAGTATCAATCGTAACTGATAATGGCGCCTTGCTAGGTCGTAGCAAATGACGTAGCTGAAGGCTATGCTAACTATCGTCTCGGCAAATGAGAGCGTATTTTTTCAGTGAATCATCGCTAGCAAAGTCGGTTGTACCACTGGCGCGAGTGCTAGGAAGTCTCTCTAGACCTGCCGTGTGGCGGCGCTCGGTCTGCAATCACTGATAGTGGCGACACGCGGGTCCGACGTATACTAACGGACCGCGGCCGATTTAAAGGCTACCACCTAACAAGTGTGGTGTCTGGCGGTGACACCACACAAACTTCACAGACATTCTCCTTCATACTTTTCCAGAATAGCACTCATGTAAAAAAACAGTACTTTGTAGAGAAATGGCTTAGCCACAGCTTGGGGGTTGTTTCAAGAAAGAAAAAAATGACTTAACCTATTTTTAAAATCTCACCATCAGAGAGCTCGTTGATGATTTCGGCACATCCTTTGGCTTATGTCAAGTATTTTTTTCTGATGTTTTGGGCATGAAACGTGTAGCAGCAAAGTTTCTTCCAAAAATATTAAATTTCGACCAAAAAGACATCGCGCAGACATCGTTAAGAATTGCTGAATGACGTCGACGCCGATCCAGAACTTCTAAGGAAGGTGTAACCTCCCCTCGCCTATCGACCTTAATGACAGTGAAAAATTAAACCGCGTGTACCTAATGGAAATTTGGGAAAAGCAATCGTCACCGAAGTTAATTTGTCGGTAAAGAGGGAGGAAAGGGTTACATCTAAATAAAAGGAAAAATGCAAATGAAACTGGTGGAAATTAATTTTGAAAAGGGGTAAAGTTAATAAAGAAAGTAAATGTGCGGCCGTTACGTTAACAATTAACTAGCAATAATTAGATATTTGAGATTTGGGGGAAATTACGGTCGCCAGTCCTAAGGACAATTACTATAGTAACTGAAAAAGAAGGGTTATTACACATATAATTAGCACTAGAAGCGTGGCAACTGAAGGTTGACACGTGTAGTGTGAAAACTGAAAGTTCGTCAGAAGTAATAAATTTCGCTATACTCTGACTTAATTTAGCAAAAGAATTAATAAAACCGGAAAATCGAAAGTTAATTTAGTGACTGAAGTTAATAGTGAGCTTTCTTTCTGAAGCACATCGAAATTCAGTAAATTACGGTTAGTCTTGGACTACCTCAACAATCATTTCAAAAGCTACTTGAATCTACGCAATTTAGAAATAAGAGATTTAACTTTGAACCTGAATTAAATGATTCTGAACAATTAACAATAGTAAAATTTAGTATGTACCAATCTGAGCTGCAGTCACAAGTAGGCTAAAATACGGTAACAAAACTCGCACTCTTAATTTGTGCTTGTGTAATCTAAATATTGTAGCCAGCTATGAATACCTTAACTGAACTTTGAAATTAAAGCAGTGAAATCGAATGATGCTGGCGCTTGAATTTCAACGATACTCGGGCTCATTCCGGAAAAGGATGGGACCCTGCTTGGTAATGCAATTGGGACAATGAGCAACAAAGGTTCATGCTACATTGCTGTAATTTAGTTATGAAAATGGAACAGTTTGAAAAGCTGAGGTCTGCCATACAGTTCTAAAACTTTACGTGCTTCCAGTCTTCCTTGTTGGTTGATTGAAGGTTTGAAGCCGTCGATCGAGGAGATGGCGACAGTCACTCATTGTCGGCCGTCGCTGTTGCAGAGGCTGGATATTGGCACGCCTTCTTCTCGACACGGTCACCAGGCGAAACGGGCTCTTGATGTCCGCCAGCTAATGCTTCCTGTCCGCGACACCGTGTCAGAAACTATTATAGTCGAGCGCAATTACATGCTGCCCAACCCCGAAAGCGCGGCAACTCGCGGGAGCGTCACACAACACACATGCTCCACTGCACCACCCCAGCCAGATTCTCCCTCTGCCCGCGCTCCACGCGACAGAGTTCACACTACCAAAGATCCTAAACACTTTGGTTCTCCACACGACCTATCGATGTATTCGTTCGATAGCATAGTTTTCCCTAAGCAAGACCCAGTGTAAAAATACAAATAGTATTTACAAAACAAACCAATTATACATCGACATAAATGCATGTATATACAAATAGTAAAACAATTACAATATACAAAGACACAGAAACGTCATATCTTCAGGTAACAAAATAAGGAAAAATCTATAGTACAATAGATGGAAATAGGAGGATATGCATTTCTGGCGTTACAAACGTTACAACAGGTGATGATGGTATACGGATATGCCGTCGAAACTAAGTCCCAGTCGTCTCAGTGGAAGCTGCCTGAAGAGAAAGAAAAAGTTTCGGTAAGTTCGATTGCATGTGAAGGTTGTTCCCACTGTTTTCTTCGATTACCATAGGACAGAGTTCATGCCTTACAGTTGTACGGTCACTAAGGAATACTACCTGGAAGTTATGCGCCGTTTGCGGGAAGCAATCCGAAGCAAACGACGAGAATTGTGACAAAACCACTCGTGGAAATTGCATCGCAATATTGCTCTCGCTTACACCTCAATGCTTGTTTGTGATTTTCTGGTAAAAAACAAACCGTTATGTTGCCTCAGCCACCGCATTCGCTGGAAACGGCCCTCTGCCAGGACTTATTTGTATTCCTTGGCTGAAAAGAACTATGAAAGGACGTCGTTTTGCTACCACTGATGACATAAAAATAGAACTGCTGAAGGAGCTGAACACCATAATGAAAAGTGAATGTCAGAAGTACTTCCAAGGTTGGAAAAAGCGCTGGCACAAGTCTTTTATATCTGAGAGGAATTACTTTAAAGGGCACAGAATTGTTGTTTATGAATAAATTAAAGATGCCGTAAGAAAAACAAAAACTTCCGTTACTTTCTGATCACACCTCGTATAACAAGTCACTGAATAGATATTTCTGAACAGATATTTCTGGTACTATCGCAGAAGATGACGAGACCAGAACAAGAGGTTATTTGACAAATGAGAATAAGCTCTTTCACACTCCTTGGCCTCGCATACTTTGTCATGTGGTAAACAATATTCTCTGAAAATATTATTGAGTTTTTAACCATACAGTAAAAGGCATTTAGAGATGTAAAAAATGCAGATCAGATATGAATGAGTTCTTTTTTAAGAGAGGAAGATTAAAAAAAAACGTGAAAAATTTTATGAGTTACTTTGCTTCTAACTTTAGTAAAAATTGATTCTAATATTTATGAATTATATAATGAAAACTGCACGTCATTTGTATTGCATTCATTTCCACTGTCAAGTTCATTTTCGTACATATGTTTTTTTGTGATATTTACATGTTGATTTCTGCATCTCCTTCACTGTAGTCGTCTTTTTGAGGTTGTACTGTAATCGGAAAATCTGAAAAATAAATCTAGAACTTTTCTATATGCCACAGTTACAAATAGTATTTTTTCTGTCTGTTGACAGGTATTGTGCCTACTCCATTATGCACACACAAACAATCAGTTACACTGTGTGGTTTTGTAATGAAAACATGTACACTGTCAGAGGAGTTACATATTTTGTGGTTACATTATTTAAATGGAGTTGTCAATTGTAAAATTTATTTTTTTACGATTGTTGACTATTACTGACTTTTAAATTGTCAGTTGTGCTTTATATTCTATTTTGTTACAAATGTTGTGTAGAGTTCATGAAGAAATGAACATATTTATGGAAATTACTGCACTTACATACATGAAAAACATTTGAAAATTTAACTGATTCACTAATTAGTTTGTCAACGAGAATTCTTTTCCCCTGCTTCTTGTTTACAAAAATTCCCAGCTCCTGCATTAAATATCTTAAGATGCTCTTATTGACAGAGCGAAGTGGCGCAGTGGTTAGCACACTGCACTCACATTAGAGAGGACGACGATGCAAAAACACTTACGGCCATCCAGATTTAGGCTTTCCGTGAATTTCCTCAGTAGCTCTAGGAAAATGCTGGAATGGTTCCTTTGAGAGGACACGGCCGATTTTCTTCCCCATCCTTGGCAAAATCCGATCTCGAGCTTCGTCTCTAATGACCTCGGTCAGTGGGACGTTAAATCCAACCTTCCTTACTTCCATCCATCTTCTTATATGTTTTTGAATGCGTGTCCAGGGTCTTTTATGTGTGTTGCCTTTTCTGATTTTTTTTGAATCGGTTATGTGTTTAACATTAATGTGTTCAGGAAACCCAATATGAAAGTGCCTGGCAGTCTGTTTTATGTAGTAGCGTGAGCAAGCTTTACGTGTGATTTTGTACATTCCTGAGTCTGAGAATTTATCTTTTCTAGTGTTTAAAGTGTGCACTAATTTCTGTTGTAGTTTGTGCAGAAGTCACTTGCACTTTACGTGACCTAAGGAGGTTTTCTGTTTTTTGAGAAATGTTGCCTACGTAAGGTATGCTGCTGCTACAAAAATGTATTGCTGGTTCCTTCTAAAGAGCCAGCACTTTCTTTCTTTTTTGCTATTTGTTTCCCTATTTTGTCTATCATTGAAATGGTGAAGTCATTAGTCACTGCAGTTTTTGCCTTTTATGTTTGTTCAACGGAATTTTGTTTTCTTTGTGTACCATCGTTTTGTATGTAGGCTTCCTGTGTATATCTGGATGCCTGTACTCAACATCTGCAACAAAACAGAATATAAAACGCAATCGATTATTTAAAAGTCAGCAATAGTCAGTAATGGAAACATAATAAATTTTACAACTGACAACTCCATGTAAATAATGTAATCCACAGAAAATGTAACACCTCTGACAGTGTACAAACTCTTTGTGAAACCGTACTAACATAATGTCCCGGTAACATGTTTTGACTAAAAAAACAAAAAAGAAACATTGTGATGGTTTGTGTGTGTGCTTAATGGAGGAGGCACAAGTAGTAAGTAAGTAGATGGAAGACAATACTATTTCTAAAATTAGCATATAAAAACATCCCAAGATTTATCTTGTCAAATTTTCCGATTGCAGTATAACTTCAAAGAGACAACTACAGTGAAGGAGAAGCAGAAAATCACAAAGTCAACATCACAAAATACACTTGCATAAACAAATGTACTTGGCAACGAGAATGAATTCTCGAAAGGTGACATGTTAAGCATGAAAATGGTGCAGTTGCCACTATTTAAATCATGGATGACACAGTTGGAGGCTTTCCAGAATCATTGATTATGATGAATACCATTAAGTTTCTAATATTATTTTTAGAAGTTTATAATATTATTTCTTATAATATTATTTTATTATTTCTAATCTGTTTGTTTTTCTGCATGTTGTTTTAAAAGTTTTCCCACTGGAAAAAGATATGCAAACTGAAATTTAATCAATACCTATACACTTTCTGAAACCTTTTTAGCAATTTAGTCCTCCCAGAAAACAAAATCTGCTTGTAGCCAGCTAAACATGGATTTTTCTATGTCCAACAAGGACGCCGCTATGGACAGTGAGGACAACGTGCTCAGCGTCGCGCCTTACTTAATATGGCGCCCGCCAAAGATGTCACATGAGCAGGCTGCCACACAGGCCCCCACAACCGCACGAGTGGTCGACTGTGAAGAGCGGGCAAATTGAATAGCTGGGCGGCGGCCATTAGAGTGGTGAACTGACGCGCGGATTTCGAATGTTTATACATCGCTTTCGGTTATAAAATGCCTTCCCTAGAGTTAGGTCACAAACATAATGCCTCATGTAAATACGTTACTACAATATAGTTTTTAATTTATGAACAAACAGCAACTAGTCACTGTTTATGAATTTATGTTACGTAGTACGTGGAATCTGCCGTAGCTAAAAGTTATGCACTGGACCCCTAGCATTTTTCGTAGTTCATTTACGATAGATGTACGCAAAATGCATCAAAATACTCGAAGATTTGCCCACTATGTTAATAGATATTTTCTGACTCTACCTTGCTTTAGATTTTATGACGAAAAGTGCTTTTTATATGGCGTAGTGCTTTGGCAACTCACGACCAAATTATCAAGTTTCAACCTAACCTAGACCATGAAAACACTACCGATCAGCCAGCTACAACAAACAAGACTTCAGGCAGGCATCCAGTATCGCATTAGTCACAATATTTACTTTCGAAGATGTACACTTCAGTTTATATGTGTGGTTTTTTCATATAATAAATAAAACTCAACAACTGTTCCATCGAGAGAAGTTGTGAAATCGGATTACAATTACACACATTCAGTTGCATTTTATAACGATAAAAAGCGTGCTAACTCAAATTTCGTGTTGCTTGCAACTCAACTTTTTATAGTTAAAATAAAATGTGGTTCACAAAGAAAAATTTATCTTCTGCTGTATATGGTCTGGAAAACGAAAGATGGATGGAAACAGCATCATCTTTCAGCTTTCTGCGATTTACGTAATTTTCAAGGAAACAACTTTCTTCAAAATGATCGGAACATATAAAATGGTATTCTGTCGGTCGGAAATCTTGCCTCCTGACAGCGTGTAACCATTTTTGTAACAGCTGTGGTTTTGAGAAAGGAAACCTGCAAATATATGCACAGACATTATGCTAATACCATGTTACAAAAACATTTACTAAGCAAGTGCACTGACATACAAAACAACTTAAAATATCCACATACCTGTGAAATGTGTAATATTCGTTCCTTTCTCGAATTTATTTGTACAATTAATCGCTGCACAACTCTTCACCATTGTACTTCTTTTGATTGGAACGTACAGACAGTAGAATTACGAGTAACAAATACTGTATGTACGCCCCAACAAATATACAACGTTGAATCAGGGTCTTCATAAACAACAGTACTACACAACACATCAGACTACAACCACTATAATGGCGTCCAGCCGAAGGTTCAAATTATCCCGCGACTGCAGCGCCATCAGTGAGTCTAGTTATTTTTTACAAGGTCTTTGCTGCCACAAGACAAGGGGGAAAGTCCACCGTTCCGGCACTGGCGGCGCGCACGTCGCCCTGTATATTGTCTGTGAAATCCCGCCACCCAGTCACTGCTAGACCATCAACCTTAAGAGATCTATCACGGATTTCTGTGTCCGCGATTGCTGTTCTAGTTTGCGACCATCGATATCTTACTTACAATGAGTTTGTCAGTGATTACTGGTTTTGGTTTGGGCACATTTCTGCCAGCTGTGTGTTCAGCTTTGTATGAAGATGTGGCAGAGTCTGATATGAACTGCCCAGTGTGCACAGTAATAAAGTTGTCTATTCCTCAGAATTCACAGCTCATAACGAATTTTCATATGGAATTCACTATTAAGTAAGTATGCATACTATTATTGTTGGATAAAAAAATAGCAATAGGCTCTAGACATTTTTCTTCTGTTCTGAACTTCTAACGTATTTTTAACATTCATCAATAGCTTTCTGAGGAATGCTACATGGAAGCAGGAACAGAAGACTGTCAGCTTGATTCACTTATTTCTAGTTCCTACATTTACTGCCCACCCCACATAAATCGATAACTACAGCTGAAATGTTGCCATACTGCAACATGGCAGCACTACCACAGGAACTATAGTGAGCATAATGAATGCAACTTCGAAACATCCAGTTAATGTTTAGGGCACATGGTCGAGCGTCTGCTCAAAAGCCACACATCATGCCGGTAAATGCTAAACGACGCCTCGCTTGTTGTAAGGAGCGTAAACATTGGACGACTGAACAGCGGAAAAACGTTGTGTGGAGTGACGAATCACGGTACACAATGTGGCGATCCGATTGCAAGGTGTGGGTATGGTGAATGCCGAGTGAACGTCATCTGCCAGTGTGTATAGTGCCAACAGTGAAATTTGGAGGCGGTGGTGTTATGGTGTGGTCATGTTTTTCATGGACCCCTTGTTGTTTCGCGTGGTACTGTCACAGCACAGGCCAACTTTGATGTTTTAAGCACGTTCTTGCTTCCCACTGTTGAAGAGAAATTCGGGGATGGCTATTGCATCTTTCAACACGATCGAGCACCTGTTCATAATGCACGGTCTGTGGCGGAATGGTTACAAGACAATAACATCCCTGTAATGGACTGGCCTGCACAGAGTCCTGGCCTGAATCCTATAGAACATCTTTGGGATGTTTTGTAACGCCGACTTCGTGACAGGCCTCACCGACCGACATCAGTACCTCTCTTCAGCACAGCACTCCGTGGAGAATGGGCTGTCATTCCCCAAGAAACCTTCCAGCACCTGATTGAATGTATGCCTGCGAGAGTGGAAGCTGTCATCAAGGCTAAGGGTGGGCCAACACCATATTGAATTCCAGCATTACCGATGGAAGGCGCCATTTTCAGCCAGGTGTCGGGATACTTTTGATCACGTTCCTCTACGTTAACTGATTCGATAAGTTCTATTTCACCAGTTTTGAAAGCAACCCGGCGTATTGTCCGGCACGCTGTAAAGTTGTAGCTATCCTCGTCAAACACTCGTCATGGGCTTTAACCAACAAGCGTTCCAGAATGGGGGAGCAAGCATCAACTTGAATGTATGCCTGCGAGAGTGGAAGCTGTCATCAAGGCTAAGGGTGGGCCAACACCATATTGAATTCCAGCATTACCGATGGAGGGCGCCATTTTCAGCCAGGTGTCGGGATACTTTTGATCACGTAGTGTAGTAGTATACAAAATGCCTGCGAGAGTGGAAGCTGTCATCAAGGCTAAGGGTGGGCCAACACCATATTGAATTCCAGCATTACCGATGGAGGGCGCCATTTTCAGCCAGGTGTCGGGATACTTTTGATTACGTAGTGTAGTAGTATACAAAATATAAGTCAGTGGGCATCACCAGTTTACTATTGGTGGTCATTTCAATAGCAATACACACACACAACGATGTTAATACGTTTCCCTGCTTTGTTTCATGATAGGTAAATGAACAACTCCAAAACTTCTGAATTTGAGCACTGTTGATACAATAGTGTATCCGTTGGTTATAATTGAACTGGCTGTGTTTCGAGTGCTGCATTCAGGTTGTATACACTGCAGACCACTGAAACACTGTAGGTGTGTTCATTAATCGGTCTGCTCATGGATTGTGCTGAAAAAATAATAGTTCTACCACCTGCCAACCGGCGAAAATATGGAGCAGTAAGCAGTCAGAATGTGGTGTGGCTGCAGGAAAAGGGGAGGAACGATGAAATACATGATAACGGTGGTTCTGGTACGTTTGTTAAGAGATAATGTCACAAGTTAAACACGTGTTCAATGTGGTTCCTAAAACAGCAAATGCTGCAACCATAGGTTGGCGCGGTCGACAATTGCCCGAAGCATATCCAACGAAAGCAGAGCAAAAGGTCGTCGTATACTATCCTTTAGATCAGAAAGATTCCAGATACATCACCGATAGTCACGATCTTCAGATATCCCATCAACCAAAAGTATATGGATTTAAGTCAAGGGATCTGTAATTCAACACCTCTTTAAATCGCCTAGAAAAAAAAAAATGGTTCAAATGGCTCTGAGCACTATGGGACTTAACATCTATGGTCATCAGTCCTCTAGAACTTAGAACTACTTGAACCTAACTAACCTAAGGACATCACACAACACCCAGTCATTACGAGGCAGAGAAAATCCCTGACCCCGCCGGGAATCGAACCCGGGCGCGGGAAGCGAGAACGCTACCGCACGACCACGAACTGCGGACTAAATCGCCTACAGATAATGCCGTCATTACCGAAGGTTTCTCAGAGCAAGTCTTTCACCTGGCAAATGACGTGTGGTCTCACACCACTTTACGTGAAAATAGTAGTGTGGACACAGTTCCGTTTTGGCGAAGCCGGAATCACGTATTGCACACGGAGGTCCTTACAACACGCAGATGTCACAGTACACCTATCAAGCCGCGGGATGTAATCTCTTCAAATAAAAATGGACCGAGAGTGAAGGAGCATGTGAAACCATACTAAACAGTCACGTAAGCTGAGTGCAGTGGATGTTTCTGCCCATGGTGAGGTGGAGTATAGCCCCATATGCGGCAGTTCTGTGCATTTGCGGCACCGCGAAGAGTAAAATGTGCCTCGTCTGACCAAATAATAATACCTGGCCACATGTCATCCATTTTCATGCATGCCAAAAAACAAAGGGCAAAGATACGGTGTTGTAGCCTATCTCGGGGCTTCATTTGAAGCACATTCTGAATCTTGCAATGATACCAGTGTAAAATGCGCCGACAAAACTTTTGAACCATTGATCAGAGGAGAGATAATTCCTGTCACAGAAATCGAGCACTGGCTGCAGAATTTGAGGCTTCGTTGTGTACGGTCAGCTGTAGTTACAACAACTGCATCAACAGCTGCCATGGGAACAGACCGCCTCTCTCTCCTGTTCCACCGTCTAATTCGTCTGTTTCTTAAAATTTCTTGATTATATTCTTTAGCCTATTTATTGACACTGGGCCTCTCCGTGACTATTTCTGGCGGCGACATTTCTACAGTGCAGCGCTACTATTGCTGCCATTCTGATAAAACAACTTTACTAACAGTGCATGGTCTTTATTCTCAATAGCCATTGCGTTTCGTATGGAATACTTCAGCCTTCTTACAACAAGTCACTTCACAAAAGGAATTAACGCACATCACGAAGCGACATACAGCATAGTTACGTGAAAACAGGAAAAGTTCAAATTCTGACTGCTTACAGTGACATATTTTCACCTCGTGGCAGAAAGTGGAACTATTATTTTTTTACCAGCATACTCTACGAGCGCACCAGTTAGTGAACATTCCTACAATGTTTCAGCGTCCTGCGAAATATACAGCCCACACTGCAGCTCTTGCAACACAATTAGTTAAATTGCAACCGTGTAGTATAATCTCAGTCAACGGGATTTTCGTCTCTGTCAGCCTTGTGTGTGTTATAGAAATCAGATTTAATATTCCTTCATACATCATGTTAAATTCTTGCTTCATGTTAACTATTTTGCACTTCAGAGGAGAGCAAGGTCTCACTTCTATGAGGTACACGCATAGTACATAACATTGGTGTTCATAACAATGTCCGTCCTCTTTACTGGAGAAAGAAACTTAAAATACACTTTTCTGTACTTACTTATTGTGGAATCTGCTAGAGATATTTCGTATAACTAGAGAGACATGTTGTGATTAACAGTCCCAAAAATAAACAACTATGTATTACAATGTGTTCACACAAAAAATCAAAAACTACGGTGCTATTACAAATGATTGAAGCGATTTCATAAATTCACTGTAGCTCCATTCATTGACATATGGTCACGACACACTACAGATACGTAGAAAAACTCATAAAGTTTTGTTCGGATGAAGCCGCACTTCAGGTTTCTGCCGCCAGAGCGCTCGATAGCGCAGTGAGACAAAATGGCGACAGGAGCCGAGAAAGCGTGTGTTGTGCTTGAAATGCACTCACATCAGTCAGTCATAACAGCGCAACGACACTTCAGGACGAAGTTCAACAAAGATCCACCAACTGCTAACTCCATTCGGCAATGGTATGCGCAGTTTAAAGCTTCTGGATGCCTCTGTAAGGGGAAATCAACGGGTCGGCCTGCAGTGAGCGAAGAAACGGTTGAACGCGTGCGGGCAAGTTTCACGCGTAGCCCGCGGAAATCGACGAATAAAGCAAGCAGGGAGCTAAACGTACCATAGCCGACGGTTTGGAAAATCTTACGGAAAAGGCTAAAGCAGAAGCCTTACCGTTTACAATTGCTACAAGCCCTGACACCCGATGACAAAGTCAAACTCTTTGAATTTTCGGCGCGGTTGCAACAGCTCATGGAAGAGGATGCGTTCAGTGCGAAACTTGTTTTCAGTGATGAAGCAACACTTTTTCTTAATGGTGAAGTGAACAGACACAATGTGCGAATCTGGGCGGTAGAGAATCCTCACGCATTCGTGCAGAAAATTCGCAATTCACCAAAAGTTAACGTGTTTTGTGCAATCTCACGGTTTAAAGTTTACGGCCCCTTTTTCTTCTGCGAAAAAAACGTTACAGGACACGTGTATCTGGGCACATATCGCACATTTGTGAATGCCTAAAAAATTTTTTTGAGTTTTTGTATGTGTGTGCAAAGCATTGTGAAAATATCTCAAATAATAAAGTTATTGTATAGCTGTGAAATCGCTTCAATCATTTGTAATAACCCTGTATTTCATATAAATGTTTGGAAATATTGCTACTCTTTCTCATTTTATTGATAGTTTGTAAGTTTATTGTCACTTTACTGTGCAATATTAGGTACGTGCTAAAGTTCCTCTTCTGTTGGTTTTGGTAGGAAAGGTAATCTATGATCTATACATGGAAACAACATTTATACAGAAACAAACAGGATATTTATAAACAAGATCAGCCTCCCTTGACAGAATAACCTGAAGCATGAATATTTCACTCTGCAGAAGAGCGTGTTCCGTTTTTAAACTTCCTTGCATGTTAAAAATATTTGCAGGACCAGGATTCTGCCCTGAAACGTTGCCTTTTATTGGGTTTTTTTCTTTTAATGTGTTATCTGTTGAGCTTCCAGTATGACCAAAATGGGAAGTACTGAAGATACAGGAACTGACAGTCAATGATTGATATTTTCATGAATTTTGAAACAGTTGAACTGCGGAGTATATGATTTCTCAGTAACGTATAAAACTTTTTATTACAGTGTCTAGATTACTATACTTCCTTCATATTAGGCGACCAATTTCAACTACACTTTGCAGTCATCTTCAGGCCACACAATAGCTACTGCAGTTGTGATTTCGTGAATTGACGAGTTATTGCGGAGACGATCATATAACCTGAATACGACTGCGAATTGCGGTTGAAACTAGTCGTCTTACGTGTTAACATGACAACTGAATTCGTTTATATATGATGAATAATAGGAATTATTAATAGAAAGTGAATGGAAATAGCGACAAGGAGATAATATTGTCTTTTATATCCTAATATACTTTCCTACTATTCTCTAACACAGATGTAAGAAAATTGTGGATTTGTCGCTTGTTGCCAGACAGTTCTCACTGTGTGTATTCAGAACTGCTACTAGATAACTTTTCTTCAGTAGATATGTGAATCCCTCCAAAACCCAGGCGATCATTGTAGGCAAAACCACCCCTTCCTTCCGCCTCCTTGATTTCTATCTCACCGTCTATGGCCGTCCTATCGCCCTCACTCCCACCCTTCAGTACCTTGGCGTCACCCTCGACCGTCGCCTCTCCTGGACTCCCCATCTCCGGACAATCCAAGCCAAGGCACGTTCCCGCCTCCGTCTCCTCAAGCTCCTTTCTGGCCGTACGTGGGGTTTGGACGCCTCCACAATCCTCCACACCTATAAATCCCTAATCCGCACTATCCTTTGTTACGCCCATCCAGCCTGGATCTCCGCGCCCCCTACCTTTTATAAATCCCTCCAAATCCTTGAACGCCATGCTCTCCGCCTTGCCTATCGCATCCGTCTCCCCTCCCCCACGCGGATCCTGTATGATCTCATCCCCTTCCCCCACCTCCTCATTTTCCTTGAAAGGATTCGGATCCTGTACACCTCCCGTAAACTTGATCCTCCTCACCCGCTCGTGTCCCCGATCCTCTCCCACCCCCGCCCGCTGCCGCGCCTGTATTCCCACATCCCACCTGGTCTCCATCTCTCCACCCTCCTTACCCTCTCCCAAGGTGGCTTCCGCCAGCTCCCCCTCCCTGATGATGTCCTCCTCCCCTGCATCTACCCCTCCTATCAACTTTGATCCTCCCCCCCACCTCCTGTGTCCTTTCCTTTAGGCACCCTCCCTCCCCCCCTTTCCCTTCCCTTCTCTTTCCTTTCCCCCCTCCCTCCTACCCTCTCCTCCGGGCTTCCCCTCCCCCTTCCTCCCTCCCCCTCTCTCCTTTGCCCATGGCATCTCTGCTCTCCCCTCTCCCATCTCCCCTTCCTCCTCCTCCACCTCCACTCTTGGCAGGTCTCCGGACTCGTACACGCTGAGTGAACATTCGCGCGCCGGAGGTCATCGCCATCAGTGTATCGTGTGTGCCGTCGTGTTTAGTGTTCAGTTTCGTCGTCACACTCCATTGTTCACCAGTGCCATTGTCTTCTTCAGTGTTTGTGCGTCGTGTCAACAGTTCGTAGTGTGGATTGTCTTCGAGTGTGAACGGCTTCTTGTGTTTTTATGTTCATGAGTCTACTGTTTTTTCCCGCCGTTTTTCTAAGTGATGTCTCTTCTCTGTTTATTTCCTTGTACTCTCTTCGGCTGAAGAGCGGCGTATTGTGCTGCTGCCAGCCTACCTGCTTGCTCAGGTGTCAAAATAACAATAAAGTAAAAAAAAAAAAAAGATACGTGAGTCTGCAGTAGAGTGGAAGGATTTCACTGTTTCTTTGCAGCACCAAGCCAGCAGAGGATCTGAATTGGAGGCTTCTGCAGGCAGCTAAGGATGGAGCAGTGGAGGAACTGCGGGTGCTGCTCGCTGTTGGGGCAGATGTTGAGACAAGCGACGGGTATAGGAAGACAGCCCTCCAGTGGGCAGCGGAGATGGGGTATGCGAAGGCAGTCGGTTGTCTGCTGAGCAACGGGGCAGAAGTGAACACCAGGGACAGGTGGCAGCTTACGCCGCTGCACAGGGCAGCAGAGAGGGGGCACCAGGATGTGGTAACTGTGCTGCTGGAAGCAGGAGCAGACAAGTCGGCCGTGGACAACAGAGGGAGAACACCTCTGTACATCGCCAAAGTTATCAACAGGTGGCAAGTGATGGACGTTCTGAGGTGATGTTTGTAGTCTAACGCTTTGCGAAGAAAGTAGCGGGAAATAGCCACTAAAGGCACTGATTTTTAGCGATCTCATTTAGTATGTCTCTATTGACCAAAAACTTTCGAAGAGGCACTGAAGAAGAAGGAGCTGTCAGATGGGAGGCAGAAGGATGCAAACCCTCAGCTTCAGTCAGCACGTAAATGCAGCACACAGCTCAGCAATCAGGATAAGTCATGTTCAAACACAAGGCACTGTCTGTCTCGGCCAAGTGACGCCTGTAGTTCTAGCTAGCTAGCTCCAAGCACTTTCCAGTTCAACGTCTTCGAAATACACTCTAGCTTACATGCCCGAAGACTGGCTTTTGAGACGGATTCTCATGCCAGGTTGATATGGACAAAAAAAATAAAGAAAATAACCCTTGACTTCGACTCAAGAGTACTAATGAACCACAGAAGGACAGTGACAAAGAGGAATACGTGTTGCCACAAGTTCTATAGCAGTCATAGAACATACCAGGAACAAGAAGTGACAGACATACTGATAAAACCTACAAAGAAAATGGAAACCAAGAAGTCATTACGTGGGGAAGGTATATAGTGTGAAAGTACACAATCTACAGATAATTTTCCTTCACAGATTAAACGAACTTTGTGTACACTCAATAATACTTGGAAGACTAAAGTAATTACAGTTATTGGTTGAGGCAATACGTCAAATCGCCCCCATTAGCTGATCAAATTAATTTTCCGATTCAGAAGTGGTGGACTGAATTTAGTTGAACGTCAATAAATTACAAACAGACACAGCTCAGTTACAAATCTTGCTCCACAAAGTGTTAAGAGAGAAGAGAGGAAGTATGTGGTGCTGATGTGCTGTGCAGACAGCTGGTAATGATGTATCGCCATAAAGCATTTGCTCGTAGGCTTCTTTGACTGCAATTCTATGTTCACACACAGCACTTGTAATATATTGCGACCATGGGACTTCAAGCGTAAATAGTAAATTTGTTTAGTAATGCAACTGTCCAAAGTACGAAGAATCAGAACGATGTCATGATAACACTGAAGAAATATAGCTCAAAATACTATGCAATCAAGTGCCACACAGTAAATAACGCAGATTTCATTCATGCCAGTTACAGCTCAAGTAATAACAAAGTGGAATAAGCCAATGGCTGCTATTATCTATTTAGATAAGAGGGTGATAGTGATAAAGATTGGTCAGGTTTTTGGTGAATAAACTCGAACTACACACATAACTGGCAGATATTAGGATACTACCATAACTTTTTAGTGCAGTCACGATATATAACCATACGTTAAAAATCTTTAGAAGATAGCAATAATGGAACATAGGAAGAAACTTATGTTCACTCTGGATGCTTACGCTAAATCTACACTGTGCTATAATGAAAGACAAAATGAAAGGTGGTGGCTCGCAGTGCAAGAACTAGTGTCATACGTAATTAATAAACCATGCAATTAATCTACAAATCATAACTGAGCACCTGCTTCAACAAAACATCATAACTTCACAGTCTAGTGAGGAGCATGTGGCGGCATATTATATCGTAATGAAGTGTAGCTACAATCAACAGGGTGGAAACTCGGAATTGTTGCAATATAAGTTCATGATAAGGTCGATTGACAAAGCAGAGCTTGGTGTGACAGAAAAGAGGAAGAATCGTTATATCCAATTCAAATGACAATGAGAGGCAAGAACGATTGGCAAAAAATTGGAACCTCAGAACATGTTCTTCAGCACCGTGTGCACTTCAGGGATATCATCGAATATGAAGGAGTTGAAATAGGGGAATACTCAAAATCGAACAGAGTGAAACGCGGTGTCACAAGTGAAATAATTTAACGAAGTACCCAGAAGACACCTGAAGATTTTCCT
Organism: Schistocerca cancellata; assembly: GCF_023864275.1. Classification (NCBI taxonomy): domain Eukaryota; kingdom Metazoa; phylum Arthropoda; class Insecta; order Orthoptera; family Acrididae; genus Schistocerca; species Schistocerca cancellata. The sequence goes on along the minus strand of NC_064627.1, from coordinate 1,052,447,694 downwards.
CCAAGAAAAAGAGATGACAATGTCTGTGTCGCGATGGAGGACTAACTGTATAAATGAATATAACAGATCATAGGGGAGACCTGTGTTGACCTGCGTGTGGTGCGATGACGGACGCTGGGGACTGACAGGTGCTGCAGCTTCTGTGAAACCTGAGGCTGTCCTCCCCAGATCAAGGGATACGACAAGAAGACTGACGGGACGTTCGCTATGATGCAGAGGGCTTCCTTCCTGGAGGCAACATCCGCGCCGGAGGATCTGTGGCGCAGATGGCGGCATGAAGTGAGATTGTTAAAAAGTAAAACAAGTGCAAAACCATTGCAGATCACAGAAAACTTTTAATAAAACGTTGAAGTGAAGAGATTTGTTCTCCCTAGTGTGGTCAATGTGTTTCTTATTCAAAAACACTGTGCTGTTAGCAACAGACCTGATGGCATCTATTTTGAAGAACAAGGGGAGACGGAAATGTCTATCCCCGCAATGTTAAATTATAACTACTATAGCAAAAATTTTCTCAGAAACTGCTGGAGCCAGAGAGATAAAGTTTTTACGGACATGTTGTCACAAACTGAAACAACAGATTTTTGTAAAAGTAATTACTTACAGAGATATTTTATATTAATTATCTTCAACATTTCGCGGCCCTGTCAGCAACTGTATAAATATTAATTTTAATTTTAATACTGCAACTGAGGCTGTTCATTATTAAAATTAAAATTAATAATTTTATATTAACCTTACTTTAATTTTTTTGGATCACTTTTCACTACATAGTCACTTCTAAATCTTTTTTAAATCAGATAATTCAAAAATCGTTGTTTCAGTATTTACAAGAAGCCAAAGTGACTATGTCACAAAAATTTCAGCCTTCTAGATTCAACAATAGCTGAGATAATATTCCTAGAAGAAGTAAAAAAGTAAACTTACGGCGAACGCAGAAAGAAGATAAAAAAGATTCCCGATCCATTGCTAACACCCCCTTCACGGTCTTCATAATCATCTTCAAGTTTTCTTTTGGTACTCCTTCGAACCTGCCTTGGTTTTTTCACTAATGTCTTGACTATACTGTGTGCATGGCTTAGTCTGTGCCGATCTAAAGTCAACATAGCACGTACTGTGGAGGAACCAACACGCAAACCCAACTTTTCAAGAACCTGACATTTAGTAATATTTCCAAGATTGAGGGTTGCCACAGCATCGTGCACTCCAAAATGCAATGTATTAAGTCCAACAAATGTTGTTTTTAGGAGGCGATGCCATATTATGCTATTCAAGCACTCGTTGGGGTTCTGAGTTCTTTCATGAAGACATTTCATCAGGAGACTTCCGTCAGCCTGATCTCTGAAGATGTGCATCACTTCTTCCATGATGGCTGCTGGTAGAATATGGTGATGACTGTATTTCTCTCCAATTATCAATCCACTATTATACACTCCTGGAAATTGAAATAAGAACACCGTGAATTCATTGTCCCAGGAAGGGGAAACTTTATTGACACATTCCTGGGGTCAGATACATCACATGATCACACTGACAGAACCACAGGCACATAGACACAGGCAACAGAGCGTGCACAATGTCGGCACTAGTACAGTGTATATCCACCTTTCGCAGCAATGCAGGCTGCTATTCTCCCATGGAGACGATCGTAGAGATGCTGGATGTAGTCCTGTGGAACGGCTTGCCATGCCATTTCCACCTGGCGCCTCAGTTGGACCAGCGTTCGTGCTGGACGTGCAGACCGCGTGAGACGACGCTTCATCCAGTCCCAAACATGCTCACCCAGTTTGCAAAATTTACGTGACGAACAGACAAATTTTTCTAAAGAAAATGAACAGTGTAATCAGAATACGTCAGATTTATTTAATTCCGATTTAGTGACCAACAGTGCACATTCGATTGACAAATCTTTTCAAGAATTACAGAATGACCAAATGGTTACAGAAAACGTGACAACTGCAGGTATGACATCAAATAGCACAGAGAATAGAGTAGGTAATATTGGGTTGGATTAAATTATGGCAATATTGCTACAACATAGTGCAAATTTCAAACAACTTAGTGAAATTTCAAACAACAACTTAGTGAAAATTCCAAACAACAGAATGAAAGACAAGACAACAATCACAAACAACTTAGTGAACAGATCAAACAACTTAATGAAAAACATGACAACCTTAATGAAAAATTAGACAACAATTCTAGACAGCTTAGTGAACAGATTACAGCCATTGCCGCGCAGTGTCATGATACTAAAGAACAATTACGTGAAGAAATTGAGGCTTGTGCTACGAACAGTAGTGAAGAAGTTAGATCTATTGCACAAGAATTAAATAATACACATGTAGCCACAACAGAATCACATATAGATGAAATTAGTGCAGTCGCTGAACAATGTTCTGAAAACGCAACACAGTTACGCGACGAATTTAATTTAAAGTCACCAGAACTTTCACACACTCTGGATACGGAAGTCGATAAGAAATGTGAACAACAGAACAACCAAATTGACGAACGTATTAAAGTAACAGAAATGAAAAATGTTTAAGTCACTAACACGTCACAGCATACGGCACATTCCGAACATTTGTCACACTCACACAGCCTGTGTAACTTAGGTAATTTACAGAGACTACGGGAGTTAGAATCCGACACAGACAAATAGATTCTCATGCAATCCTGAACCTGTTCACAAAGTCAGAGACGATAACGTCGATTATAAGCAATTTTTATCTGTAATAAAATCTAAGGTATTTGAAAATGACAGAGCACAGGTACACGCTTTGAACTGGATACGACAATTTATTTTTGTACTTTCACTGCCGTTACCTGTAATGCAGAAACTAGAATTAGGATGGATACAGCAATTTGCTTCTGAATTTTCACCAGCATTGCCTGTAATGCAAAAGCTAAAATTTATTTGCAGCGGTCTCAGGGGATTCATTAGGCTTTAATGAATATGTGCCGAAGCGTGCACAGGGCTCCGAGCCATAGTAGTGCTATTTCATCTTTAGTTTTCTGCACTGCTGCCTTCTCTTCTACTATCCTTTATATCTATCACAACAGCTCTTCAACTATCGATCTATCTATAATTAAGAAAGAGTAAAGAAAATCTGATAAGACAAGTTTTACAGAAAGTGACAATTTTTCATTAGACGCTCCAGAAATGACAACCACGAGAACTTTAATAACAGACAAAAAATAATTTTTTTAATCATCAGTATGTGTAAAATTATCAGCAAGAGGAATCACATTTTGGTAACAATAGACGTTTTTCCCAACAACAGCAACAAAACCAACCGGTTAGCATACCTAACCAACAATGTAATGCACAAGGTCAACCAAGCTTGTAATGTTTCGCGTCGGCCCCAACAAATAGTAACGCACAGCAACAAGGAAATCAGTACGTACAGAAAACACACTATTTCAATTCCTATCGCAATGCACCGTATACAATTGATTATCATGACAGACGTAAAAATAATGAGCACTATTTTCAGCGTACATTTAATAACAGTCGATCTTATCAGCAGCAAGAACATCAGCAACAACATATTATCATGAATGAACCAGACAGTAGATATCATTCCGAACGTAATACGTCAGGAAGAAATAGCAGAACAGTTCAAATAATCGAAATGCCACAGCATCCTCCTGAAAATAATAGCACGTCAGATAGAATTTGACTAGATACTATACAGGTCGCATCTTCCAGTAACGCAAGCAATAATTTTGACACGCAGAATCTTGTTCACGAGAATGTTATTTGAAACATGCCTTGTTGAATGCACCACTTTTATCGCACCCGGATCTTACCAGAAATTTTCCATTTCCACCGATAGTTCTAACACCGCTTTGGGCGTACATATTTTTCAGGAAATTGAAGAAGATGGTTGTACAGTAATTAAAAACATCGCTTTTGCAAGTCGCATTCTGTCACCTACTGAACGAAATTATTCTGTTACAGAACTGGAAACATTATGTGTTGTTTGGGCTTTTACCAGATTTAGGCATTTTCTTTATGGAAGACATACCACCGTTTATACAGACCATAGAGCGATACAATTTTTGCTTTCGGGTAAATTTACACACGACAGATTAAGTAGATGGAAACTTTATTTGCAGGAATTTAATTTCACAATTGTTCACATTCCCGGCACACAAAATATTGTAGCAGACGCACTATCCCGTTCTCTCAGCAACAATCAGCAAGACATCGCAACCAACTTCTGCAAAGCAAATTTCAGCGTCATGTACATTCAAAAAGTTGTATTTGAAAATTTCATTTCGTCGTCATTACAAGACATAGCACAAGAGCAGAGTAAAGACAACGTGTGGAAAGAAATTAAACACCTTTGGCAAGATAGGAATAATGTTACCATTACACTGTACGCAATAATATTCTGTTTCGCCGCTCTCACCCTGACAGCAACAACTGGTTATTATGCATTCCTGACGAACTTGTTAACAAATTAAGCTGGTATACTCATTTAAGTTACGCGCATTATGGAGCCAGAAAATGTTTTCTTATACTGAAACAGAACTGTTATTTTACCAACATGGAGAAACGTATACGACGAGTTTTAGCGTCATGTAAAATCTGCCAGAAAGCTAAATCAGACACGACTTCACATATTCCTCCATTACATCCCATTGTACCTGTTAAATTGAGATATATGGCCGCTGTAGACATTTTTTGGTCCGATTCCCAGAACTAATAGAGGTTTTTGCTACATCTTTGTCGCTGTTGAACTCACTTCAAAATTTGTTACCTTCACTCCGTTACGCAAAGCTACTGCTAAAACTGTTTCGAAAGCATTTGCAAAACATTTTCTATTTCAAGTAGGGCATGTGTTGAAAGTAATTTCCGACAATGGACCACAGTTTCGATCTGCTATATGGACACGTATGTTACGAGCTAGAAACATTTCTCCGTTCTATATATCCAGGTACCATGCTTCTTCGAACCCTTGTGAACGATTAATGAAAGAAATTGGTAAACTGTGTAGAATATACTGCCATAAAAAACATATTGATTGGGACACACACATACTCTTATTCCAGGATGTAATTGATTCCATACCAAATGAATCTACTATTCTATCTCCGTCTGTTATACTGAAAAATGTTGAACCACCTAACAAAATTAAAGAATTAGTAACCTTTCCTACATCGCGTCGACTACGACACCATGAAATAATTGTCATTGCACTGAACAACATCAAACGTGCCGCAGAGTGCCGGAGAAGACAGCAAAAACAGGTTTGTACACGCCGCAACTTTCTCATTGGACAGAAGATATTAGTACGTACACACTATTTATCCAACAGAGGAAAGAGTAGATGCAGTAAATTTGAGCTTCTATACGCAGTTCCATATCGGATTCGCAGCATTCCTCACCCCAATGTAGTACACGTCGAAACTTTGAGAACTAGAAAAACCAAAGGGAACCACCACGTGTCCAACATCAAACGTTTTATTGAATGAACATACTTTATGATTTATCATACTGTAATGCCATTTCCTAATTTTCTTATGATCACTTATGCAATTATATTCACATGAACACTTACTGATGATTATTGTATTTTTTCTTGGCAAGTGCCCGGCAAGGTAAGGTTTAGCAGGTCGCTCTTCTTGTCGTTACACATCAGACCGTGCATATTTTTCCAGATGAACTTACACATTTTATGACCACTTATGCAATTATATTTATGTGACTACTTACTGATGATTGTCGTATTTTTTCTTGGCAAGTGCCCGGCAAGGTAACGTTAGCAGGTCGCTCTTCTTGTCGTTACACATCAGACCGTGCACATTTTTCCAGATGAACTTACGTATCTTATGAATAATTATGCAATTTTATCTAGTGACATATTAATTTTATTAAATTCTCTCTCCATTAAAGTCTTCAATTCTCGCCTCTATTAACTACACAACATACAAGCTGAACACAAAGTAGGTCACATTTCTTGTCATCATTTTTCATGTATGTATGATTGTTTTCCGGTTTTATTTGTATGCACTATGAAATATTTAAGATATAACAAACACCAGTTGACTTTACCATTTTTGCCCTATGATATCTCAACATCGTGACTACTTTTTTTTGTGCTGCTACATTGTGATACACTGTGTACATTTTTGCCTCTGAACACTGTCTATGCTTTTGACATATTACGTTTTCTGTCATGCTATGCTGTATGCTCAATTATGTTACTATAAACCAGTTTTTATTTAGTGGGTATGTGATTTAAATGCAAGACATTAATCTTTGTTTATCATTTTCAGAAAGCAATAACGTGTAAAAAAATTAATTAATTAATTAAACAGACATGGGAATTTCACCTTCGGAATGAACGAAAGAAGATGCAATACCTCGTGAGAAAGAGTTAATGGATCAGAATTAACAAGCATTAACAAGAATATACTATACACATCGTAGAACAGCAGTCTTAACTAATTTTTTCTTTCAGAATACGAGGCGATTGATGCAGGCTGTCAGACAGAACTACACATCTTAGTTTTAGTGATGAAATATGCTAGCAATAAGGAATAGTTGTATAATGGATAATGAAGTGACTTTTTTTGCAGATGATAATGAATGGTGATGAATAATGATGAAGAATATGCTATTATGGATAATGAAGTTTTTCTTTACAGGTGGTGATAATAATGGAGTTATGATAATATGGATAATGAAGTTTTTTTCTTTACAGATGAGGATAATGTTGAAGTTTATGTATTTATGCTATGTAGTTATTTAAGTATTTGTTGCAGTTCGTTTTGACAGTATGTCTTATATCGCATAGTATGATGACTGAAGGTTTTGGAAAGGACAGCTAGAGAACATATGTATTTTTTATACACATTTCACTACCTGTTAATTCGAAGTTCACTCCTTTTCAGCATAATGTGCGTTTCTTCTTTCAGTTTAATAATCCATTTTTGTATATTTTGCAGGAGAAATTATTCATGAAATTAATGTGCTATAAGCAATTGTTCATTAAACCTATGTCATTTATGAATTTGATCACATATACTCTACTTGTTTCATAACCTTGCTACAGCTGACTCATGACGAATGACGTTACACATCTTCATTTGCAGCAATAACTCAAAAGCAAATATTGTTATTAATTATCGATCCCAACGCAATGCATTGCTAGCACAAAAAAAATGCTTTGTAACTGGCCAATGAATGCCGCTGATTACTGTAATAAGATGACCTATGATGCCAATGTTTACTATAATTAGATTAATTATGTATAAATGCTATGCCAATAATTAACTCATTTTGAATGATCACTTCTGAACAATACACAAAAAAATGCTTTCTAACTGGCCAATGAATGCCACTGATTACTGTAATAAGATGATCTATGATGCCAATGATTACTATAATTAAGTGAATTAATACTTCAAGGAAAAGAACTTCAGATTGTCTCACTTGGTGTTGTGCTTCTATAGAAAGATATGGTCCTTCAGTGCAGCTGCGTGCAACCTAAAGTGCTACAACCATGACGCAATCCTTCCCATTCCTTTCCTAGTTCTTGTAAAATGGTAAACACTTATACAACGCGTTTAAATTCTTGTAAAATGATAAAGACTTATACAGTGCGTGTGCACTTTCTTTCACTCCTTGATATGTTTATTTGTTGTAAAAATGCAAAAGAGTACTACAGTGCGTGTACACTTTATTTCATTTCATGATATGTTATGTAAAAATGCTAAATACTTCTACAGTGCGTGTGCACTTTCTTTCACTCCTTGATATGTTTATTTGTTGTAAAAATGCAAAAGAGTACTACAGTGCGTGTGCATTTTATTTCATTCCATGATGTGTTATGTGAAATAGTGTGTTTTCTGTACATACTGATTCCCTTGTTGCTGTGCGTTGCTATTTCTTGGGGCCGACGCTATACGCGTACGCGGCAAAACATTAAAGCTTGGTTGACCTTGGGCGTTACATTGTTGGTTAGGTATGCTAACCGGTTGGTTTTGTTGCTGTTGCGGAGAAAAACCTCTATTGTTACCAAAATGTGGTTCCTGTTGCTGATGATTTTGACGATACTGATAATTAAAATTTTGCCTGTTATTAAAGTTCTGTTGGTTGTCATTTCTGAAGTGTCTAATGATAACTGTCACTTTCGGTAAAACTTGTCTTATCGGGTTTTCTTTACTCATTCTTAATCCTAGATAGAGCGATAGTTAAAGAGCTGTTTTGATAGATATAAAGGATAGTAGAAGAGAAGGCAGCAGTGCAGAAAACTAAAGATGAAACAGCACTACTACGGCTCGGGGCCCTGTGCACGCTACAGCAAATATTCATTAAAGCGTAATGAATCCCCTGAGGTTAATTACGCACTGCATAAATTTTAGCTTTTGCATTACAGGCAATGCTGGTGAAAATTCAGAAGCAAATTGCTGTATCCATCCTAATTCTAGTTTCTGCATTACACGAAATGCTGGTAAAAATTCAAAAATAAATTGTCGTATCCATTTCAAAGCATGTACCTGTGCTCTGTCATTTTCAAATACCTTAAATATTCTTACAGATAAAAATTGCTTATAATCGACGTTATCGTCTCTGACTTTGTGAACAGGTTCAGGATTGCATGAGAATCTACGCTCCTGGAAATTGAAATAAGAACACCGTGAATTCATTGTCCCAGGAAGGGGAAACTTTATTGACACATTCCTGGGGTCAGATACATCACATGATCACACTGACAGAACCACAGGCACATAGACACAGGCAACAGAGCATGCACAATGTCGGCACTAGTACAGTGTATATCCACCTTTCGCAGCAATGCAGGCTGCTATTCTCCCATGGAGACGATCGTAGAGATGCTGGATGTAGTCCTGTGGAACGGCTCGCCATGCCATTTCCACCTGGCGCCTCAGTTGGACCAGCGTTCGTGCTGGACGTGCAGACCGCGTGAGACGACGCTTCATCCAGTCCCAAACATGCTCAATGGGGGACAGATCCGGAGATCTTGCTGGCCAGGGTAGTTGACTTACACCTTATAGAGCACGTTGGGTGGCACGGGATACATGCGGACGTGCATTGTCCTGTTGGAACAGCAAGTTCCCTTGCCGGTCTAGGAATGGTAGAACGATGGGTTCGATAACGGTTTGGATGTACCGTGCACTATTCAGTGTCCCCTCGACGATCAGCGGTGGTGTACGGCCAGTGTAGGAGATCGCTCCCCACACCATGATGCCGGGTGTTGGCCCTGTGTGCCTTGGTCGTATGCAGTCCTGATTGTGGCGCTCACCTGCACGGCGCCAAACACGCATACGACCATCATTGGCACCAAGGCAGAAGCGACTCTCATCGCTGAAGACGACACGTCTCCATTCGTCCCTCCATTCACGCCTGTCGCGACACCACTGGAGGCGGGCTGCACGATGTTGGGGCGTGAGCGGAAGACGGCCTAACGGTGTGCGGGACCGTAGCCCAGCTTCATGGAGACGGTTGCGAATGGTCGTCGCCGATACCCCAGGAGCAACAGTGTCCCTAATTTGCTGGGAAGTGGCGGTGCGGTCCCCTACGGCACTGCGTAGGATCCTACGGTCTTGGCGTGCATCCGTGCGTCGCTGCGGTCCGGTCCCAGGTCGACGGGCACGTGCACCTTCCGCCGACCACTGGCGACAACATCGATGTAGTGTGGAGACCTCACGCCCCACGTGTTGAGCAATTCGGCGGTACGTCCACCCGGCCTCCCGCATGCCCACTATACGCCCTCGCTCAAAGTCCGTCAACTGCACATACGGTTCACGTCCACGCTGTCGCGGCATGCTACCAGTGTTAAAGACTGCGATGGAGCTCCGTATGCCACGGCAAACTGGCTGACACTGACGGCGGCGGTGCACAAATGCTGCGCTGCTAGAGCCATTCGATGGCCAACACCGCGGTTCCTGGTGTGTCCGCTGTGCCGTGCGTGTGATCATTGCTTGTACAGCCCTCTCGCAGTGTCCGGAGCAAGTATGGTGGGTCTGACACACCGGTGTCAATGTGTTCTTTTTTCCATTTCCAGGAGTGTATTTGTCTGTGTCTGTTCGGATTCTAAGTCGCGTGATCTCTGTAAATTACCTAAGTTACACTGTCTGTGTGAGTGTGACAAATGTTCGGCATGTGCCGTATGCTGTGACGTGTTAGTGACTGAAACAATTTTCATTTCTGTCACTTCAAAACATTCGTCAATTTGGCTATTCTGTTGTTCAAATTTCTTATCAACTTCCGTATCCAGAGTGTGTGAAAGTTCTGGTGACTTTAAATTAAACTCGTCGTGTACCTGTGCTCTGTCATTTTTAAATACTTTAGATTTTCTTACGGATAAGAATTGCTCGTGATCAACGTTATCGTCTCTGAATGTGGGAACAGGTTCACGATTGCATAAGTATCTATTTGTCTGTGTCACTTCGTATTCTAAGTCACGTAGTCTCTGTAAATTGCCTAAATGATACTGGCTGTGTGAGTGTGACAAATGTTCGGAATGTGCCGTATGCTATGACGTATTAGTAACTGAAACATTTTTCATTTCTGTTACTTTAATACGTTCGTCAATTTGGTTGTTCTGCTGTTCACATGTTTTATCGACTTCCGTATCCACAGTGTGTGAAAGTTCTGGTGACTTTAAATTAAACTCGTCGCGTAACTGTATTGCGTTTTCAGAACATTGTTCAGCGACTGCATTAATTTCATATCTAAATGATTCTGTTGTGCCTGCATGTCTATTACCTAATTCTTGTGCAACAGATCTAGTTTCTTCACTATTGTTCGTAGCACAAGTCTTAGTATCCTCACGTAATTGTTCTTTAGTATAATCACGTTGCACGGTAACGGCTGTAATCTGTTCACTAAATTGTTCGTTCTGTTCATTAAAGTAGTCGTGTTTTTCGTTCGACAGTTAGAAACTTTCATTAATTAGTTCATTAAGTTGTTTTAAATGGTTGTCGAAACTTTCATTAAGTAGTTTGAAATGGTTGTTTTGTTTTTCACAGAATTGTTTGAAATTTTCATTACGTTGTTTGTACGATTCATTAATTTGTAGCAATAAAGCCATAATTTGATCCAAGCCAATATTACCGGCTCTATTCTCTGTACTGTGTGATGGTGTATCTGCAATTGTCACGTTTTGTGTAACCATTTGGTCATTCTGTGACTTTTGAAAATGTTTGCCAATCGAATGTGCACTGTTGGTCACTACACTGGAATTAAATAAATCTGACATATTTTGAGTACTCTGTTCATTTTCGTTACAAAAATTTGTCTGTTCATAACGTAAATGTTGCAAACCGTGTGTGTCAAGCTGGGCAGCGATCAATTGTCGTTAAATTAACAGACGACACAATTGAATTGATTTGTTCATCATTAGGATTAAAATCATTACTAGCGGTCGGTACGTACTGATTGTCTGTAAATGGAGGATTATAGTTATTACACAAACTGTCGCAAATACTATTGGTCAAATTATTCGAGTTGGCTATTTCACTCATCGTACATGGCGATGTCTGTTAACAGTTTTTCGCGGCATTATTACACAAATCAAAATTATTCACAAATGAAACAAGTACAATGCAAAATGCAACAAACACAAATACAACAAAGAGCAACAAATTGCTGATGATATGTGAAAGAAAGAGCGACAAATTAGTAAATGCGTTGCGTCAGATGCAAACTACATTAAGTAAATAAGAGCAGATATATGACTACTTCTTAGAACATTCACAAAGAAATACGATCCTGTCCGGATGTCGCCAAGTGTAACTTCCCCACAAAGAATGTAAATGTGAATGTGAGCCAAGAGTAACCTTCCCACAAAATATAATAACTTACAATTAAATGAATTTTTAAATATTGTAACCTCTGAACAAAATTGATTTTAATGTAACCTCTGAACAAAATTGATTTTAATGTAACCTCTGAACAAAATTGGCTCCCATCTATAGTCTCCGTGCAGAAATGCATTCACATTTAATGCAACCACAAAATTCAATTCCTAAACACCGAAATGTAATAAAAAAGTTTAGTAACCTGATAAATTTTATGAGGACAGCAGCGCTGGCCTTTGGCCCTATATTCTGAATAAAAAAACAAAAATTCTTACCTCAATAAAAACCGCAATTATATCTGCTTGTAACCTCCCCCTCACTTATCGACCTTAATGACAGTGAAAAATTAAACCGCGTGTACCTAATGGAAATTTGGGAAAAGCAGTCGTCACCGAAGTTAATTTGTCGGTAAAGAGGGAGGAAAGGGTTACATCTAAATGAAAGGAGAAATGCTAATGAAACTGGTGGAAATTAATTTTGAAAAGGGGTAAAGTTAATAAAGAAAGTAAATGTGTGGCCGTTACGTTAACAATTAACTAGCGGTAATTAGATATTTGAGATTTGGGGGAAATTACGGTCGCCAGCCCTAAGGACAATTACTATATTAACTGAAAAAGAAAGGTTATTACACATATAATTAGCACTAGAACGTGGCAACTGAAGGTTGACACGTGTAGTGTGAAAACTGAAAGTTTGTCAGAAGTAATAAATTTCGCTACACTCTGACTTAATATAGCACAAGAATTAATAAAACCGGAAAATCGAAAGTTAATTTAGTGACTGAAGTTAATAGTGAGCTTTCTTTCTGAAGCACACCGAAATTCAGTAAAATACAGTTAGTCTTGGACTACCTCAACAATCATTTCAAAAGCTACTTGAATCTACGCAATTTAGAAATAAGAGATTTAACTTTGAACTTGAATTAAATGATTCTGAACAATTAACAATAGTAAAATTTAGTACGTACCAAGCTGAGCTGCAGTCACAGGTAAGCTAAAATATGGTAACGAAACTCGCACTCTTAATTTGTGCTTGCGTAATCTGAATATTGTAGCCAGCTATGAATACTTTAACTGAACTTTGAAATTAAAGCAGTGAAATAGAATTAGCTATATTACTTTAATGCTGGCGTTTGAATTTCAACGACACTCGGGTTCATTTCGGAAAAGGAAGGGACCCTGCTTGGTAATGCAACTGGGACAATGAGCAACAAAGGTTCATGCTACGTTGCTGTAATTTTGTGATTTGAACAGTTTTAAAAGCTGAGGTCTGCCATACAGTTCTAAAACTTTACGTGCGTCCAGTCTTCCTTGTTGGTTGATTGAAGGTTTGAAGGCGTCGATCGAGGAGGTGGCGACAATCACTCATTGTCGGCCGTCGCTGTTGCAGAAGCTGGATGTTGGCGCGCCTTCTTCTCGACACGGTCACCAGGCGAAACGGGCTCTTGATGTGCGCCAGCTAATGCTTCCCGTCCGCGACACCATGACAGAAACTATCATCGCAAGTCGAGCGCAATTACACGCTGCCAAACCACGAAAGCGCGGCAACTCGCGGGAGCGTCACACAACACACCTGCTCCACTTGCTACTCCAGCCAGACTCTCTCTGCCCAGCCCGCGCTCCACGCGGCAGAGTTAACACTACCAAAGATCCTAAACACTTTCGTTCTTCACACGACCTATCGATGTAATCGTTCGATAGCAGTTTTCCCTAGGCAAGACCCAGCGTAAAAATACAAATAATATTTACGAAACAAACCAATTATACATCGACATAAATGCATAAATATATATATACAAATAGTAAAACAATTACAATATACAAAGACACAGAAATGTTATATATTCAGGTAACAAAAATAAGGAAAACAAATTTATAGTACAATAGATGGAAATAGGAGGATATGCATTTCCGGCGTTACATGCTCTTAAGTTGGAATTTTTCGATCCAGCTTCATGCAATGCTGACGTACATTTATTTTTTTTTTATTTTTGGAAGCAATGATGATGCATTGGAAAATTTTTAAATTGAAATGAATGCTTTCCTTTAAAACAGTTGCTTTATATTATAAAAATTATTATTGGGGCATTTCTTTGAACAAATTAAATTACAATTAACATACATGATTAAATATGTGCAAGGCTGCTTCTTTACCTTCTACAACAATACTTATCCTCCAGAGTCCTGACCAGAGTCGCGAGCAAAGCACACAGCCGACGCATGTCGACTCCCGCCGACTAGCACGGACTAGCACGGACTGACTACTACTGTCGACTCGCGCGGTCAAGCGCAGACTAGCAACAGCTAACGATAAACTACTCTCTGGTCAGAGATTTTGACATGCCTCGCCCATCGCTGATAATGTATACATCTTACATAAACCTCCACTGGGGGGGAGGGGGGGGGGCAAAAATTTGGCAGCGATGATGAGTCAATTGGACTTGCCATGAGCAACAAATTTTTCTTAATTATCTAACTTTACAATCACAGAATATATACATATATATAAGTGCAGAACATGGAGCAGATATAATTGCGGTTTTTATTGAGGTAAGAATTTTTGCTTTTTTATTCATAATACAGGGCCGAAGGTCAGCGCTGCTGTCCTCATAAAATTTATCAGGTTACAGATTTTTTTTTATTATTTTGGTGTTTAGGAATTTTTCTATTCCGAACTTGAGATTAAATGAGAAAAGAATTTTGTGGGAATATTAAGTGTGAATGCATTCTTTGCACAGAGACTATAAATGGGAGCCAATTTTGTTCAGAGGTTACATTAAAATCAATTTTGTTCAGAGGTTACAATATTTAAAAATTCATTTAATTGTAAGTTATTATATTTTGTGGGAAGGTTACTCTTGGCTCACATTTTCATTATCATTAATTCTCTGCTGGGAGGTTACAAACTTTGAAGTGATTCCTCATGCTCCCTACTCACCTGACCTGGCTCCTAGTGACTTTTGGCTTTTTCCAACAATGAAAGACACTCTCCGTGGCCGCACATTCACCAGCCGTGCTGCTATTACCTCAGCGATTTTCCAGTGGTCAAAACAGACTCCTAAAGAAGCCTTCGCCGCTGCCATGGAATCATAGCGTCAGCGTTGTGAAAAATGTGTACGTCTGCAGGGCGATTACGTCGAGAAGTAACGCCAGTTTCATCGATTTCGGGTGAGTAGTTAATTAGAAAAAAAATCGGAGGCCTTAAAACTTGAATGCACCTCGTATACCCGAACGTGTCTACCATAAACATAATAATGAAATTTGCGAAACGCCCATACCGCTGCCAATGCTCCAAGCCCTGTAGTGGAATATGCGCGTTCGCATTCCGATAATACACGACTTACGAAAGATATTACTTTTATTTCCTCGTGTCCGTCTACTGTTTCTGTTTGAAATAAACGCGCACTTAACCCAGTACATGAAGCATCTGAGGGTATGCAAAAATCTTTACTGAGATCTGTATGGTGCAAGATTTCAGCACTTAACAAGCAATGCTTGATCGTGTCGAAATCATGTGCACACTGGTCAGTCCACACCCACGGCGCATTCTTTTTCAGAAGCCCCAATAGATGTTCGCTGTTAAGCCATTGATTAGGCACGAACTTTCGGAAAAATGATACAAGACCCATATATGCCTTTAATTGTCTTTTGTTGGCCGGATATGGACAATTTCTGATAGCCTCGAGTTTCGTAGTATCAGGGAAGATTCCTTCGGATGACACTATATGTCCCAGAATCTTTATCTCCATCTTCCCAAACTTGGACTTCTTAAGGTTAACCGTAACACCTGCAAGTTCAAATTTGTGTAATGCCAAGTTGATATGCTCGTCCCTCGTTGGTGAAGCAATCAATAAATCATCCACATATACAGTAATTTGCTCTAACAAATCCGGCCTAGGACAGTGTCAAGCGCATTAATAAAGACTCCAGCACTGACATTCAATCCGAATGGCAATACTCTGAATTGATAGCTTCTTCCTCTATAAATAAATGCTGTATATTTCCTAGATCTTGGCGTTAAGACCACCTGCCAGTATGACGCGCGGAGGTCGAGGCTTGATAGATACTTTATCCCATGGAACTTGTGTAATAGTTCTTCTAGATTCTCAGGCCGCGTCCTGACAGGCATAATAATTTGATTAATCCGGCGAGCGTCGAGAACCAACCTCATGCTTCCATCAGATTTCATTACCGGTAAAAGTGGGTTATTATATGGTGATAACGAGGTCTCAATGATTCCCCATTCCAGCATTCGTCTAATTTCTTTTGTTACTGCTTCCCTTTTCGCGCTGGGTATTGGGTACATTTGATGACAGTAAATTTCGTGGGGAAACACTTGCATGTCGTACACGTAACCTTTAATTAGTCCAAGTTTTTTCAGAAATACTTTACGATAATTAGTAAGTGTGTCTAATAATTGCTTTTGTTGCAGACTGTCAAGAGCAGAGGATTGTTGTACTTTTTCTACTATTTCGGAGAGGTGGATATTCTTCACATCTTCCATGACCGGGAATGTACTGCAATTGAAACTATCTTGAAGCCGCCATAAATGTGCGCGAATCGGTTCTATCTTTAAAATTTGACAATATTTGCCATGCAATTCTTTGGTCTTTACCAAGTCTAACCTGACTCTCGTGTCACCTAAACACATGTTGCATTCACCCTTTGCGAGATCGATTATAGTTTCCGTCTCTCGCAAAATATCTAATCCGAGGAGACAGTTCACGGCTAAATTCTTTACAATAAGGAAGGTGCACTCTTTGGCTCCCATTCCAAAATTAATACAAATCCGTGTCTGTTCCCGAACTAGTTGGGCTTTCTGACTAATGGCTCCTGTAACTCGACAATTAGTGACTGGAAAAACCGGAATCTTTCTAATCTTCCTTAAGTGAAGAAAGAACAATTCATTCAGCACAGAAACAGATGTTCCAGTATCTAAAATCACCGTAGTTTGAATACCATAAATATCACGAACTATAGCTGCTTGTACAACTTCCCGTTCAAACAAATTACACTTCTTCCGAAAATCTTAACATAATTCCTCTCGTATATCGACTCCGTCATTATATCTTAACATCAGCATAGTTGAACTACGTTGCTGAGCAACATCAACAGGATTATTCCTACACACTGCATTTTTCGCGTCGTTCGACCCGATCGCTGCTGATTCTATGCGACACACATTCTCATTGTTACTACAGCTGGTTGTCTGCACGTTTGGTTGCTCTTTATTACTAACATCATTCATGCAAGTGCCCCCTAGACACCCTGCGACTGACACACGGGAGCAGAATGTCGTCGCATCTAGTTTGACTGACTGGTACTGATTGCTGGTTGCGGTTCACTTACCTCAATGATCTTGATATTTTGATTCGGTGGTTGCCATGGCTGCGCATTCATATGCTGCTGCATGTTATTTGACATATTTGTATTGTACGGGGGTTGTACATGACTGTTGTTGTGATATTGCGGTGGCCTAGGCTGCTGCCATTGCTGTTGTGCATAATTCTGTGTTGACCAGTTATGTGGTGGTTGCATGTTTTGCTGATTATTTGAAAAATTACCGTTATTGTAATTGGCGTTAGCTCTAAAATCTCGTTTCCGTTTCTTTGAAAAGTTTCCGTTATTGTTTTGTCCACTATTGTTCTGTGGATGATAATTGTGATTCGGTGCATTACTGTACTGTCCATTTGTGTTCATATTGTGGTTCTGCCATCCTGAATAATTCGGACTATTCCAATGATTTTGACTCCCATAGTAGGTGTTTCTATTACTATTGTTCTTGTGGTTTCGCCCATTGCCATTACCATTACCATTATTCAACGAATTATTCCCATAATGGTGTCTGTCCTCTTCGATAACCAAATCTAAAGAGTCCAGCACAGATAGAAAATGTTCCACGTTGTCTTCAGGAATGTGAGACAATTTCTCCTTTAGATCACGCGGTAACTTCTCCTTTAATATCTTTAAAACGTCACACTCAGGAATGTGTGGATAAATATTTCACTTTGTCCAGATACTTTTCGAAATATTTCCGCAAAGTACCGCCTTTTCTATTAAATGGCTCAGGACTATAAACTTCTTTTCTTAATCGTTCTTGTACCCCACGCGACCAATACTTGTTTAGAAAAGCTCGTTCAAATTCATCGAAAGAGCTGCATTGTTCAGCTTTCTGTGTCGCGAACAACGCTGGCTCACCTTGAATATGGGTAATGGTAAAAGACAATTTTCTCCCTTTCGTTCCAACTTTTTGGCATTATTCCGCGGATCCCTTTGATAAACACAATTGGATGGGGTCCGTTCTTATCATTGGTAAACTTCTGAAACTGTGAATTCTTCACTAAAGCATCCTGAGTCACCAATGATTGTGTATTGTCCTGATAAACGGATGTTACTCCACGTGTTGGATTGAAATTATTGCCCGTCTGCCCCCTACTTTCAGTTAAAGGCGTTTCATAATAATCAGGGTGTGTTTCTGTGATACTAACACACTCCGGTGAACTGTTATGATATGTTTGCATACGTGTTTCATTAAACACTTTCTGCACGTTTTGTAATTCAGTCTGGAGTTCATGAATCTTTGTGTTGTTTTCATGTATCAGTTGTGTTCCTGCTCGTTGTAACATCACAGGTAGTTCCTTCTGTATAACAGAACTAATTTGTTTCTTTTTGTCATTTAGCCATGTGTTGAATGTGGTCACAACGCATTCTTCTTGTTCTTTGCATTTTTGTTCTATTACCTTTTAATTATCGACCGTAAGGTTTTCTATACGTGTACTTATGTTGCGTATTTCTGCTTCTAAAGAAGTGTGTGTTTGTTGTAATTTGTCCACATCCTGGGTTACCTGCTTTACATTCTGTGGTAAGTCATGGTATGTTTGTTGTATATTTGAAATGTTGTTCTGTATAGCAGACAACTGGGCATCTACAGTATTTGCTGTCGCAGCTGGCGATCTTGTTCTTTTAACCGGTTTTGAAGCTTTTGATCTATCTCTATTGAGAACTGTGAAAAGCTTAACTGCGTACGCTCCTCTAATTGACTGATGCGTTCATCCAAGGTCCTAGTCCGTTCATCTACTCTGCTAATACATTTATCTAAATTATTATTAATCTCAGTTGCAAGCTGTTTAGCAGTTTCTTGTTCTCGCTGTATCTGTGATTGTTCCTGTATTTTAAACATTTGTTCCTGTGATTGTTCCTGTATTTTAAACATTTGTTCCATTTTCATCATTAAGAGAAAAAATGGATCCATTACTGTTTGTGTTGGCTCTACCGGTGGTAAATCGACTGTAACTGGTGTTTCGTGTGGTTATGCTTCAGCACGCACTTGAACTACCGTCTGTATTCTGCCTGAGTGTTCTACAGCAGATGGATCACTGACTTTAATATTAGTATCCTGTTCTATATCCTCTGTCTGATCTGAAAAAAATATTATCAATTTCTACATCACTAGTTATTATTTTCCTCCTCTGAATGTTCTACAGTTACTTCCTGCTGTGTAGCTTTTCTTACACGTCGCACTGTTTTCACCATGTTTGCAAATGTTTGGGTACAAGTCTAATCGGGAATAAGTCACACGCAACACATCAATTATTCCGTCACACAAAACATAAAATAATTACTACACTGCACCAAATTGGAATCAGTACTATAAATGTTCACTTTCGTTTGATTAAAATTCAGTTCCAATCTCGTTCAGTTAACCTCTACTGGAAACACTTGATGCTGTATTTTACTGATCCTTCTCGCAGTTATTTAAATATAATTGACTCTGATAGCTTCCTAAGAGGACACACTCACTAAATGTAATTTTTTTTTTTACAGTACCAGGTTGAAGACGATGTTGTGCCTATCTTACGCAGTGCTTCGTTCTGCTGCCGCTGGGGTGGAATGGTGCAGCAAAAATATCGTGCTTAGGGTCGTCGTAGATTTCCGCTGATTACAGCATGAAACAAAAAGAAAAAACACACATAAGCACACACGTATTAGTCCTGTCAATAGGTTGCCACTGAATTGCCCCTTCTGTTTATTGATTGGATAGCCACTGAATTGCTATTTATTTATTTGATGGGATAATAATAATTATTAAAAGGTGGCAATTTCATTTAAGCACCGTTTTTTTTTTACTCTTTCGATTGTTGCGAGTCAGCGATAGTGCAATGCTGCTCGCTTTGGAGAATACACATTTTATAAGAATTATTTGGTCCAGGAAACACTTTTGCGATCACGGTTGCGATTTAGACGGTATTTGCGTAATCGTACTGATTAAAAGTTATCGTTTCCGAAAGACGCAGGTTCGATTAAAGCTGTGTGCACTTTTGCGCGTATAATGAAAATATTCATAACACGTCGCGTAACAAAAAGAAACATGCGAATCACAACCGTGGTCAAACGAAGAAAATATATGATAACATAAATGTTCTTCGCTGTTATTCAGGACAGGCTCAGATTAGACCTAGCAATTTTTAGTTATAGGAAATCACAAAGCGTTACACCTTCGAGATATTTGTTTTGAATAAATTGTATTTACCTTCTATCTCTCTCCTTTTTACAGCCTTTATACCTTCACTTCGATTAAGGAACTTTTCCTTCTCTACCGACCAGTACGAGAACAAAATTCAGACTCAACAAAATGTCTTACATCGAATTATTACATGCTTAACCCTTAACAATCATATATAGTTTCGTAGTACAAACAATGCTAATTTATTCCGTGCACTAGAAAGTCTTTGATACACTGAGCACAAAAATGAAAATAATAAAATTATAATTACATTTTTAATATCATGAATACTTCTTTAAATCATGTAAATAAGGTTTGACATCGTCGTAATATTAATTTTCATCGTTGTAGCACTACAAACTCTCTGCGTGGCTTATCGATCCTTTCTCCTTCCTTGATTTCCATTTTAACTTCCATAGGTGTTTCGACCGGGTTACAATCTTGCATGTTGAATCGTGATAGCAAACTCTTCAAAGATGACGTTTGGCACGGATACATTTCTTCTTTGTTCCTTGAAATCTCGATTCGTAAGTATGGTTGTGGCTCTCCTAGTTCGTTTATTTAAAACTCTTCTTTAACTTAAATTCCACTCTTTCCATTTCCTCTCCATTATTTCCTACCATCTGAATGTCACAATGTAAATGACAACTTCCCTTAAATACATATAGTAAAGACATTTATATTCTTGTGACTGCGTGAATCTTATAGAGATAAGAAATGTATGATTAGAATTTTTCTGTGCTAATGGTGTTTTCTTTAAGCCGTGTTAAACCTGCAAACCGAACCAGTTGTGCCTTTCAGTTCTTCAGGAATAGGCAGACCTTCAGGAATTACCATGTATGTTTCCTCCTTGGGTAATCCATGAAGAAAAGCACTGGCAATGTCAAATTGTTCCAGAACCAGCCCTTGTTGGATTGCAATAATTAGCATCATTCTAACAGTTGCAAGTCGAGCCACTGGTGCATATGTTTCCTCCTAGTCAAATCCTTTTGTCTGTGAACATCCTTTAGCCACAAGTCTTATGATTTTTCCACCTTCGTCCTTCTTCAATCTAAACACCCACTTACTGCGAATGGCTTTCCTTCGAGGGAGTAATTTAACAAAGATGCAAGTCTTGTTTTCCTTTATAGATTTAGTTTCGTCTAGTATAGCTTTATACCAGTATTCCTTACCTTCACGAGTTGCAATTTCCTGGTAGCTTTTCCATACATCATCGACGAATGATTCAGCATTCAGTGCAAGAACAGCATTGTCATCTAGGATATAGGAGGGTTACTTACCCTGGGAGAGCGTCAAATAGCTCCATTTTCAGTTTACTCTTCGTCACTGGTCAGTTACGGTACGGGAATTCTTTCATGACCTCCACTATATGATTTAACATAGTCTTCGGTGAGTTCTCCTCCATTATCGTCTTTGTGTTTCTTCTCTGATGATTCCTGTACAGATTCCGGAATCCAGTCGTCGGTGAAAGTAAAATCTTACTTTACAGAATACACTGTTACTTCCTGTGACTGTTTTTCCTTCCTCTGGACACCAAATTCTGTTGCCATTAGAACAACAGCAGGGAAGTAGCACTTCAAAGATTTGCTGTCAAACTTCCCTGTTTTCAATTCCTTTGGTACCAGTAGATAAGCAATATATCCAAATACTCTCAGCTTACTCAAATTAGGTTTCTCGTTGTACCACAAAACTGCAGGAACCTTTCCTTTCAAAGCTGCAATAGGACTTCTATTTAGCAGGTAAACATCAATACGAACAGGTTATGGCCAGAACGTCCTATTTAATTTACATCAAAGTATCAAACAGCGAGCCTTCTCAATAAGAGTTCTGTTCGTCTGCTGCAAGACACCATTTTGCCGAGGAGTGTATCTGATTGTAAACTCAAAACTGTATTCGTTGTTCTTCAAAAAATTACTTCAACTCGTTCGACATGTATTCACGACCATTGTCACACCGCAATCAGATGATCTTCAAGTTGAAATGAGCTGTAGCCATGGAGTGAAACATCTTCAGATAGCGAGTTACTTCATGTGACTGTTTTTCCTTCCTCTGGACACCAAAGTCTGTTGCCATTAGAACAACAGCAGGGAAGTAGCACTTCAAAGATTTGCTGTCAAACTTCCCTGTTTGTTAAAAGTGTAAATTCGTCGACAAACGGGAACCGTCGAATGATTCTCGTGAGGTTGGCCCACGCAGATCAGTGTGAATCAACTGAAGAGGGGTGGTGACACGTTCCCTAGTGTGACTATATGACAGCTGTGATTGTTTTCCTTACACACAACCAGAGCTTCGGTCTGTGAGGATTGCTGAAGTGTCCAATTCCATACCATCAACTTGTGACTGAAGGCGTTTAATGGTATCATAATTCTAATGGCCTAATATGCGGTGACACAGTTTTACATTTGTTTCAATTGAAGCACCTGACAATTTTTGTGTTGCAAAAAATTTAAAATATATACGTGAGATTCAGTCCTATTCGCAGTGGCAGTGATTTCTTTTCCCTTTTTAATTGAACCTTGAGTTTTTCAAACTTGATACTAAAACCATTCATTTCCAATTTTCTAACTGACAGCAAGTTATAAATAAGATCACGCATAGACACAACATATTTGATAGTTATCTGAATTTCCTTTCCTTGTACAACACTAATGGCTTTAATTTCTCCTTTTACTTTAGTCTCAAGAAATATGCCTGACTGAGCTACTTTTCCTTTAATTGGCTGCTCCAGTGTCATTAAATTAGTGAGAGGTATCTTACTGCTAACCAATTTTTTCCGTTGCTCCAGTGTCCAAGAACCAATTTATGTTGTTCACTGATGATCTTGACTTGATGCTGCAAAACAAAAACCTCCTTACTCCTTGACGTTAGCCACGACCACTTAATTGCTCGTTCCTGATTTCTTATTTGGTAACTTAGCTCTGAAGTTAACCCTTTTGTGACCAGGCTTTCGACAACGATGACAAGTAAAGCTGAATGAGTTCCCTAAAGTTACTTGCTGTTTTGTTGTTTTACTGGCATCTGACGAACCTGTTTTCTGAAACCGTTGAGTCTGAAAAGCTGTAGGAGGCGGCGTATCTTCATTTTTGTTTTTCCCGACGACTCCCTTCCGCTTCGATTCTTCATCAAGAAGTGTATTTCTCACGAAGCTCAGCGTTAAGTCTTTCATTGAGAGCGTTTCGATTGCAGTAACCACTACATTGTATTATGCAGGCATCGTTAAAAGTAGATGGCATACGATGTCGGTTTCTTCGACAGTAGCTGCAGTCGAACATAAATCCCTAATCAGTTTATCAAACTTAAGAAAGCGATTAACTAGCATATCATTTTTCGCATTTAATTTCGTAGTTAACAACTGTTTTCTCAACAGAAGTTGACGAGTAATTCCTTTTCTCTCAAACGTATTGCACAGAGATGTCCATAAGTCGAAAAAGGTTACCTTATCTTCCGTATATTCCATGTGATTGTCGGCGATGTGTTGAATAAGATGATACATTTTCGATCCTATTTAGCCAATTCAGCCAGTCGTGTTTCCTTTGCGATACACTACGTGTCCGCCTCTACGTCCACCGATTCAATCGTTGTGAGATAATTAGCTAACACAAACGGTAAAAGTTGGAGTTTCTCGAGAACAGCTTCCGTGTTTAATTTCCAATTGCTGAAATTCGTTTCAATCAAACAAAGGAATATGATATTTTTCCACTTTAGTTGGCGTCTCGAGAAAGCTATACATGAGCGTCCACTCGTGGCCACTTATTTTATTACAAATTCCGTTTTAAAATGGGACCATAACCTCATGAATTTTCAGTTTCTCGCCCTTAAATAACACTCAGAAAATGTTAAAGATTATTATTAGTTGGTTTTACTAAATTGAAAAATAACTGAAGACAACTCAGCACAAGATAACGACGGCAGCAAACGTGCTTTTTATCTTTGATTTTATTTTACGTAAATCATAGATATAATTATTGAAACTGCACTCTCCACAAAAAGGAAATACTTTCTTGTGTTCTACGAAATTATATTTATTTGGTAACAAACCGGCCTTTAGCTTCTCACAATCAGGCCATCTTGATGTGATAAATGAATGTTGCAAACACAGATAAAATGACATGTGACTTATGCAGACATTATTTGCACTGAATGTACAAAAGATACAAAAATAGTTACATGAAAGTTTTTGACATATGGAAGTATTACATTTCTTGTCACACAGAAATGATTACATTCACTAAAAAGGAAAAGTTTTTTGTTGAAATACATTTAACAACTGATGGAGAATAATTTTGCATTTACAATTTCATTTTATTATTTGTAGCTAAAGTTAACTTAAAACAGGATAAAAGTAAACTGAGTTTGATCATTTAACACTTAGCGGCATTCAGTTTCACATGTTTGTTGTTCTCCAGTATTTCCAGCGGGGTCATCTTCCTTCTTTTTTCACAGAATGTAATACTTCACGTTCTACATCACATGAAGGATTGGATGGTGGTCAAAGCTTGAATTTTTCTTTTTCAATCTCAAGCTTCTCTGATGTTCAGATAACCTAACTGCCATAGTTGTGCCTGACTGATCAGTAAATATTTTTCCACAATGCTTGCATGTCGTTTTATATACATAACTCTGTGCCAAGGGTTGCATTTGCGTTTACTATAGGATAAAAATTTAGATATTCCGTTAGTATTATAAAATGCAGGCCTGTAGTTGCGGGACTCAACTTTTTATTGAGGTTATCTGAAATTTTCGTAGTATGTGGGATGATGTACCAATTTTGGCCAGCATACGGATATGGTGTAGTTTCACGCATTTTCTTTTTCTGTAGTATACTGCCACTCAGGGCAGAGCTGTAGCCATTACTTGATGCCGTATGACTGATGGTGTGTAGTTCTTTTGATAGGCGTATTCATATAATGGGACGGATATGAGGTGGTGTTAAATGTACCACCACGTAAGAAACTTTTCCCTCTTTACTTAATGTAATTATTACTATGTGATAAAAATGTAATATTTTCAATGTAAACATCCTAGAGATCATCATTTTATATCTTGAGTATCTTCTGTGTAAATAATATCTGTGTAAGTCACATATCGTTTTACCTGTGTTTGCGACATTCAGTTGCTACCTGAGGACGATCTGAGAAGCTGAAATCTGGTTCGTGATGGAATAAATATAATTTTGCAGAACATTAGGAAGCGTTTCCTTCCTAATATTATAATTATGTTCTGCCTAACGCAAAATAGAAGTTCAGTTAATTTTATATATAAGACAAGTAAATTGCATCTCTGAACCTTTTCTCTGTAATGTAAGTAACAGAAAAAATACTAATATATCTGCACTCTCCTTTCTTTGTGCGTTTATAATATATTTTCTCTTTTACTTTCTTTCTTTGGGATTCCAGATTACTTAAGCGCAAATAATATTTGATTTAAATAAGCTTCCGTGAAAGCTCCGTGAATTCTGGTGTGAAACACATTTATCTTTGATCTGAAATCTCATATCTATCTGCCAAGTACATTGTGAACCATTCTCCTAAACCTGAAGCACAGTTCTTCTACACGCACGTTTCAGAGCTAAAGGTTTCAAGTTCTTCATTGAGATATGACAATACTGCCGCTTTATCTAGTTTTCTGCACATGTAAATCTCTCTACCAGTTTTAGTTGTTTTTTGTAAGCCGGTAATCATTTTTGCTACAATTGCAGCTGATACCAGTTCCAGTATGAACATCCTCCAGTATGAACATCCTCAAATAGGTCTGATCTTTTTGTTGCCATTAGATCCAATATACTTCCATCATGAGTGGGCTTTAGAACTCTTTGTCCTAGGTTGTTTTCAGTATGGATGGGGAACTATCGTACTAGATAACTCAAATTTTCTATAAAGATTTTTCCGTTGGTCGGCAGCAAGATACAATTGTAATATTATGCCCACACTTGACACTAAGTCTTGCCCAACAATTATGCATGCAGTCTCGATATACTTGAGCGAATTGTTTACTGTGACAAATACAATAGTTTCCCATTTGCCTAGACTTTCGATACACACTTAAATTTTCCCACTGTTATCCATTCTGGATTTTAACCAACTTTCTGCGCTGAGTGCACGTCTGGAACTGCATTGACAATCACCAACGGCATTCATTTAAGAATGAGCTCGCAACCTGCGATTAGGATTCTGCATCAGCTGTGGAATATTTCAAAACAAATGAAAATTTGTGCCGCACTGGGACTTGAGTCCAAATTTCCCGCTTCTCGTAAACAGTCCCTTTAACAATTTCAGCTAACCGAGCACACTTCCAGGAGCGGCCCAAACCTCCATTTGCGCTGGTGCCCACTCTCCCTCGTGCTCGCACTGTATTATTGCCGAGATTCCTGTGTGGGATGAGAGAATCTTTCCTCTCCTCAGTAGAGACCAGGACAAATCTACCGCTCCTGGAAGTGTACTTGGAGAACCGAACTGGTTATTGTGACCGTTCGTGACTACTCTGGATTTCAGTCCTGCTCTAGCACAATTTTTCATTTTAACTGAAATATTCTATAACTATTGCAGAATAACAATCGATATTGCCAGTTAATTCTCAATTTTCTGTGCCTATTATTGCGTGAGCTCACTACTTTTAGGGACGCTTCGAACTCTGTCACTTTGCTCCAAATGTTAATAGTCAGGACTATTTTTCAAAGCCACTTGACAGCCAACTTTACATCTAATAGCAAACAAATGAAATAATTAAATAAATTGTCTCATATAGGGAACGGCATGACACTGATGTGACGGAGGTGGCATTTATTCAACCACGTTCATCTTGATGGTTATAATGACAAACGGCTCCTGTGCACAGCTGAATCCACATATCAAGGTCTGGTTGAAATCACCAGCGAACAACGCACCAGACACTGGCAGAGTTATAGCCAGTTTTCGTATTGGATAGGTTGCAGATTAGCTGCATTTGTTATTGATGTTGTTGCTGTTGTTGCTGTTGCGCTCTTCAGTCCTGAGACTGGTTTGATGCAGCTCTCCATGCTACCCTATCCTGTCAAGTTGTGAAACAAGCTCCTCTTCGTCCCAATTCTATTCAATACCTCCTCATTAGTTATGTGATCTACCCACCTGATCTTCAGCATTCTTCTGTAGCACCACATTTCGAAAGCTTCTATTCTCTTCCTGTCCAAATTATTTATCGTCCATGTTTAACTTCCATACATGGCTACACTCCAAACAAATTCTTTCAGAAACGACTTCCTGATACTTAAATCTATATTCGATGTTAACAAATTTCTCATCTTCAGAAACGCTTTCCTTGCCGTTGCCAGTCTACATTTTATATCCTCTCTACTTCGACCATCATCAGTTATTTTGCTCCCCAAATAGCAAAACTCCTTTACTACTTTAAGTGTCTCATTTCCTAATCTAATTCCCTCAGCATCACCCAACTTAATTCGACTACATTCTATTATCCTCGTTTTGCTTTTGTTGATGTTCATCTTATATCCTCATTTCAAGATACTGTCCATTCCGTTCAACTGCACTTCCAAGTCCCTTGCTGTCTCTGACAGAATTATAATGTTATCGGCGAACCTCAAAGCTTTCATTTCTTCTCCATGGATTTTAATACCTACTCCGAAATTTTCCTTTGTTTCCTTTACTGCTTACTCAATATACAGATTGAATAACAATGGGGAGAGGCTACAACCCTGTCTCACTCCCTTCCCAACCACTGCTTCCCTTTCATGTCCCTCGACTCTTATAACTGCCATCTGGTTTCTGTACAAATCGTAAATAGCCTTTCGCTTCTTGTATTTTACCCCTACCACCTTTAGAATTTGAAAGAGAGTATTCCAGTCAACATTGTCAAAAGCTTTCTCTAAGTCTACAAATGCTAGAAACTTAGGTTTGCCTTTCCTTAATCTTTCTTCTAAGATAAGCCGTGGGGTCAGTATTGCCTCATGTGTCCAAACGTTTCTACGGAATCCAAACTGATCTTCCCCGATGTCGGCTTCTACCAGTTTTTCCATTCGTCTGTAAAGAATTCGCGTTAGTATTTTGCAGCTGTGACTTATTAAACTGATAGTTCGGTAATTTTCACATCTGTCAACACCTGCTTTCTTTGGGATTGGAATTATTATATTCCTCTTGAAGTCTGAGGGTATTTCGTCTGTCTCATACATCTTGCTCACCAGACGGTAGAGTTTTGTCAGGACTGGCTCTCCCAACGCTGTCAGTAGTTCTAATGGATTGTTGTCTACTTCCGGGGCCTTGTTTCGGCTCAGGTCTTTCAGTGCTCTGTCAAACTCTTCACGCAGTATCGTATCTCCCATTTCATCTTCATCTACATTCTCTTCCATTGCTATAATATTGTCCTCAAGTACATTGCCCTTTTATAGACTCTCTATATACTCCTTTCATCTTCCTGCTTTCCCTTCTTTTGTTAGAACTGGGTTTCCATCTGAGCTCTTGATATTCATACAAGTGGTTCTCTTTTCTCCAAAGGTCTCTTTAATTTTCCTGCAGGCAGTATCTATCTTACCGCTAGTGAGATAAGCCTCTACATCCTTACATTGGCCCTCTAACCATCCCTGCTTAGCCATTTTGCACTTCCTGTAGATCTCATTTTTGAGACGTTTGTATTCTTTTTTGCCTGCTTCATTTAATGCATTTTTATATTTTCTCCTTTCATCAATTAAATTCAATATATCTTATGTTACCCAAGGATTTCTACTAGCCCTCGTCTTTTTACCTACTTGATTCTCTGCTTCCTTCACTACTTTCATCCCTCAGAGCTACCCATTCTTCTTCCACTGTACTTCTTTCCCCCACTGCTGTCAATTGTTCCCTTATGCTCTCCCTGAAACTCTGTGCAACCTCTGGTTTAGTCAGTTTATCCAGGTCCCATCTCCTTAAATTCCCACCTTTTTGCAGTTTCTTCAGTTTTAATCCACAGTTCAAAACCAATAGATTGTGGTCCGAGTCCACATCTGCACCTGGAAATATCTTACAATTTAAAATCTGGTTCCTAAATCTCTGTCTTACCATTATATAATCTATCTGATACCTTTTAGTATCTCCAGGGTTCTTCCATGTATACAATCTTCTTTCGTGATTATTGAACCACGTGTTAGCTATGATTAAGTTATGCTCTGCACAAAAATTCACCAGGCGGCTTCCTCTTTCATTTCTTACCCGCAATCCATATTCATCTACTATGTTTCCTTCTCTCCCTTTTCCTACTTTCGAATTCCAGTCACCCATGACTATTAAATTTTCGTCTCCCTTCACTATCTGAATAATTTCTTTTATCTCATCATACATTTCATCAATTTCTTCGTCATCTGCAGAGCTAGTTGGCATATAAACTTGTACTACTGTAGTAGGCATGGGCTTCGTGTCTATCTTGGCCACAATAATGCGTTCACTATGCTGTTTGTAGTAGCTTACCCGTACTCCTATATTTCTATTTATTATTAAACCTACTCCTGCATGACCCCTACTTGATTTTGTATTTATTACCCTGTATTCACCTGACCAAAAGTCTTGTTTCTCCTGCCACCGAACGTCACTAATTCCAACTATATCTAACTTTAACCTATCCATTTCTGGTTTTAAATTTTCTAACCTACCTGCCCAATTAAGGGATCTGACGTTCCACGCTCCGATCGTAGAACGTGAGTTTTCTTTCTCCTGATAACGACGTCCTCTTGAGTAGTCCCCGCTCGGAGATCCGAATGGGGGCTTTTTACCTCCGGAATATTTTACGCAAGAGGATGCCATCATCATTTAATCATACAGTAAAGCTGCATGCCCTTGGGAAAAATTACGGCTGTAGTTTCCCCTTGCTTTCAGCTGTTCGCAGTACCAGAACAGCAAGGCAATTTTGGTTAGTGTTACAAGGCCAGATCAGTCAATCATCCAGACTGTTGCCCGTGCAATTACTGAAAAGGCTGCTGCCCCTCTTCAGGAACCACACGTTTGTCTGGCCTCTCAACAGATACCCCTCGTTGTGGTTGCACCTACGGTACGACTATATGTATCGTTGAGGCACGCAAGCCTCCCCACCAACGGCAAGATCCATGGTTCAAGGGGGGGAGGCAAGCAGGTAAAAGAACAATTTACGACCGTAGGAATGGAAGATACTAACTTACTGTTTGTTTTTTAATTTACTGGATGCCACAGATTTCAGCAAAGCTATAATAACATTCAACAAAATCTATAATAAAACAAGAATGGAAACGGCCAATTTTGCTGAAGCTTGTGATAATTCCGATGCCTTAACAGTTTCACTTTCGCACATAATCTTTTTCTCTGATTCATCACTGGTATCTGAAGTGCTGACGTCGACAATGAGGTTGTCAATGGTTATTTCTATCACACCATCATGCTTCCAGTACTCCTGATCAAGCTGTTGTACCTTTTTTCAAAACCTTTCCAGCCTTCCTCAGTAACAGCATGAAGAGAGTCAACAGATTTTCAGACGACATGTCACCTGTAATGTTGCACTCCCAAAAGAGTCGAATTGCATTCAGATATCTTCAGAAGTGTGTTAAAGTGTACGATTAGTCATTACTGTAAGCATCTGTCTTTCTACTGGCTCTATCAGTAAAAGAGTACACATTTTAGATTAATTACAACCAAAAATGGAGATATTTAGAAAGATTCTCTAATAGGATTATAACTGAAACTAACCTCTTTTTGCCAGGAGTTC
The DNA here is from genome assembly GCF_023864275.1 of Schistocerca cancellata. Lineage (NCBI taxonomy): Eukaryota > Metazoa > Arthropoda > Insecta > Orthoptera > Acrididae > Schistocerca > Schistocerca cancellata. Next base: position 1,052,416,659 of record NC_064627.1, on the reverse strand, counting down.
CTGGAGATACGTCAGGGTGATTGCTGGCAAATTCTCTAACTCCCACAATACTACGCATTCTCTTTCCAATGTATGTCGCAGTTCTGAGGGAAGACTGCCAAATCGGATGTAGCAGTGGTTTTCGGTTTTTCTCATCGTCGCAGGACTTCACTACATTCATCATCACTTTACAACACGTGCTGGGTTTAACCAGATTCTTTTTCTGAACTGGAGTCGATGGTAACTCCCACGATGGGCCAGCAACCGGGTCATCACACATTTTCGAAGCAGTGAAAACACAGCTACTACACACTGACAGTAACAGCACAGCTAAGCGAGCGACATTACAGGCAGAATACCAGATGACAAATGCACTCTACGCCACATAGTTGGCAACATGTACAAATCGCCACACCACGCCACGAAATCTCCCGATTGCTGCTTATAGTTTCCAATCTGGAACTAGTGGACACATATTCCAACTTATACTTTCCATACAATATGGGTGCAGGATTTAGCGCATCTCTCAATTCAAGTTATATTCTATATTTGGATGTGAATCAATTATACTGGCATGCCATGATGCAGCCACTACCAGTTGGTGGATTTTAATGGGTGCCCGAAAACGAATTAGAGGGATTAGGTGGAAAAATATGGGGTCTGGCTGCTGATGCTGATGTAGGGTATGTGGTGGAGGCAGGCCTCATATACCCTGTAGTTTGCATGAAATGACAAGCTACTTGCCGTTATGTCCAGAGCAACAAGTTCCGCGAGGAAGCACTATCCCTAAACTGATGACCACTGTTGGACACAAGCAGACGTATGTAACTCATTATTGTAATCTCCTGCTGTGTCTCAGCTCATGGATGGAGCTAGGTAGAATCAGCCGGGGTATTTCCTTTAATCAGTCGCCCTGGTTGAAGGAGTATATGGAATTAAACACTGAAAAGAGAGCGGTTGCGACTAGTGATTTCGAAAAAGACTTTTACAAATTAATGAATAATTCCATTATCGGTAAAACCATGAAGAAATGAAGAAGTGAATGCAACATTTTGATTAGGACCGAATAGGATGGGTAAGAAACTGCTTCGCCAGGCCAAATTTTAAGCAGGTCACTTTTTTCAATGAGAACTTTGTTGCTGTGGAGATGTAGAAGGTTTGAATAGAGTTTACAAAACCAATCTATTTGGGTACGAGCATACTGGACATCACCAAACCCCACAGGTACAGCTTCCACTATGAGTTTGCTAAAACTCTTTTCATGGAACCAAAGTTATTTTATGTGGATACAGATAGCTTCATCTACTGCGTGAAGAACTGCAATCCATATAAAGTAATTAGGTGTCCCGGTTATGAATTCGACACATCGGGATCCGCAGCCGAGAATCCTTACAGTATTGTTCCTCAGAACAAGAAGGTTATCGGCTTCATGAAAGATGAGGCGGATGGATTGCCGATTGTGGAGTTTGCGGGTCTAAGATCCAAAAAGTATACATACCGTACAATAAATGGAGCCACCCAAAGGCGGGCTAAGGGTGTGCGACATACGGCATTATGTGCCCTCAAGGTCGAAGATCATTTGCAGTGCCTGTACGGCGGCGTTCGCAGTGCTCCGCCACAACCACTGCATTTCGTAGAGCAAACTAGTATTCGATCGCGGGGTCACGAGGTGTACACTGTGCTGCAATCTTATGTCGGATTGTCACCTCATGACGATAAAAGAGCCATTAGTGATGATGGGATCAAAACCCTCCCATACTCACACGAGAGGCAGTGGGGGCTCTGACGATGTGAATGAGAGTGAATGAGTGAGTGACTGGCTGAGTGAGAGCTTGTACCTAATAGTATGGCTCTTTTATCATAGTTTATATATTGTATGTGTGATGTATGGCGTGTCTGAATTTGTGAGTGCTTATGTGCATCTGCTTGTATGCTTGTGAGTGCATTTGAGTGTGGATGTTTGTGTTCTGTATAAATGTGTCAGCCTGAGTGTGAGTATATATATATATATATATATATATATATATATATATATATATATATATATATATATATATATACCATAATATCTAGGCAGAACTATATAAGCAGTGTGTACAGGGAAAAAATTATAAAAAAATTAAAACTGTGCAATGTATGTAAAACATGTAAGAAATTGAACCAAAATCATCAAAAAAGTTAAAAAATGTAAATGAAGGAAAAAATAGTTTACCATATTATTTCTTACTTTTGAACTTCATGTGCGTGTGTGAGTGGATGAGTGCATGTGTAAATAGATAAGTTTTTAAGTTTCACCTAGTGCTAGCTATCCAAGTCATACTATAGTTCAATTCTTTTAGCTTGGCGGTTCGCGCATGCCCGCCCAGACGCGGGAGGTTGCTGCATTGCCAGTTGCATGCACCAAGCAAACTTAACGTTTAGAGGGAGCGCACAGTTTATGAAGTAAAGCCACCACGGCCGCATTAACCCTTTCGCTGCTACAGAGACGTGCTCCCCGCATTCCGCGCTGTGCGCGATTTTGTCATAACTGCACTGCTCGCCTGTGCAGATACATACATGGTGTTCCGACTGCTTTGACACACTTATCATTCGATTTCACAAAAACAATTTGGCCCAAAAATTTGATTATTACACATCTTCTTGACTGATACCTTCCCCCCATAAATGACTTAATTTTGTTTCGATGTTCAACGCAGTTATTGTGCAGCATTACATGTAGTAAACCACTGCACGAAATTTTGAAGAGCTTACAGAGGTAAAAGTCCAAAGCGTATGCTTTCTGTACGGTTGATTTCAGTTGCCACTAGAAATTTCAAAAAATTACATTCAAACGAATAAAATTCATGAAGTGAGACACTTCGATATTGTTTTTTAATAAAGAAAATATTAAGCTCAGAACAAGGTTTGAACTCAGAACCTTCGCTTAGCTGCCAAACACTTTAACCATTACGCTAACACAGCTCATCATGCAACATCATTCCTGGAGAACTTTAAACTAGGACGCGAAATACCGACAAACACTGTTGGTATGACTATGAATTGCTCGCGTTTCGTCGAAGTACAATACGAAATAAACAATTACCGTTGTTCTTTATTGCCAAAAACCGGTTAGTGAGAATGATACAAACACCTTTTCTTGCTTTCATCTGAATTAGGAGGCTTATTGCTTGTTTGGTTAAATTAATTAATAGAATATGAAGCAATTGGTATAAATAATGCTTTTTCCAAACTTTCTATAAAAGAAATTCTGCTATCAAGACATTGCTTTCGTTCAGTTACTTTATTTATGACTGAACGTTTCTAAAACTGAAGACACTCGTCCGTGCTCTGTACTGCAGTCGAGCTCTGGTAACGTCGTTCTCTGTTCATCGGCGACTGTGTTTTGTGACGTCAGATGCGCAGAACGAACCTAAACTCGGCTGCCGTCATAAATGACGCGCACTTTAGTTTTAAGTATGAGTTCCACCCAGTTCATTTTAGTGCAGCTGTTTGGGATGAACATTCTAGGGCCATTCACTTCATTGTATTACTAAATTATTTCAGCTGCTTGACGTGGAAAATGTTTAGAGTCACCCAGTTAAAAGTATAAATTAAGTCTTCTGTTTGGGTGGAATTTCGCTAGTAATAGTGTAAGAGAAACTCTACCTCTGTAATAGCTGTAACCAGTATACTGCAATGTAAAGTACAAAAAAAAATTTTCAATTAGTACTATTATTTTCAAAAATTATGAACTTTAAATAAAAAATTCAAACAGTTATAAGAACTGTGAATTTAAAAGCAGTATTACTTCGTGTACTGTAAAAACAACAAGATTTGTGAATGTAAAGCTGTATTACTACTGTGAGTATTTATTTCTGAATAAAAAATTGTTATTCGCTACCATGTGTCTTTGTTGTTATTTTACAAATCCCTATCCTTACAAATGAATATATAGGCTGTGCAAGGTGCACAAGATATTAGTTTAAAGCATGAAGGAGGTGACGTTTAAGAAGGAGGAGACGTTTAAAATGGAGGAAACAAAATATATGTAATGATTGCATGGGATTTCGCCCATCATGCTGCATGTATAGGTTTTTGGGAGCAGGCGGCGTGTGATCGTGTCTGCTTCCAAAGACGTATAGCAAACATGGCTGAAATTATATCTCCTGTGCTTTAACAAAGCCACAAACATAGGATCTGGGCAAAGCTACATGCTATCTAAGTAGGAGCTAGGTAGAAAGAAAGAAAAACACAGAATGTGAGGTAAAAAATCATTTATTATCATTAATCCAACTTAAAAGTAATTTTACAATTTCATAAGTAGGCACAACACTAATTTCACACATCTTCTTCTTCTTGAGCTTATGGATAGCAGGACACCAATAGCATTCCAAGTCTTGAATAGATGCAAACTTGAAGATTCGCTGCATCCATGCGATCTTCTCAACGCCTTTGACGTAGGTGATGGTCTCAGAATGATCTAATATTCCAAGTGACGTCATCATTTCTTTATAAGGTATACCAGGATCGTCCCAGTCGAGTCCATGAAAGAAACGTTTTAGCCACTTTGCACTCCTCCATGTTGTAGCACAGTTCACTTCCTTGAAAGGCCTCTGTGATTTAATTCTTGCTGAGAATGTCTCTATTATATCAGCATCTTCTGTGTATGCTATGAGTGTAACATCTTAAAATACAAATTGTCTACACTCATTATCATAGAAACATTGCCGGCCGAAGTGGCCGTGCGGTTAAAGGCGCTGCAGTCTGGAACCGCAAGACCACTACGGTCGCAGGTTCGAATCCTGCCTCGGGCATGGATGTTTGTGGTATCCTTAGGTTAGTTAGGTTTAACTAGTTCTAAGTTCTAGGGGACTAATGACCTCAACAGTTGAGTCCCATAGTGCTCAGAGCCATTTGAACCATAGAAACATTGAATGTCGGCAACGACATTCACACTGCAAGTTGTCATTGTGAAAAGCTCTGGGCATGCCACAGCGCTTTGTCATTTATATAGCACGCTCCACAACACCAGTAAGTGGGCAATAGTAAATCATACAGTCATGTAGAACTAGAGCATACGCTGCTGTGTGTTCTGGGAAATTTAATGAAAATTCAAATTCGATTCGTACATCTATCAGCCCTGATTTAACTGTCTCGTTCTGCTTAGAACAGTCTATCACTGTGATTGGTGCCAGCTCCTTGACTTTCCATGGACTGAGTAGGTAGATTTGTGGTAAGGTATTATGGGGCCAAACTGCTGAGGTCATCGGTCCCTAAGCCTACACACTACTTAATCTAACTTAAACTAACTTACGTTATGGACAACACACACACCCATGCCTGAGGGAGGACTCAAACCTCCGACAGGGGGAGCCACATGGGACTGAATAGGCATCCTTCCTCTTCAACACCTTCAGAGTAAGAAGCATGGAATCTTGCAAACAAGTCAAATGCAAGAATGTATACATTCTGATCTCATTGTAGCCTACCGAGCGAGGTGGCGCAGTGGTTAGCACACTGGACTCGCATTCATGAGGACAATGGTTCAATCCCGCATCCGGCCATCCTGATTTAGGTTTACCGCGATTTCCCTAAATCGCTCCAGGCAAATACTGGAATGGTTCCTTTGAGAGAGCAAGGCCGAATTCCTTCCCCGTCCTTCCCTAATCCAATGTCACCGATGACCTCACTGGTCTGGTCTCCTCCCTCAATAAACCCCCCGCCCCCCCCCCCCCACCCCGCCAAACTGTTGCAGTAAATTATCATACCGATAGAATTCGGAATTCAAGTAGACTTGGGCATTAATTAAATTACAGTTGTCAAAGATGGTGGAATCATTTGCTATATTCCCCCTTCTATTGGTCTGGAATGCAAGTATGACGAAACTTGGTGTTACCAGCTGCACCGAGGCTTTAATAACCCTTGTTTGTCTGCTCACTGTCAATAGCAGTGGGTACTCAAAAACCTCCCACGAGTGGAAAATTAATGGCAGATATGTATCGGTATTCAGAAGCTTTAAAAGCTTCAAACGTTCTTCGTCTGCCACAGAGATGTGCGCCATTTTCCATATAATTTTATTGATGACGATCTGATTCTCCTCTTGAGCTCCTTGAATGTATGCGTTGCTATCCGCTGCGCTCCGTACCAGAATAAGCTCTTGTTTAGCATTCATAATACAAGGCATGTTTTTTTAAGTAAGTACCATTTTGAAATTAAAAAAAGACGTGCTAAGGTATTTCAATAATTTTATTTTTACATGAAAGCCTGTACCTTAATCTACTTTTCTACATAATTTCCGTCAATATTGAGGACCTGTCACAACGTTGTACCAGTTTTTGAATACCCTCCTCATAGAAGTCTGCCGCCTGACTTGTTAACCACTGCATCACCACTGTTTTGACTTTGTGATCGTCTTGAAGACGCTGACCGCCCAGGTGTTTCCTCAAGTGCAGGAACAGATGGTAGTCACTGGGCGCAAGATCGGGGCTGTACGGAGGATGGTCTATAGTTTCCCATTGCGGCGGCGCGGTTCTGTCCGTCCCTTAACGACGTACCTGCTCCTACCTGTGAACAGTGTCTCAGCAGATCATCAGTAGGATAGCCGAGTGCAGCCTACTGTACTTCGACGTGAACCAGGCTGCAATTAAAGTCACTAATCTACGTTTCTGGAGAAACACGAAATGAAAGGTTGGAAATTTTGTCCTCAATTAATATATTCTGAAACTTACGTTAACAAGTATCACTGCCAAGCCCGTGCTAGTCTTAACACAGTCAATCACAATCCCTTTCACTCACGTTAGCAAGTTTATGGTGTTGCATTTCCCGAAAACGTAATAGCTACAAAAATACTGATTGTTTTTTATTGATAATGCTCGCCAAATATTAAGTCTGTCGGTACCAAATCCAGTCACAGTTTTTAGCCACCGACCTGCTCAATACGCCACGCGGAATATATGTCTTTTCTCGTCACAAAATTCACTTAAAAAATTCAGAAATTTCTACACACACATCTGAATAATTATGCCGTCACTTTCCAACACTTTTGATGTATGAAACACTGCTAGATCCGGCAACTTATCATTTCCATCGGAACTACTACTACACACGTCCGATCTGTTTCATGGCTAGGCTTCGACCCCTCCCTAGAATACTCTAAGTCTTCTCTACCAGCAGAGAAAGGTGCGCGAAGAATATTGCTTTACCATTGGCCAGTTTACTCAACAGCCAATAGCAAAACAACACTCTCCCGCGTCAGTCCGCGCTTTTCATCAATGACCAATCGCAAAGTAGTAAACCTAACGACTGCACTTTTTACCGACGTAATTATCTAATATGCTGAAGTTTTTTTTATGCATGAAGTTATTTATTATTGTTATTTATACCTGAATTAACTTTCCCTTTACCATAAACTTACTTTAAAAATCTATTCCACAAAAATCCCCTTTGTTCATATCCATACTTCTTCGAAATGTTCCCACACTAAATCCTACTACATAACTCGTTAAACAATTACCTTCATATTAACCATAAATCACACTCACGCATCATTCATACCGCTAAAACACATTTATAACATTTTACATTCACAAAAAGACATAATAACACTTTATGAAAATACTAGAACAGTTTATGAAAAACATTCTATTACTTTAGTGCACTCTAGTGGGCACAATCGAAACTAAAATCACAGCCCCCCTATCCAATATTGTCCTCTATCGGCTAATATATATAAACTACGTGCGCATCCAGTCTCGCATCACCATCTGTCACCATCCAGCTCTGAGACACATCTCCCGCCTCCAAGGCAGGATCGTTATACGGCGCTACGCCCCACCATCGAAAAGATGTGATGAGATCTTTGGTCTGACTCGCCACATGCGGACGGGCATTGTCTTGCAGCAAAACGATGCTCTTGCTCAACTTGCCTCGTCTTTTGTTCTGAACTGAACGGTGCAGATTGTGCAATGTCTTACAGTAAGCTGCAGAAATTCCACAAGCAATACTCCTTTTCTGTCCCAAAAACTGTGCACATGATTTTCCGGGCAGAAATTGTTTGCTTGAACTTCACTTTTCTGGGTGAATCTGAATGCTGCCATGCCATGGACTGTTGCTTTGATTTTGGTGTGACGTAGGCCACCCATGTTTCATCGCCCATAACAGTTTGGCTTAAGAAATCATCACTGTCGTTGTGGTACCGCTCAAGGAAAGTCAATGCCCTGTCTAAACGTTTGCTTTTGTGCACATCCGTCAACATTTTCGGTACCCAACGTGCACACAATTTTCGGTAATTCAAGTGCTCGAGCACAATGCCATAAAAAACACTACGAGAAACATTAGGAAAGTCATCCCGCAAGGAGGAAATCGTAAAGCGTCTGTTTTCTCTCACCTTATTGTCCACTTCCTGCACCAAACTTTCATTAACGACCGAAGGACACCCACTCCATTGTTCATCATGCACGTCTGTAAGGCCATCTTTAAATGCTCTCACCCACTTTCTTACCATTCCATCACTCATAATGTTTTCTCCGTAAGCTGCACAGATCTCACGATGAATAATAGATCGCTTTTAGGTTCAAAAATGGTTCAAATGGCTCTGAGCACTATGGGACTCAACTGCTGAGGTCATTAGTACCCTAGAACTTTAGAACTAGTTAAACCTAACTAACCTAAGGACGTCACAAACATCCATGCCCGAGGCTGGATTCGAACCTGCGACCGTAGCGGTCTTGCGGTTCCAGACTGCAGCGCCTTTAATCGCACGGCCACTGCGGCCGGCTCGCTTTTAGGCCTTCAGCACTAAGAAATCTTGTAACAGCCCATACTTCACACTCGGCAGGACTCAAAATTATCCGAGGCATCTTAAACACTCAGCACACAACGTAAATAAGGAAGAATCAGACTGTAATGGCGTCAGTGCGTAGACAACAGATGTAGGTACCCAGTGCGCATGCGCAGAACGCCGACCGCAGCGCTGCGGCCGCGGTGTGGCAAAACGGTACTTACTTAAAAAACACGCCTCCAAACTTACTGCATGCCCTCAAAGTACCCCATAAGCATTTCTAGTGGTACGCATGCAGTAAATCGACGGTAATCTTCTGCTGTTCTGCCCACAGGCTCGTCTATGAACCATCCTGCATTTTCTAAGCCATTCAAATCCGAGGATGATGATGAGACGTACGTTTTAAGGGTTGATGCTTTGCCAACATTACACATACGATCAAACGCTACCCCACTAAGTTCATAACGTACTTCCTGGAACAGGAATGCCAAAGCATTACGCGTAAGCCTTGATCCCACTGTATGATTACCATCCTTTTACTTAAAGGATCCATCCAAATATATGAAACTCTTGCATGGAAGAGTTAAAGCGTCTTGATGCTGGATGACAATCCTAATTTCATCGTTCTTGTTAAATGTCGTTGAGCTTAAGGTTTATGCGAGAAGTATTCCTGGCGTATGATTCGCTCATCATATTCCACTGGGTGAGATATATTGAGCGACGTCGTCACTGCGAGGTATCAAGCCTACTGATTTAAGAAACTTGTAGTTCGCACATGTTACCAGCTTGCAGTTCTGCTGCGCAGTGCTATGCTGTGCGCTGCGTGTGCTGATTTTATACCTTACAACCATCTCGTCGTAGATGTAGTTGTACAATGATTTCCTCACCACAAAAGTCAACAAGCTGGTTATTCTGATCCACAATATGCAGCTCCATATAGTCCTATGTCTGAAGTGTCACAGGAAGGTATATAGCGGTGGTAGGAGTTTCAACAATCTTATACACTGTTCCAGCAGATGGGAAGAATCCGTAAACTGAATGAACCAGTCTATCGTTGAGATATGAGTCCGTTGCAATATTATACTAAACACGGATTGTAATGACGGGGAGAATATCCACTGTCTGGTCAGATTTGTTAAATTTATTGGGATCTGTCTTCAAAATCTGTCCCTTTGTGAAACCCAGTAGTGGGCTATTGAACCTTCCTGCTTAAAGTCAATCGAAGCATTCACCATCCTTCCTTCAGATTTAAGTGTACTGATGTTTGAAAGGAACTCAATCCCTTTTCCACAGTTGTTTTAAAACTTCGTTTAAATCGTCAATATCATGTGCACCAGGTTCAGTTTCTACGATTTCTTCTTTACCATTAACTTCCAGATGCTGTATATTGTTGGCCTCTGTGATATTTGGGATGGTATTGTATGTATCCAGTCCAACCTTCGTGATGCTCCAATCTCCAACGCCTAAATTAACTGGCGGGAAGTAATTCGCAAGTAATACAGACGATCGTTCTTTTAATGTCAGAGTGTACGACATTGCATCTAAACGTCGACTGGTGAATGGGTGTTTAATACCCGGCCTTATATATCATTCGTAAAAGTCAGAAGGAACATGATACATAGATTACCACACAGGAATGTATCAACGTCTTAGTAGCGTCGAAAATTGTAGAACACGTCTTCTGCCTGTGAAATATCGTTGTAATTCTTCTGGGAGCTGCAAGTCGCCGAATGGGTCGAAATAGTAGACGTTATTTGTATTTATTTTTTTAACATATGCTACCTCGTGTGTTCCAGGTCCTCCTGCTACATCCAGATTCACAGTTCCGCGTTCTCCTGATTTCCACATAGTCTTCGGTAATATATTCCGCATAAACACACCTCTGAATGTTGAATTTCTTCGTAACAAACTTAAGCAGATCTGTATTTCTAAGCTCCCTGTTTGGTAGGATTGCTAGGGGGCTTTTTTTTTTGTTTATGAAGAGATCTAGTACTTGCTTGTATGGTTTCAAGTTCCTTTTTTTTTTTTTTTTAACTTCTTCGCACCCAAACCCAACTTAACTTTACCACGTATAGTTTTCTCAGTTGCAAATGCTGCAATGCGTTGACCTATACCAACATCCTTTCTCACACGTAAACATCCTTTCTCATACGTATTGCCTTACCTTTATCAGCTAAAATTCGATCGGCGGTATGCCGATCTTTATTTCCTGCGTAAGTGATGCCGTGTTCCATACACGTCGAGTAGATTTATTCCCTTGTCACCGCGTGCCAATTGACTTTTAAGTTTTGTTCCAGGTCCACTGTAGTTATATCCAGGAATGTGTAAGTCGACTGGTAGTTTGTCGAGAATACCTCCTCTAATGCGTCTCCTATCAGGCATATTATACTACTGGGGTACTTGTGGTCTGCGCTCCGTGTTATATAACAAATCGTCAGGGTCAATCCATCTGTTCTGTGATGCGCGAAAAACCAAGCCATTTAACCAACGCTCTATTCCCTCGACGCCATATGACCTCTACGAGACACACATCTGGTCCAGAGCTCTTCTGTAACTCTTGTCTGTAAAAGCATCCTGCAATTTCAGTACCACTGTTGTCCTTTAAGAGGTAGGTTTTAGGACTCGTTCTCTGCACTTTGGAAACTGTGAATATCTCTGTTGACCAGTTTGGCATATAGATTTCTCAAACGTTGTCTTGTGTTTTGAGATACTTATTAAATTACCTACATTAAATTGCTGTTTGCTCGGATCTACCATTTTAATACAATTGTATACTGTGTCTAGAAGTTTATTATCGCGAACATCGATTGGTCTCATTTTTATTGTGCGATGATTAGTTCGATTGTACGGTGCAATTATTTGCAGGAGGATATCGATCCATCTGTGTGGGCCACGAAGATTGAACTGCATCCACATCTGAGTTTTCACTGTTCTGCTCAGACGCTCCACAATACTCGCCTTCAGGTGGGTGGACGTCGAGTAGTGATGTATTCCATACCGCTCCATCACAGCCTTGAATATTTACTCTAAAACTCTCCGCCGTGATCTGTTTGAAGGTCGTCTGGGCTTCGATTCGTCCGCGTATGCAGCAATCCATCAAACACATCTTAAATTCCTTCCCTGTTTGCGCTTTCACAGGTAATGCCCAGGCATATTTAGAATAAGTATCAATGACCATTAAAATATATTTAAATCCGTTATTCACAAGTGAATACTCCCTCATGTCGACAAGATCCGCCTGCCACGTTGTTGTGGTCTTCAGTCCTGAGACTGTTTTGATGCAGCTCTCCATGCTACTCTATCCTGTGCAAGCTTCTTCATCTCACAGTACCTACTGCAACCTACATCCTTCTGAATCTGCTTAGTGTATTCATCTCTTGGTCTCCCCCTACGATTTTTACCCTCCACGCTGCCCTCCAATATTAAATTGATGATCCCTTGATGCCTCAGAACATGTCCTACCAACCGATCCCTTCTTCTGGTCAAGTTGTGCCACAAACTTCTCTTCTCCCCAATCCTATTCAATACTTCCTCATTAGTTATGTGATCTACCCATCTAATCTTCAGCATTCTTCTGTAGCACCACATTTCGAAAGCTTCTATTCTCTTCCTGTCCAAACTATTTACCGTCCATGTTTCACTTCCATACATGGCTACACTCCATACAAATACTTTCAGAAATAACTTCCTAACACTTAAATCTATACTCGATGTTAACAAATTTCTCTTCTTCAGAAACGCTTTCCTTGCCATTGCCAGTCTACATTTTATATCCTCTCTACTTCGACCATCATAAGTTATTTTGCTCCCCAAATAGCAAAACTCCTTTACTACTTTAAGTGTCTCATTTCCTAATCTAATACCCTCAACATCACCCTACTTAATTCGACTACATTCCATTATTCTCGTTTTGTTTTTGTTGATGTTCATCTTATATCCTCCCTTCAAGACACCATCCATTCCGTTCAACTGCTCTTCCAAGTCCTTTGCTGTCTCTGACAGAATTACAATGTCATCGGTGAACCTCAAAGTTCTTACTTCTTCCCCATGGATTTTAATACCTACTCCTAATTTTTCTTTTGTTTCCTTTACTGCTTGCTCAATATACAGATTGAATAACGTCGGGGAGAGGCTACAACCCTGTCTTACTCCCTTCCCAACCACTGCTTCCCTTTCATGTCCCTCGACTCTTATAACTGCCATCTGGTTTCTGTACAAATTGTAAATAGCCTTTCGCTCCCTGTATTTTACGCCTGCCACCTTTAGAATTTGAAAGAGAGTATTCCAGTCAACATTGTCAAAAGCTTTCTCTAAGTCTAGAAATGCTAGAAACGTAGGTTTGCCTTTCCTTAATCTTCCTTCTAAGATAAGTCGTAAGGTCAGTATTCTCCATGCGTTCCAGTATTTCTACGGAATCCAAACTGATCTTCCCCGAGGTCGGCTTCTACAAGTTTTTCCATTCGTCTGTAAAGAATTCGTGTTAGTATTTTGCAGCTGTGGCTTATTAAACGGATTGTTCGGTAATTTTCACATCTGTCAACACCTGCTTTCTTTGGGATTGGAATTATTATATTCTTCTTGAAGTCTGAGGGTATTTCGCCTGTTTCATACATCTTGCTCACCAGATGGTAGAGTTTTGTCAGGACTGGCTCTCCCAAGGCGGTCAGTAGTTCCAATGGAATGTTGTCTACTCCGGGGGCCTTGTTTCGACTCAGGTCTTTCAGTGCTCTGCCAAACTCTTCACGCAGTATCGTATCTCCCATTTCATCTTCATCCACATCCTCTTCCACTTCCATAATAATATTGTCCTCAAGTGCATCGCCCTTGTATAAACCCTCTATATACTCCTTCCACCTTTCTGCTTTCCCTTCTTTGCTTAGAACTGGGTTTCCATCTGAGCTCTTGATGTTCATACAAGTGATTCTCTTATCTCCAAAAGTCTCTTTAATTTTCTTGTAGGCAGTATCTATCTTACCCCTAGTGAGATACGCCTCTACATCCTTACATTTGTCCTCTAGCCATCCCTGCTTAGCCATTTTGCACTTCCTGTCGATCTCATTTTTGAGACGTTTGTATTCCTTTTTGCCTGCCACAGGTCGTCGAAACCTTTAATCGTAACATATCTTCGAGAGTATGTTTTGCGTGCTGGTTTGTGCAGTTCTCGAACTACAGTCTCCATACTTATTCGATAATGCCTCTCTCTCTAAGCTCAGGAATTATTGAAACAGCTTCATTCGAATGAGCTGTATTACCAGCGGCAGCTGATGCCATGAGCACTCGTAGCCGGTCTATTAGCTCACTGGGGTCGTAGTGATATATATATATATATATATATACTGCGGGAGTCGATTGCTCACTCTTTTATGTCGAATGTAAGTACCATCACCACTGATATTTTTTTCGCCATCCAAAATAGGTCTTATAATGGATCTGTATTTCACCTAGCTTCGACTTTTTGCATTCTTATGCAAATCAGTTAAGAGCAATATTTCACGATACATTTCCAGATCTTTAGGCGAATAAGTTACAGTTTTTGTGGGTCTTCGGAATATAAGGTTCAGTAGACCGGGTGTTCTTCGGAATTGTTTATCAGCGATCTGTATCGTTTTTTTCATTTAAAGTTATAGGCTGTGTGCCCAACATGTATGGTTTCTCACCACTAACACCGAATATTTTGTCTATCCTAGCATCGCTGTGACGGTTAATGAAATCGCCAATAGCGTCATCGTCGTCGTTGCGGAATTTCGCTGAGAGTTCATCGAGAAATTCAGTAACTGGTTTAAAGTTTTCTCGCAGTGTCTGATCCAGTTTCAAATGCCTAACCTCAGAAACGGTAACTTCTCACGAACGGGCTTTCGTGCCTCGATGACTTTGTGCTTAATCGATATGTCGGTGTATATTAATCGGACTTCTATGCTGCATGAAGTTTTATACATCCGCTCTTCTTATTATTATTCTGTCGCCCTTCTCAGTAACAGCTATATTCCCTTCAGTTAAGTTGCCTATTTTCTTTTCAATTGCGTTAACCCGTTCGTACAGTGTCCCGTTCTCAATGACAGCTATTCCCCCGTCATTTAAACCGTTTACTTACTTCTCGATTGCATTTACCAGATCATTTAGTGTATTGTTCAGTATCAGAAGGGTTTGACAATACGTCTCTTGTTCCCTGTGTACAACTCCAACTTTATGTTCGAGAGTTTTAATTTTCGCATCCACGCACAAGCGAATGTTTTGTCTATGTACACCCATCGTATCAAACTGAGATCCCGGCATGCGTGCGAATTTATCCATGGTGGTTCGTATACTGATGTACTCACCTCTTCGCATGGCTGTGTATATATAGGAACTCCTGGAAGTTTTGTCCACAATTGCCGTCATTCAGTTTTCTTGTTTTATCAATAACGAGAAACCCATACTGTGATTGATTCTAACAATCTGCACATATCTTTACAAAATCATTTAATGACATGTCGGTTCCTACTTGAGCCTGGTAAATTTGTTTTAAATTCAGACTGTCCTGTTTGAATGTTATAATTAGGTTTGTATTATCCCTCACCAGCTGTTTTAGATTTCTGGAATATGTCTGACTCAGATAAAATACATATGGCGACCGAAACAGAGACATCGCCTAATTCGATCTTGGTTTTCCACAGCAACACCGTCAAATGTGAACATTGTTTTTGGCTTCACTTTTTCCGGTGGAGGGATATCACTGCTCTCACTTATTGTCGTGTGTGTCACACCATCTGCACCCTGCAGAATCTCCTGTAATAGTTGGTATTTGGGCTGAATCAGTGTTTTTGAACATACACATACATGCTGAAAGCGGACTCCATCGGGATGTGTTAGCAGCGACATGAGAACATTTGTCTTGCAGCAGTTGGATGGACCTACAATTATTGCACGTATGTTGTCGGGAAGGAGTGCGCCATTCTTCTTCTTCCGATATTCTTGCGCACCTTCACAGCTCCAGTCGTTTACAACAAAGTCTTGATGCCCACCCTGCCATGATACCTACTACGACAGGTCCTGGGGTGCAATGCATTTTTGTAGAAAATAATGAACACTATGCCCTTTCCATGATACCGGCCATTTCAGGTACTGGCGTGCAATGGGCTTTTACGGAGAATTTAGTTAAATGACATAATTTTCTGCTGTTGCATGTTTACAATGAAACTACTGGGGCAATAGCTTTAGTATTTGCAATTTAATAAGAGGTAGGAAATAAAAAACACATACATGGTTACATACCTTTTTTACTCAGTAATCATACAGAGGATGCGCTACATCAACTGGTTCTATCTTTATCTCAACGCCAGTACAGAATATAGAAAATATAGCCTTCTTGTAAGCACAGAGCCGGCCGCGGTGGTCTAGCGGTTCTAGGCGCGCAGTCCGGAACCGCGCGACTGCTACGGTCGCAGGTTCGAATCCTGCCTCGGGCATGGATGTGTGTGATGTCCTTAGGTTAGTTAGGTTTAAGTAGTTCTACGTTCTAGGGGACTGATGACCACAGATCTTAAGTCCCATAGTGCTCAGAGCCATTTGTAAGCACAGAATTCAGCATGTATTTCTCTCAAACTTATTGGCAGTACATTAGTTTTCGCCGGCACCATACTGACCCACTGTTCAAAGTCATCTACATGCACACAGTTCATACTTACATACTCTGCAATGTCTCTACACACAGATTTAACATTAGGCAGCCATCTGTTCAGTCTTTCCAACACAATCGATAGGACCATCTGTAGATCGAAAAAAGTTTTGAACGGTGGTGTGCTGTAGATTAATGGATGTGTTACGTGATTTCACACGGAGTGCAGAGTCATTGTACACTGTTGTAATGGATAGAGTTGGAGCAGGGCAATAGATGTCCGTAGGAGGACGGCTCAGGTGACACTCGGCGGTCAACTGCTGCACGATACACGCTGTTGTACGACAGAGTTCACCCCATTAAGTGAGGGGTACTTACTCTTCCGCGGCTTCTTCGTATTCCGTTGCTTCTGTGGCTGGACGGCGCTGGACGATCTCGACTGGCGCTTCGTTCTGGGTGACTGACCGCAACTGAGGCTGCAGAGCTGCTGGGTCTGCCTTATATCGCCATTGTGCTCGGATGCTGCGTTACGATTGGCTACTACCAATTTCAAGCGACTCTGGTGATTTAATTGCGTTGGGGAGGTGCAGTAAGACTTTCCACCCAGGAGGACCAGGGTTCGAGTCCCGGAAGGGGCAAGCTATTTTTAATTTCCGGTCAATTTCCGAGGGTGGGGGGATGTTAGCACAGCTCAGAACAAAGAAATTCCCACCAAAATTCGAAATTCCCGCCAAAATTCGAAATTCCCGCCGAAGTTCGAAATTGGGGCCAAAATTCGAAATTCCCGCCAATAGGGCAGGTTGGGGGTGGGGGGTGAGGGAGAGGGGAGGGGGAGGAGGGGGCTGGGGCACACATGCAGGCTGAGAAAAACACGTAACGTCATCTGGGGGTGGGGGTGAGCGTGATCGGGGGCACGGGTGGGCAGGTGTGATTAATTGATAAATTTATTTAATTTACATATCAATTTGATATAAAAAGTGTGCTACAAACGCCCTTATACTACTACTACTACTACTACTGTGTCTTTCCCTTGTCGTCTGCAAGCCTCACAATTCATTGTACTCTCGTTTCTAACGAGGAGCTTTGTCTTGTAGACAGAGTTTACGGAAGGTACCAAGTTGTGCTCTTCTCTCTCATCGCAAATGGCTTTCTTCGCGAGACAGACACGTATTTCATTGCCTGATGTATTATATGTACTTTTACTCTATACACTACGATGTCATAATCTCTTTTAGTCAACAGACACGTATTGGACTCCACAAGGCAGGCTATCGTCTGGTGTGAATGCACCTTAGGCAGAGCTTTAATAAGATCATAGCAGATTTAGAGCACGATAAAACAATGACATGTGTGTGTGTGTTAATAAGTGGACATCCTTTGTTGCTTTCAAGATGGTAATAAGTTCTGCAATCTTGGTAGCGGAGTTCAGTATTCAATTTGTATTTGGCTTCCTACCGTCGCATTTTGTCACAGAATGCACGTACACTACCATCTGCGTTCTTTGACTCATCCATATGTATTGTTGTAGCTTACAGACGTTTTGTTAGTAATATGTTTGTGGTAGTAACATGTAGTAATATACTAACATAGGAATCAATAACAATTGGTTTTATTTTTAGTTCACAGAGGTCAACTCTGTTTGCCATTTTTGTTGTAAAAAGGACGGCACATAGAAACCAGTAAACCCCAGATTCTTTAAAGAATATAACTTCCATATATAAAAATCTTCAAACGTCTGATTACTTTACAACGAGTAAATGTGTTAAATACTTGACTTTTAAGCATGTGAGAGAGAAAATGTTTTGGAAAAAAGTTGAAATTATGCTTAAAGTAGAGTTCTTATTACGAAACACTTCATGAATATAAACACGGTAATTTGCACTCCAGTGTAAACGAAAGCTTGTTTTCTATGCATCTCAGTGTTTATGAAGTAATATCTCCTGAACTGTGTGTCATACAATAATATAATATTGCAAATACATTCAATAGTATATGTGAATACTGCCAGAATACTGTGTTCCGAGTAGGGTCCGTAGTAAAGAGGTAATATGTTAAAGAGTCATAGCAGATGCTAAAGTTTGGCTGCATGAGCAGAGAAAATGTGGTAAACGATAAACTTTATTCCTTTCATAATTTTGTGGGGGATTTCAGCGAGAAAAAGTTTTGTAAAGGTGTTTGAAATTATTTTTAAAGTCTGCTGCAAGCCGCTATGTTCTCATTCTCAAATACTGGATGAGTGTAGTCCGGGTATTTGCGCGCCGTGAGTTAATCTGTCTCCAGACAGGTACACAGTCTCTAACTGTAACATATTGTCTTACTATGTTAAAATTTTAACACAGGACTATACCTGTTAATGAACAGATTATGCAAGCTTTTTTTAATTTGTAATTTCGGCCAATAACTATATGAAATACTAAAATCTAAATTTTTTTGCCCCTGGAAGCCGTTAGCAAGGCAACCTGCAAATGATGTCGGGTTCTGGGATAGCGGTTTAGCAATACTGAGGAACGACATATGCGAGGAGCGATGTCCCATTAGTCCCTCACAACAGACGGTAAGAGTTTCTTAAACCAACACCGACTCTAGATGCAAGCAGCACAAAACACGCACACCCGGTCGGCGCCTCCTTTCCGTTGTTGCCACAGGATGGCTTCATAACTGGTTCTCCTATACATGACGACATTCCGCGACCTCCAGGAAATACGATGCGGGCGTGTCGTCCAAGCGTAGCTCCTGCGTTCTGCTCTGCAACAGCGTACATCGACCTTACAGAAATCGCAACAAGAAAAGGAAATTATTCAGTCAGACCAAGGGAAGGGGAGAAGGTGAAGAATCTATATTCAGCAGAAATAAAATCCCCACTGAGATACGTGGTCCTTTAAGAGGAGATCATTTCAGGACAGTAAGGGATGACTTTGTAAAGTAGACACTACCATATATGTCCAACTTTTCTTGGGCTGTGACCCAAATACTGTACCTCGCATTAATGGTGCTCTGTAACTCATTAAAAATTCTGGGTGGATTTTTTCTTTGTTTTAATCAAAATATTAGGCTGTATGGACCAAAAAATACTTTTACATATTTCCAGAATGAGATTTTCACTCTGCAGCGGAGTGTGCGCTGATATGAAACTTCCTGGCAGATTAAAACTGTGTGCCCGACCGAGACTCGAACTCGGGACCTTTGCCTTTCGCGGGCAAGTGCTCTACCAGGAAAAGGTCCCGAGTTCGAGTCTCGGTCGGGCACACAGTTTTAATCTGCCAGGAAGTTTCATATCAGCGCACACTCCGCTGCAGAGTGAAAATCTCATTCTGGAAACATCCCCCAGGCTGTGGCTAAGCCATGTCTCCGCAATATCCTTTCTTTCAGGAGTGCTAGTTCTGCAAGTTTCGCAGGAGAGCTTCTGTAAAGTTTGGAAGGTAGGAGACGAGGTACTGGCAGAAGTAAAGCTGTGAGTACCGGACGTGAGTCGTGCTTCGGTAGCTCAGTGGTAGAGCACTTGCCCGCGAAAGGCAAAGGTCCCGAGTTCGAGTCTCGGTCGGGCACACAGTTTTAATCTGCCAGGAAGTTTCATATCAGCGCACACTCCGCTGCAGAGTGAAAATCTCATTCTGGAAACATCCCCCAGGCTGTGGCTAAGCCATGTCTCCGCAATATCCTTTCTTTCAGGAGTGCTAGTTCTGCAAGTTTCGCAGGAGAGCTTCTGTAAAGTTTGGAAGGTAGGAGACGAGGTACTGGCAGAAGTATAGCTGTGAGTACCGGACGTGAGTCGTGCTTTGGTAGCTCAGTTGGTAGAGCACTTGCCCGCGAAAGGCAAAGATCCCGAGTTCGAGTCTCGGTCGGGCACACAGTTTTAATCTGCCAGGAAGTTTCACTTTTACATATGTTCGAACATAACGTGACTAGGGAAAAAGCTCGACAATGTCTCGCTTCATATCTGGAAGTAGGAAGCAGCAGGTTGCTGTCCTGCAGTGTCAATAAACAGGGAAGAGGTTTGAATCTGACTGCGGTCACGTAAAGTGGCGGCTACCACAGGGTTCTATCCTAGATCTGTTATTTTTCTTGTTACAAATGCAGATGACATGAAGAATTTTCTCCTTGCAGATGACGCAAGTGTGATTGTGGAAGACGTGGACTGTACAGTAAATGGTGTAGTTAATAGGGCAGACGATGACTTTAGTACATGGCTTCCAGGTAACAGAGTATTGCTTAACATCAAAAAAACGCAACGCTTACTGTTTCTGACACTGTACTTTTATATAAGCGAAATTTAACTATCCCAAGATGGTAATACAGTGCGTGATGTCGATCATTTTAAATTGTTGGGACTGAAGGTAGATGAAAAGGTTTTTCTGAAGTATCACCACATTCAAGATCTTGTGCAAATACTGAATACTGCTAATTTCACTATTACAATAATGTTCACTGTCCCAGTCACCAAAACACTTAACTACTTCGCTTACTTTCATATTTTATCTCGTATGGTTTTGTATTTTGAAGGAATTCTGGGTTGTAACTAACGTAAGATTGTCTCAGCCAATATAATGCGTTAAACGAAATCGCAGTTGCGAATGAGGACAACCATCAGCTGCAGAATGGAATGACGACAATGACAATCTGTCCCGGACCGGGCCTCGAACACGGATTTCCCGCTTATCGCGAGCGGTCGCCTTACCATTTGGCTATCCATGCACGACTCAGAGCCAGACCCAAACTTCCATATGTCGTAAGCCATGTTTCTACGACCTGTACTCGTACATCCATTGAGTACGAGGTTGAGTCAAATGAAAACCTTAAATTTGTAATAACAAATCAAAATACCGCGCCGTTATCCAGTAAGTTGGTAAGCATACTACCAACAGCGTTCAGAATGGCCTGTAGGTGGCAGCATAGTGCAGATGCACACATAACCGTCGCAGTATCGGTATAAAGATGGCCGCCCCACTTGCGACTTGCACCAGGGAAGAACAGCGTTCTGTTATTCGGTTTTTGCGTAGTGAAGGTGTGAAACTTATTGAAATTCACCGACGAATCAAGGTTCATTACGGTGATGCATGTTTGTCACAGCAGCAAGAATAGAGTAGGAAGTTCGCAAATGGTGTGACTTCAGTGGAAGATTCTCCTCGTCCAGGATAGGCACAACGAGTTGTGACTCCACAGAACACTGCAGCAGTTGAAGTCATAGTGAAGGAAAACCACCGAGTGACACTGAATGACATTGCAGCATGTTTACAGATTAGTCACGGGTCCGCACACCTCATTGTGCACGATGTGCTCCAGTTTCACAAAGTGTCTGCAAGATGGGTGCCACGGCAGCTGACTCCTGAAATGAGAGAACGGCGTGTTGATGCTTTTGAAGAACTTCTTCGACACTTTGAACGAGAAGGTGATGGCTTCCTTGCAAGAATCGCTACTGGGGACGAATCCTGGGTTCACTTCCACCAACCGGAAACGAAGAGCGAGTAAGGAATGGTGCCATTCCTCATCACCAAAACCGAAGAAGTTTCGAACAGAACCATCAGAAGGGAAGGTTATGCTGACTCTCTTTTGGGACGAAAAAGGCGTCATTTTGGAGCATTATGTGCCTAGAGGGACCGTTGTCACGAGTGCATCAGACACAGATCTCCTAAAAAAATCACCTGCGACCTGCAATCAAATCAAAGCGACGTGGATTGCTGTCAGCAGGTGTCCTTTTGCAACATGACAATTGCAAGGCCCCACACTGCCCGTACAACAGTTGCAACAATAACAGACCTGCATTTTGAGTGTCTTCCTCATCCACCATACTCACCTGATTTGCATATGTTTGGACCACTCAAAGACGCAATGGGAGGAAAGAAGTTCCGTTCTGATGAAGAGGTACGCCACGCGGTGCATGAGTGGTTGCGCGGACTACCAAAGGAATTTTTTTCTAAAGGAATTTATGCACTTTGTAAGCGCTGGAGGACTTGCATTGAGCTTGGGGGAGATTATGTTGAAAAGTGATACAGCTTTGTACCACTTCTGCACAATAAATAATATTTTAAAAAATATTTAAGGTTTTCATTTGACTCAAATGGTTCAAATGGCTCTGAGCTCTATGGGACTTAACATCTGAGGTCATCAATCCCCTAGAACTTAGAACTACTTAAACCTAACTAACCTAAGGACAACACACACATCCATGCCCGAGGCAGGATTCGAACCTGCGACCGTAGCGGTCGCGGGGTTCCAGACTGAAGCACCTAGAACCGCTCAGTCACACCGGCCGTCTCCATTTGACTCACCCTCGTATATTCCCGCACAGGTCAGACGTTTAACTTGAAAGTTACTGCCCGATATCGGCAGAGAAATATGATATTGCAGTGCCTGTTTCATTCTGACTACAATGCAAAGTTCCTTTGGACGCGCTGTTGATGACGTATGGAAGTTTGGGTCTGGCCGTGAGTCGTGCATTTCATAACGGCTGTAGCCGCCGAAGTGGCCGTTCCTTTGGACATGGATGCATGTCCAAAGAAACTTTACATCGTAGTCAGAATAACACAGGCACTGCAATATCGTACCGAATATAATGCGAGGTGGGACGGATCTGCGACGTCAGTTCACGAAATTGGTGTAGATCGCTGTTCAGATGTTTCGGTATTCTAAGTCTGCCGTCCCTGTACATATACTCAGTCATGGGGTTTGTTGTTGACGATCTGACTTATTCGAAAGAAACTAAAACATTCATTCAGTGAACATCAGACGGAAAAATGATTTGCGCCTGGATGACGCTTCGTTAAGCGTTGTAGAGTAAGGCGTGCACTATATAGCAATCTTCATTTTCTGCAAATGTCTTCCAGAATAACTGGAAAAGTTGAGTGATAAAACCCCCAGTGATCGGATCCAAACCCAAAAGTTTTCTTATGTCGCTCTCCTGTTCTGTAAAAGAGGTCATGGCAGCTGTCGCGAACTTTTCTCTGTAACACGTTTTTTATTCGTACACCCTTTGACTCGTTTGATGTATTTTCTTAATTTCTTTGTTTCTTTTGTCTGGGGTTTCGTAATCGGCATTTTGTAATCTACTGACATTTTCCAAGTCAATTCAGCTATGGCTTACATATTCTGACTAAACATGTTAAATAAATGAATAAATAAAAATGGGAATTTACAGAATGGTAGTAGAAAATATGATGTGCACCCTGTGAAATCTTTGATTGCACTGCTACGAGAAATTCGATAATCAATCTCAATGTTTATGTTTTTCATTAATGACTTAGTCCATAGCATTAACGAGTATGTAGTTGACAACCGAAAATTTTGTTTCAGGTCAGTAATCGAACCTGAATTTTTCTGCTTATCGTGAAGTCAGCTTACATATGTGTTCTTTCTTAATATAATCATTACGCCCTCTCAGCACGCCTGTCGGCCTTGCTCCTTATTATTTCCGAACCATAGATTTCCCCAAAAGGTATGTGGGAATAGCACAAGGGTTATGTACGAAATCAATAAAATGCACTAAAATGACATAGGTCGATGAAAATGAAATTACAGTACCACGTTACCGCTTGATAATATACAGGGTGATTCAAAAAGAATACCACAACTTTAAAAATGTGTATTTAATGAAAGAAACATAATATAAGCTTCTGTTATACATCATTACAAAGAGTATTTAAAAAGGTTTTTTTCACTCAAAAACAAGTTCAGAGATGTTCAGTATGGCCCCCTCCAGACACTCGAGCAATATGAACCTGATACTCCAACTCGTTCCACACTCTCTGTAGCATATCAGGGGTAACAGTTTGGATAGCTGCTGTTATTTCTCGTTTCAAATCATCAATGGTGGCTGGGAGAGGTGGCCGAAACACCATATCCTTAACATACCCCCATAAGAAAAAATCGCAGGGGGTAAGATCAGGGCTTCTTGGAGGCCAGTGATGAAGTGCTCTGTCACGGGCTGCCTGGCGGCCGATCCATCGCCTCGGGTAGTTGACGTTCAGGTTTCATAACTAACCTTTTTCGTAGAACTCTCCATACAGTTGATTGTGGAATTTGCAGCTCTCTGCTAGCTCTGCGAGTCGATTTTCCTGGGCTGCGAACAAATGCTTGCTGGATGCGTGCTACATTTTCATCACTCGTTCTCGGCCGTCCAGAACTTTTCCCTTTCCACAAACACACATTCTCTGTAAACTGTTTATACCAATGTTTAATACACCACCTATCAAGAGGTTTAACACCATACTTCGTTCGAAATGCACGCTGAACAACTGTCGTCGATTCACTTCTGCCGTACTCAATAACACAGAAAGCTTTCTGTTGAGCGGTCGCCATCTTAGCATCAACTGACGCTGACGCCTAGTCAACAGCGCCTCAAGCGAACAAATGTACAACTAAATGAAACTTTATAGCTCCCTTAATTCGCCGACAGATAGTGCTTAGCTCTGCCTTTTGTCGTTGCAGAGTTTTAAATTCCTAAAGTTGTGGTATTCTTTTTGAATCACCCTGTATATAATGGAAACACATTGGTCCTCTAACTCTGCCATCTCGAAATTCGCAGACTCTGGGACAACTTTCTACTCAATACAGCACTCAACAATAACTAACAGGGCCGGCCTCTGTGGCCGAGTGGTTCTAGACGCTTCAGTCTGGAACCGCGCTGCTCCTACGGTCGCGGGTTCGAATCCGGCCTCGGGCGTGGGTGTGTGTGATGTCCTTGGGTTAGTTAGGTTTAAGTAGTTCTAAGTCTAGGGAACTGATGACCTCAGAATCACCCTGTATATTATACTTACACAGATAACTAGAAAATAAAGTTGTGCTCTTTATAAAATAAAAATCGCGGGAACCTCTGACTGCTCGAGAGAGTCTCAGCTTGAGTCAGTTAAGTCGTACAAACATGTGGGATCAATAATGTACGGGTGTAAGATGTGGGGTGATTACAAAGTTTCAGTTGCTGGCGAAGTGGACAGTCGTATTAGTTCCATTCGTGGGACAGACACAACGAGGTGCTCGGCTGGAAAAAAAAAAAGCTTGCAAAACTCTTTTACGGCCAGTATAGGAATACTGTTCAAGCAATGCCAGATTAACTGTGGAGATGGAACGTACACCTAGAATGGTTCTTAACGCTGTGCTGTGCGCGAAGTAGCGGTCAACGGCCGGCGACACCACAGTGGTGTCGTGAGCGTAGTATCTCGCAGAAGCCGGCGACAGCACTTTTGTGTCTTTTGCATTCTGTTGGTGTTTTGTTTAGGTAACAAAAAGCTACATATGTCAAGAGGATTTTTTGTTTTTATAAGTACTTGTGCCCTTTCAGCATGGCAGACAAAAGAGACGATACGATTATTTACGATGAATGTGCGGACGTCTTGTCTGACGTTCCGGACGACTTGACCGATGGGAAAAAGACATTGGATATCAAAAAAATGAATGTGAAGCAGAATCGTCGGAAGATAGTGAAATACGTCCAAGAAGAATTCGGCGAATGCTACAGTTGCCAACTGATTCGGATGAATCAGACGAAGACAGTGCACAGTGGTCAGACTTTGATTTACCGAGGACCAATAATAAATTTGAAGGACCTCTGGGTCCAAACATATTTCCCAAAGATACAAAGGGCGTATGGATATCGTAGAATTATACATTGGGAACGATGCAACGAAACCAACATGTACTACAGTCAAAATTGCAATAGAACGAAACCGGATAAAAAAAATTCCAAATTTGTCGACGTTACGGGACCCGAATTTAGAAAAAGGTTTGGGCTTCCTATCTTTATGTGAACTGTAAAGAAAGCAAGGAGCGATGATTATTGGTCAACGAATCCTTTGGTAGACACGCCGATATTTCGCAAAACGACGTCCAGCAACCGATTCAGACAAATATTAGCCGCGAGGGATTAGCCGAGCGGTCTTGGGCGCTGCAGTCGTGGACTGTGCGGCTGGTCCCAGCGACGGTTCGATTCCTCCCTCGGGTATGGGTGTGTGTGTTTGTCCTTAGGATAATTTAGGTTAAGTAGTGTGTATGTTTAGGGACTGATGACCTTAGCAGTTAAGTCCCGTAAGATTTTACACACATTTGAACAAATATTATCATTTTTACATTTTTCCGACAACAAAAATAAACCGTATAATGCCGATCGATTTTTCAAACTGCAATTCGTAATTGATTATTTTTCCAAAAAGTTTAAAGAAATTTTCAATCTACGTCAAAACATCTCAGTTGATGAAGGAATGATACCGTGGCGTGGACGGTTAAATTTTAAAGTTCACAATCCGTTGAAAATTACGAAATATGGCATACTCATTCGGATGCTGTGTGATTCGATTACGGGATACATTTCCTCATTCAGGATATAATCCGGCGCTGGACAGCCTTTAGCAAAAATAGTGATGGAACTATTGACACCTTCTTGTGGAAAGTGGCAGTAGCGCTACATGGATAATTATTATAACTGTGTAGAACTAGCACAGAAGTTATTTGAAAATAAAAATTCGAGTTTGTGGAACGATACGGCAAAATAGATTTCCGGAAAAATTAAAGCGCGCAAAAGTCAATGTGTTTGAAGCTTGTCATCAACGGAAAGGTGAAGTACTCGCACACGTATGGAGAGCTTCGAAAACTAAAACGGTATGAATGATCTCTACACTACATAATGCCACTTTGACTGACACTTAAAGAAAAGTAGAAAAACCAAATGCACAGTAAAAAAACCTTAAACTATATCAGACTACAACAAATACATGAAAGGAGTGGAACTGGCAGACCAATATTTGAGTTACTACCCTATACACAGAAATACTATAAAATGGTCAAAAAAAAGGTTTGCATGTGCCTCTGTAATTGCACATTATTTAATGCATTTGTACATCTCAATATTTCAGTACCGAACACAAAAGTCTCCGATTTCACGACTTTTTATTGAAAGTGCCTGATTCGTGAATGAAAGACCATATACCTGCTCCTGAGCAAAACTTGGAGGTTGCCACTACGTCGCGTACGTCTCATCACGATCCAGTTGACAGACTCACATAAAGCAACAGCAACTAATACTTATTTCCGAAACGAATAAACGAAAACGAAGAAACTGCCATGTATGTTCCAAAAACAAAAAAGAAGAACAACAAACTTAATGTGCAAGTCTTGTGGAGTTGCGTTACATCTTAGAGACTGTTTTGCTGCATATCATACGAAAGAGAAATACTAAGTACCAAAACAATGTAAATACGAGGTGCATTCAAGTTCTAAGGCCTCCGATTTTTTTTCTACTTAACTACTCACCAGAAAACGATGAAACTGGCGTTACTTCTCGACGTAATCGCCCTGCAGACGTACACACTTTTCACAACGCTGACGCCATGATTCCATGGCAGCGGCGAAGGCTTCTTTGGGAGTCTGTTTTGAGCACTGGAAAATCGCTGAGGCAATAGCAGCACGGTTCGTGAATGTGCGGCCACGGAGAGTGTCTTTCATTGTTGGAAAAAGCCAAAAGTCACTAGGAGCCACGTTAGGTGAGTAGGGACCATGAGGAAACACTTCAAAGCTGTTATCACGAAGAAACTGTTGCGTAACGTTAGCTCGATGTGCGGGTGCGTTGTCTTGGTGAAGCAGCACACGCGCAGCCCTTCCCGGACGCTTTTGTTGCAGTGCAGGAAGGAATTTGTTCTTCAAAACATTTTCGTAGGATGCACCTGTTACCGTAGTGCCCTTTGGAACGCAATGGGTAAGGATTACGCCCTCGCTGTCCCAGAACATGGACATCATCATTTTTTCAGCACTGGCGGTTACCCGAAATTTATTTGGTGGCGGTGAATCGGTGTGCTTCCATTGAGCTGACTGGCGCTTTGTTTCTGGATTGAAAATTGGCATCCACGTCTCATCCATTGACACAACCGACGAAAAGAAAGTCCCATTCATGCTGTCGTTGCGTGTCAACATTGCTTGGCAACATGCCACACGGGCAGCTGTGTGGTCGTCCATCAGCATTCGTGGCACCCACCTGGATGACACTTTTCGCATTTTCAGGTCGTCATGTAGGATTGTGTGCACAGAACCCACAGAAATGCCAACTCTGGAGGCGATCTGTTCAACAGTCATTCGGCGATCCCCCAAAACAATTCTCTCCACTTTCTCGATCATGTCGTCAGACCGGCTTGTGCGAGCCCGAGGTTGTTTCGGTTTGTTGTCACATGATGTTCTGCCTTCATTAAACTGTCGCCCCCACGAACGCCCTTTCTACACATCCATAACTCCATCACCACATGTCTCCTTCAACTGTCGATGAATTTCAATTGGTTTCACACCACGCAAATTCAGAAAACGAATGATTGCACGCTGTTCAAGTAAGGAAAACGTCGCCATTTTAAGTATTTAAAACAGTTCTCATTCTCACCGCTGGCGGTAAAATTCCATCTGCCATACGGTGCTGCCATCTCTGGGACGTATTGACAATGAACGCGGCCTCATTTTAAAACAATCCGCATGTTTCTATCTCTTTCCAGTCCGGAGAAAAAAAATCGGAGGCCTTAGAACTTGAATGCACCTCGTAAACAAATGTATGAAACAAACTAATTTTGTATTTATTTACATATGTATATCTTCGAAATTTCATGAAAGTAAGGGAACAGGGTTGAGAACTTATGAGAACTAACAATGAGATTACTAAAACCTAACCATTTATAATCTCCCGATAATGTCAAGAACGGCCGGCGACAAGCCGAATTAGCGATGCCGGCGCCAAGCGAGTAGATTTGTATGAGACGTTTGGGCGGCAAAGTGTTAATACATTACCTAATAAAAGTACTCTTTGCTACGCTCTGTGCAGTATTTAGCATACTACAGATGCAACTGTGGACTTTTTGAGTTAACTTGTAGGGCGCTTGCCGAAGAGTACTGTAAGCAAAAGGCAAGCACCCAGATTCAGACTCCGCCCTAAGATTCGGTTTTAACTCGCCACAAATCAACGGTCTGCCCTGTTCTGGACGCTGCAACTCACCGTCACTTGTGGCTCACAGACTCGCGTTTGACGTCAGCCTGCTCTATTGCTTGCGGCCAGAACCGCTAGCTCTGCAGTCAAGGACACGCATCAAGCTCGGCTCTAGCAGCTGCGGTATGCGTGACGCGTTAAAGAGAAACAAGTGTAACACAACCTACGCCCAGCTTTCTCCACTGCGGCGATTTTATACACCATATTGTCATTGAGTAACAGCCCTGTGCTTCAGTGCCAATGGGATGGGCTGCTACAGCCTCCCGGAATTACTAACGACCGAGTAGGTAAAGTACACTACTAATAAAATGATGAACTCTCTAAACTAGTGGTCGCACATCAGCGGAGTTTCATCCACATGCAAGGGTCATTCAGTAAAAACCCGGGAATTTTTTGAAGAATGCATTACTAGAATGAAATACAAGACTTACTTATCTTTCAACTACACTACTGGCCATTAAAATTGCTACCCCATGAAGATGACGCGCTACAGACGCGAAATTTAACCGACATGAAGAAGATGCTGTGATATGCAAATGATTAACTTTTCAGAGCATTCACACAAGGTTGGCGCCGGTGGCGACACCTACAACGTGCTGACATGAGGAAAGTTTCCAACCGATTTCTCATACACATAACAGCAGTTGACCGGCGTTGCCTGGTGAAACGTTGTTGTCATGCCTCGTGTAAGGAGGAGAAATGCATACCACCACGTTTCCGACTTTGATAAAGATCGGATTGTAGCCTGTCGCGATTGCGGTTTATCGTATCGCGACATTGCTGCTCGCGTTGGTCGAGATCCAATGACTGTTAGCAGAAAATGGAATCGGTGGGTTCAGGTGGGTAATACGGAACGCCGTGCTGGATCCCAACGGCCTCGTATCACTAGCAGTCGAGATGACAGCCGTCTTATCCGCATGGCTGTAACGGATCATGCAACCACGTCTCGATCCCTGAGTCAACAGATGGGGACGTTTGCAAGACAACAACCATCTGCACGAACAGTTCGACGACGTTTGCAGCAGCATAGACTATCAGCTCGGAGACCGTTGCTGCGGTTACCCTTGACGCTGCATCATAGACAGGAGCACCTGCGATGGTGTACTCAACTACGAACGTGGGTGCACGAATGGCAAAACGTCATATTTTCGGATGAATCCAGGTTCTGTTTACAGCATCATGACGGTCTCATCCGTGTTTGACGACATCCCGGTGAACACACATTGGAAGCGTGTATTCGTCATCGCCATACCGGCGTATCATCCGGCGTGATGGTATGGGGTGCATGTGGTTACACGTCTTGGTCACCTCTTGTTCGCATTGACGGCACTTTGAACAGTGGACGTTACATTTCAGATGTGTTACGACCCGTGGCTCTACCCTTCATTCCATCCCTGCGAAACCCTACATTTCAGCAGGATAATGCACGACCGCATGTTTCAGATCCTGTACGGGCCTTTCTGGATACAGAAAATGTTCGACTGCTGCCCTGGCCAGCACATTCTCCAGATCTCTCACCAATTGAAAACGTGTGGTCAATGTTGGCCGAGCAACTGGTTCGTCACAATACGCCAGTCACTACTCTTGATGAAATGTGGTATCATGTTGAAGCTGCATGATCAGCTGTACCTGTACACGCCATCCAAGCTCTGTTTGACCCAATGCCCAGGCGTATCAAGGCCGTTATTACGGCCAGAGGTGGTTGTTCTGGGTACTGATTTCTCAGGATCTATGCACCCAAATTGCATGAAAATTTAACCACATGTCAGTTCTAGTATAATATATTTGTCCAATGAGTACCCGTTTATCATCTGCATTTCTTCTTGGTGTAGCAATTTTAATGGCCAGTAGTGTAAATCTCCCTCAAGTTCTATGCCCTTATTCCAGCACTGGACAAGTTTCTCAATTCCATGTGCAAGGAATTCTTGGGGGCGTGTGCGTAACCAGTTATGCACTGCTGCCTGCACTTCCTCATCATCAGCGAATCTTGAGTCACCAAGACATTCGTTCAGCGGGTTAAGAATGTGATAGTGCTAGATACAGGGAATACGAGGTGTGTGGCAAGCAAACGAATTTGAGCTCTTTGTTGGTATCTAAGGTGTCTCTAGCAGTGTGTGGCCTCGCGTTGTCATGCAGCAACAGGACGCCACCGGACACCACCAGTACTCGAAATTGTTGGTTTCAAATTTTCACACATAGGATTTGCGTTCGTCGCACTGTTCACATTTTGATCTCTCGGCATATAATGTTCACGAACTGCTCCCTTATGGCACCAAAATAAAATCAACGTGACCTTACCAGTACTTCTTTCAGTTCGCACCTTCATGGAGTTGAAAAATTCACCACTCCACTGAAGCCCTCTTTCGTTCAGGTTCGTAAGAATGCACCCGACATTCATTTCCCGTTTCATTACGGCGAAGAAACGCGTTCCCGTCAGCCTCGTACTGTGGCAAAAGCTCCCTGAAAAATTCGTGTACATTTCTTCCATTTCTCACGTCACACGTTTTGGAACCCACCTCGCACACACTTTCTTGAACATCAGTACATCACGAACAATGTAGTGGGCTGATCCGGCACAAACGTTAGTCGCTGCTACAATATCACTCACTGTAATGCGCCCATTTTCCCGTACCATGTCATCAGCTCTCGCCAATTGTTCTCCGCGACTCCACAGACAGGGCGTCCAGCACCTTCTGCGCTCCATTTGAGCTTACCTACTGACTCGTACACTTGTGTTCGATTCAAATAACTTCCACCACATTGCCCCGCCATCTGATGGTGAACTTCAATTAGTTTCAACCCTTCAGCTAACAGAAATCTAATGACACTTGGCTGATCCACGTTGGTGTAAACCTGAAATGTAGCGCTGTCTTATTTCACTGATCCCCAGAATCCTATTCGTGATGCAGGTGCGACAACCCCATTTCATAACAGGTCTAGGACACCACCAAAAATAACAAAAAAAAGCAAAAACTTTCTCGAAGTTCTGTATTTTTATTCAACGTTTCCGGTTGTTATTAAATGGAGCTTGTATTACACGGTGTATATGGTATCCTAAAACTTTTAGATTAAGTATTATACAGACTCCAGTATTACATAGGCGGGAGTATTTTCTGATCAGGAACAAACGCCCAGAAATGAATATTGCAGGTGATATGATGTCCTGAATGAGTAATGCATATGAAGACCGAGTTTGCAATACTACTTGAGTTTCATGGCAAACAGATTTGGTTTTGCTACCTCGAAAATCAGTCACTATGGTCTGCTATACACTTTCTGAAATGGAGGAGGAAACGCAACGAAAGTTCATGGGTTGAGAAGGTATGTGACGTTTTTTCGGTGATTACAACATTTACAAAGAACTTAGCTGTAGAAGCTCACTTATCAGTATGAGGTTGCGCTCCACCTGACACGTTTAGAAAGGATGTTGGTTAAACGGACCGTCATGGACTGTGTGGCTGTTCCCGGCGGAGGTTCGAGTCCTTAGGATAAAGATTAAGTAGTGTGTAAGCTTAGGGACTGATGACCTTAGCAGTTAAGACCCATAGGATTTCACACACATTTGAACATTTTTTGAACGAACCAAACAGAGAGGTCATCGGTCCCATCAGATTATGGAAGGATGGAGAAGGAAATCGGCCGTTCCCTTTCAAAGGAACCATCCAGACATTTGCCTGAAGCGATTTAGGGAAATCACGGAAAATCTAAACCAGGATGGCCGGACGCTGGTTTGAACCATCGTCCTCCCGAAAGCGAGTACATTGTGCTAACTACTGCGCCACCTCGCTCGGTAGGAAAGGGTGTCATAAAGCTGTTTCATCGTCTCCTGACTGTTCCAGCAAGCTGGCCCAGAGCTGTTGTAACCGGTCCTTGGTATACGAGGGCAGTTCAATAAGTAATGCAACACACTTTTTTTCTGAAACAGGGGTTGTTTTATTCAGCATTGAAATACACCAGGTTATTCCCCAATCTTTTAGCTACACAACACTATTTTTCAACGTAATCTCCATTCAATGCTACGGCCTTACGCCACCTTGAAATGAGGGCTTGTATGCCTGCACGGTACCATTCCACTGGTCGATGTCGGAGCCAACGTCGTACTGCATCAATAACTTCTTCATCATCCCCGTAGTGCCTCCCACGGATTGTGTCCTTCATTGGGCCAAACATATGGAAATCCGACGGTGCGAGATCGGGGCTGTAGGGTGCATGAGTAAGAACAGTCCACTGAAGTTTTGTGAGCTCCTATCGGGTGCGAAGACTTGTGTGAGGTCTTGCGTTGTCATGAAGAAGGAGAAGTTTGTTCACATTTTTGTGCCTACGAACACGCTGAAGTCGTTTCTTCAATTTCTGAAGAGTAGCACAATACACTTCAGAGTTGATCGTTTGACCATGGGGAAGGACATCGAACAGAATAACCCCTTCAGCGTCCCAGAAGACTGTAACCATGACTTTACCGGCTGAGGGTATGGCTTTAAACTTTTTCTTGGTAGGGGAGTGGGTGTGGCGCCACTCCATTGATTGCCGTTTTGTTTCAGGTTCGAAGTGATGAACCAATGTTTCATCGCCTGTAACAATCTTTGACAAGAAATTGTCACCCTCAGCCACATGACGAGCAAGCAATTCCGCACAGATGGTTCTCCTTTGCTCATTATGGTGTTCGGTTAGACAACGAGGGACCCAGCGGGAACAAACCTTTGAATATCCCAACTGGTGAACAATTGTGACAGCACTACCAACAGAGATGTCAAGTTGAGCACTGAGTTGTTTGATGGTGATCCGTCGATCATCTCGAACGAGTGTGTTCGCACGCTCCGCCATTGCAGGAGTCACAGCTGTGCACGGCCGGCCCGCACGCGGGAGGTCAGACAGTCTTGCTTGACCTTGCGGCGATGATGACACACGCTTTGCCCAACGACTCACCGTGCTTTTGTCCACTGCCAGATCACCGTAGACATTCTGCAAGCGCCTATGAATATCTGAGATGCCCTGGTTTTCCGCCAAAAGAAACTCGATCACTGCCCGTTGTTTGCAACACACATCCGTTACAGACGCCATTTTAACAGCTCCGTACAGCGCTGCCACCTGTCGGAAGTCAATGAAACTATACGAGACGAAGCGGGAATGTTTGGAAATATTCCACAAGAAATTTCCGGTTTTTTCAACCAAAATTGGCGGAGAAAAAAAATGTGTTGCATTACTTATTGAACTGCCCTCGTACATGATGTCCGAAATGGTCCCACACATGTTCTATCGGAGGCAGATCTGGGGATCTTGCTGGTCACAGAAGTGTCTGAACGTCACGGAGAAAGCTCATACAGACAACTGCGATGTGTGGACGAGCATTCCCCTGTAGGAAAACGGCATTACGACACTGCCGTACGAAAGGTAACACTTGAGAGCGTAGGTCGTCCGTGGCACACCGTAGTGAGATCAGTGTTCCCCAATCACCACCAGCCGTGACCTGATGTCTTAGCAGATGGCTCCGCACGCCATGATGTCAAAAGTAGCACCACTGTGCCTATCCGACAAAACACTGGAAGAATGGGACGTCGCCACAAAACTGGAAGAATGTGACGTCGCCGATGTACTCGCCGACAACTGTCACATCGGAAATACCCAACAAACCTGGGTATTTCACGATTCAACCATCCAGTCAAATAGAGAACTACAATGAGGCCCCTTTCAAACCCTGAAAAGGCTGTCTCACATTAGTATGTGGCGTCTCTGTGAGCTACACACTGATCACTCAACATCTGAAGCTGTTTAAGCCCTTATATGCCCTAGCAGGCCTGGTAACAGCACTAAATACGAACAACACTAAAGCCATGGTGGCCGTTCTACCTGTCACAGAGAGTTACTACTCTAATCATTTACGAACTCGCTAACGGTGTGCACGTGCACGAAGTTACATTGGCATCTGACAATCTCTCATGCGTGCTTGACTCTTTTTGTCTACCAGTGTATGTCCACGGTGTTTTTTTTTTTTCTATGACCTTAAATGAAATTGTTGACGTGATAATCTGAACTCATATTTGTAATCAGTAGGCTACTGTATACTGTGCAGTGGAGAGTATCTAGATGAAACCCTCATTTTGGTTTTGGCATGTTGACGATACTTTGAGTATATGGCCTCATGGAGTCGAATAATGCTCATAATTTCTAAATTTTCTGATTTATATAAATTCTAATATAAAGCATATACTGATGGAATTTTAGGGCTCAAAGTTTACAGAAAGGACACTAACAATGACAGATATCTTCACATAAATTTCAGTCAACATCCAAAGCAGAAAAGAAGATTGATTAAACCGTTGGTAGACCAAACTAAAATACTATGTGAACCACAGTAGTTGGAGGAAGAGCTTCATCAACTGCAAAGGATCTATACCCGCCGCTTGCCATAGCAGAACCACACAAAATCCCTTGCACATGCGATCAAATTTATGCAGGAACTACAAAAATAAATATTAATACTCGGCTTAAGAAACAACAACACTTGTCGCCTAAGAAACGTGAATAAGTCGACAGTAGTATATCGTGTCCTGGGATTGGAAAGCGCTAAATTCGCTTCTCCGATACTGTGGGTGTGTCAAGAATTAACAATTACTGTGCTAGGATGCACCCGCCGCTTGCCACGGTAACAGTATACAGAATCCCTTGCACATGCGGTCAAGTCTACATAGGAACTACAAAAAGAAAAGAAATTCAAAAGCACAAAATTAAGTTTCACAGCAGAGAAGAAGATTTCAGATTAGACAAATTGCGGACCTTAGAGCTACATAAAGCAAACAGTGCCAAATCTTCTCCAATACAAGCTCCATAAGACGCATGAGTGCAGCTCTGCGATCTTAGGCAGTGGTCTGATGCTAAAGCCGTCGGGTATCGAACGTCAACATTGAGGGTGCTGAGTTCAACTTGGTGATGAACGTTCAGAAAGATGCGACTTGTGCATACGGTACGTGGACCCCAACGTGGTACATGCGATCACAACGCACTCCAGCGGCAGTTGCGGGATGTTTCTGGTTCGTAAATCATACTGTTAACTAAACCGGCGCACCTAAAATTCCCACGTTAGCTCTATTAAAATGCACATTTCCTCCATTGTCCATATGCTAGTCACATCGTTCTATATGTAACATACACAAACAAAAACTTCAAAATCCATGTACATATTTTAAGATGAAAAGGAAAGTACCATGTCCAATTAATAAGGACACAGGCTTATAAACGTTCCATTACAGACAGTGCGATATAAATTTGCAATAGTTCTCCACATTGCCAGCCGCGGTGGTCTAGCGGTTCTGGCGCTGCAGTCCGGAACCGTGGGACTGCTACGGTCGCAGGTTCGAATCCTGCCTCGGGCATGGGTGTGTGTGATGTCCTTAGGTTAGTTAGGTTTAAGTAATTCTAAGTTCTAGGGGACTTATGACCTAAGATGTTGAGTCCCATAGTGCTCAGAGCCATTTGAGCCATCTCCACATAAGACAAACATTATTTCATCATTCCCACGTTTTGGTAAAACCCCAAGGTCATTCTTACTTGATCACTGCTCCTACCTAGTAGCAGAATTGTTGCAACATGTGAATTACGAAACGTAAAAGAAAAAGGAGCAAAATATCTTTATACAAGTAGCGCAAGCTGTTCTGTAGATTAAGCGAGTTGAACACACTCACTCCTAAAAAAAAGTGAACTTATATTTACATAATATCAAATATTATAGTATATACTTACATTAAACTAATAATAAAGCATCAAAACCTATTAAAAACGTGAATGTTAGGGAGAAAATTTTAAACGAGGGTAGACGCGAACCACCAGCCATCTCTTTCAGGAATCAGTAACGCTCCTCACTACGCTGAACCGCCGACGCATATTTGGTAGCCAATATTAGCATGTTGCCACTTGCTAAAAGCTTTAATCGTAGCTATGTTGCTCGTTGAAATTTAATTATAACAAATTGTACCAGGAAAAATGCTTTTTTGGTGGATCCTCAGTGTGTCGTTTCCTTCAAATGGTATAGAATAATACGCAAGTTACAATAATTCTTTTGCCACGAATATGATGTTTCTCATTATTTTATTGCATCACACAGTTAACAACGTGTTTTCGAGTGATTCTCAATTTGCTGGTGCTTAGAAACGGCATATATACGTATAGGCTTGAAATGAATGTCAGTATGGCGCCTCACAACTCTGAGCTGAAGGGAGATGACGTGCGTGTGACGTAGGTGGCGTTGTGCCATCTCATTGGTCAACGCTCAGACGCACGCTCAGAATATCTGACATTCTACATATTGCTCTGCACGTTCGGAAAGACTCCCCAACGTGCTATTCCACGCAATCAGCCGGCCACGGTGGCCGAGCGGTTCTAAGCGCTTCAGTCCGGAACCGCGCGACTGCTACGGTCGCGTGTGATGTCCTTAGGTCAGTTAGGTTTAAGTAGTTCTAAGTTCTAGGGGACCGATGACCTCAGACGTTAAATCCCATAGTGCTCAGAGCCATTTGACGCTATGACGCCACAAACTCGGCACGCTCAACGCTTAACGTTCGGATGCACGGTCCGTGTGCCGACGGCTTTAAGACTGGTCTGTTGGCTGGATACATACAAACAGTTTGGCTTACTGAACTTGTTTAAGTGTGAAACTGCTATCTGAGACTTTATAGCCTGTGATGAAGCCTACAGTACTACACTCCTGGAAATGGAAAAAAGAACACATTGACACCGGTGTGTCAGACCCACCATACTTGCTCCAGACACTGCGAGAGGACTGTACAAGCAATGATCACACGCACGGCACAGCGGACACACCAGGAACCGCGGTGTTGGCCGTCGAATGGCGCTAGCTGCGCAGCATTTGTGCACCGCCGCCGTCAGTGTCAGCCAGTTTGCAGTGGCATACGGAGCTCCATCGCAGTCTTTAACACTGGTAGCATGCCGCGGCAGCGTGGACGTGAACCATATGTGCAGTTGACGGGCTTTGAGCGAGGGCGTATAGTGGGCATGCGGGAGGCCGGGTGGACGTACCGCCGAATTGCTCAACACGTGGGGCGTGAGGTCTCCACAGTACATCGATGTTGTCGCCAGTGGTCGGCGGAAGGTGCACGTGCCCGTCGACCTGGGACCGGACCGCAGCGACGCACGGATGCACGCCGAGACCGTAGGATCCTACGCAGTGCCGTAGGGGACCGCACCGCCACTTCCCAGCAAATTAGGGACACTGTTGCTCCTGGGGTATCGGCGAGGACCATTCGCAACCGTCTCCATGAAGCTGGGCTACGGTCCCGCACACCGTTAGGCCGTCTTCCGCTCACGCCCCAACATCGTGCAGCCCGCCTCCAGTGGTGTCGCGACAGGCGTGAATGGAGGGACGAATGGAGACGTGTCGTCTTCAGCGATGAGAGTCGCTTCTGCCTTGGTGCCAATGATGGTCGTATGCGTGTTTGGCGCCGTGCAGGTGAGCGCCACAATCAGGACTGCATACGACCGAGGCACACAGGGCCAACACCCGGCATCATGGTGTGGGGAGCGATCTCCTACACTGGCCGTACACCACTGGTGATCGTCGAGGGGACACTGAATAGTGCACGGTACATCCAAACCGTCATCGAACCCATCGTTCTACCATTCCTAGACCGGCAAGGGAACTTGCTGTTCCAACAGGACAATGCACGTCCGCATGTATCCCGTGCCACCCAACGTGCTCTAGAAGGTGTAAGTCAACTACCCTGGCCAGCAAGATCTCCGGATCTGTCCCCCATTGAGCATGTTTGGGACTGGATGAAGCGTCGTCTCACGCGGTCTGCACGTCCAGCACGAACGCTGGTCCAACTGAGGCGCCAGGTGGAAATGG
This sequence comes from Schistocerca cancellata, assembly GCF_023864275.1. NCBI lineage: Eukaryota > Metazoa > Arthropoda > Insecta > Orthoptera > Acrididae > Schistocerca > Schistocerca cancellata. The sequence continues at coordinate 1,052,377,535 of NC_064627.1, read as the reverse complement.
CATGGCAAGTCGTTCCACAGGACTACATCCAGCATCTCTACGATCGTCTCCATGGGAGAATAGCAGCCTGCATTGCTGCGAAAGGTGGATATACACTGTACTAGTGCCGACATTGTGCATGCTCTGTTGCCTGTGTCTATGTGCCTGCGGTTCTGTCAGTATGATCATGTGATGTATCTGACCCCAGGAATGTGTCAATAAAGTTTCCCTTTCCTGGGACAATGAATTCACGGTGTTCTTATTTCAATTTCCAGGAGTGTATGAGATGAATCGTTAGGCACAAAAATATCCCTTGGACCACAGCATAATGGCTATAAAACAACATTCGCTTAGGAAATATTATGTCGGGGCATTTAAGTCCCACACTTATGGAGAAAACTTATTCAATTACAGGAATTATTCTATCTCTTACAAGGAGATTCGTCACAGCAGAAATCGAGTGGAAGAAACAAATTGCTGATCTAAACCACCCGCTGCATGACCCATCAGATCTCACTGTCCAGACTTAACTCAAGGAGGAGATTTTTAAGAACAATTCCGCCACTTACTGGCAATGTGGAAACTCACAGAATGGAACTGGGGCCACAGCCTCTGCAGGCTTCCTCCTCCAAGACTTCACTTGGAAGTCCATTAACGGACTGAAGACGGGAGTTTCCACGTGTGACACCAATCTCGTTAGATGGGGATGCTTGAATGGAGATGAAACATGTGACTACAATCAGCAGAAGACCATCTGGTCTGACAGAATCAGAACACAGCCGGCACCAATCGAAACTCTATAATATGCAGTGAGAAAAGTATCTTTGTCGCTAATCGCAAAACCAAATTTGAAATTTGTTTTTCTTACAATTAATATTGATATATTATTATAATATTATTTCTGCGATATTATTATCCATATCTTGATGAATTATCATTTTTAGGTGTAGTCAGATACAGAAAATAAAAATAATTCCATTAGGATGCAAATAAAAGTGACTGTGATAACTCAGTAGAACATGTGTGCTAATACCGCCTTCAGTCACAAAATAGTTTTCTTTGTATCATGCACTAAAACATTTCGGAAACGCTAGATTTATCTTCAAGAGTTTCTTTTCTTAGAATGCCAACACATACCTTTTTATACAAGTATTTATACATTTATTTAACCTGATCAGGTTGGGGCTGTGGAGCAGGATTTGGGTGGAGTGGGATTCGGGCTGGGGGGTTGTGCAGATATGGGGCTTAATTTAACAATTAATTTACTAAACATAAAATACTTCTGAATAACACAATAATAATGCAATAACAACGAAACAGAATACAATTCTGTGCCCCCTATAATTGCTTAAGCAGGGGTCAAAGAATAAAATACAGCTAATATAACTTCTATTCGATGAACAGAATTAAAATGTAACGTTTTCGCCTGGGTACATAACCGGCCAACAACGGGACAATTACTGCGTAAGTCCCTCGACCATAGAGAGGAGCCAAATCAGATACAGCTTCTGCAATTAAGCGTAAGATACCAAAACACCTCTCAGACTTAATTAAGATCTAAATAGCATGCGCTTACATATTTGTCTACTACCACTGTCATCACCAAGTAGCTACTACAACAGGCCACCGTGGACGCTCTAGAAACTGCATATGTAAATATGTCCATGAACTTGTATAGAATAACATGTAGAAACTCATGACTCAAATAGAACAAATAACAAGGTGATTTTCTTAATACAAATTGCATCAAAAAATCAGATAGACTCGCAGTGTAGTTCTAAAGACAGGCTTTCTGTGTAATTCAATTAATCATGCTCACAGCGTGTAATTTAACAAATAAAATGGCTCTCATTCACAGAGAATACATGTGCACACCCAGTGTGCAATCAATCAATAACCACAAGTTATTACACGATAACTACAGAATTCCGTGTGTACTGTTGTTTGCTAACCAGCACACCCACCATACTGCTCGTACACAACACAGTTCACTGTATCGAAGCACTAAAGCATTAGAGTGCAACGATCAGCAGCTTTACAGCACTACAGTAGCGATCCTCTTCACATACAGAAGCCCCTTTCTCCGCCTCCACTGGAATCGCTATCTTCCCAGATGGGTGAAAGACACCAACCGCTCGAAAACGCTCCAAGCCCTGCATTCACCGCTGGTGACGTCCGCACGACAGCACCACATGACAAGAGCTTGTCGAGGCTCCTGTTATCGGTTCTCCCAAAATAGGCTCCTTCCTCTCCATTGGGCCACTGACCCCTCCGTCCATCGCTGCTCCTTCTGGCTCGTGCTGACTGGTCTACCACTGACCGCCTCCAAGCGCAGACTAGACTTGGCCACTGTTTCTATGTTTCGATACAGTGTATCGATACGTGGAACTGTTTCAGTATTTCGGAACGGCTGTGGTTCACTGTTTCGAAACAGTGGTGTTTCATTCCGCCCCTGTCTCGGATATCCGGACCAGATTCGATCTCGAGCCAGACACAGAAACTGTATCGTTGTTTCAAAATAAGGCTGTTTCAGTCCACCTGTGCTTGAAACGGACTGATTGTATCGAAACAGTGATGTTTCATTCCGCTCTGTGTCGGACGAGATTCGGGCTCGGCACAGGTACTGAAACACAACATACCACTTCGTGAAACACTTTCAAGAGTGTCGAAATCTTTTTGACAAGCAATAGCATGAAGCTTAGGATATCCGAAAATAAAGCTTCGTTTCTAGCTGACTGTCCTATTCCGAAATGGCGTAACATCTGCTTTATAAACACTAACCAAACAATAAAACAACGCATACTATTCACATTCAAAATAATAAATATGTGAAAATCATTCAGTTACATTACACTTTTTTTTAATAACATACGTTTCTTTGTTCAAGTACAGTAATCATATTAAGAAACGCAAGTAAGCCTAGAACATTTTGAATAAAAAAAAGGCGTAGAGTGACAGTTATTATACATATACATAAATTTAATGTAGGTATAATTGCAAGAAATCTGTTTGACATATCACTGATAGTGTAATGGTGAACGGGAAGGGCTGGGAAGCATGGTGAATTTATAGTAACGGTTCGAAACACCTTGAGAGACAAAATTTTTTTCTGTTATATTTTGTTATTTATTCGAATTATTTGGCGTTATTTGTGAGTCTATAGTCACTGTGCCTATTATCCACAATTATTCCCCTTGTGTGCATGGAAATTATCAGGATGGGTATATTACCCATACAAACGGAATGTGGGGATCCCAGTACCATATCCGTTGTTTCTGCAGTTCGCTCCCACCTCCAGTTCCGTTCGTGGTGTTTCTTCTGTCTTCAGCTATGGCTGTCCTCAGCCAATTGAAAAGTATGAAAGTCACACGACACGAAAGCAGCGCATTTGCTGCATGAAATACGAAACTGCTAAGACGCCCAAGTGATAGTTTCATACTTTCTGCGATATGATTAGCGCTCTCGCACCTCATTTGTGTTTATATGGACATACCTATACAGTAGACATTCAAGATGATAAAATGTCTAGGTTTATTAGATTACAAAACACAAACTGTTTCACTGTTTCGAAACAGCGTATCGAAACATTACATTGTACTGTTTCATTTGTTTCCAAACAGTTACGTGTTTCAGTTTGCCCATCTCTAGCGCAGACTGAGCTGCCAACAATGGCCACTGCCTCGAGCTCTGCGCACTCCATACTGACTGTTGCTGACGCCCCACAGGCTATCCGACCACACTAACGGTGCAGGCTTCCGAGAGATGTAACACGTTCGAAGAGAAGGTGGATCTACTCTCGTCCTGCACTGTTCCACGGTACCAGCAGCGCCGTAAACACTGTCGACCACAACCCCTAATCACGTGCTAACGCTATAGCAATGCCAGAGCTGCCCTTGGTGTGTGTGCGTGTGGGGGGGGGGGGGAAGTAGGGGGGAGGGGGGCAGGAAACTAGACGTGCCGTGAATTATAAATGAAGACTGTAATACGCTCTGTCCACTTAACTGTCCGCTTTGACTACGCTTAACTAGGAAGAATCGAGATGGCGATGACGGATAGGAGAGTGGGGTGTGAGGGGGCGGGGTTGCGCTGACTTGGATTCCAAGGCAGCAAGGGGGCGCTGAACTGAAGAATACTGAGAAATACCGCAGTGCGCGAAGTTAGGGTGCGGCCACAGCGGTCCCGATATTCGTGGATTCCGACGACGACTGACATCGGCCGGAAACAGCCGATCGTTTCGGATCAGTACGCCAATACGTGTGCGGTCACCCTGTAGCCGATCACACCAGTGAGCAACAACAACCAGTCGAATTCAGATCGGTTTTCATTCGTTGGACAAATCGACAGACGTTGTCACATACTAAATGTGGATTATGAGATACTATAAGTTTAGTCCAAGAGAGAATGAGATTGTGGCATCCTGAGGATGGAAAGTATCCTAACCGGCATACAGTCCGGAATCCATGGGCGGAAATCGCTGGTTTATGGGAAACAACAAATAGGCAAATTCCTTATAGGGAATTTTAGCCGTAAATTACAATCTCAAAGAACAATCTGTTCAAGTTGTAAGTAGGCTGTTTATGTTTTCTTATTGGCAACGTTACGTAGCGCTCTGTATGAAAATCACTGGCTGTGCTGTGTGCAGTCTGTGGCTAGTTTGCATTGTTGTCTGCCATTGTAGTGTTGGGCAGCTGGACGTGAACAGCGCGTAGCGTTGCGCAGTAGGAGGTGAGCCGCCAGCAGTGGTGGATGTGGGAAGAGAAATGGCGGAGATTTGAAATTTGTAAGACTGGATGGCATATATATTATGATTATTAAGGTAAATACATTGTTTGTTCTCTATTAAAATCTTTCATTTGCTAACTATGCCTATCAGTAGTTAGTGCCTTCTGTAGTTTGAATCTTTTATTTAGCTGGCAGTAGTGGCGCTCGCTGTATTTCAGTAGCTTGAGTAACGAAGATTTTTGTGAGGTAAGTGATTTGTGAAACGTACAGGTTAATGTTAGTCAGGGCCATTCCTTCGTAGGGATTTCTGAAAGTCAGATTGCGTTGCGCTAAAAAATATTGTGTGTCAGTTTAAGCACAGTCATGTATAATTGTTCAAAGGGGACGTTTCAAAGTGAGAAAGGTATCGTATCTTATGCTTATACTTACTATAGCGAGTCTTTGTTTTGGGTTGTGGTATGCGGGCATTAGCTGTCTATAAATTATTATTACTGCTTACTGGCCTATTTCTTATATGAAGTGGTTTGCAAATGTGATTTGAGTATTTCCATTTTTCAGTGCGTTTGCTGTGCAGAGTATCTTATTTTAAACTTTATGCTTGACTTTCAAACGTACGATGAATGACGGTAATTGAAAGTTAAGTGACGTATGTCTGCACAGCATCAAATAAATACACCAAAATAGAGTGTTTGTAACCTAGCTTTTCAAGATCACCACGAATCATCTCGAGTATGTAAGAGAACGTTTCTTCCTTCATCTCGTACATTCGTAGAACTTGCCTGGTTACTCTGATAAATGAGGACAGAGTAGAGAATACTCGCCATGTTCTTCTCGAGACAGATGTAGCTCATTCACGTGCTGAAGATACTGTAACACCGCTTCAGCTGTAAGTACTTCATTTATAAGCACGATCGGTTTCGCAGCATTACAGCTGAATCATCAGGTACAATAAAATCAAGTCATATTCTGATCAAAAAAGAGAATTGGATGACTTAGGGTTCATAGTCAATAATTTTTTTGCTATGTAGCGAGCGTCAGTTATAAGGTACACTGAAGAGCCAAAGAACTTGGCACACCCGCCTAACACCGTATAGGGCACCCGCGAGCACGCTAGAAGCACCTTAACACGACGTGGCATGCACTCGACTGAGGTCTGAAGTAGTGCTGGAGGGAAGCGACTTCATGAGTCCTGCAGGGCTGTCCGTAAATCCGTAAGAGTGCGAGTGGATGGAGATCTCTTCCGAACAGCACGTTGCAAGCCGTCTCAGATATACTCAATAAAGCTCACGTCTGGGGAGTTTGGTGGCCGGTGAACTGTTTAAGGGGCTCCGGAACGCGCTATACTTGCAATGTTAAAATAACGCTTATAAATTACATCTTTCCTCACAAAGTATTTGAGGTAGGAAGTTGAACTTTTTACAGATTATTTATTGGAATATGGGCTACAACTTAAAACAGGTATTTTACAAAATTTTAGTTCAGTTATTAAAGATGATTTGTTTTCAATTGTAATGAAAATTCACAACATTTTTTTGCAATTTTTTATTTATATATTCAAAAATATACAGTTTTTTGGAAAAAGGCTGTGTTAAATTATGCAGAAGGTACTGTGTAACATTTACTGAAAGTTTGAAACAAATATGTTTGGAAGATCCTTAGAAAACATGTAATTAGTATGAGAAAATAAAAGTTTTGGGAATCGAGCGACAAAGATTGGATTAACTTTTTAGCGCATTCCAGGTCCATAGGATGGATTATCTTCATCCTCTGCAAACTCCTCCTCCAGCTTCCTCTTGTTCCTCCTCCTGTTTACTCTTGCTTGTATTTCTAGACTCTTTACAGCCCTGTCTGCAGCCCGAAGGCGTTCCTTGTCTAAAGCAAGCATCGCTCGTACCATGTTAGAACCTATCTTCATTCCCATATTTCCCATATTTCTAAATACCTTGCACCTTACAATGTTGCCATCATTGAAAGTCGCAACAGCATCATACACACCAAAGTGAAGTGTTTCTATTCCAACAAATACAGTCTTGGGGATTCTCGACCATATAACACTATTTACACTTTCATTGGGGTTTTGAGTTTTGAGTTTTCAACAGTTCAGGTGCTGCTAAGTCTCTGAAAATAGGTTTTATCACCTCCATTATTGCCTGAGGCAGACTATGCTTATGAGTGTACACTTCACCAGTTAGCAATCCTTTGTTATATTTACACCAACTGTCTTCTTCTTTGGGACACAAGCTATGTTGGGGATTTTCATCGGTTGAAGAAGTATGAAAAAAAGAGCCTAAACAGCCTTCTTCATTTCGTCGACACTTTGTGTATTTTGCCTAATAGCCATTCCATAATAGTTCTGTATTTTGTCAATTACACTGTCAGTTAACCTTCCCTTCCCATCCAACCCTTTACCATCACTGAGTTTTTGTTTTTTGTACGAAGTTTTCAGTCGCCGAAGTCTTGTTCCCATTCGCTTCTGTACGTGTCCAATACACTCAAATTTCTGCACTACAACATCATCACCATAGGGCTTCAGTCCTTGAACATGTTTGAAACTTTTAGAACCACCGTCACCAAGGTAATTAACATATCGCACAGCGCCACAGTGGGTCACGCCCATGTAGAACACATTTCAAAAAAAATTTAAAAATAGTTGTAGTCTTCGGAATTGAATAAATTATATATCTATTAAAAGGTAATAGTCTGCAGATTCAGAAAACGCAAAAAAGTGAAAATTGAACTTTTCATGATTTTGAGCCTTTCCGGAGCCCCTTAAACTCAGAAGAGTGTTCCAGGAGCTACTATGTAGCAAATTCTGGGCGTGTGTGGGTGTTGCACTGTCCTGCTGGAGCCGCCCAAGTCCGTCGGAATACACAAAGGGCATGAATGTATGCAGGGGATCAGACAGGATGCTTACGTAGGTGTCACATGTCAGAGTCGTATCTAGGGGTCCCATATCACTCCAACTGCACACACGCCACACAATACAGAGCCTCCACCGACTTGAAAAGTACCCTGCTGACATGCAGGGTTCTGTGAATTCATGAGGTTGCCTCCATACCCGTACACGTCCATCCGCTCGATATAATTTGAAATGAGACTCGTCCGACCAGGCAACATGTGTTCAGTCATCAATAGTCCAATGTCGGTGTTGATGGGCCCAGGAGTAAGCTTTGTGTCGTGCAGTCATCAAGGGTACACGAGTGGGCCTTCGGCTCCGAAGCCCATATCGATGATGTTTCGTTGAATGGTTCGCACGCTGAAACTTGTTGACGGCCCAGCACTGAAATCTGCAATAATTTGCGGAAGGGTTGCACTTCTTTCAAGGTGTACGATTCTGTTCAGTCGTCGTAGGACCTTTTTCCGGCAGCAGCGATGTCGGAGATTTGTGTGTTTCACCGGATTCCTGATATTCACGGTACACTCATTACATGGTCGTACAGTTAAATCCCCACTTCATTGCTGCCTCGGAGACGCTGTGTCCCATCGCTCGAACGCCGGCCATAACACCACGATCAAACTCAATTAAATCTTGATAAATTGCCATTGTAGCATCAGTAACCGATCTAACAACTGCACTTGTTGTCTTAAACAAGCGTTGCCGACCGCAGCACCGTATTCTGCCTGTTTAGATATTTCTGTACTTGAATACGCACGCCTATACCAGCTGCAGTGTAGTATTAATCAACTTAGAACGCTCCCGTGGTGCACTCACGTGATGCCAGTATGTGGTGAGATAACGAGTCCTCATATACCGAAAAATTGGTCAAAAACCCACCGCATACTATCATCTATGGGATTACTTAAAATTTGTCATCACCAGTCCCTCATTTACCATCGTAAGCGCTCGCACTGGATGTGTAATAAGAGGCGGCGTGTCAAGACGGAACTGTGGAAGCGCCATATAACGACATGGAGAGAAGGTTCATGTGGAGCGCGTATGAGCATCGGCAGATAATTACACGTGTACATCGACGACTAGGCTGATGGAAAGCTGGGCCAACCCTTACAATGTGTTGAAAGACCTAATTTTCTTAAAAATTATTATAAGTGCCGATGTTTTCCACAGAAAAAAAACACGTAAATGGTGGTAAAATGGTTCAAATGTGGTATTTCGGCCGGTTTTGACCACTTTTTCGGTATATGGGGACTCGTTAGCTCACGGGAGCGTCCTACGTTGGTTTATGCTATGTTTCGCTATACAGCGAAAAATTGCTGACTCTAAACGCTGGTTTGTCGCATTCTCTTTTTTGTTCATAATATGATTTTAATGCGCCTGATAATGCAGCTACAATGCTGCGAAACCGGCCGTGCTTATAAATAAGTACTTACATCTGAAGCGTTATTATCTTCAAAATTATAGATGCAGCCAGTGGCTGCCCTGAATACAAAGTCTTCTGCGTTATTCACACTCATTTAGCGTCTTTCTAAGAGCAAAATCCACACTCGTCTCCAGGCAGAGAGACGTCATGGTATCCGTCCCACCCTGTTGTTGTTGTTATGGTCTTCAGTCCTGAGACTGGTTTGATGCAGCTCTCCATGCTACTCTATCCTGTGCAAGCTTCTTCATCTCCCAGTACCTACTGCAACCCACATCCTTCTGAATCTGCTTAGTGTATTCATCTCTTGGTCTCCCCCTACGATTTTTACCCTCCACGCTGCCCTCCAATACTAAATTGGTGATCCCTTGATGCCTCAGAACATGTCCTACCAACCGATCCCTTCTTCTGGTCAAGTTGTGCCACAAACTTCTCTTCTCACCAATCCTATTCAATACTTCCTCATTAGATATGTGATCTACCCATCTCATCTTCAGCATTCTTCTATAGCACCACATTTCGAAAGCTTCTATTCTCTTCTTGTCCAAACTATTTACCGTCCATGTTTCACTTCCATACATGGCTACACTCCATACAAATACTTTCAGAAATGACTTCCTGACACTTAAATCTATACTCGATGTTACCAAATTTCTCTTCTTCAGAAACGCTTTCCTTGCCATTGACAGTCTACATTTTATATCCTCTCTACTTCGACCATCATCAGTTATTTTGCTCCCCAAATAGCAAAACTCCTTTACTACTTTAAGTGTCTCATTTCCTAATCTAATACCCTCAACATCACCCGACTTAATTCGACTACATTCCATTAGCCTCGTTTTGCTTTTGTTGATGTTCATCTTATATCCTCCCTTCAAGACACCATCCATTCCATTCAACTGCTCTTCCAAGTCCTTTGCTGTCTCTGACTGAATTACAATGTCATCGGCGAACCTCAACGTTTTTATTTCTTCTCCATGGATTTTAATACCTACTCCGAATTTTTCTTTTGTTTCCTTTACTGCTTGCTCAATATACAGATTGAATAACATCGGGGAGAGGCTACAACCCTGTCTTACTCCCTTCTTAACCACTGCTTCCCTTTCATGTCCCTCGACTCTTATAACTGCCATCTGGTTTCTGTACAAATTGTAAATAGCCTTTCGCTCCCTGTATTTTACCCCTGCCGCCTTTAGAATTTGAAAGAGAGTATTCCAGTCAACATTGTCAAAAGCTTTCTCTAAGTCTACAAATGCTAGAAACGTAGGTTTGCCTTTCCTTAATCTTTCTTCTAAGATAAGTCGTAAGGTCAATATTACCTCACGTGTTCCAACATTTCTACGGAATCCAAACTGATCTTCCCCGAGGTCGGCTTCTACCAGTTTTTCCATTCGTCTGTAAAGAATTCGTGTTAGTATTTTGCAGCTGTGGCTTATTAAACTGATTGTTCGGTAATTTTCACATCTGTCAACACCTGCTTTCTTTGGGATTGGAATTATTATATTCTTCTTGAAGTCTGAGGGTATCCGTCCCACCCTAGGAGATTAAAATCTAACCTACTTCATACCTAGAACAGATTCTAACATAAGCTGACATAACCCGACGCCCTTGACCCCTGCAAAAACCGGCAGAGCAAATCGGACGCAGTGTGACTATGCTGTCGACTCTCACCGGCGACCTCTGGCAACGGCATCTGACGACCGTCGTCAGTTCAACTACCAACGCAGCCTAAGACAGCGTTCACATTGGCACCGACAACGGTCGTCAGACAGCGTCGCCAGACGTCGCCCTGTAACGTCGGCCGACAGCGTGGTCATACTGTGCCCTATCTCCTTCGTCAGTTTTTGGCGGTGCCAATGAGGTTAGGTTAGAATTTTTTGTATGTATGAAGTAGGTTAGATTTTAATCTCTTGGGTGGGGTGAATACCACGAGGCCTCTGTGATTGGAAGCGACTGCTGCGTAGCGGCTCCTGCTGTTAAAGAGAAGCCTAATGCATGCGAATGAGGTTTTCTGTCTCGCAAAGAACGTGGCGAGTACTATACACTCTGTCCTCGGTTATCGGAACAACCAGACAAGTTTTACAAATATATGAGACGACGGGAGAAACGTTACGTAACATATTCTAGATAATGCGGGGTGACCTTGAAAAGCAAGTTATAAACACTCTGTTTCGGTGTACCTATTCAAACTTGTGCTGACGTATGTCAATTAACCTTCAGTGATCGTCAGTTAGCACACGAGTGAAAGACAAGCGCAAGGTGTAGCATAAGGTACTCTATGAAAACCTAAAGCACTTAAAAGTGGAAATATGTACTGTGCACCACATTTGCAGACCACTTCATATTAACAGTATCACTACCCTACTGCCATAAAACGCCAGTAAGCAGTAATAATAATTTGTAGACAACTAATCACAACCTACCACAAAGAGGATCCAGTACAGTAGCTATAAGGATATACACTACTGGCCATTCAAATTGATACACCAAGAAAAAAGTGCAGATGATAAACGGGTATTCACTCGAGAAATATATTATACTAGAACTGACATGTGATTACATTTTCATGCAGTTTGGGTGCATAGATCCTGAGAAATCAGTACCCAGAACAACCACCTCTGGCCGTAATAACGGCCTTGATACGCCTGGGCATTGAGTCAAACAGAGCTTGGATGGCGTGTACAGGTACAGCTGATCATGCAGCTTCAACATGATACCACATTTCATCAAGAGTAGTGACTGGCGTATTGTGACGAGCCAGTTGCTCGGCCACCATTGACGAGACGTTTTCAATTGGTGAGAGAGCTGGAAAATGTGCTGGCCAGGGCAGCAGTCGAACATTTTCTGAATCCAGAAAGGCACGTATAGGACCTGCAACATGCGGTCTTGCATTATCCTGCTGAAACGTATGGTTTCGCAGGGATCGAATGAAGGGTAGAGCTCGGGTTGTAACACATCTGAAATGTAACGTCCACTGTTCAAAGTGGCGTCAGTGCGAACAAGAGGTGACCGAGACGTGTAACCAATGGCACCCCATACCATGACGCCCGGTGATCCGTCAGTATGTCGCCAAACACGGAAGCGACCGTCATGATGTTGTAAACAGAACCTGGATTCATCCGAAAAAATGACGTTTTGCCATTCGTGCACCCAGGTTCGTCGTTGAGTACACTATCGCAGGCGCTTCTGTCTGTGTAACCGCAGCCATGTTCTCCGAGCTGATAGTCCATGCTGCTGCAAACGTCGTCGAACTGTTCGTGCAGATGGTCGTTGTCTTGCAAACGTCCCAATCTGTTGACTCAGGGGTCGAGACGTGGCTCTACGATCCGTTACAGCCATGCGGATAAGACGGCTGTCATCTCGACTGCTAGTGATACGAGGCCGTTGGGATCCAGCACGGCGTTCCATGTTACCCTCCTGAACCCACCGATTCCATATTCTGCTAACAGTCATTGGATCTCGACCAACGCGAGCAGCAATGTCGCGATACGATAAACCGCAATCGCGATAGGCTACAATCCGACCTTTATCAAAGTCGGAAACCTGATGGTACGCATTTCTCCTCCTTACACGATGCACCACAACAACGTTTCACCAGCCAACGCCGGTCAACTGCTGTTGTGTATATGAGAAATCGGTTGGAAAGTTTCCTCATATCAGCACGTTGTAGGTGTCGCAACAGGCGCCAACATCGTGTGAATGCTTTGAAAAAACTAATCATTTGCATATTACAGCATTTTCTTCCTGTCGGATAAATTTCGCGTCTGTAGCACGTCATCTTCGTGGTGTAGCAATTTTAATGGCCAGTAGTGTAAGGTACGTTTTTGATGTTATAATCTATGCCTAAAATTTCCAGTGATGATTTTGCCTATTTGAGGTTTCGAATAAACCTGTGATTTCAGTCCACAGATTCCGAACTATATTTCGATTATGAAATTTTCATACTCAAGATGCCACAGACTAACTCTTTCACAGACTAAACGTATCTGTCTCTCGCTCCCCATATTTCGTGTGCGAGAACACCGGTCAGTTTGACCGAAGATAAAACATGATTTGAGTTTCACCGATAGTCGTCCGAAGCAAAGAGAGCTTCACTCAAAGTTTAAACGCAGCCGAAACCTCTCAGACAAACAGAAGCTAAACGATGTCAAAGTTAGCGTAAGGAGGGCTATGCGTGAAGCGTTCAGTGAATTCGAAAGTAAAATTCTATGTACCGACTTGACAGAAAATCCTAGGAAGTTCTGGTCTTACGTTAAATCAGTAAGTGGATCGAAACAGCATATCCAGACACTCCGGGATGATGAAGGCATTGAAACAGAGGATGACAAGCGTAAAGCTGAAATACTAAACACCTTTTTCCAAAGCTGTTTCACAGAGGAAGACCGCACTGCAGTTCCTTCTCTAAATCCTCGCACAAACGAAAAAATGGCTGACATCGAAATAAGTGTCCAAGGAATAGAAAAGCAACTGGAATCACTCAACAGAGGAAAGTCCACTGGACCTGACGGGATACCAATTCGATTCTACACAGAGTACGCGAAAGAACTTGCCCCCCTTCTAACAGCCGTGTACCGCAAGTCTCTAGAGGAACGGAAGGTTCCAAATGATTGGAAAAGAGCACAGGTAGTCCCAGTCTTCAAGAAGGGTCGTCGAGCAGATGTGCAAAACTATAGACCTATATCTCTGACGTCGATCTGTTGTAGAATTTTAGAACATGTTTTTTGCTCGAGTATCATGTCGTTTTTGGAAACCCAGAATCTACTATGTAGGAATCAACATGGATTCCGGAAACAGTGATCGTGTGAGACCCAACTCGCTTTATTTGTTCATGTGACCCAGAAAATATTAGATACAGGCTCCCAGGTAGATGCTATTTTCCTTGACTTCCGGAAGGCGTTCGATACAGTTCCGCACTGTCGCCTGATAAACAAAGTAAGAGCCTACGGAATATCAGACCAGCTGTGTGGCTGGATTGAAGAGTTTTTAGCAAACAGAACACAGCATGTTGTTATCAATGGAGAGACGTCTACAGACGTTAAAGTAACCTCTGGCGTGCCACAGGGGAGTGTTATGGGACCATTGCTTTTCACAATATATATAAATGACCTAGTAGATAGTGTCGGAAGTTCCATGCGGCTTTTTGCGGATGATGCTGTAATATACAGAGAAGTTGCAGCATTAGAAAATTGTAGCGAAATGCAGGAAGATCTGCAGCGGATAGGCACTTGGTGCAGGGAGTGGCAACTGACCCTTAACATAGACAAATGTAATGTATTGCGAATACATAGAAAGAAGGATCCTTTATTGTATGATTATATGATAGCAGAACAAACACCGGTAGCAGTTACTTCTGTAAAATATCTGGGAGTATGCGTGCGAAACGATTTGAAGTGGAATGACCATATAAAATTAATTGTTGGTAAGGCGGGTACCAGGTTGAGATTCATTGGGAGAGTCCTTAGAAAATGTAGTTCATCAACAAAGGAGGTGGCTTACAAAACACTCGTTCGACCTATACTTGAGTATTGCGCATCAGTGTGGGATCCGTACCAGATCGGTTTGTCGGAGGAGATAGAGAAGATCCAAAGAAGAGCGGCGCGTTTCGTCACAGGGTTATTTGGTAACCGTGATAGCGTTACGGAGATGTTTAACAAACTCAAGTGGCAGACTCTGCAAGAGAGGCGCTCTGCATCGCGGTGTAGCTTGCTGTCCAGGTTTCGAGAGGGTGCGTTTCTGGATGAGGTATCGAATATATTGCTTCCCCCTACTTATACCTCCCGAGGAGATCACGAATGTAAAATTAGAGAGATTAGAGCGCGCACGGAGGCTTTCAGACAGTCGTTCTTCCCGCGAACCATACGCGACTGGAACAGGAAAGGGAGATAATGACAGTGGCACGTAAAGTGCCCTCCGCCACACACCGTTGGGTGGCTTGCGGAGTATAAATGTAGATGTAGATGTAGAAATCTGTACTTTCGAGAGACAGGATCGGCTATAGTGTTACCGCACACGTAGTGGCGTACTGACTTGAAAAGATCGGCCGGAGACGATCGATCGTCGGCGGTATCCACCGATATCGGAGCCACTGTGACTGCAGCCCAACAAGAAGACGAGAAGCGCTCGATTGGAGCGGATTCGGTACAAGTGGTTGCGGAAGGCACCGCACCGCGCAGCACTATCTAGGAAGAACCGGCTGGACACGCAGCAGCGCGGTCTCGCCAGGTTACGTAGCAGCGGCGGAGGCGGTCGAGCGGCAGTGTCTCAGCAGACATGCTTGGGAGCGGACGTGCGGTGGCGGCCGCCTTGTTGCTGTGCGTTGTCGGCTTCGCGGCGGACGACGCCGATGACGCCACCTCGACGCCAGCGTTCCCCGAGGTGCAGACGCCCTTAGGCCAAGTGCGGGGCAGCATCCTATGGTCCTTGGACGGACGTCAGATATTCTCCTTCCGAGGAGTGCCTTACGCACGGCCACCCGTTGGCGAGCGACGTTTCAAGGTACGCAGCTTCTGCGCTACGTGCATCACATAAGCGAGCTATTCTGGCTACCGAGGCTTCCTCGGCGTGGTAGATCGGTGACGTACTTTCACGAGGCGTTCCACTACGCATCGCCTCATTTCATGGATTCTGCGAAAGTACGTCTTGACGTCGAGGCGTCACGTAACCTGTTCTAGTACAGTCTGTTTGTTGGCTGTCAAGAACTCTTCTCGATCCGCTCTCTTACGCTGGTGGATTGTGTGCTTTTGCTGCTAGCTAATCGTTGCTCCATTGCTCACCTCTCCTGACGGTATTCCCCCGTAAAAGCGACGCAACGTCTGAAAAATAAATAGTGTTCAGATTTCATGCGTGGACAACGAGTCTGCACTTTGCGTAGTTAGAAATATAAACAAAAAACTCTGTAAAGTTCCGTTGTACGGAAATGGTCTCGACACTGATGTTGTAACCATCAGTATTTGGACGGAAGGGAGGCGCGAACATTTTCCCTTTATTTCTCAATTAATGTCTAGTGTGAACTGCCTTCTAAAATCAGTTTTTCTCTTTTTTTGTAAACTCTGGTTAGAGCAATAAACGTCATAAATTGTTTGTACAGTTCTATTCTATTTCACTTCCGTGTGTATAATGTATAGTCTTCATCGCTGGCCGCTGTGGCCGAGCGGTTCTAGGAGCTTTAGTCTGGAACCGCACGACTGCTACGGTCGCAGGTTCGAATCCTGCCTTGGGCATGGATGTGTGTGATGTCCTTAGATTAGTTAGGTTTAAGTAGTTCTAAGTCCTAGGGGACCGATGACTTCAGACATTAAGTCCCATAGTACTCAGTGCCATTTGAACCATAGTCTTCATCTAGAACATCCTTGCCAAAGTTTGCTTTACCAATCATTAATGCATCTTCAATGTGACTATGTCGCACCTTTTTGTAAAATTCATGGAGCACTGTGACCCTGAGATTCTCTAGGCAGCTTCATACGACGATATTCCTCCTGTCATTTCTCTTCCTCCTCCGAATCTCCCTTCATTATTTTCAGTTTCACTTCCTTTTTTCCTCCTCCTCAGTTTTCTTCTCCTTTCCTCATCTACTTTTTCATTGATTCCCATTTCTCCTATTCCTTTTCCTACTCTTTCTTGTCCTCTTCATTCTCTCATTCTGTCTCTCATTTCTTTCATCCTCATTTCCTCCTCATTCTCCTCCTCCTCCACTTTCTCTCTTTCCTCCTATTTGTGCACCTCCCTTCTTTTCTTCCTCTAGAATGTCTCCTTTTCCTCCTCACACGTGTCCCTATCCTCCTTTCCATTGTCCTCTTCTTCTTTGTCGTTCTAATACTTGTTCTTAAACTTCTGCATTATGCCAATTACCGCCCGTCATAGTACTCTGTTTTTCTTGATTAACCAACATATTTTTATTCTTTTGGTACGAATTTTTTAGTTTCATTGGCAGTCTTTCAGGCTGCATTCTCAGTAGATGCTCATTCCATATTGTTCTGTCTTCTTTTGTTATTATAGACTGCCTGTCTGACACTGCCTTATAGTATGTTGCTACCGTACTCTGAAGAAGCTGTGAGCTATAGCAGCAGTAGTATGGTAACTGTCATGGTTATAAAGAGTGGATAAGCCGTAGTAGAGAATGTGGAAACATGTGTTAACCAACTTAACGAAGGGGTGAGAGGGAGCCTCTTACTGCAAAGTGATGCTAGCTATCACAGATAAACAAACACTGATGACAAACCCAGGTCATCCTGATTAGGAATTAAGCAAATGACAAATAATCAGGTGCTGGAACAATAATAATTTCTCTCAGTCCACAAATTTGCACCGTAAAATATATAAAAACAGAAATAAGCGCAGAAACTCAAGTAAGAATAGAAAACAAGTTTGCATGGATTTCTGGCAAAAATTAGATTTTCAACACGAAATTTCAGAAGTATTGCTAACAGTTAGCAAGAAATTCGAAACAAATCAATTCGTCAAAGAACATAGTTTGCACAAATTATTGAAACTAAGAAAAAATTAAAACTACTAAATATATATGATATAATATCATGCTATATAGTGAGGTAGAAGGAAATATGAACACAGATAGAGCAGTAACGCCCTTTAAAATTAAGAAAGCGAAAAAGTCTATAAAACAATGAATACATCAATTAAAGATGTGTGGTAGCATAAAAGGGTTAGAATGACAGATTCATAACTGTTACAAATGCCTTCCAGAAACAATAATCCCTATGGGATCTGTAACTCTAAATTACCTAAAAACGATAAATTCAAGGTAAAGAAATCTGTATGCAAATATAATTGCCCGATGTGGGGGTATTAATCAATAATAAATTTTGTTTTAGTAAATTCGAAACTACACAGACAATTAACTGACTTGAGCGTATACAGAAGCTACGACACAGCATCAGACCATTTCCTCAACATCTTACGGATACATACCGACGCTGAACTTTATAAAGGGCAAAAATACCATAACCATAGAATGGGCAAGAAGTTTGTAAAGAGTATTGATTGTAAGAAGTACCGAAATGTTATAGCAAAAGAGGTTATTAAAAGACTGATGTAATGATAGTATTCACGTCAGTACTGAAGATGAATTGTGAAATACGTCAAATGCAATAGGAAAGAAGCTAATGAAGCATTAAGATAGGAAAATAAGTATCATACGAAACCAGATTTAAATATTTGGTTGCCAGAACTTGAAGACACAATCACAGAGAAGCATAGGGCATACTTGGAATACAATACGAACATTGCCGCAACAACCACGGTCTTTCATCAAAGGAAAAAATACGGAAAAGAACAACTTAGAACTGCTACCAACAAGATCGGGAGCACAGCATCAGAAGGATACAAGAAAAGACTGCGGAAAATGATAGTGTATAAATTCCCGAAAGCCCATAACAAAAACTGACCGCGACGTAGTCCATTTAAATAACATCAGAGAACGACAGTGAATTACTAATTATAAAACAAAACAAAAAATTCATTTCCACAGGGGCTAGTTGGGATAAATGTTTTTATTTCATTCTGCAGAACAGATATCGTATCCAATAACCTCACTGTCGACGGGACATTAAACACTAATCGTCCTTCAATTATTTGATTGTTTTTTGAAGAAGCAATCGGATTCCGTTTTCAGAAGTTCGATGATAACTAGGTCCACATAGCCTTTGTGAAATTTTTAAATGAAATCATTTCCGCTTTTGCCTGTTGAAAAATTACCTATTTCGACTGCAATTTCGACATGTTGTTGTTTTCGAACTGCAATCGCAATAAATAATGTTTTAACAGCCAAAAGTGGAAATGATTTCATTTACGTACTCTTCTGTATTGTTTTTTGTCGTTATTGTAGTCTGACATGCAGAAATGGTTTTGTCTTTCTTGGAATTTATTGAAGCTGTAGTGTCCGACTGAAAGAAGTAAATCATTATAAAGTCCTTTGGTACTAAGCAAGTATTCAGCAGAATGAAAAATAAGTTACTCCTTTCTTCTAAGTGGATAAATAATGGCAGTGGGAAATTCTTACACCGGTAGGATTCGAACTGATGGCATAAAGACCACATGCCACCACACCTCAGCTACGGAAGCAGGTAGTCAATCATCAAAAAAACATAAAATATTGAAAAACTAGCTGAAAAAACAAGAGAGATCACACGGCAGTATTTTATAAGAACCCAAAAGAACGCATGAGGTCTGTTCAGAAAATTCCGCAGAATTCGGAATTTCACGTCAATGGTGTGTTGGTGTAAAATGCGGTTGGCATCCCTGCTCACGCCTGTGATTAATGTGTAACTGCGAGAAGTTTCACTGTTTTATGTCTGTTAGTTACTCAAATGATTCAAATGGCTATAAGCACTATGGGACTTAACATCTGAGGTCATCAGTTCCCTAGACTTAGAACTACTTAAGCCTAACTAACCCAAGGACATCACACCCACCCACGCCCGAGGCCGGATTCGAACCTGCGACCGTAGGAGCAGCGCGGTTCCAGACTGAAGCGTCTAGAACCGCTCGGCCCCAGAGGCCGGCCCTGTTAGTTATTGTTGAGTGCTGTATTGAGTAGAAAGTTGTCCCAGAGTCTGCGAATTTCGAGATGGCAGAGTTAGAGGACCAATGCGTTTGCATTATATGTTGCGTGGAACTCAATAAAACCTTTACAGAAACACATAAAATGAAGCAGGAAGCCTACAGTGATGAGTGCTTAAACCGTACTCGGCGTTACAAACGATTCATGAGGTTTGAAAATGCCCAGAAGGAAGTTAAAGATGACCATCGTTCAGGACGCCTCTCGACGTCTACCAACGATGCTCATGTCAGGAACGTCAACGAAATTATGCGTGGCAATCGAGGACTGACTGTCCGAGAGATTGCAGAAGAATGTACTATTCCAGTTGGATCATTTCATGAAATCCTGACACGGTATCTAGGAACGTATTGTGTTGCCGCTAAGTTCGTCCCGTTGTCGTGAGACTTGTTTGATGCAGCTCTCCATGCTACGCTATCCTGTGCAAGCTTCTTCATCTCTCAGTACCTACTGCAACCTACATCCTTCTGATTCTGTTTAGTGTATTCATCTCTTGGTCTCCCTCTACGATTTTTACCCTCCACGCTGCCCCACAATTCCAAATTGGTGATCCCCTGATGCCTCAGAACATGTCCTACCATCCGATCCCTTCTTCTTGTCAAGTTGTGCCACAAACTTCTCTTCTCCCCAATCCTATTCAATACCTTCTCATTAGTTATGTGATCTACGCATCTAATCTTCAGCATTTTCTGTAGCACCACATTTCGAAAGATTCTATTCTCTTCTTGTCTAAACTATTTATCGTCCACGTTTCACTTCCATACATGACTACACTCCATACAAATACTTTCAGAAACGACTTCCTGACACTTAAATCTATACTCGATGTTAACAAATTTCTCTTCTTCAGAAACGCTTTCCTTGCCGTTGCCAGTCTACATTTTATATCCTCTCTACTTCAACCATCATCAGTTATTTTGCACCCCAAATAGCAAAACTCCTTTACTACTTTAAGTGTCTCATTTCCTATTCTAATTCCCTCAGCATAACCCGACTTAATTCGACTACTTTCCATTATCCTCGTTTTGCTTTTGTTGATGTTCATCTTATATCCTCCTTTCAAGACAATGTCCATTCCGTTCAACTGCTCTTCCAAGTCCTTTGCTGTCTCTGACAGAATTACAATGTCATCGGCGAACCTCAAAGTTTTTATTTCTTCTCCATGGATTTTAATACCTACTCCGAATTTTTCTTTTGTTTCCTTCACTGCTTGCCCAATATACAGATTGAATAACATCGGGGAGAGGCTACAACCCTGTCTCACTCCCTTCCCAACCACTGCTTCCCTTTCATGTCCCTCGACTCTTACAACTGCCATCTGGTTTCTGTACAAATTGTAAATAGCCTTTCGCTCCCTGTATTTTACTCCTGCCACCTTCTGAATTTGAAAGAGAGTATTCCAGTCAACATTGTCAAAAGCTTTCTCAAAGTCTACAAATGCTAGAAACGTAGGTTTGCCTTTCCTTAATCTAGCTTCTAAGATAAGTCGTAGGGTCAGTATTGCCTCAAGTGTTCCAATATTTCTACGGAATCCAAACTGATCTTCCCCGAGGTCAGCTTCTACCAGTTTTTCCATTCGTCTGTAAAGAATTGGCGTTAGTATTTTGCATCCGTGACTTGTTAAATTGATAGTTCAGTAATTTTCACATCTGTCAATACCAGATTTCTTTGGGATTGGAATTATTATATTCTTCTTGAAGTCTGAGGGTATTTCGCCTGTCTCATACATCTTGCTCACCAGATGGTAGAGTTTTGTCAGGACTGGCTCTCCCAAGGCCGTCAGTAGTTCTGATGGAATGTTGTCTACTCCCGGGGCCTTGTTTCGACTCAGGTCTTTCAGTACTCTATCAAACTCTTCACGCAGTATCGTATCTCCCATTTCATCTTCATCTACATCCTCTTCCATTTCCATAATATTGTCCTCAAGTACATCGCCCTTGTATAGACCCTCTATATACTCCTTCCACCTTTCTGCTTTCCCTTCTTTGCTTAGAACTGGGTTTCCACCTGAGCTCTTGATATTCATACAAGTGGTTCTCTTTTCTCCAAAGGTCGCTTTAATTTTCCTGTAGGTCGTATCTATCTTACTCCTAGTGAGATAAGCCCCTACATCCTTACATTTGTCCTCTAGCCATCCCTGCTTAGCCATTTTGCACTTCCTGTCGATCTATTTTGAGACGTTTGTATTCCTTTTTGCCTGCTTCATTTACTGCATTTTTATATTTTCTCCTTTCATCAATTAAATTCAATATTTCTTCTGTTACCCAAGGATTTCTACTAGCCCTCGTCTTTTTGTCCCGCGGCTAATGAATTAGCATCAGAAAGATATTTACCTCGCAATCTATGGAGAGCTTTTGGATCGCGCAAATGAGAAGGAGATGTTCCCTAAGAGAACCATAACTGGTGATGAGACGTGGGTCTACGATTGTGTTGTAGAGACCATGGTTAAATCTATAGAATGGGTCGGGTAAGGTTCTCCAAGACCAAAAAACGCTCGTCAGGTCATGTCAAATGTCAAAGCCATGCCGATAGTTTTCTTTCACTTTGAAGGATAAGTTCGTCATGAATTGGTGCCACGTGGAATACTGTTAATCGATGGTGCTGTTGGGTTGTGTTGCAACGCCTGCGAGAAAATGTGAGAAGGAAACGGCCTGAAATGTGTCGAGACTATTGATGGGGTTTTGATCACAATAACGCACCGCAGATTCATCCCTGTTAATAAACCACGGAATAATGTAGATAGGGAGGTAAAAATTGACACACATGCTTCGAATGACAAGGGGTTTTATTAGAACTAAAAAAAAATTCACAAAATGTTTGACAGATGGCGCTTGACAGCAATACGTGACTGCGCATGACAATCGTGTATAAAAGGAGCTGTAATGAGAGAGAGAATCAGATGCGCCAGCAGTCGCAGCATGTTAACATTACCTGAAAAGGCGTTTTCCGTGAAGCTGTATTATCAGAATGGGGAATGTGCTAGTTCAGCGTTACGATCCTATCGCCATAGGAAGGGGATTCGAACGGGTAAAGGTCCGTTGACAAATGCAGCTGTGGCGAGAATGATTTCGAAGTTCGAAGCCATGGGTTGTTTAGACGATAGACACCGTAGTGGCCGACCGAGCACAAGGCGTAATGCTGCTGAGACAGTTCAGGAAGAAATGGAGACTGTAGCGGGTTCGTCTATGCACGGGGAAGTCA
The DNA here is from genome assembly GCF_023864275.1 of Schistocerca cancellata. Lineage (NCBI taxonomy): Eukaryota > Metazoa > Arthropoda > Insecta > Orthoptera > Acrididae > Schistocerca > Schistocerca cancellata. The sequence goes on along the minus strand of NC_064627.1, from coordinate 1,052,354,744 downwards.
GCGCTCGTGCAGTCGCACGTCGCACCGACATTCCATACAGTACTGTTTCGTTGGCACTTAGGCGTACCCTCCGATGCTATCCGTACAAAATCCATCGGCATCATGAACTGTTACCTGTCGATTTAGTGAAGCGGAGGGCATTTGCGGTGTGGGAGTTTCAAAAGATGGCGGAAGATGACGATTGGTTGAGTAAAGTGTTGTGGACCAACGAAGCTCATTTCACGCTCCGAGGATCTGTCAACGCCCACAACTGCAGAATTTGGGCTACCGAAAATCCTAGGACTGTCGTGGAAACTCCATTGCACGACGAGAAAGTCACGGTATGGGTTGGATTTATCACATCTACCGTTATCGGGCCTTTTTTCTTCGAGAAAATGAGTGATTCTGGTTTTGTAACTGCTGCCGTGACGGGTGAGAGGTACGCCGATATGTTACAGAATCTCATCATCCCCAGCCTGGCTGATAAACACCTGCTGGAACGTACGATGTTTATACAAGATGGCACTCCACCCCATATTGGTAGACGCGTGAAAGATCACTTGCGCGCGTCGTTTGGTGATGATCGTGTGCTTAGCCGCCACTTTCGTCATGCTTGGCCTCCCAGGTCCCCAGACCTCAGTCCGTGCGATTATTAGCTTTGGGGTTACCTGATGTCGCAAGTGTATCGTGGTCGACCGACATCTCTAGGGATGCTGAAAGACAACATCCGACGCCAGTGCCTCACCTAACTCCGGACATGCTTTACAGTGCTGTTCACAATATTATTCCTCGACTACAGCTATTGTTGAGGAATGATGGTGGACGTATTGAGCATTTCCTGTAAAGAGCATCATCTTTGCTTTGTCTTACTTTGTTATGCTAATTATTGCTATTCTGATCAGATGAAGCGCCATCTGTCGGACATTTTTTGAACTTTTGTATTTTTTGGTTCTAATAAAACCCCATGTCATTTCAAGCATTTGTGTCAATTTGTACCTCTCTATCTACATTATTCCGTGATTTATTCAGTTTTCAAATTTATACTGACTTTTTGATCACCCGGTCTTTCGAAGGAAACCATGCACAATAAGTAGAAGGTAAACGCAGAAAAATGCTGTGGGCAAAGGTCCGGAATTTTTTGAACAGACCACGTAAAGGCGGCTGTATTTGTATTAATGACTATGAATGAACACACGCTTTTTCTAGTGAGTCCAGATTGACACCTTTTATTTCTCATCTCTGTCACAAGTTGAAGGTGCAAGATATGTTCTTCTCCTGTCTGTGTGCGCATCGTTTACAGAGGTAACGGACAGAACGTGAACAGATGGGTATGTTTTCTGCGTAATGCCTGCGTGCTGCGTTCTGCGTATCAGCCAGAAAGTAGTAAACCGTGCAGTATTTCGCTTGAAGAAAGGTAAAAGTGTACTTGTCCCCGTCCCGAAGGTCGACTTGAACACCAATTTGCCTTACTAGGCCCGGTGCCTATGCCCGTGTCTTTCTCTTAAAATGCTCCCCACCGTGCGTCGAGGCTTCCCTAGCACCGCGGGAAGTCACACTCGCCAATGCCACTGTCAGAATCCACACCAATCCCGGCAGTGCGCGGCGCGCGAGGCGAACTACGCCACGTACTGTTTGACCAGTTTAATCGGAAACATTTATAAATTCTCTGCTCTGCCACACTGTGAAATCAGTCTGTATAAGGATCGCCATCCTCGCCTTGACCCGCGAGACAAGGTTAAACTGCTCACAACTTCTGAGTCAATGATTAAAAGCTCTGTAGCTAGCTAGCTATCGTGTTGGTGCGCAAGTCCATTGTGCTTTTACATGAGTTTGATGAACATAACAGATGCACATAAAAGTGATTTCAGTCATGAATAATACACTCCTGGAAATGGAAAAAAGAACACATTGACACCGGCGTGTCAGACCCACCATACTTGCTCCGGACACTGCGAGAGGGCTGTACAAGCAATGATCACACGCACGGCACAGCGGACACACCAGGAACCGCGGTGTTGGCCGTCGAATGGCGCTAGCTGCGCAGCATTTGTGCACCGCCGCCGTCAGTGTCAGCCAATTTGCCGTGGCATACGGAGCTCCATCGCAGTCTTTAACACTGGTAGCATGCCGCGACAGCGTGGACGTGAACCGTATGTGCAGTTGACGGACTTTGAGCGAGGGCGTATAGTGGGCATGCGGGAGGCCGGGTGGACGTACCACCGAATTGCTCAACACGTGGGGCGTGAGGTCTCCACAGTACATCGATGTTGTCGTCAGTGGTCGGCGGAAGGTGCACGTGCCCGTCGACCTGGGACCGGACCGCAGCGACGCACGGATGCACGCCAAGACCGTAGGATCCTACGCAGTGCCGTAGGGGACCGCACCGCCACTTCCCAGCAAATTAGGGACACTGTTGCTCCTGGGGTACCGGCGAGGACCATTCGCAACCGTCTCCATGAAGCTGGGCTACGTTAGGCCGTCTTCCGCTCACGCCCCAACATCGTGCAGCCCGCCTCCAGTGGTGTCGCGACAGGCGTGAATGGAGGGACGAATGGAGACGTGTCGTCTTCAGCGATGAGAGTCGCTTCTGCCTCGGTGCCAATGATGGTCGTATGCGTGTTTGGCGCCGTGCAGGTGAGCGCCACAATCAGGACTGCATACGACCGAGGCACACAGGGCCAACACCCGGCATCATGGTGTGGGGAGCGATCTCCTACACTGGCCGTACACCACTGGTGATCGTCGAGGGGACACTGAATAGTGCACGGTACATCCAAACCGTCATCGAACCCATCGTTCTACCATTCCTAGACCGGCAAGGGAACTTGCTGTTCCAACAGGACAATGCACGTCCGCATGTATCCCGTGCCACCCAACGTGCTCTAGAAGGTGTAAGTCAACTACCCTGGCCAGCAAGATCTCCGGATGTGTCCCCCATTGAGCATGTTTGGGACTGGATGAAGCGTCGTCTCACGCGGTCTGCACGTCCAGCACGAACGCTGGTCCAACTGAGGCGCCAGGTGGAAATGGCATGGCAAGCCGTTCCACAGGACTACATCCAGCATCTCTACGATCGTCTCCATGGGAGAATAGCAGCCTGCATTGCTGCGAAAGGTGGATATACACTGTACTAGTGCCGACATTGTGCATGCTCTGTTGCCTGTGTCTATGTGCCTGTGGTTCTGTCAGTGTGATCATGTGATGTATCTGACCCCAGGAATGTGTCAATAAAGTTTCCCCTTCCTGGGACAATGAATTCACGGTGTTCTTATTTCAATTTCCAGGAGTGTATGTAAAGTCAAATAGCGACAATGAACTACAAATAGAAAATGACAATACTTCTGCAGGGGACTTTCAACGACTTGTTGAGCCCACGCCTCGTCGAGGTGCTGCACTACGCTGGGCAAAAGGACGTTCGACATGATTTTAGGAGGTGTTCCATGACTTGTGTCGCCTCAGTGTAATGTCCTCATGCTCTGCTCTGAGGCCTCCCATCAACTCCACACTCATTAATCCACAACATTTGCAGATAAGAACAAGAAAATGCTTAAGTAGAAATCGATGCCCACGTACTGGTCTGAACTTTCCAATGATTTGTAGGCTTTCTATACCAGGAAAGAAACTTCGTTCATCATGAAAAGATTAAAAATATCAGACTTCCTAAATGATAACCACTTTAGAACGCAAACATCGCTCAGGGAGCTGACGACTTGTCACCTCAACAGCACGAGGGCTGATGGCCGATTGGACGATTTCAACAGCTACAAAACTTAATCATGAAGTTATTCAACATATAGGTCATTCATCCAATTAGAAACAGGAGCAGAACGCAGACATTCTCGTTGCACTTTTCATGCTTATACTTAGAGCGCTTATGTAAGGCGTTACCTTCTGAAAAGAGACTTAAGATATTTTTCTGCCACAGGTGTTGGAAACACTGGCCGTCGTGGGGGAAGTTACTCCTCCTGAAAGCCAGCCAAGTAGTCTCCGGCCACAAACTATTTAGGAAGATTCGAGGAAGCCGGCCGCTGTGGCCGAGCGGTTCTAGGCGCTTCAGTCCGGAATCGTTCTACTGCTACAGTTGCAGGTTCGAATCCTGCCTCGTGCTTGGATGTGTGTGATGTCCTTAGGTTAGTTAGGTTTAAGTAGTTCTGAGTCTAGGGGACTGATGACCTCATATGTTAAGTCCTGTGGTGCTTAAAGCCATTTGAACCATTTTTTTGATTAGAGGAAGACTGGCACATGTGCTCCAGCCCGAAAAAGCCTTCTTCGCCAGATCCTGACCCCGTAGTAGACAATAGGCAAGGGAATAGCACATAGGCTCAGGAAGGAATTGAGATGTTAGTCTCTTCCCCTTGAGCAAACTCACCTAGCCAGTTATAGATGGATCTACAGCTTGCCGTGGGCTGCGAACGACGGTGTAAGTTGGCATTTTTACTTTAACCAATCATTACCAGAGGTACAGGACGCGACGAACGATCGAAAATATGGTAGGACGGCTGCAGCTCGACTCCCAGATTCCGTTTCACAGTCTGGTACTCAACCACTGGCCATCAAGCGACATCCGACATTATAGGCTGAGAAAGCAAGAAAACGTTCGCCGTAACTCAGTATTTCTTTAAGTTAAAAAAAAAGCCGTGAAAGTACGATGGTCATCCCAAAAGAAATGACCGACATTTTTCTTTTATTTATTTAATTTTTTATTTTCAAAGCCCCAACTTTTGTTCTAAATCTCTGTTATTCACGGACGTCATAGAAACATTATTGCTACTTGTGTTCAAATGTAATGCAGTATGTTTCCTCCAGCCATGCTGTAGCGGTACTCCGTCAAGATAACAGCTGCCCTTAATGTTCGTCTGAAGCAACGTGCTGTTATATAGTTCCTGTGTTGTGGGAACGAGATAGCGACATATGAAGGGCTTATTTCAATAGTGGTACAAGTCCATTACCTCCACTTTTCTGCCTATAATGCTTCTGAAATTAATGATCCAAACAAACAAATTGAAAGAAAGGTTCATCTCTAGCAAGAAGCCGTATGCTTGAATATTTCTGGTATCTCAACTGCAGATTTTTCAGCGCTCATTTATCTTTAGGACTCTGTATCTCAAAATGAACAAAAATGGACTTGTACCACTATTGAAATAAGCCCTTCATATATTCACAAGGGATTGAAGAAGACGTATAAGGACGACGCTCGATCGCAGCACAGTTAGTCGTTGTGCGAGCAGGTTATTTGGCGAAAGAGTCAGTTTCAATGTGATGTCTGAATGTCTGTGGAGGAATAGTAGAACATTCTGCCTCAAGGGCCGAAGCCAGAAAAGATAGTGATATTGGACGAGCGATCTGGAGCAGAGTCGACAGTCTAACTTATCGCAAAGGTTTTCCATTGCGCTCTAGTTGGGACTCTAGGCAGGCCAATCTATTTCAGGAATGTTGTTCTCCACGAACAGCCTCAGAGATGCTGCTGTATGAGAGGGATGATACAATCAGTCTTCCTATCTGAAGTGTTTAACTAGTGTAGCCAGTACATAATGCTATAAATGTGTACAAATCCTTCTGCTTTTAGCGTTTTCTTAAGCACAATAAGGAAACCACACCCTAACTACGAAAAACACCCCATAACGCAACACCACCTCCTCCGTACTTTACTGTTGGAACCGCACATGATGGCAGGTAACGTTCTCCACGCATTCGCCAAACCCAAAACCTAGTGTAGCGTTTCCACAGGGTACAGCGCCATTCATAACACTAACTCACTCGTTTGAATCATCCACGTCGTTCTTCCCACCTCCTCAAGCATCACTTAGTACTGATTACAGAAATGTGTCGCTTATGGGAAGCTGATCGCCCATTGTACCCCATTCTTTTTAACTCCCTGCGCATAGTCACTGTGCTAGCTGGACTACTGCTACCGCATCGGAATTAACGACTGATTCCTTCCGCTCGTTTCATGCGATTTTTTACGACAGCTCTCCGCAATGCACGACTATACTGTTCCTTTCCGTCAGTACACGAGGTCCGTCTGGTCTTGGTGTACCTGTGGTTATTCCTTCTGATTTCCACTTCGCGGTTATTCCTTCTGATTTCCACTTCTCAGTCGCCTCACCAACAGTCGATCTGAGCAGCTTTAGGGTGGTTGAAATGCTGGATATGTGCTCAGGTGTCACCCAGTGACCAGTCCACGGTCGAAATCACTGAGCTCTCCGGATCGACTCATTCGGCCCTTACTGCTTCTCTACTGACAACACAGCACTTGCCACCTGCTGTTGTGTTGGGGGTCCTCTTCTCGTGACATCCAGTGGTCAATTACGTAGGGCCCCTGGATGCTTTCGATCATATAGATTATTGTCCTCGACTTAAATTATACGTAAATCGTTTCCATCTGTAGTTCTGACCTAAGTTTTTGGGAAGTTGCCTCTGGTTTTGAGGCAAACGCCGTAACTGGTACTCCTCTTCCAATATTCCAACGCTCGTTAACTCACCATTTCACCTGCGCTTTCGCAGACATAGACGGACTAAACATAGTGCTATCAAGTTTTACAGGGCATAAAAAGTTCTCGGTTCAACTGCCGCGTCAAATTCTGGTAAAATTGCAAGCTTTCGATGATAGACTTATTCCTCGAACATATCCGCATACTCTACCCCTCCCGTCGCCTTGATCCCCTTCATGCCCTGGTTGCTCCTCTTCTCTCCGACCCCTGCCCTCTGCCGCGTCTACACTGTTGTGTCCCCCCTATCCTCCATCTCCATACCCTTTATCTCCTTTCCCAAGGTGGCTTCTGTCAACTCCCCCTCCCAGATGATGCCCTCTCTCTCTCCATTTATCCCTCCTGTCAACTCTGATACTCACCTCCCCCTCCTTCCTCTGTCCTTTTCCTGGGCTCCCTCTCCCCCTCCCCCTTCCATCCTGTTTTTTCCCTGCCTGCCCTCTCTGTGCCTCCCTTCTCTCCCCCGAGTCCTTTTGCATTTGCCTCCTTCGACTTTCCCCATTCCCTCTCGCTTCTCCCTACCCCCCCTCCCCCTTATGAGTCCTCCCCCTCCATCGGTTCCCCCTCTTTCGTTTTTCCTCACCTCTCACCTTTTTTTCCCCTCATATGTCCAGGTCCTGCCCCTCCTTCCATCTGCCCTTGGCTGTGGTGTATCATCTTCATGCTTAGTGCAGTGTTTCCAGTGATTGTTAAGTGTTGTGCGTCTTTCCTGAAGTGTTGCGAACGGACATCATACTGTCACTGGGTGTGATTATTATATCTCTTGCGAACAGAAAACAGACTGTCGCCGTGTTTTTAATTGTCTGTCTACTATTTCACCTGTCTTCTTCCTGTGTATTTTATTAGCAGCGCCCACCCTTTGTTTCATGCTTTAACTTCCACAATTTTCCGCCGTTTAACACTTTAAGTCACCGTTTCATCGCCTGCTTTTATTGTTTCTTATCTTTTTATGTTTTAAAAATTCTGTACGCTGAAGAGCAGCGTACTAAGCTGCTGCCAGCCCGCCCCCTTAGGGGGAATCGAAATTCAATAAAGAAAAAAAAAAGATAGACTTCATCATCGTCGCCAGGGACTAAAACTGACTGTCGTGAACTGGCAAGGTTCCCTCTTTTACACCCACAAGACGGCATCCGACTGGCTGGATTACGTCATGATTGTGCGTACAGAAGTGGCGCCCTCTATGTCCATAGATTTTTCCTTCCGCTCTCTAAATAGATTTACGGAGGGGGTGGTGATGGACGGGAAGGTACCTTTCTTAGATGTGCTGATCGAACGGAAATCAGACGGACGATTCAGCCATTCTGCCTATAGAAAACCGACGCATACACTGTCGCCGTGTTTTTTAATTGTCTGTCTACTATTTCACCTGTCTTCTTCCTGTGTATTTTATTAGCAGCGCCCACCCTTTGTTTCATGCTTTAACTTTCCACAACTTTCTCAACGGGCGTAGTTTTCGCAATCCAGTTCAGAAGACAGCTATGCTGAACACTTTAGCACACGGAGCGAGAACTATTTCGGACATGGACCACTTCGGTTCCGAGATTGTGCATCTGCAGACGGTGTTCAGAAGGAACGGGAATTGTCCGTGACATTAGATCAATGCTATTGAGAAAATCAAGACGCGACGCCACTTAAACAAGTCGAGAGGACCAGCTCAAAGCGGCGTTCTTTTCTGCTGTGCAACAACTATCAAGGCAGGTATGAGTCCTAAACAGGCAAGGAATCGGCCGAGCGATTCTAGGCGTTTCAGTCCACAACCGCGCTACTGCTACGGTTGCAGGTTCGAATCCTGCCTCGGGCATGGATATGTGTCATGTCCATAGGTTAGTTACGTTTAAGTAGTTCTATGTCTAGGGGACTGATGACCTCAGATGTTAAGTCCCATAGTGCTTAGAGCCATTTGAACCAGGCAAGGAATCAGACCAGTCTCCTGGCCACCCAGAAAAATTAAAGAAATATTGCAATCGCTTAAAGATAATATCGAACTAGGAGTCCCAGGAATTTTGAACATTCCTTGGCAGTGTGGCAAGAGTTACGTGGGCCAGTCTGTACGGACGCTTACCGATTGTTGCGTCGAGCATCAGCGTCACCTAACATATACACTTTTGGCTAAATCGGTGGTGGCTTTTTTTTTCCTTTATTGTATTTCAATTCCCCATTGGGGCGGGCTGGCAGCAGCATATGCGCTGCTCTTCAGCCGAAAGACATAGAACAAACAATAGAAGACAGTGAAAAATATACAAAGGAGAGAATATGGTGAACATAGATATAAAAAAGGGGGAACACCATGGAATGCAATAGACAAAAAAGGGGCGACTGTAAAATGGAGATAAAAAACTGTAAAAAAGTAGCGTACACAAAAAGCCACACACTGTGACAATTAAAAGAACACAAGGCACAGTATGACCGGAGCATAAAAAGTATCGACAGATGGCGTAGCACATAACAAACACTGACAGCGAACCTCAAGGCAGTACACAATTAAAATCACACCTCTTGACGCACAGGAGAAACAGCACTAAACACAACACTGACATGGCACATTGACGATGATCTGCCAGGCGCAAGGAGATGAGGGAGACCGGAAGAAGGGAGGGAGGGCAAGAGAGGGGGGAGATGGGCGGGGGGGCGCGCTGAAGAGGGCCAGGTAAGGAGGGATGTGGGAAGGAAAGAGGCAAGTATGGGGTGCAGGGTCTAAGGGGGGGGAGGGAAAGTAGGAAAAGCCGCTCTGGGAGAAGAAGGGGAGAGGAAAAAGGGGGCCCTGGGGAGGAGGGGAACAAGGCCAGGTTATAGTTGGAAGGATGGGTAGATGTCACGGTGAAGTTCGTCATCCGGGAGAGGGAGGCACTGGAAATTGCCCTGATGAAGGAGATGCAGTGTGTGGAGGTGGAGAGAGGGAGGGATACAGCGATAGAGGTGCGGCAATGGGCGGGGGGTGAAGAGGAAGGAGGGAACCAGAGGGTGGGGGGGGATCAAGCCTGCAGACTATATAAGGATGCGGAGATGTTGTAGGAACAGGAGGAGGTGGGGGAAGGGGATCAGTTCATACAGGAGCTGTGTGGGGGAAGGGGCGGGGGGTGGAGAGGAAGGAGGAAACCAGAGGGTGGGGGGGATCAAGCCTGTGGACAATGTAAAGGATGCAGAGATGTTGGAGGAATAGGAGGGGGTGGGGGAAGGGGATCAGTTCATACAGAAACCATGTGGGGGAAGGAAGGCGGATACGGAAGGCAAGGTGGAGCGCATGGCGTTCAAGGATTTGGAGGGCCTTGTAAAAGCGGGTGGGGGCGGAGATCCAGGCAACGGTGGCATAACAGAGGATAGGACGGATGAGGGATTTGCAGGTGTGGAGGATGGTACAAGGATGCCATCCCCATGTCCGGCCAGACAGGAGTTTCAGAAGGCGGAGGCAGGAATGGGCTTTCTGCTGGACGGTCTGGAGATGAGGGGTCCAGGTGAGGTGTCGGTCGAGGGTGAGGCCAAGGTATCTCAGGGTGGGGGAGAGCTGGATGGGACGACCATAAAGGGTGAGGTAGAAATCATGGAGACGAAAGGAGCGAGTGCTGCGGACTATGATGATTGCCTGGGTTTTGGAGGGGTTGAGACGGAGGAACGACTGGTTACACCAAGTGGTGAACTGGTTAAGGTGGGTTTGGAGGGTACGTTGGGACTGTTGAAGTGTAGGATAGAGAGCCAGGAAGGCGGTGTCATCAGCATACTGGAGAAGGTGGACTGGTGGGGGTGGCTTGGATATATCAGCCGTATACAAGAGATAAAGGAGAGGGGAGAGGACAGAGCCCTGGGGGACGCCAGCAGTGGGATAAAAGATACGGGAGTTGGTGTTGTGGAGGGTGACGTAGGAAGGATGGTGCGAGAGGAAGGAAGCGACCAGACAGACAAAATTGACAGGCAGGGCGTAGGTTTGGATTTTAAAGAGGAGACCGGGATGCCATACACAGTCATAGGCATTTTGGAGGTCAAGGGAAACAAAAATGTCGGAGCGACGGGAGTTGAGCTGGAGGGACAGAAGGTTAACGAGGTTTAGGAGTTGGTCTTCAGCAGAGAAGGAGGGTAGGAGGTGGTTTTGAGTAAGGTGCTGATGGATACAGGGGAGAGGATGGATTCGAAGGCCTTACTGAAGATGGAGGTGAGGTAGATGGGACAATAGGAAGAGGCGGCAGAAGGAGGTTTGTTGGGTTTGAGGAATAAGAGGATGTCGGAGGTCTTCCATAGGTCAGGGTAGAAGCCAGTAGAGAGGATGACGTTATAGAGATGGGCGAGGACAGACAGGAAGGAATAGGGGCTTTCTCGAAGGTGGCGGTAGGTGACACAGTCGTGACCAGGGGCCGTGTTGCGTTTGGACCAGAGGATAAGTTTAATGTCTTGTGCTGTGATGGGAGTGTTTATGTCAGAGGGGTGCAACTGCCCCAAGTACTGGAAATTAGGAGCAAGTGGAGTGACTGAGGTATCGCATGTTTCATGATGGTGGGGAAAAGAGAATAATCAAAGTGGGGATCATCTGGGATGGAGAAGACCTCGGAAAGGTGGGAAGCGAACTGGTTGGCCTTACTGAGGTTGTCAGGAAGGGGGCGGTCGTTATGGAGAAGGGGGTAGTGGGGAGCGGAAAGGGAACCAGTAAGGCGATGGAAGGCGGACCAGTACTCGGAGAAGTTGATAGGGAGGGTGGCGTTGAGTCGTGTGCAGGTCTGGCGCCAGTCTCGGCGTTTCTTTGCTGTAATAAGGTTCCGTACGTGTCGCTGTATTTGCCGGTGGCGTTGGTGTGTATCCCTGTCACGAGTGCACAGGGAGGAGCGATAGAGGCGGCGGGATTCACGGAGGAGGAGGACAGCCCGCGGAGGGAGAGTGGGACGGTGTGGGTGGATGGTTTTAGTAGGAACATGGGCCTCCACGGCGTCAGTAATTACCTTATGAAGGAAGGACGAGGCGTGGATGATGTCATCAGGGTGGCGATAGGTAAGAGGGTGTCTTTCGACCTGGGTGGAGATGGAGTCCCGGTAGGTCGGTGGTGGCAGCGTACAGCCTGTTAAATAAGCACGTGATTTTATTTGAACAAACGAGAATACGTGCTCACGCATCGACCTATTGAAATTAGGCTTCGTGAAAACAACTTCAATAGAGACACCGGCCATGCGCTTAGCAACGCACGAAAGCGTGCACTTGACAAGGAGAAAACTCAGAGGAATACTTCTCGCAGTTCACCGCCTGCTGCGATGGGCGGCACTGCAAGCAACGACAGATAGAGTGCGCAAGCAGCGTCTATGGACGTAGAGCGCGCCACCTGTGTACGCGTCGTCATCACGTAATCCAGCCAATCAGATGCCGTCCTGTTGGTATAAAAGAGGGAACTCTGCCATTTCACGACGGTCGCTTTTAGTCCCTGAGGATAACGATGGATTCTATCATCGAAAGTTTGGAATTTTATCCGAATCTGACGTGGCAAGTGAACCGAAAAACTTTTAGGCAAATTTAGTTGGTTGGTTGGTTGATTTGGGAGAGGAAACCAAACAGCGAGGTCATCGGTCCCATCGGATTAGGGAGCGACGGGGAAGGAAGTCGGCCGTGCCATTTCTAACAAGGGAACCTCCCCATCGCACCCCCCTCAGATTTAGTCATAAGTTGGCACAGTGGACAGGCCTTGAAAAACTGAACACAGATCAATCGTGAAAACAGGAAGAAGTTTTGTGGAACTATGAAAAAAATAACCAAAATATACAAACTGAGAAGTCCATGTGCAAGATAGGCAACATCAAGGATAGTTTGAGCTCAGAAGCGCCGTGGTCCCGTGGTTAGCGTGAGCAGCTGCGGAACGAGAGATCCCTGGTTCAAGTCTTACCTCGAGTGAAAAGTTTACTTTCTTTATTTTCGCAAAGTTATAATCTGTCCGTTCTTTCATTGACGTCTCTGTTCACTGTAATAAGTTTAGTGTCTGCGTTTTGCGACCGCACCGCAAAACCGTGCGATTAGTAGACGAAAGAACGTGCCTCTCCAATGGGAACCGAAAACAATTGATCACAAGGTCATAGGTCAACCGATTCCTCCACAGAAAAACACATCTGATATATTCTATACGACACTGGTGACGGCATGTGCGTCACATGACAGGAATATGTTGTTTAGGTGTAGCGTCGCCATACTACGGCGCAGTTACCTCGCATCGGACGGACGGACAGACAGATAATAATTGCCCTGAAAATAAAAAATTAAAGTTTTCACTCGAGGGAAGACTTGAACCAAGGGCCTTTCATTCGGTAGCTGCTCACGCTAACCACGGGACCACGGCGCTACTGAGCTCACATTGTCCTTGATGTTGCCTATGTTGGCCATGGACTACTCAGTTTGTATCTTTTGCTTATTTTTTTTTTTCATAGTTCCACACAACTTCTTCCTGTTTTCTCGATTGATCTGTGTTCAGTTTTTCAAGGCCTATCCACTGTGCCAACTTATAACTAAATCTGAGGCGGGTGCGATGGGGAGGTTCCCTTGTAAGGAACTATCCTGGCATTTGCTTGAAGCGATTTAGGGAAATCACGGAAAACCTAAATCAGGATGGCCGGACGCGGGTTTGAATCGTCGTCCTCCCGAATACGAGTCCAGTGGGCTAACCACTGCGCCACCTCGCTCGGTGGCAGACATAGTGTGATTTGGTAACTGATGTTGGCAGCAACCAGAAAGCAATCAATACCGATCGATGTCAGCCTATTTCTATTGATTTAGTTAAACCCACAAGCCAGATTGGGGAGTTTCTTCTTGGAGTGCTCCTATAGAACTGTGGCCACGCAGAAGACCTCGCCGATTGCACCACGATCAGGCTGACCACTGCAGGGGGCCACCTCTAGGTGCGCAGCTGGCGACCCGCACGCAGGAAAACTATCTTCCCCTCTCCCCCTCGCTCTCCTTCCTGTCGCATTTCCTACTTACGACACGGCGCTTGCATTGAATTCGGTCTGTCACCCGCCACTCTTCACCTGTTAAGTCCAGGAACATTTCCCCGCGTGAGACTTTATGTGCATGGTAGCCACACTGAACATAGTCGAAGCAGACGATTATACTCGGCTGATGAGCATAGATAAAACAATTAACATCTGTACTGTCACAACTGGAATCAGTCAACTACAGTATTACAGGAAGAAACCTCTGCCATGCATTTCAGAGTGGTTTTCAGAGTGTAGATGCAGACGAACATATGTGGCTTTTCAAGGTCACATATAATGGAACGTATCCTGTACCATTTGACAGGCAATTTTAAAGCACATTAGCATACACTCAATGCGGCTGACTTCCTGCGTTTATTGGACTATGTTCATCCACCTCCTTCTATACATCCAATCTCTTCAAAATTACTACGTATGTATAAAAGCATAACAAGATCATTTCATAGAGTAATTTGCACTTTGTACTGTGGATACAAAGTCTTTTGCATTCAAAATAGCCGCAAAATGACCTCCCACCGAGTGATGTGGCGCAGTGGCTAGCTCACTGGACTCGCAGTCGGGAGGACGACGTTTCAAACCCGCGTCTGGCCATTCTGAGCTAGGTTTTCCGTGATTTCCCTAAGTCTCTTCAGGCAAATGCTAGAATGGTTACTTTGAATGGACACAGCTGACTTCCTTCCTCATCCTTCCCTAATCCGATGGGACCGATGACATTCCTGTTTGGTCCCCTCCTCCAACCAATGCCTTCCCGAAACTCGAGGTAGTGTGGCTTGGCAACACAAAGAACTCCGTATAACGTACCACAGCCTCTATACGTACTCTCTGCCTCTCCGTCACAAACAAATACATGTGTCGAACATTCAGGCTGTCTTCCTGCCGTCGTTTACTGCTAGTTTCTTATTACTTGCGTTTTTCTCTGTTCTTAGACTTGTGACCGTCATGCTGTTGTCGCTTATTGCATTTTCAGCTATCTCCTATACCAGCAATTTCGTTCATAGTGTTTTGACCTGAACTCACTGTCCCAATCCGTCCGATTGACACCCCTGTTCACATCAACAATTCCCTACATCCACCTCCCAGTGCTGAAGGCATTATCAGAGTCATAACGATTCTCCTCCAAAACAACCATCCATTCCAACATTCACACACCCTCCAACAAATCTCCCTTGCTGCCCAATCCATCTTCCATCTCAACGTTCAAGCTATCTGCTTCCGCAACCAAGTCTATTTCCTCTCTACACACCTTGAAAATCTTGTCTAAACCTCCTCCAGTCCTCACCTGCACGAACCACTCTTATCCCTTATAACAGATCGACGGCAGTACCAAATCCTTTTACAGCAACATCCGTTGCATTACAATCGTAAAGCGTCTGTTTTCTCTCACCTTATTGTCCACTTCCTGCACCAAACTTTGTGCGGCCATCTTTAAATGCTCTCACCCACTTTCGTACCATTCCATCACTCATAATGTTTTCTCCGTAAACAGCACAGATCTCACGATGAATATCGATCGCTTTTAGGCATTTAGCAATAAGAAATCCTATAACAGCCCGTACTTCACAGCCGGCGGGACTTACAATTATCGGGGGCATCTTAAACACTCAGTACACAACGTAAACAAGTAAGAATCAGACTGTAATGGCGTCTGTGTGTAGATTAAGGTACAGACTTTCATGTAAAAATAATATTATTGAGATATCTTACCAAGTCTTTTTTTCAATTTCAAAACGGTACTCACTATGCCTTCCTCGCCCAAAAAGATCATACCTTTTCCAGCTATATTATTGCCGCTGACCTCAGCATCCATAATAGATCCCCCACAGAACTTCAGGGCATCTGTTTACCGATTCCCTGCAAGGTGACATTGTTTCCATCTCACCCTACACCCATCCCGAAAGCAACACCGCCCCAACCTCCTTGGACACCTCACTGCAGATGTCCTCGATCTGAATGGAAGTAACCACCCACCTGTACTTCTCGCCATCTCCTACAAATAACCTCATCCTCTTGTACTCCATTCCAGTCTCTATCGAAGAATTATGCAAGACTGCTCCCACACCAACTGAAATACCTACTGAAAATCGTAGGCCTTTCAGAACCTGACGATGTCCCTCATACCACACCCTTCCTACAGCGGATCTTGTCAGATGCTGTGTCCACCCTCATTCCTACCAAGACAATACATCCTCACCATTCCACCCTCTCCCCAAAATCACTACTCCTCCTCTGACAATCCCATGGCATGTACTGCTCCTTTCTGCAAACACGTGACAGGGATACACTCACAGGCCACCAACAAATACAGACTAACAGTAATTTATTAAATGCACAAAAACGCCGCGTCTGGCGCCTGACTGGCAGTAACCCCATACCTCACTATCCACTGTTCCACAACAATCCCTTACCTGAGAATCTGAGCAAAGGTGACCACTCTGCATCCTATCTCTCCGACATCTCCATCCCTGATGACCATCGTTTTCATTACGCCCTGTTCCCTACCATCCACAAATCTACAAACACTGCTGTCTAATGCCTGGGTCCTAGCTTCCAGTGCTTGGACAACATACCACAAATAGAATTAAATACACCAATTATAATACAACTACTTCACAGAAAATGCAACAAATCCCCTCGTCACGACAGCATCATTTATTGACAGCTTAAAGAATGACCCCTCTCTTTTCTAGTCTCTCTTGTAATCCCTTATACCATTGTCCCTCTGCACAATTTACTCTCCTGAGTTGTGGAAAATCCCCAAATTGCTACTATTCATCAAACTGCACAAACCCCCTATTGATACCTCCTCCTATCGCCCCATCTGCCTCACCTCAGTGTTCGGCAGGGTCTTCAAATCCCTCTTCTCCTGACACATCCATCAACAACTGAACCAACACCACCGCCTTCCCATTAACCAGTCTGGCTTCCATTCCAATTTCGCCTCTGATGACCAGCTTCTGCACCTCACCCACCATGTGTCCCAACAACTCAACTCCCGTAAGTTTGCTGTTTTTGTCTCCCTCGACCTAGACAATGCCTACAGCCTAGTATGGCAGTCGAGTCTCCTTTTCAAACTCCATACCTATGCACTTCCAATTAACTAAGTCTATCTAATTGCATCCTTTGCCAGCCGCTGTAGCCGAGCTGTTCTAGGTGTTTCCGTCTGGAACCGCGCTGCTGCTACGGTCACACGTTCGAATCCTGTGTCGGGCATGGATGTGTGTCATGTCCTTAGGTTAGTTAGGTTTAAGTAGATCTAAGTCTAGGGGATTGATGACCTCAGAAGTTAAGTCCCATATTGCTTAGAGCCATTTGAATCTTTTTCTTTTTTTGCATCCTTCGTATATAATCGCCAATCCTTTGCTATTATTAACAGCACCAGTACGTTTACATTCCATCCCATTGCAGGAGTGCACCTAGGCTGTGTCCTCTTTTCTCTCCTTTATCTTCTGTCACTGGTGAGACGTACAAACCACCCCCACCAGTCCACCTTCTTCAGTATGCTGATGACACCGCCTTCCTCACCCTCTACCCTACACTTCAGACATCCAAATGATCCATCCAAATCTGCCTCAGTCAGTTTACCTCCAGGTGGAACCAATGGCTCCTCAAGATCAACTCCTCCAAAACACAGGTAATAATTATAGTATGAACCACTGCACCTTCCACCTCCACGACTTTTACCCTACCATTTACGACTGTCCTATCCAGTTAAGTAACACAGTTAAAAAATCTTTAACTAACCTTCGGCTAGTAGATAATGTGAAGCCTCACCTACCAACCATCCAACAGATATCGTACAATAGAATAAAACTAATAACAGGCAGGACTTGGGGATTACATCCCTTCACTATTCTCCACACTTACAAAACCTTTATATGACCTATCCTCTGTTATGTAAATGTTGCAATGATCCCCATCCCACCAAATGTTGCTCAGATCTCTGCCCCATCGAAGTCCCTCCAAATCCTCGAACACCATGTATCTCGCTTTCTGCGTCCCTTGACCTTCCCACCCATGCCTTCCCTACCATAGTAGATAGTTTCCCCATCTATTTCCACTTCACATTAGGGCTCCCCCTTTCTCCTCCCTACATCTATATCTACATAGTTACCCCGCAATAGATCTGAACAGTCGGTGGATTATAGTTGGTGGATTATAGTTGAAGTGATCGCTATAGCAAGCAGAAACCTACAGATACCAGTATTCTAACGCTGGTCCCTATTTTGACCAGAACCGATGCGGAATCTTCCTACATGTTAGCCAGAGGCCTGAAGATGGCGTAATAATTCGCTGAAACTGGTGGTCAAATAAAATAAGTTTGGAAATTAGATGGCAGATAGATGTTTGGTTTGACATCCTCTAGTGTCCTAGCACTCGATGAACGGAGAGTCTGTTCGAATCCTGGTTGCAGAAGCCCTTTTTATCTCCAATATTTGGCCTACAAAGTGTCGTGGTAGTGATTCCCTATTCCTGGTTAACTTACTTTACACTAAGGCTTTGAGTCAAATTACAAACGTCTCCACAGCATCTCATGACGTGCCACTGTTGATACTGATCCGTTCGTCGGATGGTTCTTTCTATAATTCTACATCTACATCTACATCCATTCTCCGCAAGCCACCTGACGGTGTGTGGCGGAGGGTACCTTGAGTACCTCTATCAGTTCTCCCTTCTGTTCCAGTCTCGTATTGTTCGTGGAAAGAAGGATCGTCGGTATGCCTTTGTGTAGGCTATAATCTCTCTGATTTTATCCTCATGGTCTCTTCACGAGATATACGTAGGAGGGAGCAATATACTGCTTGACTCCTCGGTGAAGGTATGTTCTCGAAACTTCAACAAAAGCCTGTACCGAGCTACTGAGTGTCTCTCCTGCAAAGTCTTCCACTGGAGTTTATCTATCATCTCCGTAACGCTTTCGCGATTACTAAATGATCCTGTAACGAAGCGTGCTGCTCTCCATTGGATCTTCTCTATCTCTTCTATCAACCCTATCTGGTGCAGATCCCACACTGGTGAGCAATATTCAAGCAGTGGGCGAACAAGTGTACTGTAACCTACTTCCTTTGTTTTCGGATTGCATTTCCTTAGGATTCTTCCAATGAATCTCAGTCTGGCATCTGCTTTACCGACGATCAACTGTATATGATCATTCCATTTTAAATCACTCCTAATGCGTACTCCCAGATAATTCTCGGAATTAACTGCTTCCAGTTGCTGACCTGCTATATTGTAGCTAAATGATAAAGGATCTTTCTTTCTATGTATTCGCAGTACATTACACTTGTCTACATTGAGATTCAATTGCCATTCCCCGCACCATGCGTCAATTCGCTGCAGATCCTCCTGCATTTCAGTACAATTTTCCATTGTTACCACCTCTCGATATACCACAGCATCATCCGCAAAAGCCTCAGTGAACTTCCGATGTCATCCACAAGGTCATTTATGTATATTGTGAGTAGCAACGGTCCTACGACACTCTCCTGCGGCACACCTGAAATCATTCTTACTTCCGAAGACTTCTCTCCATTGAGAATGGCATGCTGCGTTCTGTTATCTAGGAACTCTTCAATCCAATCACATAATTGGTCCGATAGTCAATATGCTCTTACTTTGTTCATTAAACTACTGCGGGGAACGGTATCGAACGGAAGTCAAGAAACACGGCATCTAACTGGGAACCCGTGTCTATGGCCCTCTGAGTCTCGTGGACGAATAGCGTGAGCTGGATTTCACACGATCGTCTTTTTCGAAACCGATGCTGTTTCCTACAGAGTAGATTTCAAGTCTCCAGAAAAGTCATTATACTCGAACATAATACGTGTTCCAAAATTGTACAACTGATCGACGTTAGAGATATAGGTTTTGCACATCTGTTCGACGTCCCTTCTTGAAAACTGGGATGGCCTGTGCCCTTTCCCAATGCTTTGGAACGCTACGCTCTTCTAGAGACCTGCGGTACACCGCTGCAAGAAGGGGGGCAAGTTCCTTCGCGTACCGTGTGTAAAATCGAACTGGTATCCCATCAGGTCCAGCGGCCTCTCCTCGTTTGAGCGATTTCAGTTATTTCTCTATCCCTCCGTCGTCTATTTCGATATCTACCATTTTGTCATCTGTGCGGCAATCTAGAGAAGGAACTACAGTGCAGTCTTCCTCTGTGAAACAGCTTTGGAAAAAGACGTTTACTATTTCGGCCTTTAGTCTGTCATCCTCTGTTTCAGTACTACAACGTTATTGCATCAAATTTTGTTTTAAACTGGGTGATTCTCAGGTTGAAACATACCGCAAGATTCGACAAGTGTTTGGGGAAGAAGAAATGTGTACTATACAGATGAAGAAGTGGTACAACCGCTTCAAAAGATGGCAGCTCATCCGTGAAGAGCGAAGCACGTTCAGGCGGGCCCTCAGCATTCGCAACTGAGGTTCTTATTGATCACGTAAGGATCTAGGTGGCACAGGATAGACGAATCATGATCATAGAACCTGCAGACGAGGTTAAAATTAGTAGTGGATTCTTTCATTCCATTTTAACTAAACATGTGGACCACAGGAGTAATTCAGAAAAATTTGTGTCTAAGATGCTAACAGCTGAGTGGAAGCAACTTCGTTCAGATATCGCACAGGGCATGTTGGAAACCCAAATTTCCTTAACGCAGTGATCGCTGGTGATGAGTCTCGGGTGATGGGTTCAACCAGAAACAAAGTTCCAATCATCGCAGTGGAAGCATCCATCATCCTCGAGAGCCAGAAAAGCGAGGCGGATCCGCAGCAACTTGAAAGTGATGCTGACCGTCTTTTTTGACTCCAGTGGCGTGGTCCATCATGAGTGCACCCCTCAAGGTAATAATGTCAACAGGGAATACTACCAAGAGGTTCCGATTCGACTTCGTGGAGCAGTGAGACACAAACGGGTCAACTTGTGGGCAGAGGCAAGTGGCACCTTCAGCACAATAAGGCACATGCTCATCGTTATGAATAAACTCAAGAGTTTTTTGGCCAAACACAACACGGCCTCGGTTTGCCAACCTCCCTATTCCTCTGACCTAGCACCGAGTGACTCCAGGCTTTTCCCTAAACTGAAAAAGACTCTGAGAGGGGCCAGATTTCAGAACAAGGAAGACATTATACAGAATTCGATGGAGCAGCTGTACGCCGTATCAAAAGAGGGTTTCCAGCGTTGCTTCCAGCAGTGGCAACAGCGCTGGGAGGGGTATGTAGAAGCCGAAGGGGTGAACTTTGTATGGGACTTGAGTCAAACAATTGAACCTGAGTAAAGATTGATTTTATAAGTAAAAGTCAGAAACAGTCATTGAAGCCTGAAGTTCCATGCTTAAGAAGGGAAAGTACAACTGACAGAGAGTAGCCAAATGGTATGGTAAAGACGTACAGGTCCGAGCATAGCGCAGTTGAATGAAATACATAGTAAATAGTATGCAATTTCTGAAGAAGGCAGCAGTCTAAAAAAAAGTAACATGCATTCTGGATATCATTCATGTAGTCTTGAATCACTTATATACAGCGTAGCGGCAGCCTGTTTATTTAATTAAAGAGTAAAATTTAAAACATATACACTTCCATTCTACCACTATTCACGTTACCCAGATAGCAATAGGGGAATATAAGACATTCACAAGAGACAGTTTTGGCGCTAACATGAACATAAACAGCTGACTAGCAGACAAAGAGGAATAATCATCGAGAAGAATAAAACTTTGTAGGAGCTTTAGCCGGTGTCGTAACACTGGCAGGAGCAAATTCGACCACAACAAAGGAAAAACGGTAGTCGCAGAGGAAATAAATCATCGCTGCACCTCGAAACAGGGCTCTTTCTGTCGAGACGCTGGGACATACAGCATTCATAAACCCACCATCGGTTACAGCACTGAAAACAACTTTTGAAAAGTGCCAGGGACAAAACAAGTAAATAAATGATCTATTATTGCTCGCACTCTTTGCAATTAATTACAACAAGATGGCTATCCACTACCAAATTCCACAAAAATTGGAAAACGAAAGGTTATTATTGTACCACTTTGTCAACAAGGGGATGAAGTGCATCCTGTGCACATACTGCCTTTGAACAAGAAATAAGGCGTGTTGAATGTAATTCACATAAATGATGCGTCAGTGGAAAAGCGCTGAAGGTGTAGCAGGGTTACCTGAGCTGACGCACGTCTTATCACGGCTCGGAGTGTGATAACCAGCGAGAAACCAGTTGTGTGCCAGGCACTGAGCCTTAACACAGACTTCTACTGACCGATTTTTATGTAGTAAAACAACTCTCTCAACTGTTTCGAAAATATGTACATTGCGAAACACAAAGGGTTACTTTTTTAAAATCCCGTCATTACCTCCCATCGCTACGAAGAAATTTGAAATTTGGTTTGAAGGTGCCTACAACCTTCCTCTGTAATGATGTGAAAGCATGGTGCCCTGCGACGACACCCTCGGACTCAGCGACAATTCAAACAGCAAGGTGTTAGTTACGTGAGGAAAAAAATAAGAAGAAGAAAAAAGGCCAGAGCTCAGAAGTTCGTGTGAGGTGGGTTAATGGTGTCACATTCTCACTAAATATCAGCACAATCCTGCCCAAGGCCACCATGGACATGTCAGACTATGGGAAAATCTTCACATCCCCATTTGACTCAAATGTCACCCCTTCTTTGTTGCCTCTCCGTTGGGGGTCAGGACGGCGGTTCAAATGGTTCAAATGGCTCTAAGCACTATGGGACTTAACATCTGAGGTCATCATTCCCCTAGAACTTAGACCTACTTAAACCCAACTAATCTAAGGACATCACACACTTTCATGCCCGAGGCAGGATTCGAACCTGGAACCGTAGCGGTCGCGCGGCTCCAAACTGAAGCGCCTAGAACTGCTCGGCCACACTGGCCGGCCAGGACCGCGGTTCCCAACGTTGAAACCACACGTATTTCTTAATAGGTGGCTGAGGAAAACATTTCAGACACACTGACGCTCATAATCGGCAAGAAAAGGCCTCGGGAGATGGCGTAAGCGGCGCCAATGAAACCACCACTTCCCTTGGGGCGTTGATTCACACACATTTCGCGGTCTAAAATTGGCAGTTCTCAGTGTGGTGAGCAAGAGATTAAATTATTGACAATGTTCGACAGTGCTGACACCCCCCGGACGATTCAGTCCTTCTGTATGGACGTTGGGCTGCAACCCCATTGGACGGACGCCTTTGGAGTGTAGGACGACAGGAATTGTTGTTCTGGTACATACAGCGGAACCACTAAGGACTGTTCAAAACCATTCGACCAAATTTGAAAGTCATCTGAAACAGCAATGGATGTTTTAGCTTTTTCAGCTCTCCTCTTTCGCACCCTTGGTCCTTGGCCTTCATGGGATCAATGGATTGCGTGGAGTATGACACGGCATTGGCAGTAGTCGAAGACAGGTCGCTGATAAGGTCTGAGTGGCGTGTATTTACTGTTGCTGTGCCCAGTTTAGCTGTGTGAGGGTACTGCCTTTAGTCACATAGGTGATCAGGGCAGTGCAGGGCTGTACCAAGACCTGTGGAAATTTATTAATGTAAACAACATTGTCCGTGGAGTGCAGCGATCTCGTGCTAACTTTAATTAAAAAACAGTCGAGAGCGCAATAGCAAGTTAGCGTAAGGAGGGCTATGCGTGAAGCGTTCAGTCAATTCGAAAGTAAAATTCTACACTCCTGGAAATGGAAAAAAGAACACATTGACACCGGTGTGTCAGACCCACCATACTTGCTCCGGACACTGCGAGAGGGCTGTACAAGCAATGATCACACGCACGGCACAGCGGACACACCAGGAACCGCGGTGTTGGCCGTCGAATGGCGCTAGCTGCGCAGCATTTGTGCACCGCCGCCGTCAGTGTCAGCCAGTTTGCCGTGGCATACGGAGCTCCATCGCAGTCTTTAACACTGGTAGCATGCCGCGATAGCGTGGACGTGAACCCTATGTGCAGTTGACGGACTTTGAGCGAGGGCGTATAGTGGGCATGCGGGAGGCCGGGTGGACGTACCGCCGAATTGCTCAACACGTGGGGCGTGAGGTCTCCACAGTACATCGATGTTGTCGCCAGTGGTCGGCGGAAGGTGCACGTGCCCGTCGACCTGGGACCGGACCGCAGCGACGCACGGATGCACGCCAAGACCGTAGGATCCTACGCAGTGCCGTAGGGGACCGCACCGCCACTTCCCAGCAAATTAGGGACACTGTTGCTCCTGGGGTATCGGCGAGGACCATTCGCAACCGTCTCCATGAAGCTGGGCTACGGTCCCGCACACCGTTAGGCCGTCTTGCGCTCACGCCCCAACATCGTGCAGCCCGCCTCCAGTGGTGTCGCGACAGGCGTGAATGGAGGGACGAATGGAGACGTGTCGTCTTCAGCGATGAGAGTCGCTTCTGCCTTGGTGCCAATGATGGTCGTATGCGTGTTTGGCGCCGTGCAGGTGAGCGCCACAATCAGGACTGCATACGACCGAGGCACACAGGGCCAACACCCGGCATCATGGTGTGGGGAGCGATCTCCTACACTGGCCGTACACCACTGGTGATCGTCGAGGGGACACTGAATAGTGCACGGTACATGCAAACCGTCATCGAACCCATCGTTCTACCATTCCTAGACCGGCAAGGGAACTTGCTGTTCCAACAGGACAATGCACGTCCGCATGTATCCCGTGCCACCCAACGTGCTCTAGAAGGTGTAAGTCAACTACCCTGGCCAGCAAGATCTCCGGATCTGTCCCCCATTGAGCATGTTTGGGACTGGATGAAGCGTCGTCTCACGCGGTCTGCACGTCCAGCACGAACGCTGGTCCAACTGAGGCGCCAGGTGGAAATGGCATGGCAAGCCGTTCCACAGGACTACATCCAGCATCTCTACGATCGTCTCCATGGGCGAATAGCAGCCTGCATTTCTGCGAAAGGTGGATATACACTGTACTCGTGCCGACATTGTGCATGCTCTGTTGCCTGTGTCTATGTGCCTGTGGTTCTGTCAGTGTGATCATGTGATGTATCTGACCCCAGGAATGTGTCAATAAAGTTTCCCCTTCCTGGGACAATGAATTCACGGTGTTCTTATTTCAATTTCCAGGAGTGTATATACCGACTTGACAGAAAATCCTAGGAAGTTCTGGTCTTACGTTAAATCAGTAAGTGGATAGAAACAGCATATCCAGACACTCTGGGATGATAAAATGGCATTGAAACATAGGATGACAGGCGTAAAGTTGAAATACTAAACACTTTTCTCCAAAGCTGTTTCACAGAGGAAGACCGCACTACAGTTCCTTCTCTAAATCCTCGCACGAACGAAAAAATGGCTGACATCGAAACAAATGTCCAATGAATAGAAAAGCAACTGAAATCACTCAACAGAGGAAAGTCCACTGGACCTGACAGGATACCAATTCGATTCAACACAGAGTACGCCAAAGAACTTGCTCCCCTTCTAACAGCCGTGTACCGCAAGTCTCTAGAGGAACGGAAGGTTCCAAATGATTGGAAAAGAGCAGAGGTAGTTCTAGTTTTCAAGAAGGGTCGTCGAGCAGATGCACAAAACTATAGACCTATATCTCTGACATCGATCTGTTGTAGAATTTTAGAACATGTTTTTTGCTCGCATATCATGTCATTTCTGAAAACCAGAATCTACTCTGTAGGAATCAAAATGGATTCCGGAAACAGCGATCGTGTGAGACCCAACTCGCTTCATTTGTTCATGACACCCAGAAATTACTAATACAGGCTCCCATGTAGATGCCATTTTTCTTGACATCCGGAAGGCGTTCGATACAGTTCCTCACTCTCGCCTGACAAACAAAGTAAGAGCCTAAGGAATATCAGCTGTGTGGCTGGATTGAAGAGTTTTTAGCAAATAGAACACATCATGTTGTTGTCAATGGACAGACGTCTACAGACGTTAAAGTAACCTATGCCGTGCCACAGGGGAGTGTTATGGGACCATTGCTTTTCACAATATATACAAATGACCTAGTAGTAGCAAAGAGCGGCGCGTTTCGTCGCAGGGTTATTTGGTAAGCGTGATAGCGTTACGGAGATGTTTAGCAAACTCAAGTGGCAGACTCTACAAGAGAGGCGCTCTGCATCCCGGTGTAGCTTGCTGTCCAGGTTTCGAGAGGCTGCGTTCTGGATGAGGTATCAAATATATTGCTTCCCCCTACTTATACCTCCCGAGGAGACCACGAATGTAAAATTAGAGAGATTCGAGCGCGAACGGAGGCTTTCTGGCAGTCGTTCTTCCCGCGAACCACACGCGACTGGAACAGGAAAGGGAGGTAATGACAGTGGCACGTAAAGTGCCCTCCGCCACACACCATTGGGTGGCTTGCGGATTATAAATGTATATGTAGATTTGTTTATTATGACCGGTTTCGGCTTATGTTAAAGCCATCCTCAGATTTTTTGGAACTCCCTCTGGCTGGTGCCGGCGGCTCCTCCGCTTTTCGTGATACCACACTGCACGATCTGTGTGGCAAGGCCAAAGTGCCTGTTCGTCAAAGTGAAAATAAATTATCAATATCTTCAGCATAACAAAAGTATCTGAGGTGAAATTTACTCCTCGCTCGTTACGCAGGAATCGAGGAAGCGACGTTACCCCGCCACCACCGATTCTCTGGATTTCCTTCGATGCCTGTTCAACTGAGGCAACTCTGAGGCTCCGACTGGAATAATGCGGACAGTTTCGTCTCCGGAGAAGAACGCTCCGTGGCTACCTCTGACAGCGAGTGCAAACAGCATCGTACCTAGCTGGCACACGTTCCAGCGCTGGAGCCTGGCCAACAAGATGGCTGCCTTTCACTTGGCGTGAGGTCAGAACCCTGCCCGGGGTCGCCCGCTCGTTTCTGTCAAGTGCGTCGCTATTATCACCATAATCAGATAGTTGGCTGCACTAAAAGGCGACACCCTGCACCAAACACACCAGAGTAAAGAAGAGTCGCTGGGCCGTCGGCTTTGCTAAACGGTACTTCATTCGGACAAAGTGATTTTGTGCGGAGTGAATGAAAAGAAGCATTCGACTGAGCAGGTTACTCGCGTCCATTATTTAGTTGAAGAGAAACGTATTTTATCTCTATTAGAGGATAGATACTCATGAATTATGATATGTTTGCTGACTTAGCAAAATCGAACTGCTTGGCAACAACACTATGTTCTGTACTACAGGCTAATGCGTAAACTTTTATATACAGTTCCTCTTTTAATGGCAAAGCTCTTTTTCACACACAGTTTATTTTATTTAATCGTATGGCTAGGGCCCCCGTCGGGCAGACCGTTCGCGGGTGCCGGTCTTTCAATTTGACGCCACTTCGCCGACCAGCAGTCGATGAGGATGATAGGATGATGATGAGGACAGCACAGCATCCAGTCCCTGGGCGGAGAAAATTTCCCGACCCAGCCGGGAATCGAACCCGGACCCAGAGGATTGACCCAGAGGATCCGACCATTCAGCTACCTGGGGCGGACTTCATACATAGTAAATGGCTAGTGACAAAATATTCGCTAATTGTGTACGCAAGAATTAGAATGTGCCTTTACTCACTGGAAGTTTTGTAAACGTTCCAAGTCTCGAAAATTTTGGAATGCAGTAAAATTCCACCAGCGATTACTTTTTTCTCAGCGCCTTCCTGACCGTTTCTACTCCCTGAATTTTAATTCCCTTTTCTCTTTGCTTTCCTTTATTGCTTACTAAATGAATAGATTGAATAGTATAGTAGACTACGCCCTTGTCTCAGCTCTATCTCAACTGATGCCTCATGTTCACGTCATTCGACTATTATAACCGCAGTCTGCTTTCTGTACAAGATATAAATAATCTTTCCCACCCTCTGTTATATCTCTCTTGATTTGAGTGTAATAAGAGGTTCGCACCCATACATCAGCATGAATAAGGTTTTTGGGCATCTCTTCGGCAACAATCTGCTCCTTATCATGAATTCACTGAGATACGTAAGGAAATCGTACTTCCTTTCAGTAAAAAATAACAAAGGTAGTAGTGGTAATCTCATCTCATCCTGCAGACTAAATCAGAACAACTGATTTACAAACATCTTTCGTGTAAAACAACTGACACTCGGGAAACTGTTGTTTGGTCGGTCTAGTAAAACGGATTCAGTTACTTATTACTGAGTTACTTATAAATTAACCTCCAGCTGGCTAAAATCATTTCGCCTGCGTGGTTGGAAAAGGAGATTTTTGAAGGTAATGTTGCGCCAGTCACTTCTCTATTGCATTCATCAGTGTAGGAGCAGCAAGTGACTGATTTGGGCGGTGTTACTGCGCCTCGTACCAGATGCGAGGTACATTCTGTCATTCGTTTCCTGCAAGCAGAAGGAGTCTGTGCTGTTGAGATTCATCGTCAATTGTGGCTTGTGTATAGGAATGGTGTTATGAGTGTTATGAGTGATACTATCAGTAGTAGGGTAGTGGGGACATCAGCCAAATTTTGATATAAAATTAATATGAAAATTAAGTATATTCATCAATTAATTACACCTGACCACACCCACCTTCACCCCAGACCACACCCACACCCATTCCAGATGACATTGTGTGTTTTTCTGGGCCTGCACGTTGGTTCCAGCCCCCTCCCCCCCCCCCCCTACGTACTCTATTGGCGAGAATTCCGAATTTATTGCAAATTTCTAATTTTGGCAGGACTTCCAAATTTTGGTGGCAATTCCGAATTTTAGCGGGAATTTCGAATTTCGGTAGAGACATCCTTGTCTCAGGGCTGTGCCGACGTCCCCCCCCCCTCCCAAATTGGCGGGAAATTAATAATATGGTACCGTTTCTAGCACTCGTACCCAGGTCTTCCTGGACGGAAAGCCCAAGGTCACCCCCTAACACAATTATACCACCAGAGGCGCTTGGAACTGACAGGAAATTAAAAAAGGCGATGCCCTTTCCGGGCCTCGAGCCTTGGTTCTACTGGATGGAAAGAGCAAGTACACCCTCCAACACATGGAAACTGTCCAGATGCAGGAGAGGAAGGTTAGGTTAGTGTAGCTTATTTATTTTGATTGTGAAAATGATGTAAATATTGGTTCTAATTCCGTAATTAATCATAAATATTGGGCCTAATTACACAACTACATGCATAGTGCTACACAAGGACAGTCTAAAATCGCAATACAGCTCAAAAACCGACGACACTATACAACTTGTGGTATCCTGCCGGGAGAAAGTTTCACAGTACCACTTGAAACTTGTGATAGACACACTCAAACTTGACCCTTCACCTACAAGCTGGCAGAAAAAAAAGCAGGGATGTAAGATACTGTCTTTATTCTTTCCGGCTGGAAATATATTCAACGGATGAGATGCTGGTGTTGGACAGAGATGTGATTAAAAAGTGTGTAACCTATAGGGAAAGAAATGAGGACAGTATCTATCGTTGTTTGACGCCAGAGTTCGCTACGCCTGCTCAAAAGCCACCCTGCAGCCGTTGTAACCGAAGTCAATACATGCTACCACAACTGATAGAAAAAATTCATCACAGTTCTAATTACACTTCAAAATTGTCATGAAAAAATCAGTACTCATAATGAACAGGTCATAATGCAACACATGTACTGGGGAAAATAGTCGCCCCAAAAGACTACAGAGGGGGCAGTAGTTGAACGTGCGTTCTCCTGGTGAGGCGTCCACAGACTGCCAAAAATCGAGGCCCTCTTACCTCCCATCACCTCTCCCCTCCCTCCCTCCATCCCTCCCTCCCTCCCTCCATCCATTCATCCACAGATGGGGGAGGACACAGGCTTTTTCAAACGCCCAGCTGCTCCGCCATGCTTTGTGTTGTCGCTAACCGCCTTGAGGTGACACTCCTTTGCCAACGTAATTGCATGTACAGTATAATCAACTAAACAATAGGAGATAAGAGGACGGCCATCGAAGGGCAACTTGTTCATCTAAAATATAGCGACAGAGCCCTGCCCCCACACTTCACCTCCATAGTCAGAGCGCGGCTATGTCTGGCGACCACCCACAGCAGACACTCCACACCTCGCCCCTAGCAGTCCACCGTTGTGCGATATAGAACAGTCGTATTTATCGTCAACGCAGTTCTTTCTTGCAATCTGTTAAATGTATTTTTAGGATGACTGGACACCTCTGGAACAACAACGAAATTCCGAAGAATGCTCTAGATCGCTTTTTCAAATAGCTACCTGCTCGACCGAGTGCTTTTTCTGCAGCGCGCTGCCACCCTCTGTGGTCACTGGTCTCACTACGCCTTCCGCTATCCTCCGCGGTCGCCCGTGGTACACTGCTCGCCTTAAGGCGATGATCCTTTCCAACACAAAAGCAGATATAGTTAACTAAACGGTAGGAGATCAAATGACGGTCACCCAAGTGCAACTTGTTTTTCTAAAATATAGCGATGCCGACCTACCCCCACAAGCACGCACCACTCTCAGGGGGCGCAACTGTGGTGGCGACCTCACACAGACTATGCACAGCCTCAATGGCTCCAATAGCCCTGTCCTTCTGCGATGGAGAACACTTTTATTTAACGTCAACACAATTCTTTCTTGCAATATGTTAAACATATTTCTCGGGAAGTGTGGACCCCTCTCGAACGACAACAAAATTCCGGTCCAGATGGCTTTTTCAAAAGTTGGCTGCTTGGAAAACAGGAAGCCTTCCCCTACAGCGACTGCAGGCATCAGAGCAGCTTCATACCACAGTGTCTTCTGTACAATGCGCCTTCGCATGCACATTGCTGGATGGTCAGCATTATCGACGCCAACAAAAGCTACGCTACAATAAAGCCCAGTGCCGGCATCTCTGAACACTAAACCGAGGTAAATGAGGGCTATCCGGACAGCAGGTTGTTTGTATAAAGGGACACCCATGATATCCTACGTAACTCGGCCCCACACCGTTCTGAGCATTGGACTGTATTATTTGTATTTAACATCATCACATCTCCTATAATCAAGCATCTATTTAAAAAAAAGAAAACGCAATGGCGACGATAATGAATGTGCGCTTTCCACGAAAATAGGTGCAGTCCATTTTCTTTTAGTTTTATGGGCAAAATCAGTACAGTTTTTAGGTTCAACTGCAGGTAACAAATCACACCTCATTATTTTGGGGCATCCAACGAAGTGCACCGCCACTGATTACAGACTATCAGCAGAGACATGCCCACCCTGCGTAAAATCGGAAAAAAAACTTCCGTTGTTTTGATGCGAAAATTACCGATCACCGCAGAATGTCCTCGTTATTTCGAAACCGTCATTGGAGTGAAGAAAAAGCGATAATTTAAACTTTGAAGAAAAAAAAATCTATGTAAAGCAATTTCTTCTAGCTTCATGGACAAATTACACGAGCTGAGAGCGTATACCACCTTCAAATCAGTGTCTGTAAATAAACTGCACATAAGATTATAAACATTTCAGACACGTGAAATAACATTACAGCGTACAACGTTTCACACCATTTGCTCGCATGTCAGAAAAAAACCACAATCATTTTATGTTCAACAACAACAAGCCATAATTCAAGACGACGTAGCTGTTTTGTACACGATGGCATGTCTCGTTTTACCAATGCAATGCTATATCATAGTGGCGTTTACGAAACAAATCGTGAGAGCCTGTCTTGTAATTTTTTTTTATTTTATTTTTTTTATTTTATTTATTTATTTTTTTATTTTATTTATTTTTTATTTTATTACGTTTCTCTCTAGTCAGTTACATCGAAACCAATTACCGTCTACGTGCTTACATTTAACGTTTTTGATGCAGAACTCACCTCTACCGACATGTCTGTAAAGGTTCTGTCATACAATAGCAGAGTCTCGCGTTCTAGTCTTTTGTAAACAATTTGATCAGCACAGCCTGTTTCACGCAATCTACTCCCATGTCGGGGAAAAAAACACCACCCTTTCTAGGCTCCACAACTAGCTATGTGTAACATAAGTGGTGTCCATTTATAATTAGAGGTTATGAAGTGAGAAATAACATAGGACGTGTCATAACACCTATTTTTTAAACACGCAGCTGTGACGATAATATAAAGTCATGATTCCACGAGAATAAATACAGCCGATTCCTATTAGCTTTGTGAGCAAAATCGGTGTAGTTTTGAGAGAACTATCTGTATCGAAACTTTAACCAGTTATAGCACACCTTGTAATACAACCTCCTATAAGATTTTACCGCGTCTCTCTCTTCCGATATATCGAAAAACAATTACCGTCTGCATGTTGTCATCGAGCATATTAAATATACACGTATCGTTCCATTGGAGGTGGAGGCCAGTGTTCGAAGTCGTTTGCGCAGATCTGCACAAAGTTTTGTCGTCTGTACTGGAGGAAGACCTATCCAACAGACGATCAGTCACACGAGAGGGTTACTGCATTGTTCCTACACGTTGTTGTGGTCTTCAGTCCAGAGACTGGTGAGATGCAGCTCTCCATGTTACTCTATCCTGTGCAAGCCTCTTCATCTACAGATAACTACTGCAACCTACATCCTTCTGAATCGGCTTAGTGTATTCTCCTCTTGGTCTCCCTCTACGATTTTTAGCCTCCACGCTTCCCTCCAATACTAAATAGGTGATCTCTTGATGTCTCAGAACGTGTCTTACCAACCGATCCCTTCTTCTGGTCAAGTTGTGCCACAAATTCCTCTTTTACCCAATTCTCTTCAGTACCCCCTCATTAGTTACGTGATCTACCCATCTGATCTTCAGCATTCTTCTGTAGCACCACGTTTCAAAAGCTCTATTCTCTTCTTGTCTAAGCTAGTTATCGTCCATGTTTCACTTCCATACGTGGCTACATTCCATAAAAATAACTTCACGAAAGTCTTCGTGACACTTAAATCTATACTCGATGTTAACAAATGTCTCTTCTTTAAAAACGCTTTCCTTGCCATTGCCACTCTACATTTTATATCCTCCCTAGTTTGACAGTCATCAGTTATTTTGCTTCCCGAATAGCAAAACTCGTCTACTAGTTTAAGAGTCTCATTTCTTAATCTAATTTCCTCAGAATCACCTGATTTAATTCGACTACATTCCATTGTCCTCGTTTTGCTTTTGTTGATGTTCATCTTATATCCTCCTTTGAAGACACTGTCCATTCCGTTCAGCTGCTCTTCCAGGTCCTTTACTGTCTCTGACAGATTTTCGGTGTTGTCGGCAAACCTCAATTTTTTTATTTCTTCTCCAGGGATTTTAATTCCTACTCCGAATTTTTCTTTTGTTTCCTTTACTGCTTGCTTAGCATACAGACTGAATAACACCGGTGATAGGCTGCAACCCTGTCTCACTCCGTTCGCAATCACTGCTTCCCTTTCGTGCCCGTCGACTCTTATAACTGCCGTCTGGTATTTATACAAATTGTATGACACTGATCATTATTTAATCTGCAGTGAAATTGGGATTGTGAGGCCGAAAGTGCAGGAGGTCAGGTCCATATGTAGGAGGATAAGAGTGGAGAAACTTCAGGATAAGGAAATCAGGCACAAGTACATAACAGCGATCTCAGAAAGGTACCAGTTAGTTGAATGTAGCCAATTACAGTCATTGGAAAAGGAATGGACAAGGTACAGGGACACAGTACTAGAAGTGGCTAAAGAATGTCTTGGAACAGTAGTGTGTAAAAGTAGGAAGAAGCAAACAGCTTGGTGGAATGATACAGTCAAGGCAGCCTGTAAAAGGAAAAAGAAGGCGTATCAAAAATGGCTACATACCAGAACCCAGGTAGACAGAGAAAGTTATGTTGAAGAAAGAAACAAAGCCAAACAGATAATTACAGCATCCAAGAAGAAATCGTGGGAAGACTTTGGAAACAGGTTGGAGACTATGGGTCAAGCTGCTGGAAAACCATTCTGGAGTGTAATTAGCAGTCTTCGAAAGGGAGGTAAGAAGGAAATGACACAGCCGGCCGGAGTGGCCGAGCGGTTAAAGGCGCTACAGTCTGGAACCGCACGACCGCTACGGTCGCAGGTTCGAATCCTGCCTCGGGCATGGATGTGTGTGATGTCCTTAGGTTAGTTAGGTTTAAGAAGTTCTAAGTTATAGGGGACTTATGACCATAGCAGTTGAGTCCCATAGTGCTCAGAGCCATTTGAAGGAAATGACAAGTATTTTGGACAGGTCAGGAAAACTGCTGGTGAATCCTGTGGATGCCTTGGGCAGATGGAGGGAATATTTTGAAGAGTTGCTCAATGTAGGTGAAAACGCGATCAGTAATGTTTCAGATGTCGAGGTAGAATGGGATAGGAATGACGATGGAAATAGGATCACGTTTGAGGAAGTGGAAAAAATGGTCAATAGATTGCAGTGCAATAAAGCGGCTGGGGTGGATGAAATTAAGTCGGAACTCATCAAATACAGTGGAATGTCAGGTCTTAAATGGCTACACAGGATAATTGAAATGGCCTGGGAGTCGGGACAGGTTCCATCAGACTGGACAAAAGCAGTAATCACACCAATCTTTAAACATGGAAACAGAAAAGATTGTAACAACTACAGAGGTATCTCTTTAATCAGCGTTGTGGGTAAAATCTTCGCAGGTATTGTTGAAAGGAAAGTGCGAGTATTAGTTGAGGACCAATTGGATGAAAATCAGTGTGGGTTTAGGCCTCTTAGAGGTTGTCAGGACCAGACCTTTAGCTTACGGCAAATAATGGAGAAGAGCTATGAGTGGAACAGGGAATTGTATCTATGCTTTATAGATCTAGAAAAGGCATATGACCGGGTTCCTAGGAGGAAGTTATTGTCTGTTCTACAAGATTATGGAATAGGAGGCAAACTTTTGCAAGCAATTAAAGGTCTTTACATGGATAGTCAGGCAGCAGTTAGAGTTGACGGTAAATTGAGTTCATGGTTCAGAGTAGTTTCAGGGGTAAGACAAGGCTGCAACCTGTCTCCACTGTTGTTCATATTATTTATGGATCATATGTTGAAAACAATAGACTGGCTGGCTGAGATTAAGATATGTGAACACAAAATAAGCAGTCTTGCATATGCGGATGACTTAGTTGTGATGGCAGATTTGATTGAAAGTTTGCAAAGTAATATTTCAGAGCTAGATCAGAACTGTAAGGACTATGGTATGAAGATTAGCATCTCCAAAACGAAAGTAATGTCAGTGGGAAAGAAATATAAACGGATTGAGTGCCAAATAGGAGGAACAAAGTTAGAACAGGTGGACGGTTTCAAGTACTTAGGATGCATATTCTCACAGGATGG
This sequence comes from Schistocerca cancellata, assembly GCF_023864275.1. NCBI lineage: Eukaryota > Metazoa > Arthropoda > Insecta > Orthoptera > Acrididae > Schistocerca > Schistocerca cancellata. The sequence continues at coordinate 1,052,320,088 of NC_064627.1, read as the reverse complement.
CAACATAGCGAAAGAACTGGAAGCGAGGTGTAGCAAAGCTAATGCAGTGAGCGCTCAGCTACGATCTACTCTCTTCTGCAAGAAGGAAGTCAGTACCAAGACTAAGTTATCTGTGCACCGTTCAATCTTTCGACCAACTTTGTTGTATGGGAGCGAAAGCTGGGTGGATTCAGGTTACCTTATCAACAAGGTTGAGGTTACGGATATGAAAGTAGCTAGGATGATTGCAGGTACTAGTAGATGGGAACAATGGCAGGAGGGTGTCCACAATGAGGAAATCAAAGAAAAACTGGGAATGAACTCTATAGATGTAGCAGTCAGGGCGAACAGGCTTAGATGGTGGGGTCATGTTACATGCATGGGAGAAGCAAGGTTACCCAAGAGACTCATGGATTCAGCAGTAGAGGGTAGGAGGAGTCGGGGCAGACCGAGGAGAAGGTACCTGGATTCGGTTAAGAATGATTTTGAAGTAATAGGTTTAACATCAGAAGAGGCACCAATGTTAGCACTGAATAGGGGATCATGGAGGAACTGTATAAGGGGGGCTATGCTCCAGACTGAACGCTGAAAGGCATAATCAGTCTTAAATGATGATGATGATGATGATGTAAATAGCCTTTCGCTCCCTGTATTTGGCTCCTGTCACCTTCAGAACTTAGAAGAGAGTATTCCAGTCAACATTGTCAAAAGCTTTCTCTAGGTCTACAAATGCTACAAACGTAGGTTTGCCTTTCGTTAACCTATCTTCTCACATCAGACGTAGGTCAGTATTCCCTCACGTGTTCTAACATTTCTAGGAAATCCAAACTGATCCTCCACGAGGTCGGCTTCCACCTGTTTTTCCATTCGTCTGTAAAGAATTCGTGTTAGTATCTTGCAGCTGTGTCTTATTAAACTGATTGTTCGGTAATTTTCACAACAGTCAGCACTTGCTTTCTTTGGGATTGGAATTATTAAATTCTCCTTGAAGTCTGAGGGCATTTCGCTCATCTCAAACATCTTGCTCCCCAGATGGATGAATTTTGTCATGTCTGGCTCTCCCAAGGCTATCAAGAGTTCTAATGGAATGTTGTCCACTCCCCAGGTCTTTCAGAGTTCTGTCAAATTCTTCACGCAGTATCATATCTCCCATTTCATCTTCATCTATGTCCTCTTCCATTTCCATAATATTACCCTCAAGTACATCGCCCCTATATAAACCTTCTATATACTCCTTACACCTTTTTGTTTTCTCTTCTTTGCTTAGGACTGGTTTTTCATCTGAGCTCTTGATATTCATTCAGGTGGTTCTCTTTTCTCCAAAGGTCTCTTTAATTTTCCTGTAGGCAGTATCTATCTTACTCCTAGTGATATATGCTTCTACATCCTTACATTTGTCCTCCCTGCTTAGCCATTTTGCACTTCCTGTCGATCTCATTCTTGAGACTCTTGTATTCCTTTTCACCTGCTACATTTGCTGCATTTTTATATTTTCTCCTTTCATCAATTAAATTCAATATTCTTCTGTTACCCATGGATTTCTACTAGGCCTCGTCTTTTTACCTACTTGATCCTCTGCTGCCTTCACTATTTCATCTCTCAAAGCTAACCATTCTTTTCTTCTACAGTATCTCTTACCCATGTTATTGTCAATCGTTCCCTAATGCTCTCTCTGAAACTCTCTACAGTCTCTGGTTCTTTCAGTTCATCCAGATCCCATTTTCTTAAATTCCTACATTTTTGCGGTCTTCCGTTTTAGCCTACAGTTCATAACAAATAAATTGTGGTCATAGTTCACATCTTCACCTGAAAATGTCTTACAATTTAAAACCTGGTTCCTAAATCTCTGTCTTATCATTATATAATCTATCCGAAATCTTCCAGTGTCTCCAGGCCACTTCCAAGTATACAACCTTCTTTCATGATTCTTAAACCATGTGTTAACATTGATGTTCCTTCATAAGAGTTTAATACATTGTTTTCTTTTGTAACATCCAATCAGTGTATACCTCCATACACTTTGTTTTTCTACCATTACTTCGAGTTCTGTGTCAGCTGCTGCTAAATCGACATTAACGCGTTTCTCACAGAAAGCTGAACAACGCATGGTGTAAACTATACAGCTCCCACAACATACAAGTTGTTTGAAATGAAACACAGGAACGATATTTCTCATTGACAAAAATGTGGAAGTCATTGCAACATATGGAAACTGGAAGAGTTTGTTGTATTGTAGAGCGTTTCCAACAGCTATCCGAAGGTGATGACCTGCACAGTTAATCTCATCTTCCACAGCGAAAGGGTAAAGGATGTCTCGGTGTTTCGTTTCGGAGCGCATTGCTTCCTCATTTTGCAGTCAAGTGCATGATCACTGTTCCGGTGTTGACCATCGCCGAAAGGTGCTGTTCACAGTACGTGCGAGGTAGTATAATTAAAAAGAGGTACTGTTGTGTTATTGATGAAAAACTAAAAATAAAAGCGTGGAGGGCATCGCAGCATATGGATATAGGACGACTCTGGAGCATTGAGGAACGCCTCCAAACAACTGTCTACGTTTCTTCCCATGCCCCACAGTGCCAAGTAGCAGATGTCCAGTTGTTCCGTAATTTCAACCCCAGTCAGGAACACAGTAGAATGCTTCCCAGTTTCTGCATCATCGCTAAATCATTGCTCCACTACCTTGCAAGTATCATATACTAGACTGCGAATGCAGCTAGATGACTGTGCTAGTACTTCCATTCCACCATATACGCTAAAGTATACCAGACAACGTCCTATACCGATGCAATGAGGTTATCTACATATTTCCAGCGCATCGATCATGGAGCAGAATTTGCGATTACTATTAGCCATCTTTCCCTGTGTGGATGCGCGTCACAGAGTATTGTCGCATTCGTAGGATAAAGTCGAAGATTGACAGATCCCTCCCACATTGTCCTTGACAAATCCTCCCTGCAATACCATTCTTACCCACGGCACCCATCCAAAAGCACAAGATCTAACCAGATGCGCGCCTGTCGAGAAGGGTAGCACTTCTTACAGGTGTATAGCAAACATAAGAGTGTTGCGTTGGTGTAACAGACGGTTAGGAAGAAACGTGTGGCTCATACATGATAGAGCTCCAGATGGATTGAGTTTGAAACATTTCACGTAAATCAATCATGCAATCAATTCTGAAGTATTATTTCACTGTTCAGAATCAGCACCAGGAATGTACCAGCATGAGAGAAATGATAGTACGGCATAAACGCACGCTTCGATGATTACATGGTTCTGCACCTAAAAACGCTATGTTTTTAAGCCCTTCCACACTATTCTGGTGGCCTAGGATGACATCGTCAGTGTATATCCACTGCTCTAACCAACTAGAACGACTTTTGTTCCATCTCTTACGAAATTAATCGATTTATATGTCTTTTTAAGTAGGAAACGTACGTACCCTCAATCGTACTTCCCATGTCAGTCGTGCATATCATTAGTAGTAGTTGTTGTTGTAGTAGGAGTACCGTTTTTGACGGGTGCGGCTATGTCTCACGAGGAAATAGAGCAAAGAAAAACCGACTTGAATATTCTTGACAGCTGATACCACACAAACACTGATGCAGGAAAATGCACACGAGCAAGCAGCAACTTCTTATGAGAGAGTATGCATCTAATCAGTCAACAACCGAGATGTAACTGTCTTATTGCTGTTATCAGTAGCATCGCCACAGCTCCGGTAGCATTCAACTTGCACAAAGAAGTCCTGGTCTCATATTAGATAGTTTTGCTCATGTGTAGGATAATGTAGCAATTTCATTCTGACACCACAGCTCTCGAGTACAAAAAATGGTTCAAATGGTTCTGGGCACTATGGGACTTAACTTCTAAGGTCATCAGTCCCATAGAACTTAGAACTACTTAAACCTAACTAACCTAAGGACATCACACACATCCATGCCCGAAGCAGGATTCGAACCTGCGACCGTAGCAGTCGTGCGATTCCAGACTGTAGCGCCTAGAACCGCTCGTCCACCCCGGCCGGCTCTCGAGTACACCCCTCCCCCACACTACTACAGGTGATATATGTGACATCGGTCAACTCTCCTACAGATTATTCTAAGGATGGCTTAAATCTGATAACCACAATGATTCTTCTCTTTAATACTTAGGGAATAACACTGCTTATGAGAACCAGCCATAATTCGGAAATGTACGAGTATATAGCCCAGCAAAGTGTTCGCAAACGGGCATTGTTGCGAAAACTCTGTGGTGTGAGGCTGCTCTGATATACTGTAGTCTCTTTACGGGGAAGGCTTCCAGTTTCCAGTTTTCAAGGCAGCCGACTTTTGAAAAAGCCATCTGATCCCTTCTCCGGAATTTCGTTGTTGTTCGAGAGGGCTCCAGTCTTTCCGAAAAATACAAGTGTAAGTCAATTATTATCCGCAATTTAGTTATATTTTTGTTTATTTTGGTAGTACTGTCGTTTTACGTTGATGACGCATGCTTTGTTTATTTGTTGTTATAGCTTTGTAATTTTCAAGCTGCTAGGTTAGTTTCTTTATCGCTGCCGTGCTGTTAATCATGGCTGCTCCGCTGTCTATTTGCACCAAAGAAAAGCAACGTTCAGTAATCCGTTTTTTGTGGTCGGAAGGCGTATCAGGGACCGAAATTTATCGAAGACTTTCGGTACAGTACGGGAACAGTGTTTTGCCACAACGGAGTGTCTACGAATGGATTGAAAAATTCCGAAATGGTCGCACAAGTGTTACGCACGATGAAGGAGCCGGACGACCGTTTACCGCCACAAATGAAGAAACTATTGAGCGTTCACGTGAAATGATTCTCTTAGAAAGACGATTAACTATTGACGAAGTGGCACATCGTCTGCAAATTAGTCACGGTTCTGCTTAAGAAATCATCCACAACAGACTTGGGTTTCATAAAGTTTGTGCAAGATGGGTCCCTAAACAACTCACACAGTTGCATAAACAAACGCGCTTGGACATCTGCAAAAAACATTTGGATCGCTGTGGTAACGAAGGGGACAATTTCTTAGACAGGATCATTACTGGTGACGAAACATGGATCCATCATTACGAGCCGGAGAGTGAACGGCAGAGTATGGAATGGAAACATCCAAATTCGCCGTGCAAGAAAAAGTTCAAGACCCAACCGTCCGCAGGAAAATTGGTGCTTACGGTTTTTTGGGACGCACAAGGTCCAGTACTGGAACATTACGGGGAAAGGGGCACAGCAATAAACAGTGTACGTTACAGTGAGACGCTTACTGCCAGGCTAAAGCCTGCAATTCGAAGCAAACGCCGAGGATTGCTGTCAAAAGGCGTTGTGTTGTTGTACGACAATGTCCGTCCGCTTACTGCTGCCCAGACTGCTGAAGCGCTCTAGAAACTAACATTTGAAGTACTCGATCATCTTCCATATAGTCCCGATCTTGTCCCTTCTGACTATCACTGTTTGGTCCACTCAAACAGGCGTTAAGGGGCCGCGATTTGCCTCGGACGAAGCAGTGAAAAAAGCGGTGCATTCCTGGCTCGCAGCTCAACCGAGAACCTTCTTTTATGAGGGCATCAGTAAGCTTGTACAACGATGGACCAAGTGCGTTGAAACGCAAGGAGACTATGTCGAAAAATGATGTTCTTGTAAGTCTCCTATTTGATTACAATAAAATTTTATAACTACTTTGCTGATAATAATTGACTTACCCTCGTACGTTTAACAGTTGCAAGAAGAATTGCGTTGACGCTAAATGAAAGTGTTCTCCATCACATAATGACAGGGCTATGGGAGCCATTGAGGACGTGCACAGTCTGTGTGAGGTCGCCACCGCAGGGGCGCCCGCTGACTCAGGGGCGTGCGTGTGGGGGCTGTAACCTCCCAACAAAAATGAAAGATATAAATTATTTTTAAATGTTAATGGTAATCGTGCTCAACGTAACCTCCAAGCAAAAATAAAAAGAAAGACCTCTGATAACGAAAACGTGCCAAAAGTTACTTCCCCACAAGATTACTGACTAATAATGATTCAAATGCAGTGTAACCTCCCCACAGAATTTCTAATGACAATTATTTAATATAAATGGAGCCAAGTGTAACCTCCCAAGAAAATTTTGAAAAAAAGCACAATAATTAAATGTTAATGGGAATCGTGTTAAACGTAGCCTCCCAGCAAAAATAAAAGAAAGTCTATGATAATGAAAATGTGCAAAAATGTTAAGTCCCCACAAAATTAACGTTATGCTAAACCTGATAAATTTTATAAGGTCAGCTGCGCTAACCTTAGGCCCTGTGCAATAACCAGAGTGATAAATTGATTCTTGGAGGAAAAGCAAAGGAAATGCATGGGAAATTTTCTTTCAATAAAATGTTTGTTTTGTTAAAATGCTTGGTTAGAAAACAAAATTATTATTGGGGCGATTCTTGAACAAATTAATTACACTTAAGATCCATTACATTATCAGATGAGCGCAATGCTGCTTCATTACCTTATTTAACAATATATACCTCGTCCTGAATCTTGACCAGAGGCCGATGTCGACGCCCGCCGACTCCTCACACACAACAGCTAACTCGCAACTGTAACTACCGACTCCCTACATGCAACTGAACTGCTAACTCGCAACTGTACTGAGCTCTCGCACGGTCAAGCGCAGACTAGCAACGATAAATAACTCTCTGGTCAGAGATTCTGTCATGCCTCGCCATCGCTGCTACTGAATATATACGTGTTTCAGGGCAGGTCTGCATCGCTATATTTTAGACAAACAAGTTGCACATGGGTGGCCGTCATTTTATCTCCCACTGTTTAGTTAACTATAACTGATTTTGTGTTGGCAAAGAACCATCGCCTCAAGGATGGCAGCGTACCGTGAGCGACCGCAGAGGATAGCGAACAGGCTGGTGAGACCAGTCACTGCATAGGGGTGGCAGTGGACCAGAGAAAAAGTGCTTGGCGGAACAGCTAGCCATTTGAAAAAACGATCTGGAGCATTCTTCGGAATTTCGTTGTTGTTCCAGAGGGATCCAGTCTTCCCTAGAAATACATTTAACAGATTGCAAGAAAAAATTGCGTTGACGATTAATACAGTCATTCTCCATCACAGAACGGCGGAATGCTGGGGGCGAAGGGGGTGGGGCATGTCTACCGTAGTTGTTCGCCAGACATGACCAGGGGGGTGAAGTGTGGGGGCTCTGTCGCTATATTTTAGACAAACAAGTTGCTATTGGGTGGCTGTCCTTTTATCTCCTATTGTTTAGTTGACTATACATGCTATTGTGTTGGCGAAGGAGCGTCACCTCAAGGTGGTTAGCGACCGCACAAAGCACGGCGGAGCAGCCGGCCGTTTGAAAAAGACTGTGTCCTCCCTGTAGTTGGATGGATGGAGGGAGGGAGGGAAGGGAGGGATGAGGGGAGGCTTAGCGCTAGCGCCTAGCGAACAACCAAGAGAGGTACGGCCACTAAGTTATAAGTGATAATTGTTTTTAATTTTAAAAAAAAATCTCACGGGATAGATAAGGATGGTTCTCAGGTAAGTGGATCAATCTTTATTGTCTATAATACAACATACAGTCACCAGTAATCTTTATTTTACAGTTTCCATTCCCGACTTTGGCCCATATAAACAGATACTCGTCTGCATTTACTTTCTTCTTTCTTCTAGTACTCAACACAAATGGCATAGATGGAACAAGTGTGCCATATGGAACTTTAGCCAAGAGTCCTGTTGTCTCAGCTATACTCCATGTTTTCCAACATAAAATGTTAGCATCTGGAAATGCTTCAAGGCCACCATAATCACAATGATTGCCCCACACTACAGCAAGTGTGAGCCATGTACTACCTCCAAACAGAGCTTGTACATCATATGTGAAGTTCAGGCGGAGTCCTCGAAACACATTTGGACCTCCAATTAATTGTTGCTTGTTAAACTGTCCAGCTAAATCAATGTCTATAGCCTTCAAAGCACGATAGACAGGAACGCTGCGCCGCAAGCGTGCCACAGCAATGCCTAGGCGACGTGCATGGCGACGTCGCTTGCGGCGCAGCGTTCCTGTCTATCGTGCTTTGAAGGCTATAGACATTGATTTAGGTTAGATTCTTATAGCCTTAATAGAATTAAAACCTCAAGAGTCCTTCTCAGTCGCACAGCCGGAGGCCTTCCTAGAGAATGGTCTCACGGTATGTGAGGTCTCCTTTTCAGGGTGAATAAAGTAGCCAATATATTCTTTCTTAAATATCCATTGTTGAGATCGTCCAGTATATTTACTGATTGGCTGGGTAGCCTGTGGCGCGCGATTCGAACGGCTCGCGCAACGCGGTCCCTAGTTTTACTAGGACCGCGTTGCAGAAAAAACAAGTTGCGTGGTTGCGCAATCGCGACCGATAAGGCGCGTTGGCGCCGGGCTGGCGCGCTGGGACCGGACTTTGTCACGATTTTCGGCAGTTTATGGACGCCTCTTGAGGAGAACGCACGTTCAACTACTGCCCCCTATGCAGTCTTTTGGGGCGACGATTTTCCCCAGTACATGTGTTGCATTATGACCTCTTCATTATGAGTAGTGATTTTTCCATGACGATTTTGAAGTGTAATTAGAACTTTGATGATTTTTTTTTCCGTCAGTTGTGGTAGCATGTATTGGCTTCAGTTACCTGGGCAGCAGGGTAGCTTTTGAGCAGGTGTAGCGAACTCTGACGTCAAACAACGATAGATACTGTCCTCAGCTCTTTGCCTACAGGTAATACACTTTTTAAACTCCTCTCTGTCCAACACCAGCATCTTGTCAGTTGTACATATTTCCACGCAAAAAGAATAAAGACAGTATTTTAACACCCCTGCCTTTTTCCCGCCAGCTTCTAGGTGAAGGGTAAAGTTTGAGTGTGTCTGTCACTAGTTTCGATTTTTTTTACAGCAGGATAACACCAGTTGTATGGCATCATCTGTTTTTTAATCGTATTGCGTTTTTAGGCTGCCCTCGTGTAGCGTTACACATATAGTTGTGTAATTAGGCCGATCTTTATGATTAATTACATAGTTAGGACCTATCTTTACTTCATTTTCACAACCAAAATAAATAAAGTACACTAACGTATCCTTTCTCTCCTGCATCTGGACAGATTCCATGTGCTGGGCTTTCCATCCAGTAGAACCAAGGTTAAAGTCCCAGAAATGGCACTGCCATTTTTAATTTCCCATCAATTCCAAGAGCCTCTGATGATATAATTGTTTAGGGGGTGCCCTTGGGCTTTCCATCCAGGAGGACCTGGATTCGAGTGCTATAAAGGGTACCACTATTTTTAATTTCCTGCCAGTTCCTGGGTGGGGGTGAGGTCGGACACTGGTACAGCCCTGAGACAAACAAATTCTTACCAAAATTCAGAATTCCCGCCAAAATTCGGAATTCCGGCCAATGGGGTATGTGGTGCAGTGGAGGGGGAGGGGGAGGGGGTTGCGGCCCACGTGCAGGAGGGTACATGGGGTAGGGGATAGGGATGGGGAGGGGCCTGGGGCCCTCTTGCAGGCAGAGAAAAACACACAGAATCACCCGGGGTTGGGTGTGGGTTCGGTCAGGGTGGGGGAGGGCGTGTTTGGAGGGTAATTAATTGATCAATTTAATTAATTTGCATATCAGTTTGATATCAAAATTGGAATAATGCCTTACTACCCCACTACTACTGTCGTGAGGGACTGCTGCAGAAAATTCGAGGCTGGTCTCACAGATGTGTACGATGAAAGTGGTCGAGGAAGACATGCAGATTTCACTGGTGAAGTTGTGCAACATATCGACAAAATTGCCTGTGCGAGATCGCGATTGACATTTTCTTATTTTTCTGAAGAGATGCCTCAGTTTTAAAGAACAATCCTTTTTAACAGTGTCAGAGAGAGGTCAGGTTACCATATGTTTTGTGCATGGTCTGCATCAAAATTTCTGATTTTCACAAAAATGAAATAATGGGTTCAAGCGTGACTTTCCTTCAGCGTTACCACGAGGACAGGAAGGAATTTTGACCAAAACTATTACTGAGGAAGAGGTATGGGTGCAGTACGTGTAATTTTGAATCTCAGATACATTCCACTCAGTGGATGCACACTCATTCTCTCACTAAGTCCAAACACTTCAAGCGGACTATGTCAGACTGCAAAATGATGGTTACTTTTTTTTATCTCAAAGTAATTTCGACAACAGATTTCATGTGAGTAACGCATGACAGTACTGTGAGATAAGAGACTCTTACGAAATTCCGAAGGTCAAGCAGGACGGTTACCAAAGGAATCATTCACCTTCACAACAATGCGCGACGACGTAGCCTACTGCAACTCGAACGAAGGAAAAACTTAGATTTTTGGCTGGGAGATTTCTCAACATCCTCCCTGTAGTCCGGACTTGGCACCAAGCGACTTTCATCTCCTCGCCAAGATGAAGGCCTGGCTGACTGCTCAGCACTTCACTACCGATGATGACGCCAAGGATGCTGCCAACAACCGGCAGAGGCACCTGTCTCCACCATTCTTTGATGGAGGGATAAAGGAGCTGGCGTCACGGTACAGAAAATACACTCCTGGAAATGGAAAAAAGAACACATTGACACCGGTGTGTCAGACCCACCATACTTGCTCCGGACACTGCGAGAGGGCTGTACAAGCAATGATCACACGCACGGCACAGCGGACACACCAGGAACCGCGGTGTTGGCCGTCGAATGGCGCTAGCTGCGCAGCATTTGTGCACCGCCGCCGTCAGTGTCAGCCAGTTTGCCGTGGCATACGGAGCTCCATCGCAGTCTTTAACACTGGTAGCATGCCGCGACAGCGTGGACGTGAACCGTATGTGCAGTTGACGGACTTTGAGCGAGGGCGTATAGTGGGCATGCGGGAGGCCGGGTGGGCGTACCGCCGAATTGCTCAACACGTGGGGCGTGAGGTCTCCACAGTACATCGATGTTGTCGCCAGTGGTCGGCGGAATGTGCACGTGCCCGTCGACCTGGGACCGGACCGCAGCGACGCACGGATGCACGCCAAGACCGTAGGATCCTACGCAGTGCCGTAGGGGACCGCACCGCCACTTCCCAGCAAATTTGGGACACTGTTGCTCCTGGGGTACCGGCGAGGACCATTCGCAACCGTCTCCATGAAGCTGGGCTACGGTCCCGCACACCGTTAGGCCGTCTTCCGCTCACGCCCCAACATCGTGCAGCCCGCCTCCAGTGGTGTCGCGACAGGCGTGAATGGAGGGACAAATGGAGACGTGTCGTCTTCAGCGATGAGAGTCGCTTCTGCCTTGGTGCCAATGATGGTCGTATGCGTGTTTGGCGCCGTGCAGGTGAGCGCCACAATCAGGACTGCATACGACCGAGGCACACAGGGCCAACACCCGGCATCATGGTGTGGGGAGCGATCTCCTACACTGGCCGTACACCACTGGTGATCGTCGAGGGGACACTGAATAGTGCACGGTACATCCAAACCGTCATCGAACCCATCGTTCTACCATTCGTAGACCGGCAAGGGAACTTGCTGTTCCAACAGGACAATGCACGTCCGCATGTATCCCGTGCCACCCAACGTGCTCTAGAAGGTGTAAGTCAACTACCCTGGCCAGCAAGATCTCCGGATCTGTCCCCCATTGAGCATGTTTGGGACTGGATGAAGCGTCGTCTCACGCGGTCTGCACGTCCAGCACGAACGTTGGTCCAACTGAGGCGCCAGGTGGAAATGGCATGGCAAGCCGTTCCACAGGACTACATCCAGCATCTCTACGATCGTCTCCATGGGAGAATAGCAGCCTGCATTGCTGCGAAAGGTGGATATACACTGTACTAGTGCCGACATTGTGCATGCTCTGTTGCCTGTGTCTATGTGCCTGTGGTTCTGTCAGTGTGATCATGTGATGTATCTGACCCCAGGAATGTGTCAATAAAGTTTCCCCTTCCTGGGACAATGAATTCACGGTGTTCTTATTTCAATTTCCAGGAGTGTACACTGGTATCCAAAATTAAAGCAACAAACCGCTATTTCCCCGTCCTGTGTGAACTTAGAACTACTTAAACCTAACTAACCTAAGGACATCACACACATCAATGCCCGAGGCAGGATTCGAACCTGCAACCATAGCGGTCACACGGTTCCAGACTGAAGCGCCTAGAACCGCTCGGCCACTGCGGCCGGCATATAATCATACAAACTGTCAACAGACGTCCGTACGATCGTGTTCTGCATGGAAGATGACATTTCGCTCAACTGAAAACCACGCCAACGATGACGTCAGGGCACCTAACAAATGGAAGGTGCTTGCTGGGTAGACCCACCTTCACATTTGCTGTGTACACAGTCACAGGCAGTGCAATATGGCACAGAGAAGGTGCCTAAAGACTCTCTGCGGTAGAAGGTCACAGGAATAATGGAAGCAGGATAGTCGCAAACTCATGTGGCCCGATATCTTAAAGTTAATCGTTCTGTTGTTTTTCGAACGTGGCGACAGTTATAGAGACCAAAACTGTATCCCGAAGACTAGAGATGGGTCGACCGTGTGTGACATCAGAAAGAAGGGACCGTTATGTTGCTGTAAAGGCACGACGGAATCGCCTTAGTACTGCACTGCAACTGTCATCTGTCCTTGCAGCATCCGCTGGACGTGTTGTATCGAGGCAAACGGTGCAGAGGAGGCTTCGCCAGAGTGGCCTTTATTGTCGGAGACCTGCTGTATGTGTGCCTCTGACGTGTTTCCACAAAAGGGAACGTCTAGAATGGAGTCGTCAACATGCCACCTGGACAGTCGAACAGTGGGTCAATTTTCTTTTTACAGATGAGTCCCGATTTAGTCTGTTTAACATTTTTTTTTAAATGTTACGGATATTAAGTTGCCGTCTCTTCATGTAAGAATAGATGATGAATGCAGCTAGCCGCTAACTTTGTGTAATGTCTTGTCTGTATAGACGTGTATCTGTTCCCTTTAAGATCCCTTCACCTTCACACATAAATCTATACAGTAAAGTAAGGGCCTCCCGTTTGTCGGCTGATCCGTGATAAGACAGGCGAAAAGTTAGACTAATGGAGGATTATTAGTATTTTCTCTATTTTTATTCGCTCTCTCTCTTTCTCTCCTTTATCTATGTACAGTTTTTAATATAATATTTCATTACGTGAAATCAGCCAAATAGAATCTTTGGTGGAGTCCTTCGTTTTGGTAATCAGCGGCTGGCTTGCTGTAAGAGATCTTTACATTTATTACTACTGTTAAACACTGCATTCAGTCGGGAGAATCAATCGTGTGGACAATTTGTTCCTTTTACGAAAGATTGCGAATTCCAGATGTGTACGAAGGCTTTTTGGACGATTTAACACAGACTCAGTGATTGCAGGCTCTCTTCGACACAGCTGAAACTTCCCCACTAATTACAGGGCCAACGTGATCATCAAATGATTCAGAAAAAAACTCATTCGTTCATTCCCTCCAGAACAAAAAAGTCACAAACCTTATTTATGAAGGAAATTGTATATTCAATCCATCTCCATTACATGTCCAGATATCCGGTGATTCCAAGTCTTATTTATTTTCCGTTTACAGTCTCTTTCTCTTCAAACAAACCGCTAGCGGCACAAATGTTAATGGCTCGCTTTAGCGAGAAGAAAAGCAAAATATGTATCTCTCAGAAACACGTCAATCCCTCAACAGATACTACCGAAGCTGTCCTAGTTACCACTCTAACAACCATGGAGAATACATATATGCATCTCTGTTATTTCAAAGAATAAACGCACTAGAAAATACTTTGGCGTCGTCGAGCTGTCGCCGCATATGCTACGAGAAAATCAGATCAGATACTTTTCCAAAGTGAATGAATGTGGATGGTTTGATTGACAATGATTAATTGGTGCGTGGTAGAGGGTATTTTCTGTGGGGACATTACATCTGGAGAGGAGTTCTCGACGGATTCGCATGTGGAGGGAATGAGGCACACGATTTCGAGACCCGAATATTGTGGAATTAAACTGATATCGAGGAGGATCGCTAATGGTGTGGGCAGGGATTATGTCGACCATTCGAACATCTATTCATAAAATTGTATGGGTGAATGGGAAAGGTTTAACTGCTGTCAGGTATGGTAACGAGATCTTCGCACCTCACGTGCGGCTGTTGCGAGCTGCTGTACGCCCTGACTTCGTACCGATGAACAATGCTCGACGTCGTAGAGAACGAGTGGTTGACATTTTCTTGGAAACGGAAGATACTGCACGTATGGCGTGGGCTGCTCGCTCTCCCGATTTGAATCCTATAGAGCAAGTCTGGATGCACTAGGGAGACGGGTTGCATCACGTCAGCATCCACCAACCATCCCACAAGACTTGTGATCAGTTCTGCAGGTGAAAGGGCGTTATTGCCTGAACATGACATTTATGACGTTTTTAACAGTATGCGCCGTCGTTGTCAGGCCTGAATTGCTGCCAGAGGTGGTCACATCCTACAGTGAGCACATTAACCAGTTGTCGGAATGTGTGCGCAAATCTGTTAAGTTGGAAAAAACGAAAAACATTTTCGTCTATTGTTATGCATGGTGCAGCTGTTTACGTTCTGTGTTCTTTACATTGTTTTCGTTTACTATCACTTGTTTGCACTTTTTATGGCAAAATAAACGCAACCTTGCAAAATTTCCGTTTGTTGCTTTAATTTTGGACACCAGTGTATATGAATTTGTACGGCGAATATGTAGAGAAGTCAAAGTGTAAATACAGACTGCATGTAAAAGAATCTATTTTTTTTTCTTTTTGTATTAGATTCCAGAAGGTTAATTTGTGAATAGCCCTCGTACACGACATCGAAAATCAGTTCTATAAACTCGGTTTTCATCTTCCATAAGTTCTGTCGCAAGTCATCGTGTGTGTTGGCTGTTTTCAACCAGTGCTCGAGATGTCGATGAGGCAGAATGTGCTCGACGACAAAATGAAGGATGTGTGCAGAGCAGGGGGAGCTCCCATGGGCCATTCCTCCCCGTCCCCCGCCATGCGGGGAGGCCACCACAAGAAACCGACCTAATTTCTGGTGGGCAGAGGGTGTGTAGTATTGCATTTTTCCACTAGGGGTGCACAGACAGAACATTCCAGGGTCTGTAAGCCGAGTGCCGTCATGAAGAAGGTCAGCAATAGCTTCGGCAGAGTTTATAGTGACAGCTGTTTAGTGTGATTCTTGTTTCTGCAATGGCTGATTATCTTGAACAGCGTGCGGGCTTGGAATTCTGGTTTTTGCTCGGAAAACGTGGAACAGAATGTCTGAAAATGTCTAAAACGGCGTACAAGGAATGTGCTACGGGGAAAACTCAAATGTCTGAACGTTCTACGAGTTTAAAAAATGATGAAATGTCAGTTGATGGCAAACCTTGTTCTGGTAGTCCTTCCACGATTCGAAAACATGAATGTGTTGAAATCATTCGTGCAATCATCTACGAAGATCGACGACGGATTATTGAAGAAATTGTGGAGCTGTCAGGTGTGACTTGTAGTTTAGCACAGCGAAGTGTGACAGAAGAATTAGGAATGAAAAGAGTGGCTGCCAAATTCGTGCCACGACTGCTGACTGACGAAAAAAACAAGATCGCTTGGAAGCATGCTGTGCTTTGAAAGAAGAGTTTCGGAATGATTGAAACCTTTTTTCAAAACTTATCGCAGGTGACGCAACTTGGTACTATGCTTGCGATCTTGAATCAAAGCAATAACAAGCCAATGGAAGACTTCAAGCTCGTCTCGCCCCAGGAAAGCTCATCAGGTGAAATGAAACATTAAGTCAGTACTGATTTGTTTTTTCGATGTGAGAGGAGTCATCCATTCAGAATTCATTCCGCAGGGTCAGACAGGTAACTATGCTTACTACTTGGAAGTTTTGAAAAGGTGCAACAGTGTGCAGTGGAAGCGACTTGATTTGTGGCAGTCGGGTGACTTTTCCATCATAACAATGCCCCTGCTCACACAGCCCTGTCTATATGACAAATCTTGACGAAAAATGGTATGACCCATGTTCCTAACATTCTATACTCACCCAACCTTGCCCAGTGCATTATTTTTTTTATTTTTTTTATTTTTTTATTTTTTGTGTACTAGAATGAAGGTATCAGGGGTAAGACAAGGCTGCAACCTGTCTCCACTGTTGTTCATATTATTTATGGATCATATGTTGAAAACAATAGACTGGCTGGGTGAGATTAAGATATGTGAACACAAAATAAGCAGTCTTGCATATGCGGATGACTTAGTTGTGATCGCAGATTCGATTGAAAGTTTGCAAAGTAATATTTCAGAGCTAGATCACAAATGTAAAGACTGTGGTATGAAGATTAGCATCTCCAAAACGGAAGTAATGTCAGTGGGAAAGAAATATAAACGAATTGAGTGCCAAATAGGAGGAACAAAGTTAGAACAGGTGGACGGTTTCAAGTACTTAGGATGCATATTCTCACAGGATGGCAACAGAGTGAAAGAACTGGAAACGAGGTGTAGCAAAGCTAATGCAGTGAGCGCTCAGCTACGATCTACTCTCTTCTGCAAGAAGGAAGTCAGTACCAAGACTAAGTTATTTGTGCACCGTTCAATCTTTCGACCAACTTTGTTGTATGGGAGCGAAAGCTGGGTGGATTCAGGTTACTTATCAACAAGGTTGAGGTTACGGATATGAAAGTAGCTAGGATGATTGCAGGTACTAGTAGATGGGAACAATGGCAGGAGGGTGTCCACAATGAGGAAATCAAAGAAAAACTGGGAATGAACTCTATAGATGTAGCAGTCAGGGCGAACAGGCTTAGATGGTGGGGTCATGTTACACGCATGGGAGAAGCAAGGTTACCCAAGAGACTCATGGATTCAGCAGTAGAGGGTAGGAGGAGTCGGGGCAGACCGAGGAGAAGGTACCTGAATTCGGTTAAGAATGATTTTGCAGTAATAGGTTTAACATCAGAAGAGGCACCAATGTTAGCACTGAATAGGGGATCATGGAGGAACTGTATAAGGGGGGCTATGCTCCAGACTGAACGCTGAAAGGCATAATCAGTCTTAAATGATGATGATGATGATGATGATTAGAATGAAAACAGATGCGAAAGGAAAGCATTTGGCTGGTGCTGCTGAGGTGAAGAAAAAGAAGGTGCTGTCGAGCATCACAAAAGATGAATTTAAACAATGTTTTGAAAAATGGAGTAAAAGAGTAGGCAAGTGTATTAGTCCAAGTGGAGAGTACTTTGAAGGGGACTGAAGGTTTGTGCTAAAAGTGTGAATAAATAAGTTACTTCGAGATAATAAAAGCATTCAGTGAAATTTGTTACAAGATTTGCAAGTAGAGAACTTCAAGTCTGATATAAAAAAAAACTAAACTCCATCCGAATAGACGATGAAGGCACTACGGTACCGACCGGCCGTCGTGTCATCCTCAGCCCACAGGCGTCACTGCATGCGAATATGAATGGATGAGAGTGTATTTCAGTATTTGCTCAGTAAAGTGGCTTCTCAAATTACAAAACAGAATACTCACTTGAGAAATGCTATACGTGCAGAAGAGAAGCTCGTTGTGACACCACGATTTCTTGATACAGGAGAGAGCTACTCTAGTAGCACTCGAATACCACAGTGCACATTAACCAAAAATAGTTCCAGAAACGTGTGAAGCGATTTATGAAGCACTGAAGGGGGAATATGTGAAGGCAAATAAATGTTTAGTACGCTATATGGGCAATAAGAACTATTTTTATTTTTGAATAATTTAATTTGAAACGTCCCCTTTGAAAAATTATATATAAGACTGTGCTTAAACTGACACACAATATTTTTAGCGCAACGCAATCTGACTTTCAAAAATCCCTACAAAAGAATGGCCCTTACTAACATTAACCTATACCTTTCACAAATCACTTACCTCACCAAAAATCTTCGTTCCTCGAACTACTGCAATACAGCGAGCGCCACTACTGCCAGCTAAATAAAAGATTCAAACAACGGAAGGCACTAACTACTGATAGGCATAGTTAGCAAATGAAAGATTTTAATAGAGAACAAACAATGTATTTACCTTAATAGTCATAATATATATAGCAGTTCATAATATCCAGTATAACAAATTTCAAAACTCCGCCATCTCTCTCCCCACATCCACCACTGCTGGCGGCTCACCTCCAACTGCCCAACGCTATGCGCTGTTAACATCCAGCTGCCGCTGCGCAACACTACAATGGCAGACAACAATGCAAACTAGCACACAGAGTGCTACGTAACGTTGCCAATAAGAAAACATAAACAGCCTACTTACATAGCCCCCACGCTCCCCACAAAAAAATTTTACAAATTGTTTTGGTCAGTGGCCAATAATGATTTGATAAAATTTTTCATAATTACAATAACAAAGATATCAAATGCACGCACTTATTGATACAATGTTGGTCAAAGGCTAAAATTTTCTTACAGTCCATAAAGACAGTCCTTGTCATTTATTACAGTAATATTACAGTGTTTTTTTTTTCTCAAAGTCTGAGTAGTAAAAGAGAATGCACACGGAAGTAGTGGATTTCCATGCAGTCTTGAAGAAGTAGTGTTGTCCTTCCAACGGAAAGACAGTGCTGACTCTTGACATGCTGACAGGTAATGGGCCACAACAGAGCAAACCCACAGCAGAGTCATTCGACGTTTTGAAGAATATTGGTAGGTAGGTCATCACAGAGCAGACCCACTGAGTCCTGGTAGAGAATATGGTATTGGTGTTGGTGGGCCACCAGAGGTTTCCCAAACTCCGCCATTTCTCTCCTCACATCCACCACTGCTGGCGGCTCACCTCTAACTGCGCAACGCTACGCGCTGTTCACATCCAGCTGCCGCTGCCCAACACTACAATGGCAGACAACAATGCAAACTAGCCACAGACTGCACACAGCACAGCCAGTGATTTTCAAATAGAGCGCTACGTAACGTTGCCAATAAGAAAACATAAACAGCCTACTTACATAGCCCCCATGCTCCCCACAAAAAATTTTACAAATTGTTTTGGGCAGTGGCCAATAATGATTTGATAAAATTTTTCATAATTATAATAACAAAGAAATCAAATGCACACAATTATTGATACAATGTTAACATCCAGCTGCCGCTGTGCAACACTACAATGGCAGACAACAATGCAAACTAGCACACAGAGCGCAAAGTAACGTTGCCAATAAGAAAAAATAAACAGCCTACTTACAAATTAATAGAATTAGTGTTCCAAAAACCACAAAATTAAAAGTACGAAGCAGACGAACTTGTTGCAGCCAGAGTTAAAAAATAGCAAAGTAAAATGGAGATCTAAGATTTTTTTTATTTTAGAGAGTGACAACCTCCATTATTCCGGCTTACTAAAAGCTGCCTGGATGTTTCCAAATGCAGAGGTGACTGGCTGTAGCTATGGTTGTAGATAGGAAGATGCCTGTAGCATATTCTACCTGCCCATCAGCACACGATCGATGGCATGCATTGTACCCCCACTCCCATCGAATTAAGGTTACTGAAAAGAGTTCCACCCATGGCTGGTCCCAACTTTGAAGCCATTTTTTACAAACACGCTTAGAGAGGTGGCAGCGCTCCAAGCGGTTAAATTTCACATTGCAGTGAACACAAGAGGAACGACTTTTATGATCAGATCTACGATGAGGTTCTAGATTTGATCATATCGCTTTGACAAAAGGCGATATTTGACAAAGTTTCCTATTACACTATTAAATCTTTTTAGACATCAATATTTGACATATCAACTTTGACAAAGAAATAGGATAGTGTAATACCGGCCTAACCGTATGTGACAGGATAATCACTAGAAGTGTAACAACCTGCAGCCCATTTTCCCTACCACTGTCATTACGAGAACGGAGAACATAGTGTGTGATCATCAAGGACAGCGCTTGACGACGTGGTTTCTGTTTCTGTGGAAGGAGGTGTGTGAATACTGCGGATATTCACAGGCGACTGGTGGCAGTGTGTGGAGAGTGTGCCCCGTCACGGAAGTGTTTTCGCAACACCACAACGCCCGTCCCCACACACGTCGGAAAACCACGGCTGCCATAGCTGAGCTGGAGTTCCAGGTACTGCCACGCCCACCTAATTCTCCTCACTCGGCCCCCTCGGATTACCAAATTTTCCGGGCTATGAAGAAACCGTTGTGCGGGCATCATTTCGCAGCCTTCCCGGAAATGCGAGCAGCTGTCCTGCGGTTGACGCGGCAAACTCAAAAATCGTGATGTGAGGAGGGCCTACAGAAGTTAAAGGAGAGAGAGTGGCCAATACTCATGCGGCTGCCACATTTTCCCCGGACAGTGCTCCGAATCTACAAATAGGTAGTTTCGCAGCATAAAATGCAGTCACCTGTCGGCTGTAACAAGATATCGATGCAACAAATAAAGCCAAAGCAGCACCTCTAGCTCATCACTTGGCATGTGCCTAAAGTGAATACCAGTTCTCCATGGTTATACATTTAACCATAGAATACTATAACAATTTTGAACCCTTCTATACCCATAGCTTCGTCTATTCGACTACCACACCTAGGTTTGGCCAGCAAAATTATTAAAGAGACGCAACAGTAGACTTATGAACCCTCGCGCCCCTCCCGTTGACAACAGTAGGGGGTGGGTGGAGAGGGTGTGCGTTGAAGAGAAATGTGTTCGTCGAGTCGATTACCAATAATATTCTATTTGGAATATATTGAACAGTCTGGTGTGAAGTACTGCATACATCGGACGAACGACAAAAATAGTGAAATATTTTCAATATATTACAGCTGGCTTGACGTTTTGGAAATAGCAGGAATCCGCCAGTTAAGGTTTCATTAGTTTTAAGTTGGATGTACTGAAGCCATTTCTGTTTTACCTGCTGGGATATTCATCGTTGAAGATAGTAGCCTCTAAGCTTTGAATGTTGTTTCTTTCGTGCCTGCACAATAAATTTTCAATGAGTCACTGAGGGTCCAAAAGCTTGCATTACACTGGCGAAGGCCATTAAACTTATTTCTACATTAACATTTACAAAAGCTATTACACAGCTCACGTGAATCAAATCAGCATTCAGTTCTCAAACCCCGCACTTACTCGCGTCAGATTCCCAATGACTCCCAGTCAGAAGCGTGATGTTTCAGTTGGTAAAATTGCTAAGACTGCTAAAAGACGGTTAACAGAGCTCTAGCAATTTGAAGTGAGTTTTAATTCTTCCATATCTCATTACACACTAACTAAGACACATAATTTTTTTATTGCCTGTTTCAAGACACGGATTTCTGAGCTCTTAAATCTGGGAAAAACCATATTCGGATAACTATATTCGTTAACGAAATACTGCGAGAAACGTAGATTAAGAAGAAAGAGATGTTGTTCTGGCAGGGAGGCAAGCAGCCCTACAGCGCCCCACACCGCTCCCCCTTGGATTCGCTTGATGTTCATTGCTGATCATTATGTTATTCTTGTGTACAAGGAATGTTATTAAACTTCCTGGCAGATTAAAACTGTGCGCCCGACCGAGACTCGAACTCGGGACCTTTGCCTTTCGCGGGCAAGCGCTCTACCATCTGAGCTACCGAAGCACGACTCACGCCCGGTCCCACAGCTTCACTTCTGCCAGTTTTAATCTGCCAGGAAGTTTCATATCAGCGCACACTCCGCTGCAGAGTGAAAATCTCATTCTGGAAACATCCCCCAGGCTGTGGCTAAGCCATGTCTCCGCAATATCCTTTCTTTCAGGAGTGCTAGTTCTGCAAGGTTCGCAGGAGAGCTTCTGTAAAGTTTGGAAGGTAGGAGACGAGATACTGGCAGAAGTGAAGCTGTGGGACCGGGCGTGAGTCGTGCTTCGGTAGCTCAGATGGTAGAGCGCTTGCCCGCGAAAGGCAAAGGTCCCGAGTTCGAGTCCCGGTCGGGCACACAGTTTTAATCTGCCAGGAAGTTTCATATCAGCGCACACTCCGCTGCAGAGTGAAAATCTCATTCTGGAAACATCCCCCAGGCTGTGGCTAAGCCATGTCTCCGCAATATCCTTTCTTTCAGGAGTGCTAGTTCTGCAAGGTTCGCAGGAGAGCTTCTGTAAAGTTTGGAAGGTAGGAGACGAGATACTGGCAGAAGTGAAGCTGTGGGACCGGGCGTGAGTCGTGCTTCGGTAGCTCAGATGGTAGAGCGCTTGCCCGCGAAAGGCAAAGGTCCCGAGTTCGAGTCTCGGTCGGGCACACAGTTTTAATCTGCCAGGAAGTTTCATATCAGCGCACACTCCGCTGCAGAGTGAAAATCTCATTCTGGAAACATCCCCCAGGCTGTGGCTAAGCCATGTCTCCGCAATATCCTTTCTTTCAGGAGTGCTAGTTCTGCAAGGTTCGCAGGAGAGCTTCTGTAAAGTTTGGAAGGTAGGAGACGAGATACTGGCAGAAGTGAAGCTGTGGGACCGGGCGTGAGTCGTGCTTCGGTAGCTCAGATGGTAGAGCGCTTGCCCGCGAAAGGCAAAGGTCCCGAGTTCGAGTCTCGGTCGGGCACACAGTTTTAATCTGCCAGGAAGTTTCATATCAGCGCACACTCCGCTGCAGAGTGAAAATCTCATTCTGGAAACATCCCCCAGGCTGTGGCTAAGCCATGTCTCCGCAATATCCTTTCTTTCAGGAGTGCTAGTTCTGCAAGGTTCGCAGGAGAGCTTCTGTAAAGTTTGGAAGGTAGGAGACGAGATACTGGCAGAAGTGAAGCTGTGGGACCGGGCGTGAGTCGTACTTCGGTAGCTCAGATGGTAGAGCGCTTGCCCGCGAAAGGCAAAGGTCCCGAGTTCGAGTCTCGGTCAGGCACACAGTTTTAATCTGCCAGGAAGTTTCATATCAGCGCACACTCCGCTGCAGAGTGAAAATCTCATTCTGGAAACATCCCCCAGGCTGTGGCTAAGCCATGTCTCCGCAATATCCTTTCTTTAAGGAGTGCTAGTTCTGCAAGGTTCGCAGGAGAGCTTCTGTAAAGTTTGGAAGGTAGGAGACGAGATACTGGCAGAAGTGAAGCTGTGGGACCGGGCGTGAGTCGTGCTTCGGTAGCTCAGATGGTAGAGCGCTTGCCCGCGAAAGGCAAAGGTCCCGAGTTCGAGTCTCGGTCGGGCACACAGTTTTAATCTGCCAGGAAGTTTCATATCAGCGCACACTCCGCTGCAGAGTGAAAATCTCATTCAGGAATGTTATTGTTATTCGTTTATGCAAAAGATCTATTTGCTTGCTAAGCAAACTTAATCACATTTACTCATTTATGTAATTTCAAACAAAAGTAAAAACACTACAGTACGGTACATAAATTCTGTACAATTTTAAATTTCGCCGCAACTGTTAACAATTAAAATAACGCAAGTGCAGCCCATAACTATTCACATCTAACTGTTTGAAAAATTTGTTTTACTAATTTTCATGTTGAAAATACTCTTACGAGAATTGTAATTACATCAAACATATATGCGAAATTTGTAAAGAATGATGACGTATCAGAACTATTGTGAGTTCGTAAATTTTAACTGATGGTTCATTCACGTACGGTTTAATAATGCATCGTAAAACTTCCATTGTTACACTTTTTATCTACCGGTGTAGACCTACTACTGCTGCTGCGTCCGCAAAATCAGTCTGATTGTGATTGTTTGGACTGAAAGTTGAAAGTTAATCTCATTTGTCTGAATGTCAACGTTTTGTGAAAAAGTATTTGGATCTCATAAAACTGTAATCAGGATTGGAAATGCTGCTCATGTCATTTTTATTAGAGTACTGAATTTATGTCCCACTGATTTACTCAAAGGACGATGGAAGATGCAGCGAACAGAGTGCACACACACTATGGATGTGGTAACGAATGTAGGGATACGAGCTCAGCAAAATGACACAACTATGTAATTTTGACTACCGCTTTCACTAAGTTTTGTCGTACGCTTCGTTTTTCTATGAATAACCAATACACAAATAAGAATGAAAACTGACATTCATACAGTTGTGTTGGTAGTAGGGTGGTCACTTTGTGCAGTACCCTCTGTCTCCTTAGTGTGTAACGTATGTAGTCTATCCGCTGTGGCTGCCACGGCTTGAGATGTATCAGATAGGACGTAGTAGTTTTCAGCTGCAGAGTATGTCCCTGTATGACCTATTTTTTTCCTTCGACATCTGCTTTTATGCTCCTGAATTCGTTTTTTCCGATGTTCTCATTGCAGTTTTTCTATGTCATTTCTCTCAGTAATATCCAAGGTCAATTAAGGATCATCACCAAAGATTAGAAGAAACATAGGTATATACACACATCAAAAAAAGTTTTGCGTCACTCCGGTTCCCAAAACTCCTGAAGATAGGCGTTGACTGTGGATATTGTTATCACAGACACCGTCCCTTTGAGTGTTCAGAGATGACACTAAACCCGCCCAAAGATGTAAACAACCATGCATGAGCAGCGCCTATTAGACGGAGGGGGTCCGACAGCCGATCAGTTCCAGTCATTCCACCAGGAAGGATGTACACGGCTCATGCTGTCTGTAGTTCAACCATGCCTAGATGGTCAATACCGCGGTTCGATCACGTCCGCATTGTTATTCTGTGCCAGGAAGGGCTCTCAAGAAGGGAAGTGTCCAGGGGTCTTGGAGTGAACCAAAGCGATGTTATTCGAACATGGGGGAGATACAGAGAGACAGGAACTGTCGATGACATGCCTCGCTAAGGCCACCCAAGGACTACTACTACCGTGGATGACCGCTACCTACAGATTACGGCTCGGAGAAACCCTGACAGCAATGCCACCATGTTGAATAATACTTTTCGTGCACCCACACGACATCGTGTTGCGATTCAAACTGTGCGCAATAGGGTGCATGATGCGCAACTTCACTCCCGACGTC
This sequence comes from Schistocerca cancellata, assembly GCF_023864275.1. NCBI lineage: Eukaryota > Metazoa > Arthropoda > Insecta > Orthoptera > Acrididae > Schistocerca > Schistocerca cancellata. The sequence goes on along the minus strand of NC_064627.1, from coordinate 1,052,295,248 downwards.
CATGGCGAGGTCCATCTTTGCAACCACGACACCATGCAGTGTGTTACAGATGGGACCTACAACATGCCGAATGGACCGCTCAGGTTTGGCATCACGTTCTCTTCACCGACGAGTGTCGCATACGCCTTCAACCAGACAATCGTCGGAGACGTGTTTGGAGGCAACCCGGTCAGGCTGAACGCCTTAGACACACTGTCCAGCGAGTGCAGCAAGGTGGAGGTTCTTTGCTGTTTTGGGGTGGCATTATGTGGGGCCGATGTATGCCGCTGGTGGCCATGGAAGGCGCCGTAACGGCTGTACGATATGTGAATGCCATCCTCCGAACGATAGTGCAACCATATTGACAGCATATTGGCTGTGAGTGACTTCCTTCAAAAAACGACATCGCTCGACTAGAGTGGCCAGCGTGTTCTCCAGACATGAACCTTATCGACATGCTTGGGATAGATTGAAAAGGGCGGACGATGTGATCCACCAACCACTCTGAGGGATCTACGCCGAATCGCGGTTGAGAAGTGGGACAATCTGGACCAACAATGCCTTTATGAACTTGTGGATAGTATGCTACGACGAATACAGGCATGCTGCTGGGTATTAGAGATACCGGTGTGCACGGCAATATTGTCCACCACCTCTGAAGGTCGCGCTGCGTGGTGGTACAACATGCAATGTGTGGTTTTCATGAGAAATAAAAAGCGCGGAAATGATGTTTATGTTGATCTCTATTCTAATTTTCTATACAGGTTCCGGAACTCTAAGAAACCGAGGTGATGCAGAACTTTTTTTAATGTGTATAGAATACTTAAAAGTTTTTAGGCTACTACGAAGAGAAAGAGTGAAAAACTAATCTTACTTTTTCCTCATTTTTCCCGTTACTTTCTATTGTGTGCCAATGGGCTCCTTGTCCGCAGGGACCCGCCTAGTTGCGCCTTGTTCATACAGCCACCATGAGCGTTTTAGTGGGCAATTGAAAAGTCAAATGAGCAAAATGTAATGAATTTTGTAAAAGAAAGAAATTCATGATTGTATACCTACGGGATACAGGGTAGTCCATTGATCGTGACTGGGCCAAATATCTCACGAAATAAGCGTCAAACGAAAAAAAGTACAAAGAACGAACTTGTCTAGCTTGAAGGGGGAAACCAGATGGCGCTATGGTTGCCCAGCTAGATGGCGCTGCCATAGGTCAAACGGATATCAACTGCGTTTTTTTAAAATAGGAACCCCCATTTTTATTGCATATTCGTGTAGTACGTAAAGAAATATGAATGTTTTAGTTGGACCACTTTTTTCACTTTGTGATAGATGGCGCTGTAATAGTCACAAACGTATAAGTACGTGATATCACGTAACATTCCCCCAGTGCGGACGGTATTTGCTTCGTGATACATACCCGTGTTAAAATGGACCGTTTACCAATTGCGGAAAAGGTCGATATTGTGTTGATGTATGGCTATTGTGATCAAAATGCCCAACGGACGTGTGCTATGTATGCTGCTCGGTATCATGGACGACATCATCCAAGTATCCGGACCGTTCGCCGGATAGTTACGTTATTTAAGGAAACAGGAAGTGTTCAGCCACATGTGAAACGTCAACCACGACCTGCAACAAATGATGATGCCCAAGTAGGTGTTTTAGCTGCTGTCGCGGCTAATCCGCACATCAGTAGCAGACAAATTGCGCGAGAATCGGGAATCTCAAAAACGTCGGTGTTGAGAATGCTACGTCAACATCGATTGCACCCGTACCATATTTCTATATGCCAGGAATTGCATGGCGACGACTTTGAACGTCGTGTACAGTTCTGCCAATGGGCACAAGAGAAATTACGGGACGATGACAGATTTTTTGCACGCATTCTATTTAGTGACAAAGCGTCATTCGCCAACAGCGGTAACGTAAACCGGCATAATATGCACTATTGGGCAACGGAAAATCCACGATGGCTACGACAAGTGGAACATCAGCGACCTTGGCGGCTTAATGTATGGTGCGGCATTATGGGAGGAAGGATAATTGGCCCCCATTTTATCGATGGCAATCTAAATGGTGTAATGTATGCTGATTTCCTACTTAATGTTCTACCGATGTTACTACAAGATGTTTCACTGCATGGCAGAATGGCGATATACTTCCAACATGATGGATGTCCGGCACATAGCTCTCGTGCGGTTGAAACGGTATTAAATATCATATTTCATGACGTCCCCGGATTTCTTTCTGTGGGGAAAGTTGAAGGATATTTGCTGTCGTGATCCACCGACAAAGCCTGACAACATGCGTCAGCGCATTGTCAATGCATGTGCGAACATTACGGAAGGCGAACTACTCGCTGTTGAGAGGAATGTCGTTAGCCGTATTGCCAAATGCATTGAGGTTGACGGACATAATTTTGAGCATTTATTGCATTAATGTGGTATTTACAGGTAATCATGCTGTAACAGCATGCGTTCTCAGAAATGATAAGTTCACAAAGGTACATGTATCACATTGGAACAACCAAAATAAAATGTTCTATATTTTAATTTAAAAAACCTACCTGTTACCAACTGTTCGTCTAAAATTGTGAGCCATATGTTTGTGACTATTACAGCGCCGTCTGTCACAAAGCGAAAAAAGTGGTCCAACTAAAACATTCATATTTCTTTACGTACTACAGGAATGTGTAATAAAAAATGCAGATGATATCCGTTTGACCTATGGCAGCGCCATCTAGCGGGCCAACCATAGCGCCATCTGGTTTCCCCCTTCAAGCTAGACAGTTTTCGTTCTTTGTAGTTTTTTCGTTTGACGCTTATTTCGTGAGATATTTGGCCCGGTCACGATCAATGGACCAACCTGTCTATTTTATATCCTAGTAATTATATTACTAGCATTTGGAGATAACTCAAAAAATTTGTCAGCATCCATGTAACACAGCATTATGGTGGGTGCAGCAATTACAAGCATAGCAGCTTCATTAGTATGTAGTATGTGTGCAAACCAATTAGACGACAAGATTACTTGGAACTTTCATTTAAGTATACGTAGGGAATGTGTTGAACTGAATTAAATATCAGTAAAATTTTACCCGGTTGTTACTTGTCGCGCACTTCTATTTGACCCCTATAGGATCGGTCGAAGTCCGGTGACTTCGTGCCACTCCGGAATGCTTACGCTCGTTGCCAGCATTAGCTATGTAACAGTACTGTGCTCCGTAACAGTAAGTAGCCGTTGTGGATATAATGTTGATCCGTGTGCATTGTTACGCCTAGTGATTGTTAATATTAGCTACAAAAAAAGGGGGGGAAGAGGCTGTACCTGGTCCTTCTAGCGGCATGCTATCAACTTCTGCGTCACTTCTGCGATGCATCAATTCATTACATGATCGTTTCTTTTATAAGCTGTAATCTGCCTGCTCCAGGAGGAGACGGGCCTTGGCTCAGCAGTCAATGTGTTGCAAACCGATCGCAAGTTTTCGCTCCAATCATCCTCCGCTCAGGAGCCAAGTAATAGTGTGCGTTCCATTTGTTATCTTGTATATGCGTAACGTTTGTTTATAGTTGACAATATGTTATTTTAAAAATGAAATACTAAATATTGCCTGGACATCAATCTTATTTTTCTTAATGTACGTTGTTGTCCTTAGCAATGTCAGTAAATTGTGTTGCGTAACTTAATAATTTCAGTTCTTTTATTTGTTTCATCAATTCGTCGAATCAGAAATCTTGTACAGTTAAATAATAAAATTTAAATACCGCATTTAAGGCTTTTAATTGCTAAGTTGCTATAAAGTTTTTGATGGTTAGCTATGAGATCATAAAATTTCTCCTGGTAGGGCCCAAATCATAGGTTCAGCCTTTGGGTCTACAGAGCCTAAATACAACCGGCCCACTCGTGAAAGACACAAAATGTGACAAAAAAAATTGTTACGTAAACCGGTAACTGTGTAACTAGCTAGCTAAACATTCAGCTGACATTATACAGATAGTCTCTCCTATGGGTCGTCACGAGCTTTTTCTGTGATGTTTCGGCAGATATTTACAATTTCGTTTTTGCGCTGCGTACCTAGTCAGCCCAAACAAATACTGCTCATAAAGTCTTTCACGCGACACCCAGTGCCGACATAAGCAGAATAGTTTTCAAAGTGCAATATTATGTTGCCATTCGATTGAGCGGTTCAAAATTATCCTAGTGCAATATTCGTTTTATCGATCTGTGTTAACAGAGACAGTATAACACGAACAACAACCAGTAGTCCAAGCAGAGACAGCACTACCCTGGTCCATGCTGCTACTGCCACGCATGCACTGCCGGAGAACTTCCTATTCTTCGCATTTTATTCCTCCTGTCAATACAGATAGATAAAATGAATATCGGACTATACTACTGTGGGGCCGCTCAATGGAATAGTAACACAAAATTGAGGGTAATTTTTCTCGTGATTGGAAACTAACCGATGCTTTCTCTCGGCAATTGAGCGTCGCTTGAAAGATCTGATGAGCAGCATTCGTTTGGGTTGGCGCATAAACCTTGTACTGATATTGTGCAGTATATGCCACAACTTACAAGTTATTATGTTCAAATTGTGTGACCCATTCTTTATTTTCCATTGACAACTGAGCAGATGTGTCTAACTGGACTAAATAGATTAAACGAGAGTAAACATTTTATGACCAGTAAAACATCTTTCAAAGATCAAGTTCAGTGTGTTGAATGTGGCGACATAAGCCAGAACTATTAAATGTCGGTCTCTATGCAATTACATATGCACGTAGATACATAATTCTTTGTTCTCACCAGAGTCCAATTTTACAGCCACCAGAACCAGTAGATCCATGGGAAGGCGTTATGGATGCCACAGAGGATGGGGCAAGGTGTCCAGAGGTAGAAAATACTGACAAAACGTCTGAAGACTGTTTGCTACTCAATGTGTATACAACCAGCGTAAGTAAAGTTTATTCAGTCATAATAGAATCCCTATAAGTGCCTTAAAAGTCGCTAAACTTAAGAATTCAATGGCAACATTTCTTTCATATAATAGTCTTTTATTTCCAGTATGTCCCCTGACATTTCAGCTATTGTTCAAGGGTGATTAAGAAAGTGTGGTACCCAGAAATATTAGCTCAAATACTGGAGCAGGTATTAAAAGATTTGAAAAACATGGAGCAACTTTGGCAAATGTGGTTTTCTCAGGAAATGGTTAAACTCTGGAACAGATCCATTAAACCCCCAAATTGAAAACTTGTGTGTAGTATACTGTAACTGCTACAACAGTGGATCCAGGAATAATATTCACCTGATGTTAGAGTACAGTTCCTCAAATGGGTCTCATAAATGATATAAATCTTTTCAGGTATAAGAAAAGCGTCCTTAGCTTCATAAACACTCTTTCTGACTGGCAATTTGCTGGTGAATAAGGCCACATGACTGTCTGGACAGCATTAGTGTGTACATATATCTAAACATACATTCCTTCTTTGCAAGCCACCATAAAGTGTGAGGAGAAGTGAACATAGTGAATCAAAATCGTTTTACCACCTACCTATTCCATTCATGGATAAAATCCAGGCATAACTCCATTATAAGATGAAATTTCAAATTTACAGTTTTGGACATTATTCTAGGCTGTGGAGCAGTCATTGCTGAACACACTGCCAAACATGATATCCCTCATCTCAATGATTGCTTCACAGTCTGTGCCATATGGATTCTTCCCACCAACCCCAGCTTTTCTTAATTGCACAGGTGGGAACTTTCCCTCCAATACATCCTACGTTCCCATAACCGTCCTGGCCTCAACCTTCACCCATCCAGCACCCTCCCTGTTCCCATGCCAGCACTACACAGCCATCATTTTACCGCCACACCTAGGCTTTTAATTTCTTTTTATTTCTCTCCTTTCTGCTACTTACCCCCTCCCCCCTCTGCACCTTCTCTCCTGCCCTTCGTCTAAACTGCAACACTTCACTGTCCGCCACTCCCACCATACAATTTTCCTTCCCCTCCCCACCCCAGCCTCCACCTTACCCCCACCCAGTCCCCACTCCCATCATGCACAGGTGCTGCTGCTCGCAGTGTGGTTTCAGTTCTCTGAGACTGCAGATGTGTGTGCAAGTTGCGTTTGCTTGAATGTGTGTGTGCGTGTGTGTATGTGTGTCTACTGCTGACAAAGGCCTTAATGGCCGAAAGCTATAATTGTATGAATTTCTCTTTTTTTTTGTGCCTACCGTGACTCAACATCTCCACTGTATAGTGAGTAGCAACATTCCTTCTCTGGTATTGTTTCGAGATAATGTGTTTTAAAATTACATTTTATTACTGGTACCATTGTTTAATTTGAAGTATTTTAGAAACCAGTTCTGCATGTATATTACACTTAGGATGTCATTTGTCAAATGGTGTAGCATTTTTTAAATCAACAGAACATATCATGTGGTTAATTCCTTCAGACCTACAACATACTGCAGTCTACATAAATTCAACACCAAGTAAACTGGCCGCTAATTGAGAGCAAATGGTGAACCCGGTGCTGCTTTTTTGTGGGAATGTTGGCATTTTTATTCTATGTTATGGCCAACTGCAAAATTGGCTATGTCAGTAGGCATTTTTAACTTTCATACAAGAAGGGACCACTTATCTTGTTTGGCATTACTGCAATCACAAAATCTTGTTCTTTTATACAAAGCTACTCTGAGCACCTCAAAATGCCTCTAAAAGTTAGGAGATATATTATTTTGTGAAGCATTACATACACAGCTGTGAGATTTTGAAAAGGGTGCTCTTGTCAGGCCAATGTTATTTCCCCGTAACAACAAGATGTCCATTTTCAGAAGACTGACATCAATTACTTTCAATGACATTATAGACTTCATTGGATTCAAACAACTTTGAAACGTTTATAAACATGCACACAGTATGAAGTAAATTATTATAATACATGCAAAAATAAAAATGGATATATTAGATGTTATCAAACATTTTTGCTTATACTGAAAATTTTACTTCTCTAACAAGAGGAACCTTTTTGCCTCCTGTCTCACACACACAGCTTTTTCGAAATTTTCCCGAATTTCTGCCCCCTTTAACGTGTTTTGGAGGCAACACAACTACCTAACTTTTGTACACATCGTTGTTCACCAACCTAAGTTTACCACAGGATCAACATAGCTCAGCTTAAACCAAAACTTTTTCGTCTTTTTCCCACCAGAACTCCAGTTGCTTTCTAGTTCACCTTTATCTCTCCCCATGAACCATGGACCCCCCCCCCCTCCATGAACCATGGACCTTGCCGTTGGTGAGGAGGCTTGCGGGCCTCAGCGATACAGATAGCCGTACCGTAGGTACAACCACAATGGAGGGGTATCTGTTCAGACGCCAGACAAACGTGTGGTTCCTGAAGAGGGGCAGCAGCCTTTTCAGTAGTTGCTAGGGCAACAGTCTGGATGATTGACTGATCTGGCCTTGTAACAATAACCAAAACGGTCTTGCTGTGCTGGTACTGCGAACGGCTGAAAGCAAGGGGAAACTACGGCCGTAATTTTTCCCAAGGGCATGCAACTCTACTGTATGATTAAATGATGATGGCGTCCTCTTGGCTAAAATATTCCGGAGGTAAAATAGTCCCCCATTCGGATCTCCGGGCAGGGACTACTCAAGAGGATGTCGTTATCAGGAGAAAGAAAACTGGCGTTCTACGGATAGGAGCGTGGAATGTCAGATCCCTTAATCGGGCAGGTAGGTTAGAAAATTTAAAAAGGGAAATGGATAGGTTAAAGTTAGATATAGTGGGAATTAGTGAAGTCCGGTGGCAGGAGGAACAAGACTTCTGGTCAGGTGACTACAGGGTTATAAACACAAAGTCAAATAAGGGTAATGCAGGAGTAGGTTTAATAATGAATAGGAAAATACGAATGCGGGTAAGCTACTACAAACAGCATAGTGAACACATTATTGTGGCCAAGATAGATACGAAGCCCACACCTACTACAGTAGTACAAGTTTATATGCCAACTAGCTCTGCAGATGACGAAGAAATTGAAGAAATGTATGATGAGATAAAAGAAATTATTCAGATAGTGATGGGTGACGAAAATTTAATAGTCATGGGTGACTGGAATTCAAGTGTAGGAAAAGGGAGAGAAGGAAACGTAGTAGGTGAATATGGATTGGGGCAAAGAAATGAAAGAGGAAGCCGCCTGGTAGAATTTTGCACAGAGCACAACTTAATCATAGCTAACACTTGGTTTAAGAATCATGATGGAAGGTTGTATACATGGAAGAACCCTGGAGATACTAAAAGGTATCAGATAGATTATGTAACGGTAAGACAGAGATTTAGGAACCAGGTTTTAAATTGTAAGACATTTCCAGGGGCAGATGTGGACTCTGACCACAATCTATTGGTTATGACCTGTAGATTAAAACTGAAGAAACTGCAAAAAGGTGGGAATTTAAGGAGATGGGACCTGGATAAAATGAAAGAACCAGAGGTTGTACAGAGTTTCAGGGAGAGCATAAGGGAACAATTGACAGGAATGGGGGAAAGAAATACAGTAGAAGAAGAATGGGTAGCTTTGAGGGATGAAGTAGTGAAGGCAGCAGAGGATCAAGTAGGTAAAAAGATGAGGGCTAGTAGAAATCCTTGGGTAACAGAAGAAATATTGAATTTAATTGATGAAAGGAGAAAATATAAAAATGCAGTAAATGAAGCAGGCAAAAAGGAATACAAACGTCTCAAAAATGAGATCGACAGGAAGTGCAAAATGGCTAAGCAGGGAAGGCTAGAGGACAAATGTAAGGATGTAGAGGCTTATCTCACTAGGGGTAAGATAGATACTGCCTACAGGAAAATTAAAGAGACCTTTGGAGATGAGAGAACCACTTGTATGAACATCAAGAGCTCAGATGGAAACCCAGTTCTAATCAAATAAGGGAAAGCAGAAAGGTGGAAGGAGTATATAGAGGGTCTATACAAGGGCGATGCACTTGAGGACAATATTATGGAAATGGAAGAGGATGTAGATGAAGATGAAATGGGAGATATGATACTGCGTGAAGAGTTTGAAAGAGCACTGAAAGACCTGAGTCGAAACCAGGCCCCCGGAGTAGACAACATTCCATTAGAACTACTGACGGCCTTGTGAGAGCCAGTCCTGACAAAACTCTACCATCTGGTGAGCAAGATGTATGAAACAGGCGAAATACCCTCAGACTTCAAGAAGAACATAATAACTCCAATCCCAAAGAAAGCAGGTGTTGTCAGATGTGAAAATTACTGAACAATCAGTTTAATAAGCCACAGCTGCAAAATACTAACACGAATTCTTTACAGACGGATGGAAAAACTAGTAGAAGCCGACCTCGGGGAAGATCAGTTTGGATTCCGTAGAAATACTGGAACACGTGAGGCAATACTGACCTTACAACTTATCTTAGAAGAAAGATTAAGGAAAGGCAAAGCTACGTTCCTAGCATTTGTAGACTTAGAGAAAGCTTTTGACAATGTTAACTGGAATACTCTCTTTCAAATTCTAAAGGTGGCAGGGGTAAAATACAGGGAGCGAAAGGCTATTTACAATTTGTACAGAAACCAGATGGCAGTTATAAGAGTCGAGGGACATGAAAGGGAAGCAGTGATTGGGAAGGGAGTAAGACAGGGTTGTAGCCTCTCCTCGATGTTATTGAATCTGTATATTGAGCAAGCAGTAAAGGAAACAAAAGAAAAATTTGGAGTAGGTAATAAAATCCATGGAGAAGAAATAAAAACATTGAGGTTCGCCGAGACATTGTAATTCTGTCAGAGACAGCACAGGACTTGGAAGAGCAGTTGAACGGAATGGATGGAGTCTTGAAGGGAGGATATAAGATGAACATCAACAAAAACAAAACGAGGATAATGGAATGTAGTCGAATTAAGACGGCTGATGTTGAGGGTATTAGATTAGGAAATGAGACACTGAAAGTAGTAAAGGAGTTTTGCTATTTGGGGAACAAAATAACTGATGATGGTCGAAGTAGAGAGGATATAAAATGTAGACTGGAAATGGCAAGGAAAGCTTTTCTGAAGAAGAGAAATTTCTTAACATCGAGTATAGATTTAAGTGTCAGGAAGTCATTTCTGAAAGTATTTGTATGGAGTGTAGCCATGTATGGAAGTGAAACATGGACGGTAAATAGTTTGGACAAGAAGAGAATAGAAGATTTCGAAATGTGGTGCTACAGACAAATGCTGAAGATTAGATGGGTAGATCACATAACTAATGAGGAGGTATTGAATAGGATTGGGGAGAAGAGATGTTTGTGGCACAACGTGACCAGAAGAAGGGATCGGTTGGTAGGACATGTTCTGAGGCATCAAGGGATCACCAATTTAGTATTGGAGGGCAGCGTGGAATGTAAAAATCATAGGGGGAGACCAAGAGATGAATACACTAAGCAGATTCAGAAGGATGTAGGTTGCAGTAGGTACTGGGAGATGAAGGAGCTTGCACAGGATAGAGTAGCATGGAGAGCTGCATCAAACCAGTCTCAGGACTGAAGACCACAACAACAACAACATACACTCCTGGAAATGGAAAAAAGTACACATTGACACCGGTGTGTCAGACCCACCATACTTGCTCCGGACACTGCGAGAGGGCTGTACAAGCAATGATCACACGCACGGCACAGCGGACACACCAGGAACCGCGGTGTTGGCCGTCGAATGGCGCTAGCTGCGCAGCATTTGTGCACTGCCGCCGTCAGTGTCAGCCAGTTGCCGTGGCATACGGAGTTCCATCGCAGTCTTTAACACTGGTAGCATGCCGCGAAAGCGTGGACGTGAACCGTATGTGCAGTTGACGGACTTTGAGCGAGGGCGTATAGTGGGCATGCGGGAGGCCGGGTGGATGTACAGCCGAATTGCTCAACACGTGGGGCGTGAGGTCTCCACAGTACATCGATGTTGTCGCCAGTGGTCGGCGGAAGGTGCACGTGCCCGTCGACCTGGGACCGGACCGCAGCGACGCACGGATGCACGCCAAAACCGTAGGATCCTACAAAGTGCCATAGGGGACCGCACCGCCACTTCCCAGCAAATTAGGGACACTGTTGCTCCTGGGGTATTGGCGAGGACCATTCGCAAGCATCTCCATGAAGCTGGGCTACAGTCCCGCACACCGTTAGGCCGTCTTCCGCTCACGCCCCAACATCGTGCAGCCCGCCTCCAGTGGTGTCGCGACAGGCGTGAATGGAGGGACGAATGGAGACGTGTCGTCTTCAGCGATGAGAGTCGCTTCTGCCTTGGTGCCAATGATGGTCGTATGCGTGTTTGGCGCCATGCAGGTGAGCGCCACAATCAGGACTGCATACGACCGAGGCACACAGGGCCAACACCCGGCATCATGGTGTGGGGAGCGATATCCTACACTGGCCGTACACCACTGGTGATCGTCGAGGGGACACTGAATAGTGCACGGTACATCCAAACCGTCATCGAACCCATCGTTCTACCATTCCTAGACCGGCAAGGGAACTTGCTGTTCCAACAGGACAATGCACGTCCGCATGTATCCCGTGCCACCCAACGTGCTCTAGAAGGTGTAAGTCAACTACCCTGGCCAGCAAGATCTCCGGATCTGTCCCCCATTGAGCATGTTTGGGACTGGATGAAGCGTCGTCTCACGCGGTCTGCACGTCCAGCACGAACGCTGGTCCAACTGAGGCGCCAGGTGGAAATGGCATGGCAAGCCGTTCCACAGGACTACATCCAGCATCTCTACGATCGTCTCCATGGGAGAATAGCAGCCTGCATTGCTGCGAAAGGTGGATATACACTGTACTAGTGCCGACATTGTGCATGCTCTGTTGCCTGTGTCTATGTGCCTGTGGTTCTGTCAGTGTGATCATGTGATGTATCTGACCCCAGGAATGTGTCAATAAAGTTTCCCCTTCCTGGGACAATGAATTCACGGTGTTCTTATTTCAATTTCCAGGAGTGTATATTTTTATTTTCACTTTAGCCTCATGTCACCCTTTCCACCTTCTAATACCATGTCACCCTCACTACATCCCCACAACGACCCCATTAAGTTTTATTTACATTCCCTCCGCAGACATGCCTTCACCCTAGCCAGATTACGCTCCCATATTTTGTTTACTCAGGCTTGTCTGACATTTGGCATTACCCCCAAAGGCCTCACACTTAAAGTTCCCATCTGTGGCTGTAACCCTTCTTTCCATCAGTCCCTATACCAGTTCCAAACTGAACAATCCATAGTCCTCACCCGCTTAATCCTTCACCTACACATCAACTCAGCCAATGAACACACCCGTCAACTCCTATCCCTAACCAAAGTCCTCAATCTTTCCTCTCCCACATCCACACTGCCTGTTCAGAGCATCCTCCTACAGGCCAACCGCAAATTAGAACAGCATGCCACCCTCCACCTCAAAAAACTATCCAATCTCCTGGTTTCCCACCTCTGGAAAGGCAACTCACTCACCCTCCACAACCTTTCCAACAAACCTCAACCTCCTCTCATTGTACACAGACCCAGTCTCTCTGATCTACTCAATCTCCCACATCCAGCTCCATTCTCCCCAAAACCTCAAAATTCTAGTCAGCACAATCTGGAACCACAACACCTCAATTCAGTAGTTAACCTTTCCTCCAAACCTCTCTCCCAATCCGAAACCTCTGTCCTATCCAAAGGCCTCACCTTCAGCCCCATTCCCAGATTCAACCAAACAGCCCTTGTCAAAGATTTACTGTCCTACACTCGTAGTCTCTGCTGGAAATATCACTTTGCCATGAAGAAAAATAATCCTAATCCTACTCCTAATGATCCAACTTCCCAAGACACCATCCAAATTGAACCCTGCCTGGAACAGTTCCATCCTCCATCACAGCGGGACCCACCTCCTCTTCCTCAAAATCACCCTCTCCAAATCTTCCAGGAATTTCTCACTTCCAGCCTTGCCTCTCAATCTTTCTTGAAAAACCTTAATCCTACTCCCAACATCACCACAGCTGAAGCCCAGGCTATCCATGATCTGAAAGCTGTCCAGTCCATCGTCATTTTTCCAGCTGACAAGGGTTCAACGACCGTGGTACTTGATTGTCGGGAGTATGTGGCTGAGGGACTGCGTCAGCTTTCAGACAACACTACATACAAAGTTTGCCAAGGTAATTCCATTCCTGATGTCCAGGCAGAGCTTCAAGGAATCCTCAGAACCTTAGGGCCCCTACAAAACCTTTCACCTGACTCCATCAACCTCCTGACCCCACCAACACCCCACACTCCTACCTTCTACCTACTTCCTAAAATTCTCAAACCCAAACATCCTGGCCACCCCATTGTAGCTGGTTACCAGTCCCCCACAGAACGTATCTCTGCCTACGTAGATCAACACCTTCAACCCATTACATGCAGTCACCCATTCTTTATCAAAGACACCAACCACTTTCTTGAATGCCTGGAATCCTTACCCAGTCTGTTACCCCCAGAAACCATCCTTGTAACCATTGATGCCACTTCCCTATACACAAATATCCCGCATGTCCAGGGCCTCGCTGCAATGGAGCACTTCCTTTCACGCCGATCACCTCTTTCCTCATTACCTTAGCCAGCTTCATCTTAACTCACAACTTCTTCACTTTTGAAGGCCAGACATACCAACAATTAAAGGGAACAGCCATGGGTACCACGATGGCCCCCTCATACGCCAACCTATTTATTGGTCGCTTAGAGGTCACCCAGGCCTGTCAACCCAAAGTTTGGTACAGGACATCTTCGTGATCTGGACTCACAGTGAAGAAGAACTCCAGAATTTCCTCTCCAACCTCAACTCCTTTGGTTCCATCAGATTCAGCTGGTCTACTCCAAATCCCATGCCACTTTCCTCGACATTGACCTCCGTCTGTCCAATGGCAGCTTCACACATCCGTCCACATCAAACCCACCAACAAGCAACAGTACCTCCATTATGACAGCTGCCACCCATTCCATATCAAACGGTCTCTTCCCTACAGCTTAGGTCTTCGTGGCAAGCGAATCTGTTCCAGTCCTGACTCCATGAACCGTTACACCAACAACCTGAAAACAGCTTTCACATCCTGTAACTACCCTCCCGACCTGGTACAGAAGCAAATAACCAGGGCCACTTCCTCATCCCCTCAAACCCAGAACCTCCCATAGAAGATCCTCGAAAGTGCCCCACTTGTGACAGGATACTTTCTGGGACTGGATCAGACTCTGAATGTGGCTCTCCAGCAGGGATACGACTTTCTCAAATCCTGCCCTGAAATGAGATCCATCCTTCATGAAATCCTCCCCACTCCACCAAGAGTGTCTTTCCGCTGTCCTCCTAACCTCCATAACCTCTTGGTTCATCCCTATGAAATCCCCAAACCACCTTCCCTACCCTTTGGCTCCTACCCTTGTAACTGCCTCTGGTGTAAAACCTGTCCCATGCACCCTCCCACCACCACCTACTCCAGTCCTGTAAGCGGGAAGGTGTATACGATCAAAGGCAGAGCCACGTGTGAAAGTATCCACGTGATTTACCAACTGACCTGCCTTCACTGTGAAGCCTTCTATGTGGGAATGACCAGCAACAAACTGTCCATTCGTATGAACGGACACAGGCAGACAGTGTTTGTTGGTAATGAGGATCACCCTGTGGCTAAACATGCCTTGGTGCACAGCTAGCACATCTTGGCACAGTGTTACACCGTCCGGGTTATCTGGATACTTCCCCCTGACACCAACCTATCAGAACTCTGGAGATGGGAACTTGCCCTTCAATATATCCTCTCTTCCTGTTACCCACCAGGCCTCAACCTCCACCAATTTCAAATTGCCACCCTTTGTACATCACTTGTCACTCAACAACATCTTTGCCTCTGTACTTCTGCCTCGACTGACATCTCTGCCCAAACTCTTTGCCTTTACATACAGTATGTCTGCCTGTGGCTGTATATGTGCGGATGGATGTGTGTGTGTGTGTGTGTGTGTGTGTGTGTGTGTGTGTGTGTGTGTGTGCATGTGTGCGCGTGTGCGTGTGCGTGTGCATGTGTATACCTGTCCCTTTTTCCCCCTAAGGTAAGTCTTTCCGCTCCCGGGATTGGAATGACTCCTTATCTTCTCCCGTAAAACCCACATCCTTTCGTCTTTCCCTCTCCTTCCCTCTTTCCTGATGAAGCAACCGTGGGTTGGGAAAGCTTGAAATTTGCGTGTGTGTTTGTGTGTTTTTTATTGTGTCTATCTACCAGTGCTTTCTAGTTTGGTAAGTCACAGCATCTTTGTTTTTTAATATATTGTTGACAGTTAAACATACAAATAAGAAATCTGTGTCACAAGAACTGCAACAAGAGCCTGTTTTGCACATTAAAGAATTTTTGTTCCATGCTGATGCAAAATATCTTGCCACTTTTTTTGTCTGATTTTGAAACTTTGCATAAAGCCATGTCTACGTCTACACTGAAGAACCAAAGAAACTGGCACACCTGCCTAATATTGTGTAGGGTCCCCGTAAGCATGCAGAAGTGCTACAGCAAAATGTGCCATGGACTCAACTAATGTCTGAAGTAGTGCTGGAAGGAATTGACACCATGAAACCTGCAGGGCTGTCCACAAATCTGTAAGAGTAGAAGGAGGTGAAGATCTCTTCTGAAGAGCACATTGCAAGGCACCCCTGATATGCTCAATAATGTTCATGTCTGGGGAGTTTGGTGGCCAGTGAAAGTGTTTAAACTCATAAGAGTGTTCCTGGAGCCACTCTGTAGCAATTCTTTACGTGTAGGGTGTCGCATTGTCCTCTTGGAATCGCCCAAGTTTGTCGGGATGTGCAATGGACATGAATGGATGCAAGTGATAAAATTACATACATGTCACCTGTCAGAGTTGTATCTAGACATATCAGGAGTCCCATATAACGCCAATTGCACATGCCGCACACCTTTACAGAGCCCCCAGCAGCTTGAATAGTCTCCTGCTGACATGCAGGGTCCATTGATTCATTAGGTGGTGTCAATCCATTTGATGCAATTTGAAACGAGACTTGTCCAACCAGGCAACATGTTTCCATCCATCAACAGTCCAATGTCGATGTTGGCAGGTCCAGGTGAGGTGTAAAGCTTTGTGTCATGCAGTTATCAAGGGTTCATGATTGGGCCTTCAGCAAGCTCGTATTGATAATGTTTCATTGAGTGGTTCACAGGCTGACACTTTTTGATGGCCCACCATTGAAATCTTCAACAATTTGCAAAAGGATTGCACTTCTGACACGTTGAATGATTCTCGTCAGTCATCATTTGTCCTGTTCCTGCAGGATCTTTTTCTGGCCACGGCGATGTTGGATATTTGTTGTTTTACCGGATTTCTGATTTTCACAGTTCACTCTCGAAATGCTTGTACAGGAAAATCCCCACTTCGTTGCTAGCTCGGAGATGTTGTGTCCCATCACTTGCATGGTGACTATAACACCATGTTCAGTCTAATTTAAATCTTGATAAGCTGCCATTGTAGCTTCCGTAACCGTTCTAACGACTACACCAGACACTTGTTGTCTTATATAGGTGTTGCCGACCACAGTGCCGTATTCTGCCATTTACATATCTCTGTATTTGAATAAGCATGCATACACCAGTTTCATTGGCGCTTCAGTGTATAACTTATTTCATATATTTGTTGTATAAGTATATTGTGTCTTGTAAACTGTCATTGTTACAAACAGAACTTATGTACATAATGCTGCATTTTAATTAGTTACAAGAACAGCTGTCAAACAAACAGTTCTTAAAATATTTGTTCAAAAATTTGCAGAATGTAGTAACCAAATACATAAACCAAATAAGCTATCCAACTTCTCTATTTTGTGATCATTACATTACACTGTTATTCATTAAAAAGACTTTCCATTTAGCTCTTTGTCAAATTTCATGTATGAATCATTATACCAGTTGTCAGATAGAACAGGCAATCCTAAGAGACCAGTGATGATTTTCCTTCACCCTGGTGGTTTTTACGTCTACAGAGGCACCAGTGACTTGTTTGGTCCACAGTACCTAATGGATGAAGACATAGTTCTGGTGACACTCAACTACAGGCTTGGAGCTTTGGGTATGTAAATGAAATGAATGCATTAACTCCTAACAATTTAGAAAAAAATGTGCTAGGCAATGCTTCAGACGATATACCTGTTCTTTATAGATTGAAATACCTAATTTTCAGAAACCAGTGATTTAATAGGGAAACATATGCATAAAATAATGATTACCGTATTTACTCGAATCTAAGCCGCACCTGAAAAATGAGACTAGAAATAAAGGAAAAAAAATTTCCCGAATCTAAGCCGCACCTGAAATTTGAGACTCGAAATTCAAGGGGAGAGAAAAGTTTTAGGCCGCACCTCCAAATCGAAACAAAGTTTGTCCATTGTAATATGAGACACAATTTAGGTCGAATGAATGACGATACAGCTACAGTAGTTTGGTTCGTGTCTAAGCTTAGCAGTTAAGCTTTACCACGTAGCCATTGCTATGCATCAGGCGCTCCGTCCGTATTTATACGGGTGCCCTTCCTTTTTCACGTGCTTCGTCTGGTTTGAATCGATTGCTTATTTTGCTTTGATCTGGTAATTGCCGTTTTCTTTGTTATAGGTGTTTGCGTCACTCTTAAGCTGAAAATGCATTACTGCACTGTGTTATGCATTGTTTGTCGCATTCTGATAATGCGTGTTTACGGCCTGTCGCGGCTCGGCTTGCTTTTGTGCGCGCTACCGCCGCATACAATTAAAAAAAAAAAAAGAGGAATTGTCTCATTAGCGAAACAATGGCAATAGACCGCAATTTGTTGTTACTTACACTGCTGCTTTCTTTGATAATGATCAACAAGAATCAAATAATAGACTGCGTATGATAGAACATGTTCTGAACAAAAGTTAGGCGAAAATTTTTCTCCGTTTGAAAATCTTTGCGGTCGCTTCTTTATTACATCAAATTCTGCACAGAACTTAGTCATTTTAGATTTAAAAATCTAGTCACTTGCCGTGCTTCATTTCTGACTGTATCACTATTAGGCATAAGAATAATACGAATATAAACATGACACGATACGTATATTCTTCCGAAGCTGTTATCTCACTCTAGTTTCGTAGGTTATTAGGCAGACAGGATTTAAATGAGATAGCAGCAAACACGAAAGAATACATGGCAAAATGTTTATATTCGTATAATTCTTATGGTGAAGAGAATACTGTATGATTCAAATTTCATCAGGTTCCTATTAGCAACCATCTCTTCTCACAGATAGGAAAAAATTCAGAACGTAGAGTTGGCCATATTGACAAACATCCCAAACAGTCTTACCAGTCAGATTTTCGTAGTACACTGAAATTGTGCTACATTCGAAGATGAACAATACGGAATTTGTATTTACTTCGTTGGATAATGTATGAAAATGCAGTGGTCGAAACTCGCGGCGGAGAAAAAAAAGCTTGTCTTCCACTTTTTTTTTTTTAATTTATTTACTGACGCTGAGATTTTGGCGCCAGTATTTATCCTTGTGCCTACAAAACATGCCTGCGTAGCGCTACATATATTCGACGGCAGAAGTTAGTTGTGGCGGCATGTACCGACATTTTTCATAACTTCTGCGTGCTTTGCACTCGATTCTAAGCCGCAGGCGGTTTTTTGGATTACGAAAACCGGAAAAAAAGTTGCGGCTTAGATTCGAATAAATACGGTATTGAAATAAGTATAGGTCAGATATTGACTGGCTAGAAGGATTAAGGAGGTGATGAATTTGATGTCAGGATGCAGTAAGAGGTAAAGCTCCACGGAAATACAGAAGCGTCCGATCTTACCCGTCGGCTTTGACCCATGACGTCACAAATACCGCGGAAACGACTATAAACAATTCCAATATGGCGGATATAAAAACATCGCATACGTATTGTAAACACTGAAATACACAAGTTTCACAAAAAGCCTAATGACTGTAACGGGACAAGCGTGGGAAATTAGGGGTTTTTGGGTGCGGAGAAACTAAATATACAGAAATGTAGCCACCGACCGCCATTCAAAACCACGCAAAACAACGAAATAAATCAACATCACAAAACTGACCAAATACCAAAAAACACATTCCTATCCATAATCGGACACTTCCCTTAACCTATATAGCTCAACAGAACCTACCGATCACATCCCCCAATAGAAAACTAAGAAACGAAAGCTTCCCTTACACCTACATACATCGGCACTTATGCAGTTTAGCAGGTACGGAAAAAATTTTTCATTTTTTTTTCAAAATTTGATCATCATGTGTCGTTATGCGGGGGGGGGGAGTCTGCAGTGCCCCCCCCATCCCCCCACAGGCTTCATTAGTGTCAAATCAATATTTTCGAATCATAGGCGGCCGCTGCCGCGGCCGCATTCCAAAAAAAAACTCCCAACCTAACCTCAAGTGGGTTACGCTACAGATCAATATGTTCATCAAATTGCTTCATATTACGTATACATGTTCATTAGTGTCAAATCAATATTTTCGAATCATAGGCGGCCGCTGCCGCGGCCGCATTCCAAAAAAAAACTCCCAACCTAACCTCGTATTCAGGGCTACGCTACAGATCAATGTGTAGGTCCCTTACGTCACGGGTCAAAGCCGACGCGTGAGATCGGATGTTTCCAACCTATACCCAATACATACATACATAAATAACCAAAAAAAAAAAACTCACTAATAGAAATTCCGCTTCAAATCCAACACCTGAGCAACAGAAAACTGACCCCACCACACGAAACAAACGAAAACCATGTACACACCACCAGAGAGCACGACAAACAAAAACAAGACATCTACAAACACGCCACAATCGCAAATCAAACTCCGCGCCGTAATGACGTCACACACCACAACACGCTTACGTCACGGGTCAAAGCCGACGGGTAAGATCGGACGCTTCTGTTGACCCAGCTCCACAACAGTAAAACCGCGGTAGTGCTGGATGTTGGTCCATATGCACACACAGTGTCGACAGTGGCAAACCACGAGTCTGCTGGGAATGGAACAGATGTTGTCTCAAGGCAATGGACAAAATTAGAAGTGTTTTAGTTATAGGAACAGAGGCTATGGGATGTTTTGCAATTATGTTTTAGAGAATACTGTTCATTTCATTCATACTTGTAAGATCAGATAATATTATGAAAATTAATTTTACTATGCCTTAGTTCAGATTGTATCCTATAACACAATAACGTAGATTCTACAAAATGCACTTTTTAAATGATTTAATAAATTAATGATTATGCTGCAGGATTCCTAAGCACTGGAGACTCAGTTCTTCCTGGAAATAATGGATTAAAGGATCAAGTGATGGCTCTCAGATGGGTGCAGCAGAACATTGCTGCATTTGGTGGGGATCCAGATAGCGTGACACTTGCTGGTTATAGTGCTGGTGCTGTCAGTGTATGTTTGCACATGTTGTCCCCAATGTCTAAAGGTATGCGCTACATATTCTCAAAAAAAAGTGTGTGTGTGTGTGTGTGTGTGTGTTTGTGTGTGTGTGTGTGTGTGTGTGTGTGTGTGTGTGTCCATAACAGTACACACATCCATTCAAGTAGATTGTACACATATATTTTTCTGGTTCAAACAAAGCAGAAATAAAGTGGTTGACAGACCGAAAATGAAACTTGAGTAGCTGATTCTGTAAGCTGAATCTGACCAAGAATCTGCTGAATGGCAAATGCAGTGCAGAGTAATTATTTCACTTTCTATGATCTGAGGATCCCTCAGATTCTCAAATACTGTCTGTTGCTGCTCTTACATTTTTAGTTTCTCTGGTATCACACCTAGCAGTATCTCCTTGAATCTGAAGACTTTACTAGTTATCATAATTACTAGGCCATAGTACTGTATTACTAAAATTTACAAAGACTTACAATTTTTTATAAACACTTGTCTTTTATTAATGCCTACCAGAAGTTGGAGAAAAAAAGAAAAGTTAGTTCTTGTATTTGGTAAATAGCCTCATTTCCCCAGCCTTTCCTCTGTTTTATCAAATGAAGAAATCTGTAACTGAAAATTTCCAATTATGTGTAGCTGTTGTTTCATAATGCTGTTACTGTAGCTTGCTAGTAGAAAGGCGTTTGGAATTTTTGAAATGTAATAGGTATCAACAAGATGAAGTGAAACAAAATTTCAATGCAAACACACTCTATAACTCATAATTAAAGAGAACTTCAGAAATGCAGAACAACTCAAGACAAGTATTAATGGAGAGCAGTAGCCATCAGAAAATAATTCTGCTGACTGTGTTAACAATTGATTATTATGATTCTCCTACTTTTTTTGTGTAAGTGAGACCAATAAAATTAGTAATTAATATTTAATAAAAATCATGATAAAAAATAATCTTTATTAGTCCATAACGCTTTACAGTCTTGAACATCATATTTTTTTGTACTTTTACAACAGTGATATATTTTCATAAATATAACAATTAGCACTTTAGGAACTGTTACATAAACATTTGCCTCCGAGCATAGAAGAATTTGAGTGAATATAAACATCGATGATAATCACATCTGGTACATGATCAGGTACTTTGTTATACTTCTGGGAGGCGCAAACGACGTCTACAACAATGAAACAGAGAGTGTCATGCGCGATCTTAAACAGTGCCTGAGAAACCTCACTCACGCAAACATAGTAATGGTCAATATTCCACATCGCTATGATCTTGTAAGATGGGCATGTGTTAATATGGAAATAAAAAGTGCCAACAATCAGTTTGAAAAAATTTGCAGACATCTTAAAAAAGTGAAATGTGTTTGTAGAAGCAATTTTGGATGTAGATTCCACACAGACTTCACCTGAATGGCTTGGGGAAAGAATATCTGGCAAACCTGGTAACCAAGGAAATATAAAACCACCCAAATAAATTCAAAACCAGAATGATAATTGCATCAACATCACCAGACTCCATAACAAAAGCACTGCAAAAAGAAGTAAAAGTATTAGAACCATCATCAGCACCAGCAAAGCATTTAAAAAAAGATAAAGTGTTGACAGAAAGAACAGTGGACAGCAATTTGAATGACAAGAGAACTACAGTTCCTCACCATCCAAATATTATTTTAGATGAAAACAAGAAAAATGAGAAGACTCCAAGTTCACAAGAAAGCACAGCAGTAGTGGCAGAACCAGCATTGGAAATGTCAGAGACAGCATCACCATCTGGCAGTATTATGTACATTAGCAAAAGCACCAATAGCAGCAACAAGCAACTCACCGCAGCCCAATGTACAGGTACGTCCCGAGAGGTGCAG
This sequence comes from Schistocerca cancellata, assembly GCF_023864275.1. NCBI lineage: Eukaryota > Metazoa > Arthropoda > Insecta > Orthoptera > Acrididae > Schistocerca > Schistocerca cancellata. The sequence goes on along the minus strand of NC_064627.1, from coordinate 1,052,272,948 downwards.
GAAACCTGTCCTTCTCAAGGAGTTTTGGTATCTCACCAGAACACGAGAACAAATATGACAGCACAAAACATAAATAAAACTGTAACCAGTTCTCACCCTAGTCACCTGCAGATTTTAAGTCTAAACATTCAGTGCCTTACAAATAAGTCACTGGAACTTGAGGTAGCAATGAGTAGTGCAAACACTGACTGGATGTGCATCATGGAACATTGGTGCAGAAGTTTTGAACTAAGTATCATTAATATTCATCCATATAAATTGACAAGTCAGTACTGTAGAAAAAATGCCAAAAACAGAGGTGTATGTATCTTTACTAAATCAAGTATCAGGTGCAAAAGAAGGTGTGAAGCTGAATCTTTGAGTGTGAAAATCATCTATACAGTTGTATGAAATACAGGGAAAAGTCATAGTCATAGCAATATACAGACCACCTACAGACATATTCATTAATCAATTAGAAACACTGCTTAACATTCTTTTTACTGAAGGAGCCACTGTAGTTGTCTATGGGAATTTCAACATAAATCTTATGAATGAAAGTAGGCTAAAAAATCAATTCCTAAATCTATTATGTAGTTTCAATCTGTTTCCACACATACATGAACCCACAAGAACAACATATAATACAAACAGCCTTATAGATAATATATTTTCAAATATACAATCTATGGGAGGACGACGGTTCAATCCCGTGTCCGGCCATCCTGAATAGGTTTTTCGTGATTTCCCTAAATCACTCCAGGCAAATGCCGGGATGGGTCCTTTGAAAGGGCACGGCCAACTTCCTTCCCAGTCTTTCCCTACTCCGATGAGACCGATGACCTCGCTGTTTGGTCTCTTCCCCCAAACAATCCAATCCAATCCAAATATACAATCCACAGAAATAGAAGTAACAAATACTGATTTGGAATTATCAGACCATAATGCTCTTATCCTCAAATTTCCTTCAATGTCACTGCAAGGTAAAAAACTGTTCTTCATGTACAACAGTAAATTTTCCACTGAAAACTGTGTAGAATTTACAAATATTCTAACTAGTGAGTTCTTGGCAGAAGTGTTGTCCCTAACAAATACAAATGATGCATAAAAAACTTTTTCTTAAATTTTCATGGGATATTTCAAAATGTGCTTTCCAAAGAAGCTGTCAAGAATCACATCAGTTCACAATACAAAGCCAAATTCTTGGATCACAGCTGGCATTAAAACTTCTTGTGGAACTCTAAAGAGACTAAATTCAAAATTGAATACATCTACAGATCTACAGTTCATAGAATATGTTAAGAATTACAAGAGGGTACATCAAAAAGTTATTGCCAAGGCAAAATTTATGAGTAATGACAACTTAATAAGACAGTGGTAACAAATCAAAAGCCATATGGTGTATTGTGAAGACTGAAAAAGGAAAGAGATGCAAAGACCAGGACATCATTCTCAAAAACACAGAAAGTATCAATATTAAAAAACAAGATTTGCCAAATACATCAACAATTATTTCATAAATGCAAAACTTCATTAAGTTCAAAATTTACAAACCAAGAAAAACCTGAATTTCCAAAATCTGCTTGTAGCATGAGGATAGATCCAACAGATGAACATGAAGTGTTCAAAGTAATAAAGAGCTTGAAACCTAAAATGTCAGCAGGATTAGATGAGGTGCCTGTTTATATTATAACAATGACAGCTGCACAAATCGCAAGGCCCCTGGCATACATAGCCAACTTATCATTTAGTGAAGAGAGTTGTTTACAAAACATGGTATGCATCTAAACCGGGCAGGAAAGAGAGCATTAGGTATTCTCCTAAAAGCAGCAATGACAGAACAACTCAACTCTACGAGATGCACTTTGTATAAACAAACTACAATAGACAAATGGTTTTCAAAAAAACAGGACAAGAGTGCATTTGTGAACTCGACAGTTAAGAATAATTTTTTAGGCAACACCCTGTAACAGCCTCTGTAACGGATCAACTTGCAATCTTCCACCAAAATATTAGAGGCCTGTTTAATAAGCTAAATGAACTCTCAGTCAATGTGCTAGACAATGGAAGCATAGATCACACCCATGTACTATGCTTCACTGAGGATCACGCCTGCTCAGGGATGGAAAGGCTGGTAATACCTGACTACAACCTGACGTCTTCATACTGCAGAAACCAAAGAAAAGGTGGTGGTGTTGCAATTTTTGTTATGAACAGTATCAATTGCAAAGAAATGTATGTTCAAAATTTTTGTTTAGAGCAACATTTTGAATCATGTGCCATCGAAATTTCTGTAAGTAATTCCACCCTTTTAATTGTGGCAATTTATACAGCACCTTCAGGAAATCTTGACCTCTTTTTGAAGCAGCTCGGTTTGCTTTTACTGCACTTATTCAATTATAAAAGAGATGTTGTACTACTTGGAGATTTCAACATCAACTTTCTTACACATAGTAGTGGGAAGACAGACCTAGAAAATCTGATGTACACCTACAACCTTCTGCCAGTGGTCAATTTTCCCACCAGAGTAACTTCATATTCAAGCACACTAATTGACAACATTTTTGTAGACCAAGAGAAATTGGGCAGTATCAGCGTTAGTAAAATAATAAATGGTCTTTCTGACCACGATGGCCAAAGACTTATCATCAAAAATATAAATGTTTATCAGAATAAAACTGAGCCAACATGGAAGGTATTCAGGCCCATAAATGTACTAACAATCAAAACATTCAAATCATGCCTCTATAATGTAAATTGGAGTCACATATATTCCGAAACAGATGTAAATTCCAAGTATAACCTGTTTAGTAAAGAAATTGCATCAATATTTGAAACCTCCTTCCCAAAAAAAGTTTATAGGAATGTACCAAAAGAAAACACAAAAAAACCATGGATAACAAATGGGATTAGGACATCTTGCAAGCAAAAAAGAATTTTGTACATAACAGCAAAAGAATCAGGAAACCCCAGTCAAATAAATCATTATAAAAAGTATTGTAAAACTTTGAGTAAGGTAATCAAACTTTCAAAAAGCATATAGTTCAGATCCAAAATCAACCAATCCAGTAATAAAATTAAAGCAATCTGGAACATAATAAGGAGCGAAACTGGTACGAACAGTGCCAGTAAACCAGTAGACATTGTACTAAACATTGATGACAATACTGTCAGCAAACAAGAGACTGTTATGAATGCATTCAATGACTACTTCATAAGTGCTGCAGAGCAAATAGGTTGCAATGGATCCTTAGAAAGTGCCATGGATGTACTGAAGCACAGTTTTCCCATTCCAGTGAGCCAGATAAGGACATCCCCCATAACCAGATATGAGATTAAAAAAACCATTGCCTCATTAAAATGTAAGGGATCATCTGGTGTAGATAATCTCTCCAGTAAGCTGCTAAAAACCTGCTCTGACCAATTAAGCAAAGTATTAGCCCATATATTTAATGCCTCTATGTACCAGGGTGTTTTCCCAGAGGGCATGAAACTTTCTATAGTGAAGCCTCTCCACAAAAAGGGAGACACAACACAAGTCTCAAACTATCGTCCAATCTTCCTCCTGTCCACTTTCGCTAAAGTCCTTGAGAAACTACTGCACTCCAGTATTGTAAGGCACCTAGAAAACTTTGGCATCGTAAGTGATAGACAGTTCGGTTTCTGGAAAAGTATGTCCACAACTGAGGCCATATTTTCTTTCACAAATGATATACTGGAATCCCTAAATAATAAAATGAAGGCAGTTGGAATATTTTGTGATCTGTCCAAAACCTTCGACTGTGTGGACCACAAAATACTCCTCAACAAAGCACACCACTATGGGATCACTGGGGCACTGGGAAGCTGGCTAACATTCTACCTCCAAAACAGGAAGCAGAAGGTAATTCTCAATGGGAGCAATAAAGAGGGAGAGGTAGTAGAGTCAGACTGGAGCACTGTACTCCATGGAGTACCCCAGGGATCCGTCCTTGGTCTGTTGCTGTTTCTGATATACGTAAATGACCTACCTTTTTCATGCAATACATGCAAGTGCACCATGTTTGCTGACGACACCAGCATTTTGATTAGTAACAAACAGCTCACTGATATAGAGGTTGATGCCAACAAATTACTTACAATACTATTAACCTGGTTCCAAGTGAACTCGCTCACAGTAAACCTGAGCAAAACAAATTATATCCATTTCAGCCTTGACCACGAACTCCCCCAGGAGATTACTGTTTTAAATAACAATAATCAGATAGAAAGGGTACACTGCATCAAATTCTTAGGCCTCCACATAGACAGTAGGCTCAACTGGGACCACCATGTCCTCGAGACTGTAAAACGGCTGTCCTCAGCAATTTTTGCCGTTAGGACAATCTCACAGTTTGGAGACATAAATGTCACAAAGTCCACATACTTTGCATACTTCCACTCCATTATGTGTTATGGCATCATCTTCTGGGGAAATTCACCCTCATCTAAAAAAATCTTCCTCATGCAGAAAAAAGTAGTCCGTATAATATGCAGAGTACCCCTGAGAACCTCCTGCCGTACGCTCTTTAAAAAACTTGGAATACTTTCCACAACCTGCCTGTATATTTTTTCCCTAATGAGTTTCTTGGTTGAAAATCCTGTCCACTATGAAACCAATGAAAGCTTATATTATCACAATACAAGAAAGAAGGCTGACCTCCACTTTGAACTAAAAAGTTTAACTCGGGTACAGAAAAGAGTGCATTACTCCAGTGTCAAAATATTTAACTTATTACCGAGCTATATAAAAAGTCTACGTAGTAACAGTGCATCATTCAAAAACAATCTAAAGACATATTTAATAGAGAAAACATTTTACTCACTTGTTGTATACTTCAACAGAGAAAAGTAGCCTTATATGTATGTATATTTACTGTTGTTCGTTTATGTTCCTTTTGTTCCTATTTGTAACCATATACTTACTGTAACAAATAGGCTTTTGCAATACGATAAACTTTGCATAATGTATTATTCCTACGACTTTATTTTAGTTCATTATTATTTTTGCAAGTGTTATGTAATTTATGTCAAGTTCTGCTCTTGTAAACTTATTGATACCTGTGAACATATATTACTCAAGTCGTTCTACATCCTAGCGTCATATGCATAATGGGATCAATGGAATTTGTAGATAAATAAATAAAAGGAGTGTTTCCAGAAAGGATGAAAATGTCAAAAGTGAAGTCCAATTATTCAAAAATGGCGACAAGCATAAGGTAGAAAACTATTGGCCAAAACCCCTCCTTCCAGTATTTTCCAAAATAAAAGAATTGAAAACTATTGGCCAATATCCCTCCTTCCAGTATTTTCCAAAATAAAAGAAAAAGTAATGAAGCACAGAATCAAGAAATATTTCAATGACCATAAGTTACTAAATAGAAATCAGCATGGCTTCCAGGCAGGTAAAAATACAGAAACACTGAACAAATAATCAAAAATCTAGAAAAAGGCAGCAGCATAGTAGGAATAAATTTAGATCTCTCCAAAGCATTTGACGCTGTCAATCATGGCATTCTTTTAGAAAAACTGGAAGCATTAGGTATTCATGGGACAGGGAAAAAGTGGTTTGAATCATACCTACAAAACAGAACACATATTGTAGGACTGATGTCAGATTATTCCAACCACAAAATATATTTAGTATCAGATGCAAAAAAAAAGTGGAAATAGGAGTGCTGCAAGGCAGTATTCTAGGTCCCTTATTGTTCCTTGTCTACATAAATGACTTTCACACCTCAGATGGAGCTGCAGATGCCATACAGATGACACTAGTGTGATAATAGGTGCACAAAAGCAAATGCTGCAAACAACTACTGATGAAGTAATAAACAATGTCCACACTTGGTTCAATGCAAACTGGTTGACATTAAATGCAAATAACAAATTATATGCAGTTTGGGAAAATATGTTAAAATGTAAATCTTGATCTGTTGTTGGGTGACAAGGCCATAGACAGAGTGGCATCAACAAAACTGCTGGGGATTCATGTAGATGATAATCTTAATTTTAATGACCATGTAATGAAATTTGTGCACAAATTTAACTCATCCTGTTTTGCTCTTAGAATTATTGCAGATGTCTGTACTGCAGAGGGTGCCAGTATGGCATATTTCGGCTATGGCATATTTTGGCTGTTTTCATTCTCTAGTAACATACAGAATAGTATTTTGGGGTTCCACCACTTGCCGTCTAAAACAAATCTTTCTGTCAGAGAAGAGGGCTATCCGAATAATAACACACAACCATACACAGACACAATGTAAACCCTTATTCAACAGGCTTAAAGTTCTAACAATACCTCCCTTATATACAGGGTGTTACAAAAAGGTAACGGCCAAACTTTCAGGAAACATTCCTCGCACACATATAAAGAAAAGATATGTGGACATGTGTCCGGAAACGCTTAATTTCCATGTTAGAGCTCATTTTAGTTCGTTCTTCCACCTACGCTCAATGGAGCACGTTATCATGATTTCATACAGGATACTCTACCTGTGCTGCTAGAACATGTGCCTTTACAAGTATGACACAACATGTGGTTCATGCATGATGGAGCTCCTGCACATTTCAGTCGAAGTGTTTGTACGCTGCTCAACAACAGATTCGATGACCGATGGATTGGTAGAGGCAGACCAATTCCATGGCCTCCACGCTCTCCTGACCTCAACCCTCTTGACTTTCATTTATGGGGGCATTTGAAAGCTCTTGTCTACGCAACCCCGGTACCAAATGTAGAGACTCTTCGTGGTCGTATTGTGGACGGCTGTGATACAATATGCCATTCTCCAGGGCTGCATCAGCCCATCAGGGATTCCATGCGATGGAGGGTGGATGCATGTATCCTCGCTAACAGAGGACATTTTGAACATTTCCTGTAACAAAGTGTTTGAAGTCATGCTGGTACGTTCTGTTGCTGTGTGTTTCCATTCCATGATTAATGTGAATTGAAGAGAAGTAATAAAATGAGCTCTAACATGGAAAGTAAGTGTTTCCGGACACATGTCCACATAACATATTTTCTTTCTTTGTGTGTGAGGAATGTTTCCTGAAAGTTTGGCCGTACCTTTTTGTAACACCCTGTATATACAAATGTGTTTTATAAGTTAGGGCCCACCTTGCAGATTTTCAAACAAATGCCGACTTGGGTAACTACAATACTTGAAACAGCACAGCATTCCATACTCAGTGAACAAAAAGAACACACACACAAAGGTATGTGAGCCATATTGGTACAAAACTCTACAATGCACTGCCAGCTAACATAAAAAAGTTAGAAGATGAAAACAGATTTAGAGTAGAATGTAATGTGTTTCTACTTGAACAATGTTTTTACCCAGTAAATGACTATTTAGGCCAATAAACAATTCTGATAATGTTTATATTAAGGCAAAACTGAAAACACTGTCTTTCATCCCCTAAAGTTTCTGTTGATTTTGTATATCTCATGGACAGCTGCTGAGTGTGGTAAAATTTTTACTGAATTATTGTAGTGAATATAAGGTCTTCCTGTTTAGGGAAGACAAAAGTGAAGCCTTAGGGCAGACAGACTATGCAGTTACAATACTGTTAGTATACAAGTATAAAAAGTTGTATTACTGTGTTTAGTATGACCAAGTATTATTCTTTGTACATTTTTTGTACATTTTTGTATGTATTATTCTTTGTACTACTTAATGTAAAATTTTGTATGTACCTTTTGCACAAATTGTTTCCCATAAACTTATGTGTACTTTGGACAACATCCATATGATATTTATTGTCTATGGATGGATAAATAAATAAATAAAAAATAAATACAATTCATTTGCTCAATGTTTCATTCTTTTTTACAAACGTAATTGTCTTAAGCACATATGATGCATACACAATCAGTATGCGAGGTCTGTTCAAAAAATTCTGGAACTTTGTCCACAAAATTTTTCTTCACTTACCTATTCTTTATTGTGCATCATCTCCTTCAAAATACTCTCCTCCAAAATTGATACACCACTCCCAATGTCATTTCCACTTCAAGAAGCAGTCTTGGTACCCCATTTGCTGGTTCATGCGAAGTGCCATCTGCGATTTTTCTTTTAGCTTGTATATCGTTGCAAATCTTCATCCTTGCAATGGGGTTTTCAGCTTTGGAAACGAAAAAAAGTCTGCAGGTGGCATGTCTGGAGAGTACGGAGGATGAGGCAGCACAGTTATTTCGTTTTTTGTGCACTAGTCCCACACCAACAGGGATGAAGGTCTTGGTGCATTATTGTGATGCAAGAGCCGTGAATTGTCTCGCCATATTTAGCCCATTTCCTTCTCACATTTTATTGCAGGCATCGTAACATGTCCTGATAGAATCACTGATTAACAGTTGTCCCTGTTGAATGAATTCATGATGAACTAATGCTTCAAAGCCAAAGAAAACTATCAGTATAGCTTTAACATTTGACCTGACCTGACATTTTAGAAAACCTTTCCTAACCCTTTTTGAAGATTGAACCTTGGTTTCAACATCATAACTGTAGACCACAGCTCATTACCAGTTATGATTCTCTTAAGTAATATCTTGTTCTCATTTACATGATCCAAAATGTCTTCACAGATAGCGAGGTGAAAGTCTTTCTGGTCTTGACTCATGAGCTGTGGGGCAAAAGTGGTGGCAACTTGATGCACTCCATGCTGCTGTGTCAGGATTTCATGACACAATCCAACTGCAATCTGCAATCTCTTGGACGGTCAGTGATCGACTGGCCACACAATTCTGTTGACAACCCTGACATGAGCATCGTCAGTAGACATCATAGGGTGTGCTGAAAGAGGTTCATCTTTAACTTCCATCCGGAAATTTGTAAACTGTTTGACCATTTGTAACACTGAGTATGGCTTAAGCACTCATTACTGTATGCTTGGTGCATCATTTTTCTGTGTCTCTGTAAAGATTTTCTTGAATTCCATGCAAGATTTAATGTAGACGTGTTGCTCCCCTAATTCTGCTGTCTTGAAATTCACAAAGTGTGTGGCACAGTGTTTTACTCAATACAGTACTGAGCAGAAACTAACAGACATGTCAATGACAATGAAGCATCTGGCAGTTACTCATCAAACACAGGTGTGTGCAGGGATGCCAATCTCATTTCGCTCCAATACATCGCTGGCGTGAAATTACGAATCTTCTGGAATTTTTTGAGTGAACCTCATATTATAGCTGACAAAGTGGTCCCTACAGGACTGGTGTTTATTTATATTAGGAATTATCCTAATTTCTCTTGCCTGAAGCCTGGATATTCTATCCGTTTATGAGGGTATCTCAAAAGGTAAGTTACATATGTCATCCCATGCTAAGACCAATGTGCAGCAAGAATTGTGCAGCAAGAATGATGCATTGTCAGAAGAGAGTGCCTGTTCAGGGTTTTCTGCAGACTCAGTTATACTGTGGTATAGACAACAGGTGTATCACAGTGTGGGAGTGAATAATGCAGCAACTCGAAACATACTCCAAAGTTGAAATATGCGGGACAGTGTCATCCTTGTGGGCAAAACATCTGAATTGTACACAGATTCACCATGAAATTCTTGGTGATACGTGGATCAAATGCAATGTCACACCCAGCCACAGTGAAATGTGCCAGCAGTTTGACCAAGGCCACACAAATGTGGGTCATAGTGAGAAGAAGACCATCAACATCAACCATAGATGACAATGCCCAGAAAACAGAGGAACCAGTTACCATGAACTGCAGGTTTTCTGATAATGAGGGTATTCACACATTGGTTATCAAATGGCTTTGTGACCAGTGGCAGATTTCTATCTATGATTAACTGAATATTGGTAGAACATTCCAACTATTGTTTACTGAGACTTGGTGACTATGTTGAAAAATAGTGTAAGATAACTTTATCACTTTGAAGTATAGTGAAGCATTCAATAAAAGTTATGTGGCCTGCATTATAATGTGTAACTTACTTTTTGCAGTCCCCTTGTAGACAGTGTGTGCTTCACCACAAATTTCAGCCCCAGATTGCAAATGAAAGTGGATTAATCCATAGTATATGTATTTAAGAACAGCATAAGTTATTATATTTGTGACACTTTTAGTAAATAAATATTGTAGCTAATCTTTTTACATGTGTAGCAATATGCACTTTCCATGTAAGATATTCATCAATCAAAATGCCTAAAAATTTATGTTTATCAGATTTTTCAGCTGTAGACAGAGATTCATTATTTATGTCTGCTTGAGATTGCTTATAATTTAATAAAAACTTAATGACAACAGTCTTGTCCTTACTCAATGTAGGTTTATTGTTGATCAGACATTCTACTGTCAGTTCAAAGTTATCTTCATTGTTTTGGAATGCTAGCCACTCGGTACAGCCCCAGCTACTAAATGATTTATCATAGAATATTTGTAGAGCACTTTAATAATTTTCATAGAATGAGAGCTATCCACAGACTGCAAGATTAGAGATCTGTTTGTGTTTGCAAGATCTCTGACCTAAAAAGCAGTGCCTGACCCATAACCTACAGAAGTAGCCAAAGTATAAATTTGATCACAACATCACACTAGCTTTTGGGTTTTTGCTTTTTTTTGAGTAAAAGATCACACATTCATGCACATACAACCACACAGATTCACAAATGCACACTCCTGTGGCCATGACAAGACTGATTATCATTACTGAAAGCAGTTGCCTGCACTGAAGGAAATGGGGAGGAGGAGGTAAGGAAGGAAGCAAGGGGGGTGTAGGGAACGACATAAAGTAGTTAGAAAAAGGCAGGTCTTTTGATAGATGACTCAGTGGCTGTACAATAAGATGAAAGGATTACAGACAGTAGAGAATTAACGAGATATAGAAAGGGGGAGAGATGAGAATGGAGGTGGAGAAAGAGAGGAAGTTGAAAATGAAGAAGACAGGCAAAAGGGGAGAGGGGAGAGAGAAAGAGAGAGAGAGAGAGAGAGAATACCCACTTGGGAGGAAGAAATGTGGTGGGGAAGGCAGTACATGATTTGGATTGGGAAGGTGTGATGTGGGCAGAAAAGAGAAGGGAAAGGATAAAGTTGAGGCAGTGGGAAACAGGTTAGTGGAGGATTAGGCCAAGGGGTTTGTGAGAATGCAGCATTTGCTGGAGAGACAATTCCCACCTTTGTATTTCAGCAAACATGTGCTATATGAAAGTATCCAAATGGCATGCATAGTGAAGCACCTGTAAAAGTCAGTTTTGTTGTAATGACAAGGACATTTGGCAACAGGTTGGTCTAGTTTTTGGTTTGTCAGAGTTTAGCAGTCTCATTCATGTGAGTAAACAGTCAGTTACCTGTTGGGCCCACATAGAATGCTGCACAGTACTTGAGGAAACTGAGTGATCAATGTGTCTGACTGCTATGCAGAGGACCCAATCTTCAATTCCCTATACTGCCAAGAATGTTTCCTTGGTGAGAGGATTGGAATGGGGTGCACTCAGCCTCATGATGCCAACTGAGGAGCTACTTGGCCAAGTAGTAGCAGTCATGGAGGGTGGTATGGCAGTCAGTTGGTACCAGGATATGTTTATGGATGAGCTGGATATGATTTTCTCTATCAGCAAAAGCTCTGGCAGGATTATTGGCAATTTTGACAACTTCTGCTTCTCACTGCAGTTGTGACATCAACAGTTGGTGTGGCATGTAAAGAAAGAGACTTATAGGTATAGAATGGGTGACAGCTGCTAAAGTGAAAATACTGATGCTGGTTGGCGTGCTAGATATATAAGGACATATTTATGGAGTCATCCGAGAGGTGGAGGTCAACATCTAGGAAGGTGGCTCATTGTGTTGGAAATGACTAAGTGAAGTGGTTTTGGGGACAGGTGTTGCAGTTACTGAGGAAAGAGTGAAGGTTGTCCTTGCCATGAGCCTGAATCATGAAAATATCATCAGTAAATGTGAATCAGACAAGCAGTTAATGTGTTGGCTGGAGAGAAAAGATTCCTTCAGATGGCCCATAGATAAGTTAGCATAGATGGTGCCTTGGAATGCCACCATGTCCTCGTGATACCACACTCACCATCTCTTTTCAAATACTCCTGGTCAACCATGTTGTGATCTACAGTTATTTCACTTTTGAAGGCCATATGTATGAACAAATCCATGGTACTGCCATAGGTAAACATATGGCACCATCCTATGCTAACTATTTATGGGCCAGCTGGAATATTCCTTCATCTCTAGTCAATGCCTAAAACCCCTCATCTGGTTTAGATTCATTGATGGCATTCTCATGATCTGCACTCATGGCAAGGACAATCTTTCCTCAGGAACCTTACTGCCAACTCCTAAAAACCATTTCACCTTGTCCTTCTCAACTCAATGAGCCACCTTCCTAGATGCCAACCTCTAACTCTCAGGTGGTCCCATAAATATGTCTGTTCATATCAAGGCCAGAAACCACCAGCGATTCATCTACTTTAACAGCTGTCACCAATTCCATGCTAAAAAATCTCTTCCTTACAGCCTCACCACCCATGGATGCTGCATCTGCATTGGAAAACAGGAGTTGTCAAAATATGTCAATAATGCTGCCAGAGCCTTTATTGATAGACAATGTCCTATCCAGTTCATCCATAAACAGAGCTCCCATGCCTTGTCCTCCTCTGACAGCAATAAATTTGTTAGCAAGCAGCCGATCCACACACCACTAATCACTAAATATTACGCTGGACTTGAGGAGCTCAACTGCTTGCTACACCAGGTCTTCAACTGTCTATTGTTGTCCTGAGATGAGGGTAATCATACCAAAAATCTTAACCATATCACTCAAAGTAATGTTCTGCTGTCCAGCCAACCTATATAATCCTGTCCATCTCTGTTCCAATCCTACATCCAGTGAGTCACTTCCTTGTGAATGACCCAGGTGCAAGACTTGTCCTACACACTTGCCCACCACCACCATCCAGTAACAGGTATTCTGTACCCAATAAAAAGCAGTTCCATGTTGCAGAAGCAGCCCTATCATAAATCAGTTATACTACAGTTACTGTGCAGCATTCTGAGTCAGTATGACAGTATGAGTGTCGGCTCGCATGAGTGGTGATTGCTGAACTGAGGCAATTCGCAAACTTTACCATCCATTTGCCGAATGTACTGTGCACTACAACACAAAAGATGTTAACAACTATTTCACTGCACATATGACTTGGAGACTTCCATCAAGAACAAGTTTATCTGAACTAACTGGAATTGTCTCTCCAGCTTATCTTGTGCTCTCTCCATCCTCCTGGCCTAAACCTCTACTAAAGTGTTTCCCACTGTCTCACCTTGCCATTTTGCTTTTCTCTTCTGTCATTGTCTGCACTACTCCTTTCCCCCTTTTCCACCCCTCACCCCTTCTCTCTCCCTTCCCTAACTCCATCTCCAAATTACTCTCTTCCTACCCACTCTCCCCCTCTCCATCTACATATATCTCTCATAGCTTCTTCCCCCCCTCCCCCCCCCCACCTCCCCGAACTGTTCCTTCCATCATATATTGTACATCCGCTCAGTCATCTGTGTTCCTCACTACTGCCTTGTGCTATTCCGCAACCTCTCCTTACCATTTGCATCCTTCGCTACCTTCTCCCCACATCTATCAACCCAGTCAACTGCTCTGTTATAATAATTGTCACCACAGCTTCTACTTCAGATTAAATATTTATGTAACTTAAACAATGGAAAGTCCTGGATGGAATAACAACAATATGGCAAGGATAGATTACTATTCACCATATAGAGAAGGAACTAATCCACAATGGAACAGAATTCTAGAAATATTTCAGCTTTTGGTCAAAATCCTTTTTCAGAAGTTGAAAACTCACACACATTCAAACAAGCACAACTGACACACAAAAAGTGGCTGCCTCCTGGCACTAAGGCCTGACTTAGCTCCTGGAAACAATAGCCTTATGTGTGTATGAATTTTCTATTTCTAAAGAAGGATTTTGACCAAAATCTGAAATATTTTTAGAATTATTTTCTAAGTGATAAGTAGCAATCTGTCCTTGCCATATTGTTATTTGTGTAACTTCATTGATTTCACCTGTATGGTGAGTAGGTATGGAAATATGGGAAATAATCTTTCAGTTTTGTCTATGATGATGGCTCCATTTAAGATAGTTATCTAGCTAGATACCAAGAAATTTTGTTTAAAGAAATTCAGTCATTGAATTATGTTAATGTAAATTTATGGACTAGCATGATTTTTTCATTTTTTATTTTTTTGAAATAGTTAAACAAGAATTTGTGTTTGCTTGAATTCACATCCCTGAAAGTTGTCCTTCATGATGATATGTTTATAACATGCTGACTTAGTGGATGTGTGTATTTTTTTGCTGTAATTAGTTTATCAATTTTAGTTACATATCACAAAAACTAAAAGCAATACAAGGTAACTGGGTAGATAAAAAATCTACTCATCAAGTGGCAGCAGGAGAAAACACATACAAAGGTATTGAAATTTGCATGCTTTCAGATCCAGTGGATTGTTCTTTTGGCAGAAGTGTTAAATGGGAGGGAAGAGTGGTGAATCAAAAGGATTAGTAAGGTTTAGGAAATGGAGAGAGTTTGGAAAAGGCACACAGAACCCCAGATCAGAGGATGCTTACCAGACAGGATAAGAAGGAAAGACTGATAGTTTGGGACTGCATCGGACAAGATTTGAAAACCTGAGAGCTTAAGGATGAAAGATGGGATACTACACAATACAGATATTACTGACAAAACATTGTGCACAAGTTAATAACAGCAGGTAGAGGTGGTGGTGGGGAGGAGGCTAAGGGAGTTGGACAGGCCAGAAAATAAAAGAAAAAGAAAATTTATCTTCTGATCTGTTTGTCCCCCGACCTCCATCCCCCACCCCACCCATCTCTACCACATAGGATGCACTTAGCTTCCTGATCTTTTAATTCATGTGCAACGTTTCATCACTAATCTCTGTCTTGCATCTTACCCGATCTTCCCCCTTTAAACTCTAAGGTTTTTAAATCTTATCTGGTGCAGTCCTAACAGGAATCTTTCCTTCTCATCCTGTCCTGTAAGTCACCACTGATCCAGGGTTCTGGGTGACTTTACAAACTCTCCTCATTTCCTAAACCTCAGCAGTCCTTTTCCTACACCCCTCTTCCTTCCCCTTCAACCGTTCTGCCAGAAGAAGGAGCCACTGGCTCTGAAAGGGTGTAAATTTCAATAAAAGCAATACAAAGTTCTACATCAGTAAAGAACACAAAAAAAAATTGAAGAATTATGATGCTATAGAAATCTTAGTCCAGATTTTGAAGCCCTATTGAAAATTGTACAAATATCACACCATAAATCAACAAGATTATAATAGACATTTGTTATCAATTGTAATAAGAAATAATTTGTTTCTTCAGGTTTGTTTCATAAGGGCATTGTAATGAGTGGAGCCGACCTGACAAGTACTGATCCTGATCCAATACAGAAAGCCAGAAAGCAAGCAAGACTACTGAACTGCCCAGATACAACATCAGAAGAGATAATTAGTTGCTTGAGAGAAAAGGATGCTTTGGAAATTGCAAAATCAATAACACAGTTTTATGTAAGCATCATATTTTTAGTTGTAATATGTTACATGTGTCCAGTAATTACTTCTCTGCTGTGTGAATTAATTCACCTCCCAGTATCTGTTGCCTTGTATTGCCTCAATAATCTGTACTACTTGTTCCAGTTGTTCTCATCTCCTACTATGTTTTCCCCCAATTTACTACTCCATTAATGACCTGATGCATTTGTCCTGATGCTTCATTATATGTCCCACCATAGTGTTTTTTCCCTTGTGATGAGAGCTTCGTACTAGTTGTGTAGTAACAGTTGTATTATGGAAGTCACAATTGAAGTATGTAACACTGATGGTTCTGAGTCTTTGTTTTATTTCAGAAGCTTCTCTAAAAGTTTTTAAAGCAGGAGTAGATGGAGCATGAGTCATAGCTCTACTGGTAAGAGCAAAAGGCAAGGTTCTGGGTTCCAGTGGTAATCAGACGGGGCATGATAACAACTAGTGCACCTGGCTCTATAGCAAATAGTTATGCTGTCAGACTATTTCAAAAGCACATGTACAGAGTCATGGACACTCAGCCTTTTAATGATTTCATAGATGATGACATTGATATTTGTGATATATTTAGGAACTGGATTCAAACAGAATTGAAATCCATCACAAATGCAAACATGTTAGTGACCACAACAGAAACATTCAGATGCCTATATTCTAATTTGTGTACCAAAATTGTTGATAAAAGCATAACTGCAGACAAAATTAAATCAACTGTACAATGAATTGTACCTGTTGTTAATATGAGATGATTTACAAAGACATTGGTGCAAGAGAAACAAAGCTGTTTGATTGATCTTCAGAATAAGCATACTGATTTTCAGTTTTCAAGAATTACCAACATATTTTGTTATTTATGGACTAAGATGCCAGTTTTTCCCATACATCCTGCTTTAAGGCAACACTTAAATGACCTACAATTTGGTCAAATCACTCTTTTTATGCCCCTTGTGATAAATATGCTAACTGCTTTGGTGAGCATTTTGACACACAGGTGATGCATACAGTTTTATAAATAAATAGATGGCTCATTTTTCAAAAAATAACTTTACAAAGAGGTCTAGCTATGGCAGATTCTTATTTATATGCTAAGGCATTTATTAGTGATAGCAGTACTTACCTGCTCTGAGTGCCATGATCAGCTGTCAGATCCCAGCTGTTGCATCAGACATACAATGTCAACAACAGTTGTTGGCAGTACAAGAATGCTTACAAACTATGCTACAGGCTAACCATATCCTTCAAGTTAGCTCATATAATAGAAAGAAGAGTAGGAAGAAATACTAAGGAAGTCAGTACTATAACTGCAACCTGATCCTTCTAAATCAACAAAATTTATGGACTGGACTTGCAGTACAGCATGTAACACTCATCACAAGGATGCGCTTCTATCATGGAAACTTCCCAAGTCATCAACACTATGTTGGATATCAGACACCTCCCAACCTACTCATGTGACTCAATATCAGAAAGTGATTTCAATTCAATAATTATTGGTTTTTCCTTCTTCAGAATACTGCTGTTTAAATTACCTATTCTCTTCAAGTTGGAACACCAGTTTTCCACTATTATAACCACTACCCTCACATCAAGAAATATAAAAACTTGCAAATTATCATGGACTTCTTAAGAGATTGTAACCTACAGACATAACTGAGCGGATTCCATCATGCAGTTCTGTAGTATCTTGTGGACTATAAGGCACCAGAGTTATAACTATATGTTGCTTACTTGGTACCTTTTAGAAACCACAGTGCATCCAAAAGATAATGCCACAATATCATTTGAGAATAAATTAGTCTCTTTACTTTTTTTCCATCATGTCATAGACAGATTTTACCTAAAATACTGTATGTCTACAGCTCCCATGCCCTTCAATTCATTGTTGTTTTTTGCTTTCATGGACAACTACCTATTCTTTTGTTTGATAATGTGATCTACTTTTGCCTTTAACACTCTGTAACCTTCTATGATTGGGACACAGCAGTTATTCTGGTGTGTACTAGTAACTAAAAGTTGCACGATATTTATTGGTGTGCAATTATGATGCAGTTCTCTTCATTTTCAGTGTTTTAAATGTTGTCTTCTGTCTGATTTTATTTCACTTAATGTGGGTCATGTATACGTAAAGCATTCACATAATCATCAGTGGGATAATCATTAGCTATCTCCTATGAGCCAGTACCTAAAGAAATAACAATAAAAAATAACAAAAATAAACTGTGCCTTTCACTTATTCTTCTTTGGACAGAGATTCATGTATTTGTCATGGAAGCTGATGAATATAGTGCAGAATAGATTTGAAAGATTAATCACTGTTCCACAATTGTGTCTGATGCATTATTTTTACAGGAATGGGGCTTTGATCCAATGGTTGCATTTGGATCTGTCACTGAGAAAGATTTTGGAGATGGAGCTGAAAGATTCTTGACAGCTGATGTCACGGAACTGTTTCTTTCAGGGAATTTCACTCATATTCCATTGATAATAGGAACAACTAAAGATGAAATCTCTTGGAAAGGCTTGGGTTTGTCATTTGTTTTGGATATAAATTATTATTATTGTTCTCAGTGATATACAAACTGAAGGTTGAAAGTCAGAGTAAAATTAATACAGGAAGATCTGTTCAATTAATAATGTAGTTTAAATGGTAGAATTCTCAGTAAAAGTTGAGCTCTTAAAACCATATTCTGTACTTTTGTAAGTTTACATTTGCATCAATATCTGTACTGAGAAGACAACTGCAAAGTGCATGCCAAAGAGTAGTTGTATTATGTATTTTATGCGAAACGTTATTCTTACCTATTAATGGCTGGAGTTGAGAAGAATGATAACTCATTTACCACTGGATACATTTTTGTTTTCATCTTAAGGCTCATTTAGTTACTTATTAGTGTTAGTGTGTGTTGTTATTGAGCAAATTTTACTTAAATGATTCATACAATAATAATAACAACTTAGGGCTGAAGAATATTTATAGATTTTGCATTGGATGCTCATCTTGGAATTTTTTAAGCACATTATCATGTGCTACTGGGCATCTGTCTTCCAATTTAGGCCACTTATGGTTATTCAGTATTGAAGTTACACTGGTTTGGCAACCAAACACTATGTGAAAATTTGTACCACCATCTGTGTACAAGAATGTGTCCTGAAAAGGACAACCCTCTTCAACAGTTTTTAAGTATAGGGCCTACAGTACAATTTCTTTTGTAGATCATCTGTAGTTTCTACGAACAAACTGAAAACCTGCCACTTGTTTTACTTAAAATTTGATTTACCTGACCATCCTGTTTCATTTGCACACACATATTGTTGTTTTCATTATTCATATGATGTGACTGACTCCAATTTTTACTGAAAAATATTTTAGTCTGAAGTTACTACGTTTGTACAAGAGCATGACTTTACATTTCACTCTATTATGAGTGTTACACAATTTTGATATTTTGTACACTTTCAGTTGGATATTGCTATAATATTTGTCAGACATTCCTTCTTCACAGATCACATCATCTGCACAATGTCTGGTACTACCACTTCTCCTTGTGGTACGTCTGAAATTATTTCTATCTGTGAAGGACACTATGTATAATGGTAAATGTACTGTATTGTGTCTGTTGTGATGTTATCACTCTGTTCATAAGCATGGATTAATATTCTAAATGAATGCATTTTCTTTGATATACTGTGTAATCAAAAGTATCCGGATACCTGGCTGAAAATGACTTACAACTTCGTGGCGTCCTCCATCGGTGATGCTGGAAATCAATACGGTGTTGGCCCTGCCTTAGCCTTGATGGCAGCTTCCACTTTTACAGGCATATGTTCAATCAGGTGCTGGAAGGTTTCTTGGGGAATGGCAGCCCATTCTTCATGGAGTGCTGCACTGAGGAGAGGCATCAATGTCGGTCGGTGAGGCCTGGCATAAAGTCGGCTTTCCATAACAAGTCAAAGGTGTTCTATAGGATTCAGGTCAGGACCCTATGCAGGCTAGTCAATTACAGGGATGTTACTGTCATGTAACCACTCTGCCACAGGCCGTGCATTATGAACAGGTGCTCGATTGTGTTGAAAGCTGCAAACGCCATCCCCGAATTGCTCTTCAACAGTGGGAAGCAAGAAGGTGCTTAAAACATCAATGTAGACCTGTGCTGTGATAGTGCTATGCAAAACAACAGGGGGTGCAAGCCCCCTCCATGAAAAACACAACCACAGCATAACACCACCGCCTCCGAATTTTATTGTTGGCACTAAACAAGCTGGCAGACGACATTAACTGGGCATTCGCCACACCCACACCCTGCCATCAGATCGCCACATTGTGTAGCGTGATTCGTCACTCCACACAACATTTTTCCACTCATCAATCCTCCAATGTTTATGCTCCTTACACCAAGAGAGGCGTCGTTTGGCATTTTCCGGTATGATGTGTGGCTGATGAGCAGCCGCTTGACCATGAAATCCAAGTTTTCTCACCTCCCACCTAACTGTCATAGTACTTGCAGTGGATCCTGATACAGTTTGGAATTCCTGTGCGATGGTCTGGATAGATGTCTGGCTATTACACATTACGACCCTTTTCAACTGTCAGTGGTCTCTGTCAGTCAACAGACAAGGGCAGCCTCTATGCTTCTGTGTTGTATGTGTCCCTTCATATTTCCACTTCACTATCACATTGGAAACATTGGACCCAGGGATGTTTAGGAGTGTGGAAATCTTGTGTAAAGACATATTACACAAGTGACACCAAATCACCTGACCACGTTCGAAGTCTGTGAGTTCCGCAGAGCGCCCATTCTGCTCTCTTACAATGTCTAATGACTACTGAGGTTGCTGATATGGAGTACCTGGCATTAAGTGGCAGCACAATGCATCTAGTATGAAAAACATATGTTTTTGGAGGTGTCTGGATACTTTTTATCACATAGTGTAGATGATTATGTGGTAATGATCTGGTAGTATGTCAGAGGTCTAAGAACACTAAAACTTTTTGGTAACCTCTATTCATGCCACTTAGGGTATCATATGTGGAGAATGGAAGTTGTGTTTTTCATGGTCAGTATTTTTGCACACCATGTTAATTGCCAAAGAATAGTTCATTTTGTCTATGTAGTTCATTATACTGAATACAGAGCATGTATTAGAATTCTTTGACAAATGGAGGAAAATCATTTATAATTATAGTTGTGTAGACTATTTTACTATTATTTTTGTAGATGAATGTAACCTGTGTGCTCTAATGCAATCATCAGGAATAATTTTCTGCCACTGTAGTCTATCATAAATTATGTCTGAGTGTGGAACTAATTCACTTGCATATTCTACGTAGAATCTAACAAGTACACATTGGGGCTTGGGTCCCTTATATTTTCCAATTTCAATCCCGGTTTGCTTCAGGCAATTGTAGTGATGTGTTACATAGTGGTAAAGATGGCAGATGGTGATGGTCAAGATAGATACCACTTAAACTTACCTCATTCCCATTTGCACCTGTTCCCATCCTCTTCCTCTTTATCTCATTTTAGCCTGCTCCCTTAAATTAGTCATCTGGCATCCATTGTGGTCATTTAAAATCAGCTGCCCTCCTGCTCATGCATTGTACATATAATGGAATGGATTTGTTTTTAGAGGCTTGGCTTACATAAGTGAGAAGTACAATTTAAAATTTTTTTATGTTTAAAAAACTGCAATATAATAATTATTTTTTCTGTCATTTTCAAAAATTTTTGAAACTTAATTTAAAGTGAAATGTGATCTAATCAGCTCATTATGAAATTTTCAAATCATTTGATTTGATGTACAGAAGACATGTCAAGTTTTACAATAAGAACATTTAAGAAGAAATACAAATGTGATACAGGATTTTACACACATTCCTGAAATATAGATACACAAATATTTGTTATAGTTTTCAGTACACAGAAGTACGATAACATACATGTAACTCCCTTGTTCAGACTTCCAAGGGAACATATAACTATCCCAGTTTTTGGACTTAATAGGCCTTCCTCAGGTCCTCACCACCCTTAGGAGGCAACTGTTGTTGTTGTGGTCTTCAGTCCTGAGACTGGTTTGATGCAGCTCTCCATGTTACCCTATCCTGTGCAAGTTTCTTCATCTCCCAGTACCTACTGCAACCTACATCCTTCTGAATCTGCTTAGTGTATTCATCTCTTGGTCTCCCTCTATGGTTTTTACCCTCCACGCTGCCCTCCAATGCTAAATTTGTGATCCCTTGATGCCTCAGAACATGTCCTACCAACAGGTCCCTTCTTCTCATCAAGTTGTGCCACAAACTCCTCTTCTCCCCAATTCTATTCAATACCTCCTCATTAGTTATGTGATCTACCCATCTAATCTACTAGGTCCAAAAGTTTTGATAGTGAATGTATTTCTCTGTGAATCTATTGGCACTCAGGTACTCCTCTTCTTCTTCCATTGACACTACATCGCGGGATGGGACTTGTCATCCGCAATTATTTTCTGCCATTCCTCTCTGGACTTTGCCGTCGACCTCCAGTTATGGCAACCGACTCTAGCAGTGTCCTCCCCAACCTCATCGCTCCATCTCAACCTAGGTCGTCCTCTTGCACTTCTTCCTCCAGGTTCACTGCAGCAGGCTTTCCTTGCAGGATCTGACTCATCAAGTCACATCACATGTCCAGCCCATCCCAGTCTACACAGCTTTACGAATTTGACCACATATCCTCCTTATAGCAATCACAAAGTTCATCATTTCTTTGTCTTCTTCAGGTCCCATTTTCATATACAGGTCCAAAAATCCTTTTCAATATACTTCTTTCATGTGATCTCAGTTTGTTTTCTCCCTGATTCATAATTGCCCATGTTTCTGAGGAATAAATAAGTACTGGGCATTATCAGTGTTTTGTAAAGTCAGCACTTAGCCCTCATGATATAAGCTTGGATTTAAAATGTCGCAAAATTCCTAAGTAGCATAGGTTAGAAGCACTTATGCGAGCCATAATTTCAGTAAAGGTGGTGCCATTTGCTTCTATCTTTGAGCTCAGGTAGGTGAAACATTCCACTCGCTCAAATGTCATTCCATCAAGAGTTATTGTGGGCTGTAAGGTTGGTTAGTGCCATTATACGGGGTGTTCAGAAAGTCTCTCCGCAGTGGCGTATGATTGTTAGCTGCTCATGCCGTATGATTAGATGAATTGAATTGTGTATTCAACAACAGGGGGGACATTTTCAACATTTAATGTGAAAATTTGTAAGTAAAAATGAATATTCAATAAATTAATAACTTGTATTTCACTGAGTTTCGATTTGGTATATTCACTGCAGCATGGCTAACAATCAAACAGCACTGTGGAGAGACTTTTTGAACACCCTGTTCATATACTTCATCTTTCCTTAATTAATTCTCAGGCCCATCTTCTCTGCACTCAGTTTTAGAGCTGAAAATGCACTTTGTAGATCTCTAAGTGTTCTGCTCATTAAATCCAAGTCATCTGCATACCCCAGCATTTATACAGACTTATAGTAGATAGTTCCTCTTGTCTGAATACCCGATTCGTGTACCACTTTTTGAAGCGACAGGTTTAAAAGTAGGCAGGAAAGCCCATCTCCTTGCCTTAGCCCAGTTTGAATGGGAAACTGAGGTGATAACCTTGACTGTACTTGACTGTACTCACACAGTACACTAGGGATACTTTATGGTAACCTCTATTAAACGCACCAATTTTCCATGCACTCAAAATTCCCGCATTGCCTCATAAAGTTTGGCCTGGTTATTGTGTCATATGCAAATTTAAAGTCAATGAAAAGATGGAGCACACCAACACTGAATTCATTGGTCTTTTCTACTATTTGTTGGAGAGTAAATATCTGGTTTAAGTTGACTTTCCTGGTCTGAATCCACATTGATAGCTTCCAGTAATATCTTCTGCTATAGGTGAAAGTCTACTAAACAGGATATTTGATAGTACTTTATATATAATATTTAAAAATGTTATGCCTCTGTAGTAGCTGCATTCAAATAGATCTCCTTTCTGATGCACCAGACACATTATCCCTACATTCCATTCTTCTGGTAACTCTTCCTTTTCCCAGATGAGGCACGCAGTCTTGTAGATCCTACGATTTAGCTCAACTCCTCCAGTTTTCAATAGTTCAGATGTTATATTGTCTGTCCCTGGTGCTTTATTGTTCTTCAATTGAACAATTGCTTTGTTCACTTCTCCTTGGGAAGGGGGAGGTACCATGGCATCATCTTCTGAAGCGACTGGGATATCTTCAATAGGGGACTCTGAAGCATCCAACAGTTCACTGAAATACTCTACCCAATGCTCCAATACCTCTTGATCACTGATATTAGCGTCCCTATTTTACTTTTAAAGCTTAAATGCTCTTCTTCCACCATTAATTTTCTGATAAAATTTGCTAGCATCATTTGTCTCCAGTTCTTCAATCTGCTTTCTTTCCCATTCCCTTTTCTTTCTCTGTCACGGTTTTTCTCTTCTTTCCTTTTATCTTAATAATTTCGTACTGCTAAACGAGTATATTATTTCTCAAGCATTTTTCTGTATGCCAGATTTTTATCCTGGCTTACTCTCTAACATTCTTCATCAAGCCAGGAATTCCTCAGTTGTTTTTCTTCTTTCCCTAGCACTTCTTCTTCTGCCTTAATGACTACATCCCTGAAAGCATTCCATTCCTGATCCAGGTTATCCCTTATACTAGGGGTGTGTAATGCAAGATTCTCAGCAAGCTTCTCAGAGTACGTTTTAGAGATGTCTTCATTTTTTTAACTTCGATACCATATACTTACTTTGAGGTGTTCCTTTGACTTTTCTTGCACTGGATATTCAAGCTCTTAGTTTCGCAATCACAAGGTAGTGGTCTGAATCTACATTAACTCCTCAGTAAGTTCGTATATCTAGTAAGTGTGAAGAATGCCTGTCATCAATAATTACAAGATCAATTTGGTTGAAGGTATGATAATCAGGGCTACACCATCTTGCTTTATGAACCCTTTTGTGTGGAAATGTAGTGCTACCTACAGCCATATTATGTGACAGTGCAAACTGAATGACTCTGTAGCCATTGTCATTTGTGTATTTATGGAGTCTGTGCTTTCCTATTGCTGGGAGATAATGTTCGTTACCAATCTATGGATTTAGGTCTCCAATAATTATTTTAGTGTCATACACAGGGCATCTGTCATGAGTTCTCTCGAGGTTCTCAAAGAAGGTGTCTTTATCATGGTCATCGGATATTTCTGTGGGTGCATGTACATTGATCAATGAGAAGTTTGAGAATTGGGTCTTCAGTCTCATATGTGAGATCCTAGATGTTATTCCAGTGAATAAATTTTTGTCTTACCACGAACCCTGTAACAAATTGATGGTGGCTCTCTGGACCATGGTAGAAAATTATCCACCTTCCCATATCAAGCACTCCATGTCCAGTCCATCATATTTCCTTTAGGGCAATTATGTCTTCCTTGGTTTTATCAAGTTGATCTACCAGTGACCTCAGGGGCCCCACCCTGTACAGTGATTGTACGTTCCAGGTTCCAATAAACACATCATTTTTTCATTTTCGTTTGCCTTTAACGGTGCCATGTCGTCGTCCATAAATCCGTCCAGCTTCTTTACTCTGAGATTTCTAAACAAGAATTTTTTTTACAGGAAAGGGTTGTTAGCCACTTGTCCAACCCCCAACTTGGAGGACCAGGATTTGTATGAGGTTTACTCCTTTAGGGCAGCTGGCTTCACTATGCCTATAGAGCCCTCCCTGCCCTATGTTGTGGGACACACTTTGTCTGACTCCTTTGTCAAGACCACTCCAGCTTGGGTGACCCTGCCAGTAGCTACACTACTGCTAATACAGCTCTTGACTTCATCGGAGCACGCAAACCCTCCTGACCAGCACTGAAGGTACCTTCGATAAGGTGATGTCCCCTGGGAAGGACTCAGGTACTCTACTGACATGAAAACCTGCAGGAACCCCTATTGGTAGTACTGTCATTTCTACTAAATGCAATTTCTGGCCAGCAATTCTGTCTCCTAATTTTATGGTGTTTAAACAAAATTAGACAATTGGGGACCACTCATCTAACAAAATGAAACATATGTGTCTGTTCACTACTTTATTTAGGGAGCATATAAAATTATAAAAAGCAAAGAAATCATCCGTAAGTAAAAGTATCATTGATATAGGCAAACAATTTTGTCAGAAAAGGACCATAAAATGAAAAAGTAGAATTGATTGACAGTTGTTCAATGTAGCCACTGTGGTTCATAACCTGCAAGTGAGCTGCTGTTTTATTGTTATTGCTTTCTGCTGGAATTGTATGACAACCACTTATAAATGAGTAAGAAGCAACAGCTCCACTATGTTCTGCATGCCTGTGGAACATTTCGACAAGTGGTCCACTGAGATGTCAGGTCCTGTGCACCATTGAAAGCACACAACAATGACTATCTTGTTAAGAGGCACTACATCAGATTATCCATTGAAAAAACCAGGTGCAAAATATCATCAGGAAATCAAGTTTTTGAAAATATTAAAACAAAACTTTTGGTTAAATTCACTTTGTTCATTTAATATCTGGTCAATATGTTTTTTGTTGGTATAAAAACCTCTAGTTCCTCTAACATGCTGGGAGACATACCACACAGAATGGAAGGAAAGATTGATTATTGGGGACTGCATTGGATGAGATTTGAAAACGCGAGAGCTTAAAGGTGGAAGATAGGGTAATATGCAAGACAGAGATTGCTGCTTTATCATCATGCTAGAGTTAATAAGAGAGAAAAGTGAAATGCATTGTATGTAACAGAGGTGGGATGGGGGTCGTGAAAAATAGATGGGTAAGACAATGAAAGATGTAGAAAACTAAAACAGAGTGAAGGAAAGAGTAATTACTGTGAAGGAATGCTGAAAAGGAAGAAATTAACATAAACTATGGCCAGGTGGGTGATGAGAACCAAGGACATGTAGTGCTAGTTCCCACCTGCGGAGTTCTGAGAAACTGGTGTCAGGGGGAGGAATCCAGATGGCAGGTGTGGTCAAACAGGCACCGAGGTCACAAGTGTCATGTTGTAGAGCATGCCGTGCAGCAGGATATTGTGTGTTGTCTGCATACACCCTCTGACTATGCCCATTCATCCTAACTGATAATTTGGTGGTAGTCATTCCAATGTAAAAGACTAACAGTGTTTACATAACAGTTGGTATATGTAAATGCTGGCATGTGAACACTGTTTGGCCTTTTGCATTGGCATGACTACCCCCCACCACCACCACCACCATGAACCATGGACCTTGCCGCTGATGGGGAGGCTTGAGGGCCTCAGTGATACAGATAGCCGTACCGTAGGTGCAACCACAACGGAAGGGTATCTGTTGACAGGCCAGACAAACATGTGGTTCCTGAAGAGGGGCAGCAGCCTTTCAGTAGTTGCAGGGGCAACAGTCAGGATGATTGACTAATCTGGCCTTGTAACACTAACCAAAATGGCCTTGCTGTGCTGGTACTGCGAACGGCTGAAAGCAAGGGGAAACTACAGCTGTAATTTTTCCTGAGGGCATGCAGCTTTACTATATGGTTAAATGATGATGGCGTCCTCTTGGGTAAAATATTCTGGAGGTAAAATAGTCCCCCATTTGGATCTCCGGGAGGAGACTACTCAGGAGGATGTTGTTATCAGGAGAAAGAAAACTGGCGTTCTATGGATCGGAGCAACGAATGTCAGATCCCTTAATCGGGCAGGTAGGTTAGAAAATTTAAAAAAGGGAAATGGATAGGTTAAAGTTAGATATAGTAGGAATTAGTGAAGTTCGGTGGCAGGAGGAACAAGACTTCTGGTCAGGTGAATACAGAGTTATAAACACAAAATCAAATAGGGGTAACGCAGGAGTAGGTTTAATAATGAATAAAAAAATAGGAGTGCGGGTAAGCTACTACAAACAGCATAGTGAACGTGTTATAGTGGCCAAGATAGACACGAAACTCATGCCTACTACAGTAGTATAAGTTTATATGCCAACTAGCTCTGCAGATGATGAAGAAATTGAAGAAATGTATGATGAGATGAAAGAAATTATTCAGGTAGTGAAGGGAGACGAAAATTTAATAGTCATGGGTAAGTGGAATTTGAGAGTAGGAAAAGGGAGAGAAGGAAACATAGTAGGTGAATATGGATTGGGTCTAAGAAATGAAAGAGGAAGCCGTCTGTTAGAATTTTGCACAGAGCATAACTTAATCATAGCTGACACTTGGTTCAAGAATCATAAAAGACGGTTGTATACATGGATGAAGCCTGGAGGTAAAAAGACGAGGACTAATAGAAATCCTTGGGTAACAGAAGAGATATTGAATTTAATTGATAAAAGGAGAAAATATAAAAATGCAGTAAATGAAGCAGGCAAAAAGGAATACAAACGTCTCAAAAATGAGATCGACAGGAAGTGCAAAATGGCTAAGCAGGGATGGCTAGAGGACAAATTTAAGGATGTAGAGGCACATATCACTAGGGGTAAGATAGAAACTGCCTACATGAAAATTAAAGAGACCATTGGAGAAAAGAGAACCACTTGCATGAATATCAAGAGCTCAGATGTAAACCCAATTCTAAGCAAAGAAGGGAAAGCAGAAAGATGGAAGGAGTATATAGAGGGTCTATACAAGGAATATGTTCTTGAGGACAATATTATAGAAATGGAAGAGAATGTAGATGAAGATGAAATAGGAGATATGATACTACGTGAAGAGTTTGACAGAGCACTGAAAGACCTAAGTCGAAACAAGGCTGCTGGGAGTAGACAACATTCCATTAGAACTACTGACAGCCTTGGGAGAGCCAGGCCTAACAAAACTCTACCATCTGGTGAGCAAGATGTATGAGACAGAAGAAATACCATCAGACTTCAAGAAGAATAATTCCAATCCCAAAGAAAGCAGGTATTGACAGATGTGAAAATTACTGAACTATCAGTTTAATAAGCCACTGCTGCAAAATACTAACACGAATTCTTTACAGATGAATGGTAAAACTGGTCGGATCCGACCTTGGGGTAGATCAGTTTGGATTCCGTAGAAATGTTGGAACACGTGAGGCAATACTGACCCTACGACTTATCTTAGAAAATAGATTAAGGAAAGGCAAACCTATGTTTTTAGCATTTGTAGACGTAGAGAAAGCTTTTGACAATGTTGACTGGAATACTCTCTTTCAAATTCTGAAGGTGGCAGGGGTAAAATACAGGGAGTGAAAGGCTCTTTACAATTTGTACAGAAACCAGGTGGCAGTTATAAGAGTCGAGGGGCATGAAAGGGAAGTAGTTGTTGGGAGGGGAGTGAGACAGGGTTGTAGCCTCTCCCTGATGTTATTCAATCTGTATATTGAGCAAGCAGTAAAGGAAACAAAAGAAAAATTTGGAGTAGGAATTAAAATCCATGGAGAAGAAATAAAAACTTTGAAGTTCGCTGATGATATTGTAATTCTGTCAGAGACAGCAAAGGACTTGGAAGAGCAGCTGAACGGAATGGACAGGGTCTTGAAAGGAGGATATAATATGAACATCAACAAAAGCAAAACGAGGATAATGGAATGTAGTCAAATTAAATCGGGTGATACTGCAGGGATTAGATTAGGAAATGAGACGCTTAAATTAGTAAATGAGTTTTGCTATTTGGGGAGCAAAATAACTGTTGAAGGTCAAAGTAGAGAGGATATAAAATGTAGACTGGCAATGGCGAGGAAACATTTCTGAAGAAGAGAAATTTGTTAACATCAAGTGTAGATTTAAGTGTCAGGAAGTCGTTTCTGAAAGTATTTGTGTGGAGTGTAGCCATGTATGGAAGTGAAACGTGGATGATAAATAGTTTAGACCAGAAGAGAATAGAAGCTTTCAAAATGTGGTGCTACAGAAGAATGCTGAAGATTATATGGGTAGATCACATAACTATTGAGGAGGTACTGAATAGAATTGGGGAGGGGAGGAATTTGTGGCACAACTTGACTAGAAGGAGGGATTGGTTGGTAGGGCATATTCTGAGGCATCAAGGGATCACCAATTTAGTACTGGAGGGCAGCGTGGAGGGTAAAAATCATAGAGGGAGACCAGGAGATGAATACACTAAACAGATTCAGAAGGATGTAGGTTGCAGTAGGTACTTGGAGATGAAGAATCTTGCACAGGATAGAATATCATGGAGAGCTGCATCAAACCAGTCTCTGGACTGAAGACCACAACAACAACAACAACACCAAATTATCAGTCAGGATGAATGGACATAGGCAGAGGGTGTGTACTGGCAACAGACAATATCCTGTTGCTGGGTGTGCTCTACAACATTAGAATTGTGACCTCGGTGCCTGTTTCGCAACACCCACCATCTGGATTCTTCCCCCAGACACCTGTTTCTCTGAACCCTACAGGTGGGAACTAGTGCTACAAAACATCCTTTGTTCTCGCCACCTTAATTTACACTAATTTCTTCTGTTTCAGCATTTCTTCACAGTAACTACTCTTTTCTTCATTCTATTTTACTTTTCTACATCTTTCATCATCTTACCCGTCTATTTTTCATGGCCCCCTCCAACGTCTGTTACATACAATCCACTCACTTTTCACTCTTATTAACTCATGCATGATGTTTAAGCAGTAATCTCTGTCTTGTGTATTAACCTCTCTTCCACCTTTAAGCTCTCAGGTTTTCAAATCTGGACCACTGCATTCCCCAACAATCAATCTTTTCATCTCATCCCCTGACCCACAGTTGTGAGTGACTTTCCCAAAAGCTACCCCTTTCCCTAGACCTCTCCAGTCCTTTTCCTTCACCTGTCTTCTTTCCCCTTCAGCTCTTCTGCCTGAAGAAGGAGCCGCTGGCTCTGAAAGCATGCCTAATTACAGCCACCTTTTATGTGTGTGTTCTGCTGCTGCTTGGTGAGTAGATTTTTTATCTAAACAATTTAAGAAAAGGTAGATTGCTACTTACCGTAAAGAATGCATGTTAAGTTGCAGACAGGCACAATTAAAAGAAACTTACATAAAGCTTTCAGCTGCAGTCTGCATCAGCAAAAGAGAAACACACACTGTTCATCCATACAAGGAAGCATATCTCATGCACACATGACCACCAACTCCAGCATCTCAGGCCAGAATGTAACTACCGCATGGGATGCAAGCAACAATCTGGAGGGGGTGTAGAAGGAGAAAGGATAGTTGTGTACAGGTGGTGAGAGAGACAAATGCTGTCTGGTGGAATGTGCGGGGACTAGAGTGCCAACAGGCACAACATCAGGAGGTTGTGGAGCAGGGAGGCTGGGAAAAAGATGGGCAGGTGAGCTGGCAGAGAGTGGCAAATAAACAGAGTGGGAGAAAAGAAAGGAGAGGAGGTGATAGGACAGAGGGGGTGGAAACTGTTGGGTGGAGAGTGTGGTGACAGTATGTTACCACAGGTTGAGGCTGGGATAGTTACTGGAGAGGAGAATGTACTGTAAGGATAACTCCCATATGTGCAGTTCAGAAAATCTGGTGGTGGAGGGAAGGCTCCAGATGGCTTGGGTAGTGAAGCAGCCATTGAAATCAAGTATGTTGTGTTCAGCTGCAGTCTACTTTGCTCTTGACCACAGTGTAGTGGCGACCATTCATCCTGGTGAACAGCTGGTTGGTAGTCATGCCAATATAAAAAGCTGTGCAATGATTTCCGCAGAGCTGGTAAATGACGTGGCTGCTTTCACTGGTGGCATAATCCCTGATGTGGTAGGATAAACCTGTGACAGGACTGGAATAGGAAGTGCTGGGTGCATGTGTTGGGCAGGTCATGCACCTGGGTCTTCCACACAAATATGATCTTTGTGGCAAGGGGTCGGCACTGGGAGTGGCATAGGGATGAACAAGGCTGTTATGGAGATTGGTTAGGGAATGGAACATCCCTTTAGAAGGGGTGGTAAGGATCTCACATAGGATGTCCCTCATTTCAGGGCATGATGATAGGTAATCAAAGCCCTAGTGAAGAATGTGGTTCAGTTGCTCCAGTCCTGTGTGCCACTGGGTGACAAAGGGGATACTCCTTTGGGCTGGTTCTTGGGGGCTGGTAGGGGGATTGGGGGCATGAGGGGAAATGGCATAGAAAATCTGTTTGCAGACTAGGTCCGGGGAATATTGCCTATCTGTGAAGCCCTTCATGAGGCTATCAGCATACTGAGCAAGGGATATCCCCACGTGGCCAGTCTGTATGGGAAAGATTTTTTGCCATGAAATGGATGAGAGCTGTCAAAATGTAGGTACTGTTGGTGGTTGGTGGGTTTAATGTGGACTGAGGTGTTGATAGAGCCATAATAGAGAAGGAGGTCAATATCTAGGAAGGTGGTACACTTGTTTTAGGATGACAATGCGAAGCGGATGAGAGAGAAGGTGTTGAGGTTGTGAAGGAACAAAGATAGGGTGTCTTGGCCCAGAGTGCAGATCATGAAGATATTATCAATGAACCAGAGTACAAGTGTGCACCACACATTCCTAACAATGGGCCTCTGCAGCCGACAACCCATGCATGCCAACATTAACATGATGACTTTGGCAACTATGACTAAAATTGGCATGTGACCATTGGCACTAGATGTTGGCACAGTTGTAGAGCTTTGCATTGTCTGATGAATGTCAATACCTTCTTCATCATGCTGATGGGAGGGCAAGAATCCGTTGTCTTCCAGGATAACAGCTCCTTGACACCTGTACTGCTGGACAGAGACAATCTGGCAGTGGCTCCATATGCTATGGGGAATATTCACATGGGCATCGATGGCTCCAATAGAGCTCAAGTAAGGCACTGTGATGGCCAATGAGTATCATACACTGGTTGCAGACCATGTACACCCTTCATGATGATCATGTTTCCTGATGGAGGTAGTATTTTTCAGGAAGATAATGCCCCATTTCACAAGGCCAGGAGTGTGATGGAATTGTTCAAGGAACACAGCAGCAAGTTCCAATCTTGCCAGATCTGAATCCAATCGAAGACATCTGGATTGTAATTGAACATGGCATCAGTGCTCATTGCCTCCTTCCCAGAATTTATGGGAATTAGGTGACTTGTGTGTGCAGATATGGCGCCAGCAACCTACAAAGTCCTCATTGCTTCCATGCCATGATGTGTTGCTGCTGTTATCTATGCCAGAGGTGGACATACTGCTATTACGTTTGGTCATAATGTTCTGGATGATCAGTGTACAACAGCTGTCACAATCAGTACAGTTTCTCAACCTTCTGATCTATTTTATTATATAATCATATTTTAAGTGTTTGAGTTGGAAAGCCAATTTTGACATTATATTTCTAACCCACCTTTTAATTTTCTGTGAAATTTTACCATTTAAAATCATAGAGACATGTCTAGTTTTTTTTTCTTTTCTTTCTTTATTGTGGTTATGGAGTGGTTTATTTTCATTTAGAGGCTTCAATACTTTTGTTTTATAATCTTATTATATGAGCATTCTAATGAAGGATACAAACTCAGCCCTAGCAGACATGGCTCAGATGACAAGTGAACAGGCCTACACGTGGGTCACATGTAACAGCTGAAGTCTTTACTTCACAAAGACTAACATTGCACCATTTCAAACAAGCAATAAATAATGCTGTCTTAACACCAGAAGTAGACATTAACAGTTATACACTGAATGAACTTCCTTGAGGCCCAGCTGGTCGGGAAGCTCAGTTCAGTGTGTTATGCCCATAGAAACATCTCTCATTGTGTCAGTCTAAAGTAAGTGTTGGTTTATTTTGCATATTTTCAGTAGATAATTTCTTGTTGAATTATCTTCTAGTGCAGTGTACCTAAAGCAAGTAAAGAATTTGTCCAACGGAAACAAGCAATTAGAATATTTTGTAAAGTAGATAACTGTACATCTTGCAAAAGACTTTTTTAAGGGATCTAAGTACTCATAATCTGAGTTTGCAATATATTTATTCCTTCAAGCTTTTTGTCATAGATAATAAAAATTAGTTTCAGCTGACCATACAGAATAAATGTGGTAGGATATTCAATAAGAAACAAGTTGGGGAACACTACCAGTTCAAAAGAAGGTTAAAAACGAATCTCATCAACCACTCTTTTTACAAATTATCAGAATATCTAGATTAAGGGTTTGAAAGGTTCTGTTAGCTGCATAGGAAGTTTCAATCTTTGTCATAAAGCTGTGTGAGAAGTAATAATGTACTACAAATAGGACTCAGTATTCACAGGTGTAAAAAACATTTTCTTTGAAAAATGCCATTGTAATCAAGTAAACAGTAAGCTGCTAATAGCAGATGAGCAGCAACTATACAGTAAAACTAGTGAAGTGGTAACATTTTTTCAAAGTTTCAACTTCCTTAATAATTTACTTGATTAAATTTAGTGGCGTAAACATGAAGAGCACTAAATCATAATTTATTGCTTATACAGTATACAGATTAAATTTCTGTGACATCTTGTGTTAACCTATACCTTAACTCATTCCACATCCCTGAAAGTTCTTCTTCTTGATGAAACCTATAGAAAACAAAGAATGAAAGCATTAAAAGTTTGGACTGCTGTGCTCTTATGGCTGTTAGCAACCATCATCTGTTGTAAGAGCTAAAGCTTTTTCTTTATTTTCTCTAGTTGTAAGGTATATCTTATTAAGTGTTGTATCATAGAGTAAAAGAAAACTTTTTGTACCATTGTGGATGAAATGACTGCATATGTATTATAGTTTCTGCATTAGTCAGCTTCTGACCATGCACCATAGATGACATTGCAGTTTGTAGTTGCCTCCAAATTCTGTAGGCATGCAGGACATGGCAGAGTCATCCCTCATGGCCCATCTATAAGGTGTCTTCACACAACTCCAACTGTATGTTTTCATTTTATTGTCTCTTTCTGGTAAAATTCTTTGTCTTTAAGAATTACATTTTTACATATCCTTGGTTTCCTTGCTTTTGATAATTTTGTGTGCTCGTAATTATAATAGAGAAAAAACATATTTATTTCATTTTATTGGATGAATGGCACCCAATTTGTTTAAGTTTCTTTAATATTCTAAATTGTGATTAATCTAAAAATTAATGATTATGGTAAAGTTTTTTAAATGTAATTATTATTTTTTAAATTGTACTTCCTGCACATGTAAGTCAAGCATGCTCATTCATCCTCTAAAAACAAAACTGTTTCATTTGTGTAAGTAAAATGTGTGAGCAGACACAACTGTCAATTTCAAGTGACCACAATGGGCCTAGATGACTATTTGAATGTTACTTAAATATGGAGATACTGGGTATATTTTTATTTTTTCTCTTTACCTTGCACTTTTTAATATTTTTGTAACTTTTCATATTTAACAGCAGTTTTGCTGTTTGGTGTTTTGTAGAGTTTCAGTTATGATTACGACTGGTAACAGCTGAAACCAGTACACTGTCACAAATGAATCAAATACTATCAAGACAATTATAAATGAAAAAGTATCTTTCAAAATAGATCATCTACTCCAATTTGACAATGTCAGATTTCATTTCTGTAGAAGATTTTCCATAGGGAAATAGCACCAAGAGACAGGAAAGGACATCATCTGTACTCAGAGTGTATGTCTGGAGGCCTCATTCAACATGTTGAAGAGGCTATTCCAGCAGCCATTGAGGGAACAGGGTGCAACCAATTGCAGACTGTAGTGCATGCTGAAACAAATGATGTTGGTCATCTGGGCTCTGAGTTCATACTTGGGTCATTTCAGTGACAGCCAGAGAAGGATGAGATGACCAGCCTGGTGCATGTTGCTTCAATGAAGCTCACAATTTGCACCATCGTGCACAGAACTGATCATGGGCCTTTGGTTCTGAGTAGAGTGGAAGGACTGAACCAGAGACTTTGAAGGTTCTTGTGTCAAGCTAGACTGTGACTTCCTGGATTTTTGCCATAGGGTTGAGAACTGTAGAGTCCCATAATTGGGTCAGATATGCATTGCACATCAGAGGGTGCTTCGCAGGTAGCTGTTGTGTGTGGGATCTGTTGTGTATGGGATGCACACAAAAGCTTTTTAGATTAGGCAACTCTCCACCAAATACAGATGATGATAGCTGTAAGAAATACAGAAGTATCAATGTGAGATCAAAATAAATGACTCCCACAGATGAGAGTATTAAAATCCTAATGATTAACTGCTGAAGCATTCACAACAAAGTGCCAGAGTTTGAAGTGCTCCTGAAAAGCAGTGAAGCTCACATAATACTAGGTACAGAAGGCTGGTAGAAACCTGAAATTGATAGCAGTGAGATTTTTGGGGAAAACTGGGTCTGTATCAAAAGGGTAGGCAAACGGGAAATGTAGGTGGTATATTTGTTGCAGAAGACAACAAACTCAGATCCACTGAGATAGAAATTGAAGCTGTGTGTGAGACTTTGGGCAAGACTCAGCACTAGGAGTGGATACAAAATGATAATTGGATCCTTCTATTGCCCATCAGATTCATCTCCTGATGCAATTGAAAACTTTAGAGAAAACCTCAGTTCGCTTGTACGGAAGTTCCATAGTCATATCGTAATTACTGTCAAACACTTTAATCATCCAACAATCAATTGGGAAAATTACAATTTTGTTAGTCTTGGACTTGATAAGACATCCTGTGAAACATTACTAAATGCCTGCTCTAAAACAATGATTACCAGAGTACAAAGGATGATTAAAACAAGCAGAAAGACATATATGATCAGTAAACTAGATAAAGATTCAATAGTGCCATAGAGACTGAAGAAATGTATGATGCACCATGGGGGACTGGAATTTGATAGTAGGAAAAGGAAGAGAAGGAAAAGTAGTAGCTGAATATGGACATGGGGGTAAGGAATTAAAGAGGAAGCTGCCTGGTAGAATTTTGCAAAGAGCACAATTTAATCATAGCTAACGCTTGGTTTAAGAATCATGAAAGAAGGTTGATATGTGGAAGAGGCCTGGAGACACAGGAAGGTTTCAGATAGATTACATAATGGTAAGACAGAGATTTAGGAACCAGGTTTTAAATTGTAAGACATTTCCAGGAGCAGTTGTGTACTCTGACCATAATTTATTGGCTATGAGTTGAAGGGCTTATTTCAACAGTGGTACAAGTCCATTTTTGTTCATTCTGAGATACAGAGTCCTAAAGTAAAATGAGCGCTGCAAAATCTGCAGTTGAGATACCAAAAATACTCAAATATATGAACAAAAATGGACTTGTACCACTATTGAAATAAGCCCTTCAATTGTAGATTAAAACTCAAGAAAGTGCAAAAAGGTAGGAATTTAAGAAGATGCAACCTGGATAAACTGACTAAACCAGAGGTTTTACAGAGTTTCAGTGAGGGCATTAGGGAATGATTGACAAGAATGTAAGAAAGAAATACAATAGAAAAAGAATGGGTAGCTTTGAGAAATGAAATAGCGAAGGCAGCAGAGGATCAAGCAGGTAAAAAGACAAGGGCCAGTAGCAACTCTTGGGTAACAGAAGAGATATTGAATTTAACTGATGAAAAGAGAAAATA
Organism: Schistocerca cancellata; assembly: GCF_023864275.1. NCBI lineage: Eukaryota > Metazoa > Arthropoda > Insecta > Orthoptera > Acrididae > Schistocerca > Schistocerca cancellata. The sequence goes on along the minus strand of NC_064627.1, from coordinate 1,052,235,874 downwards.
TAAAATGCAGTAAATGAAGCAGGTGAAAAGGAATAGAAACGTCTAAAAAATGAAATCGACAAGAAGTGCAAAATGGCTCAGCAGGGATGGCTAGAGGACAAATGAAAGTATGTAGAAGCACGTATCAATAGGGGAAAGACATACTGCCTATGGGAAATTCAAAGAGATCTTTGGAGAAAAGAGAACCACCTGTATGAATATCAAGAGCTCAGATGAAAACCAGTCCTAAGCAAAGAAGAGAAAGCAAAAAGATGGAAGGAGTATATAGAGGGCTATAAAAGGGTGATGTACTTGAGGGCAATATTATGGAAATGAAACAGGATGTAGATGAAGATGAAATAGGAGATATGTACTGCATGAAGAATTTGACAGAGCACTGAAAGACCTCAGCTGAAACAAGGCCCAGAATTAGACAATATTCCATTAGAACAACTGATAGCCTTGGGTGAGCCAGCCATGACAGAACTCTTCCATTTAGTGAGCAAGATGTATGAGACAGGCAAAATACCCTCAGACTTCAAGACAAATATAATAATTCCAATCCCAAAGAAAGCGGGTGTCAACAGGTGTGAAAATCACTGAATTATCAGTCTAATAATTCACAGTTGCAAAATACTAATACGAATTCTTTACAGATAAATGGAAAAATTGGTAGAAGCCAACCTCATGCAAGATCAGTTCAGATCCCATAGAAATGTTGGAACATGTGCGGCAATACTCACACTATGACTTATCTTAGAAGCTAGATTAAGGAAAGGCAAACCTACATTTCTAGCATTTGTAGACTTAGAGAAAGCTTTTGACTATCTTTACTGGAACACTCTCTTTCAAATTTTGAAGGTGCCAGTAGTAAAATATCGGGAGTGAAAGGCTATTTACAATTTGTACAGAAACCAAATGATGGCTATAAGAGTTGAGGGGCATGAAAAGGTAGCAGTGGTTGAGGAGGGAGTGACACAGGGTTGTAGCCTAGCCCCAATGTTATTGAATATATATATTAAGCAAGCAAAAAAAGAAACAAAAGAAAAATTTGGAGTAGAAATTAAAATCCATGGAGCAGAAATGAAAATTTTGAGGTTTGCTGTTGACATTGTAATTCTGTCAGAGACAGCAAAGGACCTCGAAGAGCAGTTGAGCGGAATGGACAGTGTCTTGAAAGGAGGATATAAGATGAACATCTACAAGAGTAAAATGGGTATAATGGAATGTAGTCTAATTAAATCAGGTGATTCTGAGGGAATTAGACTAGGAAATAAGACACTTAAAGTAGTAGATGAGTTTTGCTACCTGGGAAGCAAAATAACTGGTGACAGTCAAAGTAGAGAGGATATAAAATGTAGACTGGTTATGGCAAGGAAAGTGTTTCTGAAGAAGAGAAATTACTTAACATTGAGTATAGATTTAAATTTCAGTTCTTTCTGAGAATATTTGTATGGAGTGTAGCTATGTATGGAAGTGAAACATGGACAATAAATAGTTTAGATAAGAAGAGAGTAGAAACTTTCAAAATGTGGTGCTACAGAAGAATGCTGAAGGTTAGATTGATAGATCACATAACTATTGAGGAGGTACTGAACAGAATTGGGGAGGGGAGGAATTTGTGGCACAACTTGACTAGAAGAAAGGATCAGTTGGTGAGACATATAATGAGGTGTCAAGGGAACACCAATTTTGTACTGGAGAGAAGTGTGGAGGGTAAAAACCACAGAGGGAGACCAAGACACTAAGCAGATTCAGAAGGATGTAGGTTACAATAGCTACTCAGAGATGAAGAGGCTTGCACAGGATAGAGTAGCATAGAGAGCTGCATCAAACCAGTCTCTGGACTGAAGACCACATTAGCAACAGTGCCATATGTCAGTGAGGAAACTGAAACTTTCAGCACAGGGAAGGAGCTTGTAGAGGAACTATGGCTTGAGTTTAAGAGAATAATTGACCATCCACTGGATATATCTTCCCAGTAGAATAGTTTTTAAAGAGAGAGAACCTTCATGGTTTAAAGCCCATCTAAAGAAACTTCTACAGGAATAGAGATTACTGCAATATAAGTATAAAACAATGCATAGGCATATAGATAGAGAAATTCTCAGTGAAACACATTTGGCTGTCAAGAGAGCAATGTGTGAAACCTTCAGTTACTACTGTAGCAGAATATTGTCAACTCATCTTTCACAAAACCCAGAGAAATTCTGGTCATATGTAAATTCTAGTGGCACAAAAGCTAGTGTCCAGTCCCTAACAAATGAGACAGGAACTGAAATTAAGTGTAGCAAAGCAAAAGCTGAAATGCTTGACTCCCTTTTCAAATGTCTATTTCCCTAATTTAATCCTCATACCATTGAAAAGATGAATGAAACAAGTTTTTGTGTCAGTAGTGTTGAGAAACAGCTGAAATCATTCAAATTGAACAAAGCTCCAGGGCTCAGTGGAGTCCCTGTCAGATTCTGTAATGAATTTGCAGCTGAGCTATAATCCATCATAGAACCCTCAAATAAATAATCGTGCACATTTCTTGGAAATAACACAGATCACACCTGTCTACAAGAAGTGTAGTAGAATTGATCCACAAAACTACCATACAATATCCTTGACAACAATTTGCTGTAGAATCTTAGAATGTATTCTGTACTCAAAAACAATGAGGTATCTCAAAGGAAATGACCTCCTCCATGCTAACCAGTATGGACTCTGAAAACATCAATCATGTGAAACTTAACTTGGATTTTTTCTCAAATGACATAATGAAAGCTCTGGATCAAGGCAGTCAGGTACATGCAGTATTTATTGATTTCCAAAAAGCATTTGACTCAATACCACACCTACACTTATTGACAACAGTATGATCATATGGGTATAAAGTGAAATTTGAGACTTAATTGAGGACTTTTCGGTAGGGAGGATGCAGCATGTTGTCTTGGCTGGAGAGTCTTTTTCAGATGTGGAAGTAACTTTGGGTGTGCCCCAGAGAAGTGTGTTGGGACCCTTGCTGTTCATGTTGTATATCTTGCAGACAATATTAATATTAGCCTCAGGCTTTTTGCAGATGATGCAGTTATCATAATGAAGTTCTGTCTAAAAGAACCTGCATAAATATTCATTCAGATCTTGATAAGATTTCAGAGTGGTGCAACTTGCTTCAAATGTTCCAAAACATAAAATTATGCACTTCACGAAACAAAAAAAATGTAGTATCGTGTGACTATAACTTCATGAGTCGTTGTTGTAATTGGCCAACTCATACAAATACCTGTGTAACACTTTATAGGGATATGAAATGGAATTATTTGATAAGCTCAGTCATTTGTAAAGCAGGTGGTAGACTTCAGTTTATTGGTAGAATTCTGGGGAAGTGCAATCAGTCTACATATGATATTGCGTACAAAGCACTCATGTGACCAGTTCTAGAACATTGCTCAAGTGTGTGGGACCCATACCAAATAGGACTAACAGGGGATATTGACCATATACACAGAAGGGCAGTGAAAATGATCACAAATTTGTTTGGTCCATGTGAGAGTGTCACAGAGATACTGAGAAACTGAACTGGCAGACATTTGAAGATAGATGTAAACTATCCAAAGAAAGCCTACTAATAAATTTTCAAGAACCGGCATTAACTGATGACTCTAAGAATATCATATAACCCCCTTCGTATTGCTCATATAGTGAGGATAAGGTTAGAATCATTACGGCATGCACAGAGGCATTCAAACAATAATTATTTCCGCACTCCATAAGTGAATGGAATGAGAAGAAACCCTAGTAACTGGTACAGTGGGACATATCCTCAGCCATGTGCTTCGCGATGATATGCAGAGTATAGACATAGATATACGTGTAGATGGTGTAACACTTACCTTTTACAATACTGATGAACAGTCCTTGCCAGTTTTCAAATTTGTGGAGGGTGCAGCCATAGATTCATAATTTTGTTCCAGCATTCCTGCAAATTTCAACTTCAACATGTGCCACTCAACATAATTACTTTACTGTGTCAATTAATTGTGTAAGATATACAAATGTCATTGAGACTGTTTGGATTTGACACACCAAAACTAACCTTTTTTTATAATTTTTTAAGTGATTTGCAATAATAGTGCTGTAAGGACGAACCAAAACTACAATGAAGGGAATATACATCCTGCCAGAAAAATGCTTTATGTCACTTAATTCTTCAGTGTACTGGACAGTGACCTAGAAGTAGAAATAATGCCAGTTATTCTCTTGTTTATCCATCACACTGTGAGGGTCCCTTTACAAAGGAGCATCTCCAGAGATTTAAAGTCAGTCAAGATGTTCATTAACAAACTGAAGCTGCTGTTAAAAGTTGTGCCAATAACTGACTGCCATTAAATTTCAGTAAACAATTCTTACTTCGTCACTTTAAATTTAGTGTAGCAAAGCTAACAGGCCTCCCTCCAATTATAAAAAGCTGCTGCTTTCTCTACTTTACTAAATAAAAACAAAGGTTCTTTCTGTGGCACTCAGCTGGAGCATCTCGTATAGAGTCCTGCAGTTTGCTTGGATATCTCAGTCTCTAGGGCTGTAAGTGTTTCAATAGAACCCTCTATCTTCAGACACTCAGTGTCACCTGTGATGGCATAAATTTCCAAAAATTCATTCACCCATTCATTCAACATGTTTTATGAAGAAGAAGACCTTCAGGGATGTGGAATGACTCAAGGTATAAGACAAAGAAATCATAGAAACTTAATTTGTGTATTGTGTTAACAATAAACTGTCACAATATGTACCCCTTCCAGCACAAGTTTCTCTGAACTATGCAGGTGAGCATTGCTTCTCAAACATTCTTGCAGTCATCCTGGCCTAACCCTCCACTAATCTGTTCCCACTACTTCACCTTGCCTTTTTCCTTCTGTCTTCTGCCCACATCACTCCTTTCCCATGCAGATCATGTTCTGCCTTCTCCTGCTACTCTTCCCCCCCCCCCCCTTCCCCCTCCCTTCTTTGCTCATGCAGGCACACTCTATGAAAACTAGGCTGTGGGCAGTGTATGAAGACCATGCACCTCTTGATGTACTTTATCTAAAATCATTCAGTGATGTTTCCTTTGTATTTCTCTCCATTTTTCTTCCTTTAAGCACTCACTTTTCTTAGGTTATTTTGTGGCTATCTGATGTGACATCCCTGTTTTCATTTTGACTAACTCAACCGTATCAATCTCATATTTATAATTGGAGAGTGGATCCCACTATTATTATACCTAAAAAGTATTGTCTTACATAGTCTCTTATTATAGCTTTTTCACTTTCCATTTTGCAGACTTCTGTACCTGATGATGGGCTTCTAATTGCCCCAAATCTGTAATGATTTTGAACCAGTAAAACTATTTGCAACTGAAACAGTTAATTACCTGACACCTCTGTTTTCTGTTGAATGTGAGCTTTCATCCACTGGATAGGAATGCCATAATGCCGTACTGCTTTAGTATGCTAAGGTATATTTTATGATCTACACAATCAAAGGCTCTGCCAAGGTCACAAACTTATCAACAAGATAAATTTTCTTGTGCTACTCACTTCATTTGTGAGGTATTGCATTGCTTCCTGCATAGTGAACCCTTTACAAAATTCAAATTCAGACTTGCTTAGCAAGTTCTGCTCAGTTACAAGAATCAGTTTTCTTTCATAGACCATTTTTAAACACTTTTGATCAGACTGAGAGGAGTGGCATAGGTCTGAAATTAGAGGTGGTTTGCTTAGCTCCAGTTTTGTAGAGTGATGTTACTATAGCATATTGAAATCTGTCAGAATATGTCTCAAGTACTATGGCTATAGTGGTAGCAACAGTGCATAACACCTATAGCACTGCATTTCCACATAAGCAGTTTTGTTCAAGTATCTGACTATTTTGGGCATCAAGCATATGAGCTCTTGCAAGAAACTCCTAACTTTTTATTTTACTATTTGGCATTATTTTCCAATGTTAATTTGTTTTGAACAAATGTATGTATGTAAAAACAGTGCTATGATAACAAATGATGGTTTATGGAGATTAAAGGAGAGTGAGGAACAGTATTGTAAGCTAATAAATAAGATCTGACACTTACATATAATATATCAAACAATCAGTTGTAATTAATTTATTTTATTTTTCAGATGTCATTCATGATAATTTGGCAGAAAATATGTCAAAAAATTATGAGACTGTATTCCCAATAGCCTTTTTCTATGAACGTAATACTCCACGTTCACGAGAAATTAGTAGAGAGGTCCGGAAATTTTATTTTCATGATAAACCAATAACAAATGATTCCATGATTAGTCTTGGACAAGTAAGTAAATTTTTCTTCTTTAAATGACACTGAATAAAGTTTGTGGTGAAATGTGTTTTCCACATTTTATTTTTAAGATGTTCAGTAATAAAGGTCAATTAATTTTATGAATAAATTGGGCAGTTATAAATCTGTCAATAGTTTACACTCATTTGCAAAGTTAAATCAATAATTTGTCCATTTGTAGCGAACTGTTTATCGGGAAGGAAAATGCCTCTTGTTCTGGAGTATTTTATTTTAAAAAATTAATGAGGAAAGTAAAAAATACCGTCATAATGCTTTTCAGCTAGCATTACTAGAGTTGGATCCTCTGTCAACAGTTTCTTAAATGAAAAGAAAACAGGAGACACATTTTAGAAAATTGAAAAAGAAGTAAGTGAATGCTTATGTCTGTCAGAGTCATCTCTAAGATGCATACCTGAAATGCAAGACAGAAATAAGGAATAATAACAAACTGTGATGGCTCAAGTTCCAGTCTTCAGTTCAAGTCATGGAGCAGCTGAGCCATTCGAGTAGCAAACACTGATTCATTCGTTCATAGTGTTTCATAGGTTACATTGTGATGTATTACTCCTTCAAGATGTAAAATGAGTAACAGAAGAAAATCAGCTGATATAAACTTATTTATAACCTGTATTGCAATAAGCAGTGCTTGTAATCTCAGTCCATTCAAAGCCACAGAGCCCAGCACACATGCCAGCAGCAGTTCCTCTTTGCACATTAGGTTTAGTGTAGTTTTTGTTCGCATGCGCTTCTGTAAAAAAATGAGCTGCATCTTTGTATGTTACCACATTGACTAGTGTAACCTAACATATTCTAAAATTTTGCATTGAGTGAACTGGTTTTCTTGTGAAATGTGTTTTCTTCATCTCATAATGTACACAACTTCAGTACAAATGTCTGATGTACAGGAGACATGTCAAGGTTACAATTTGCTCATTTAAAATTTTGTCACACTTACAATAATACTTTGTGGAGAATGTACTTACTTGAAATTTGTCAAACTTACAATATTTACGTCTACTGTGACTATCATAAATTTTTATTCCATTTCATGAGATCTTCCACAGAGTAATTGTTCAATTAGAAAATCATGCAACTTGTTTTTTAAAATATTTATCTTCATATTCATTATGTTACACCATTTTATTGTGTTGTCAATTTTCATGGCTATATACTGAGGAGTCTGAGCATGCAGTTTTAAGCAATGAGAGGTAAGCATAAAGTTTTTTTAATGTCTTGTGTCGTATGAGTGTTCAAAATTATTATTATTCTTTTTTTTAATAGATAAGTTCTGCTGCATAGGAAAAGAACCACCTCAAAGATACATAAAGAGGGGACAGTTAATATTTTTAGGTCTTTAAATAATGGCCGACATGCAGAGCACATATTGTGAATGATTCTTTTTTGCAACTTTAAAATTTGTGTAACTTTGTGCCACCATAAGTGCTACTGTTGCCTGAATCAATCTGAATCTCGTGACCAATGAATACATCTCTCGCATAGTCAATGTGTCTCATAACTAAACCTACCTGTTGTATTATAAGTCCTCAGTAGCTGCATAGTTTTTCTGGATCACCACCTGAAATTGCTTTTGTAATACTTATCCTTAAAATGAGTAGCCAGAAGCTTCTTTTTCCAGCTCATAATTGGAAGTTCACCAATGTTTAGTCATGTCCTTTGAACCTAGGTCCCTTAAAAGTTTCTGATAATGCTTACAAACAGGTAGTTAGTGTGGACATATGTGGAGCCTAATAGTTTGTATCTCTTCAGAAAGTAAAGTGCATGCAGTATGGATGAAGTGATTATTAGTTGCTTCACATTCATTTAAGTAAAAAAATCACTTAACTGTTACTGAACTCACAAATATCATTCAACTGAAGAAAAACACACACATTTTGATGTCTACTGCTCATAACTATAAAATGTGTTCTCTCAGTCTGATTTAAATGAATTGAGAGGCAATGCAAACGGGTCCCGAGGCTGGGCTAAACTGCAGACTAGCTGTAATGAAGCTATAATAAATGAAGGCTAAGTGCAGAATGACTGAAATGGTGCAAGAGTCAACTTTAAGTTTATAAATTTTATAGATCTAAAAGTTTGTCCTTTATTGGGTATCGAGCAATCATTATATTCTGATTGTATATTATTTATCTGTTAAAATTACTGTAATAATTTATGCCTGTGGATTGGGAATCCCAGCTTTATGCCTATCTTTTGTGTTTAACATCAGTTATTGAAAATTCAGTAATTTTTTATTTTGACTCCTGCTCATTAATGTGGGTGTCAACAAATTTAGAAATATCAGGCACTCAAATGTATGTCAACAGCTCCTGAAAATTCATAGTGGTTAGGCTATAATTGGCACTGAAAGTTTGAATTAAGTGAAATTTGTAATTATCACTATTTTTTAAATGAATTAATTTTGGGCTAATGCAAATACATCACTGAAAAGAGAAAAACTAGCTCTTTAATCTGAAAGTGGTCTTTCCTTACAAATCTATGTATTAGCTCATAACACTTTCCTGATATGTGAAATTTTGTTGTTGTACTAACTCTTGATTGCCATCATTTGTGAAGAAATTAATTAGCACATTGCAGCCAGAACAAAGAACTGAATGATCTGAAATAATTTTGTGTGTGTGTGTGTGTGGGGGGGGGGGGGGGGGGGAATTTGTTTCTATGATTTTAATAATTTGCATGACAAGTGCTTAATGTGCTCATTGTAGGAACTTTAACATCAGAATCTTGGAAAGAAAATTAGCAAAATTTTTCTGGACTTAAAACATCTTTAGGAGTCTAGTCAAATTAGAATGTTTGGAGGTAACCAGCTTTATCACAAATGTATCCACAGCTCTGGAGCCCAGCAGACATGCCAGCAGCAAAAGCAGTTTTTGTTTTCTGTTTGTATATAGAATTGAGCTTACCGTATTTACTCGAATCTAAGCCGCACTCGAATCTAAGCCGCACCAGAAAAATGAGACTCGAAATAAAGGAAAAAAAAATTTCACAAATCTAAGCCGCACCTGAAATTTGAGACTCGAAATTCAAGGGGAGAGAAAAGTTTTAGGCCGCACCTCCAAATCGAAACAAAGTTGGTCCATTGTAATATGAGACACAATTCAGGTTGAATGAATGATGATACAGCTACAGTAGTTTAGTTCGAGCCGTAAGCTTAGCAGTTAAGCTTTACCAGGTAGCCATTGCTATGCGTCAGACGCTCGGTCCTTATTTATACGGGTACCCTTCGTTTTTCACGTGCTTCGTCTGGTTTGAATAGATTGCTTATTTTTCTTTGATCTGATAATTGCCGTTTTCTTTGTTATAGGTGTTTTCGTCACTCTAAGCTGAAAATGCATTACTGTACTGAGTCATGCATTGTTTGTCGCATTCCGATAATGAATGTTCATGACCTGTCGCCGCTCGCGGCATGGTTTGCTTTTGTGCGTGCTACCGCCGCTTACAATAAAAAAAAGAGTAATTGTCTCAGTAGCGTAACAATGGCAAGAGACTGCTATTTGTTGTTATTTACACTGCTGCTTTCTTTGATAATGATCAACAAGAACCAAATAATAAACTGCGTATGGTAGAAGATGTTCTGAACGAGAGTTTAGCGACAATTTTTCTCCGTTTGAAAATCTTTGCAGACGCCTCTTTAGTACATTATTTTCTGCACAGAAATTAGTCACCTTAGATTTAAAAATCTAGTCAACTGCCGCGCGCGCTTCATTTCTGACTGTATCACTATTAGGCATAAGAATAATACGAATATGAACATGACATATGTGTATACTTCCGCGTTTGTGTTGTCTCACTCTAGTTTCGTAGTTTATTAGGCAGACAGGAGTTAAATGAGATAGCAGCAAACACGAAAGAATACATGGCAAAATGTTTATATTCGTATTATTCTTATGGTGAAGAGAATACTGCATGTGATTCAGAATTCACAAAAGTTCCCATTAGCAACCATCTCTTCTCACAGGTAGAAAAAAAATCAGAACGTAGAATTGGCCATACTGACAAACATCGCAAACGGTCTTGCCAGTCGGATTTTTGTAGTGCATTGAAAAGCTGCTACATTCGAAGATGAACAATACGGAATTTGTATTTACTTCGTTGGATAATGTATGAAAATGCAGTGGTTGAAATTCGGGTTGGAGAAAAAAGCTCGTCTTCCATCGTTTTTTTTTTTTTTTTTTTTTTTTTTTTTTCAATTTATTTACTGACGCAGAGGTTTTGGCGCCAGTATTTATCTTTGTGCCTGTCAAGCATGCCTGTGTAGCGCTACATATATTCGACGGCAGAAGTTAGTTGTGGCGGCACCTACCAACATATTTCAGAACTTCCGATTACTTTGCACTCGATTCTAAGCCGCAGGCGGTTTTTTGGATTAAAAAAAACAGAAAAAAGTGCGGCTTAGATTCGAGTAAATACGGTAGTTTTTGTTCTCATGTCCTTCTGCGAGAAGTATCCATTATCATACTGTGTTGACTACTGTATACTAACTTTGTCCAAATTTTTGCACAAATTTCAATTTACATTGTGTGAGCTGACTTTGGAGTGTAGTTAAACTGGAAGTAGGGTACCAACAGAATTTAGATTGCACTCAGTGACTTCTTAGGTTAGTGTTAATGTTACTTGTGGTGTAAAAAAATTGATTAAAGATCAATGGGCACTGCACCTGCTCTTTAGAGGAGCAGGGAAATTTGCTATTGTCCATAAACTGTGGAAGCTGGCCAAGGTTGACAGGCTTCTGGCTGCTATCCTGGGCTGTGATGTCACTGAGGCATGTGAGACAAATGATTTGGCACCTTTGAAGCCTACAATGTCACATGGGATCCCTGATATCATAGAGTCCACCTATTTGCTTGTGGTAGTTGGTCGACTCTTATCTGATGGTGATGGGATCATGAATGTGACCACACAACTTTCCTCCTACACCTCAAAAACAGTTTTGAGGTATTGCCCTCTCCTGAAAATATGTGTGAGCCAGCACAGGACATGTCTGTTGGAACTCGGGTTGACTTTCCTGAAAGATCCAAACAAGTGCACAAGGTAGGATTTCTTGTCATTGGGAGATGCAAAAGTAGGCAGGTGATGGAGTCCCTTGGGAAAATAGAGCCAGACTGAGAAAGAAGACGTTTGCTCTGCTTGCTTTCCAAGGATTCTCTTTTCACATGTGGAGTAGACTCTGCCATCAGCAATTACATGCAACATGTGCAAATCATTGCTCATAACAGTGTTACATATAAAACAGTGGAAAATCTGAGATGGAATGTAATAATATAATGAAAAGGATAGTTGCTACTCACCATGCAGCAGAGATGCTGAGTCACAGAAAGGTACAACAAAAAGACTGTTGGAAAGTTAGCTTTCAGCCAACAAGGCCTTTGTCAAAAACAGAAACATTCATACGTGCACACACTCATGCAAATGCAGCTCACACACACATGACCAGTCTCTGGCAGCTGGAGCCAGACCAAGTGTTATATATGCTTGACATTATCAAGTTAGTTCTACTATAAACAGCCTAGATCACTGTTGTACACCATAAATGATGTTTGAAGGTGTATTTCTGTTTCTTAATAACAATATCTACATAGTGCTAGCGACAGAAACCTGGCTGAAATCAGATGTTAATAGCAATGAAATTCTAAATTTCAGCTGAAATGTATATTACAAAGATATGTTGAATGCTAGTGGAGGAGGCATGTTTATAGCTGCAAAAAAATATGATAATATCTAACGAGGTTAGTACAGAATGTGAATGCGAAGTAATTTGGCTGAATATAAGTGCTAAAAATTGATCAGACATTGTCATCAGATGCTTTTATAGACCCCCTGCCACAGAATCAGTAGTGGCAGAACATTTGAAGGGAATCCTGGAGAAGATTTTGCAAAAAATTGCTGATCATGTTATAGTATTAGGTGGCGATTTCAACTTACGAACCATGGACTGAGAGTTGCAAGTTATTAAGACAGGAAGTAGGAATCATGTAAAATTGTTATAAATGGCTTATCTGAAAATTACCTTGAGCATGTTATCAGAAAATCCACTCATGAAAACAACATATAAGCTCTTGTGGTCACCAACTGGCCTGAACTTCTTGACTTACTATAGAACAGGGAATTGGTGATCTTGAGCCATTACAGCATCAATGAATATGGCTGTAAATAAGAAATAAAGAAAGATAGTAAGATATTTGTGCTTAGAAAGAGTGACAAGAAACAAATTTGAGATTACTTGAGTGGTCAACATGAAAATTTCATCTCTATCACTGAAAAAGTTGAGCACAGATGGACGGTTTTCAGAAGTATTGTACAAAATGCCTTAGACAGGCATGTTTTGAGCAAACTTGTTAGGGATGGGAGAGACCCACCCTGGTTGGAAAGTAGTGTTAGAAAGCTACTACAAAAGCAAAGAGTGCTGCAGTGCAAATTTAAACATAGCCAAAGCCTCACCGACAAACAAAAATTGAACAAAGCCAAACCTATAATAAAGAGAGCCATGAGGGATGCAGTCAATAAATTCAAAAGTAAAAATCTAACAAAAACTCCTAATAAGTTTTGGTTTTATGATCAATCAGTAAATGACTCAAAGCCATCTGTTCAGACACTCCATAGTCAATATAGCATAAAAACATAGGATGACAGAGAGGAGTTCTAAATGTCTTTTTTTCAAAATTGTGTCACTGAGGAATAGTACAGTGAAGTTCCTCCTTTAAATCATCAGATGAACATCAAAATGACAAATATCAAAGTAAGTGACCCTGGGATAGAAGATTAACAGAAATCACCCAACAGAGGAAAGGTCACTGGGCCTGATGGGATACCACTGCAACTGTATGTAGAGTGTGCGAAAGAAATAGCTCCTCTTCTAGCAACAGTGTACCATAGGTCTCTGGAGGAGGGAAGCATTCCGAATGACTGGAGAAATACTAAGTCATATCAGTTTTCAGCAAGGGTCATAGAACAGATGCACATAACTATAGGCCTATACCTTTGATGTCGATCTGTGAACTATTTTGGAACATAATTTGTGCTTTCATATTATGAAATATCTGGAGACTGATAATCTGCTCTATGGGGATCACGGGTTCCAAAAACAAGGATCATGTGAAACCTAACTTGCTCTCTTTTCATCTTTGAGACCCGGAAAGTAGTAGATACTGGCTCCCAGATTGATGCCGTGTTCCTTGACTTCTTTAAGGCATTCAATATGGTTCTACATTGCTACCTAATGAACAGAATATGGATGTGTCATACAATGGAAAATCCGAGATGGAATGTAACAATATTATGAAAGGAAAGTTGCTACTCACCATATAGCAGAGATGCTGATCACAAATAGGCACAACCAAAATACTGTCACAGAATAAGCTTTTGGCCAACAAGGCCTTTGTCAAAAACAGATCACACACAGACACACACATATGAGAAAAGCCTTGTTGGCCAGAAGCTTATTCTGTGACAGTCTTTTTGTTGTGCCTATCTGTGAGTCAGCATCTCCCCTATATGGTGAATATGAATGTGCAGAATATTGGACCATCTGTGTGACTGGAGTGAAGAGTTTGTAGCAAACAAAACGTAGCATGTCATTTGCATGGAGAAAAATCCTCTACATAAAAGTAATGTTGGGTGTATCCCCAAGTAAGTGTTATAGCAACATACATATGTAAATGACCTAGTGGATAATGTTGGAAGTCCCATGAGGCTTTTCACAGATGATGCTGTTGCATACAAAGTCACAACGCTTTATTGTAGCAAAATGCAAGAAGACCTGCAGATGACTGACAGTTGATCTGGGGACCGGCATTAACCCTTAACATACAGAAATGTAATGTATTCTGCATAAATAGACAGAAATACCCATCATTGCATGAGTATACAATTGCAGAACAACCACTGGAAGCAGCCACATCCATCTAGTAGCCCTGAAAGCATCATGGAAATGTGCTCAGTCAACTCCAGTGGCAGATGCATAAGAGAGCCAGTCTGCATCATGGTGTAAAATCCTGAGAGCATGTGTTCCTAGAAGAGTCAAATTATGTATTGCTTCTTTCTACATGTTTCTTGCAACAAGACTATGGAAGTAAAATCAGAAAGATTTGAGATTACAGAGGCTTATCAACAACTGTAATCCCATGAACTATTCATGATGGAAACAGGAAAAGGGGAGAAACAGCAGTGATACACAAAGATGCTCCACCAGGCACCATCAAGTGGCTTGCAGAGTATAGATGTAGATGTAAATTCTCACAATATGGTTGTCCTCTGTTTGTACTTACAAAGGTAAATGTAACATAGTGGACTCAAGAGGAATGATACAGATTTGAACAAGATATTCCTGTCATTAAATAGCTGCTGCTTATCTATTGCTGCAACAAGACCATGTTGAAATTTGCTTAATAGTGACAATTACCTAAATTTACAACAACAGACACTCCCTCATATGTGCCATACGAGTAAAAAGAGACTTCAGTCCTTAAATTTAGCAGATAATTTGCAAGAGGAATAGATATTATGAAATATTATGTAAACTTCTTATTCATTTTTAGGGATTCTCATTTCTTGGTTTATGACTAATGGGAACTGATTGCAGAATTTTGCTTCAAAATGCAGATCCTTACTCTGAACCCTAGGAGAGGAAGTTAAGTCTACCAGAATGAACTTTCACCCAGCAGCAAAGTGTGCACTGAAATGAAATCTCCTGGCAGACCATGACTTGAAACTAGGACATTTCCCTTTTGTGGATAAGTTGGTAAAGCACTTTCCCACAAAAGGCTTAGGTCCAAGATTCGAGTCCTGGTCTGGCATACAGTTTTAATCTACCAGGGAGTTTCATGTCAATGCACACACAGCAGCAGAATGAAAATTCAGTCTGGGCACAATTCCCCAGGTTCTGGCTATGCCATATCTCTGAAATATCCTTTCTTCCAGTAATGCTAGTCCTACAACTTATATAGAAGAACTTTTGTGAAGTAAAGCTGAGAGGGCAGGTCAGGAGTCATGTTTGGGTATGGTAAAGCACTTGTCCGTAAAATGCAAAGGTCCCAGATTCGAGTCCTGGACTGGTGCACACTTCTAATCTGCAGGAAGTTTTAAGCCAAGTCTGCATGAAACTTATACATCCTTCTTGCATTGTAGTTGTTACACTATTATTTAGCTGAATATTTTTTATTGATGTTGCAGTTGTCTACTTTGCGAAGTATTCTTTTTGCTCATTTCTGCCTAGTAAATGGTTTCATTACATTATAATAATTGTACTCTATGAATGCCACATTGTAAATTATGCAGCAGACTGGGTATGTATACATAAGGTTCCACTGGAGAAAAACGGCAGCAGTGTCACAACTAAGGGAAAGCAGTATTTTTAAAATTTGCAGTATTTAATTTAACTTAAGTAGTAACAAATAGTGTTTCAACAGTTTCTAACAGTGGCTTCATTTTCTTGAAACATTTCCTCATTCACTCCCTTTTCTCACAATTTCACTTTTGTGATGAGATGCACAGAACATGATTAAAGAATAAATGAAAAGAAGAGGTCTGATATTGAATCAATTTGACCCTTATCACAGACATTATTCTCAGTTTCTTCTCATATTAACAGAATTTAATTATTGCAACAAAAATTCTATATTCAGGGCCAGTTTACAGTCCAAGCAACATAAGCAAGTTGCTTGAGGCTCTATAAAAGAGGGATGCCAGAGGTACCCAAGTGCAACGGCATTCATGTTTTATTTACATGTAGCATACAACTTCTGCAGTTAAATAGTGAATTATGATTAACATGTATGTTTAAATTAGACAATATTTTTTGTATTTCTGTCCCACTTCTTCCAATCGAAAGTGAAGTAATTTGTAAATTATGTAATTAAAAAGTTCTGTTATTACAATTAAAAAAACAAGAGAGATATTATATTTTCATTCTTCTCACTCAGTTCAATAGAGAGCATATTTTTATTTAAGTGAGAACAATACAACAGATTTAGTTCTTCTTGCTTCCATTAAAAGCTTTTAAAGATTTCATCAATTATCTTAAATGAAGGTTAACTGTTTCTTATTTTAATATTTTGCAACGGAACAGTATCCCAGAATTTACTTCAGTCAGAGAGGAACTCTGTGTAGTACTTATTTTTAAAGGAAAAAAAACTCATTTGCATGATCAGTAGGCTTAAACTTATTTTTAAATTTCTTGTGAATATCCCAAGGAAAGGCAGGTAATGTCTGAAAGGGGGGGAGGGAGGGGGGGGCACCAAGTGCTATTTCACTTGTGTGAGAAGATGGTTCTTGAACCGTCTGTAGTCTGTTAACACATAAAATCAGGTGCATGTTTCTATGAATATTTTAAATTACTATAAGTTTATGATTGGTAACAATACTACTAATTTATCTTTTTCCAGTCTTTGTGCTACAGGAGCTGCATTTCCAAAAGATTAATCTTCATTTGATTGTATTAAAATTAGTGTGTTCTTTGAATTTCATGTACTTTCAGCTTCTCTTTATAGGTCTATTCCGACATTGCTGTAATATTCCCAGTGGAGCGTGTAGCCAAGCTGGTATCTCAGCAGA
This sequence comes from Schistocerca cancellata, assembly GCF_023864275.1. Taxonomy (NCBI): domain Eukaryota; kingdom Metazoa; phylum Arthropoda; class Insecta; order Orthoptera; family Acrididae; genus Schistocerca; species Schistocerca cancellata. Next base: position 1,052,219,007 of record NC_064627.1, on the reverse strand, counting down.
ACACTGAGCCTGTTTATTATTACCAGTTCACTTACCAAGGCAGGTACAGCTGGGCATACAAACCAGGAACCTTGACACCTCTTGGTAAGTCCACACTCATTGTTTCTAACTTTACTTTCTTTCAGTATGTGGCAATTCATATAAAGAGCAGTTTTAAAAAGGATGTTAAAATTAAAAGAAAGAAGTTGCAAGGATAGACGCATGATGACAGATGTCTGCAATGACCAAGCAGAAATTTAATAGTAAGAAATAGCTACTATGATGAAAATTGAACCTACAGTTGAGAAGTGCAATGCTCTGATGTCTGTGTCAGATATGGCTTTGGTGAGCAGAGACATGGTCTACAAGGGAATGTTACTAAATTTCCATGTCAATGGAGACAACCATTTTCAAGATATAGTTATTATTTGCATAAATTTCTGTGTAATATCTTGACATCTTAATTGTTTAATTATATTCTCAGCTTACATAATATTCATGTGTTATTTATAGCTAATATTATTAATTTTTATTCATTTTCACAGGTGTTCTGCACCAGGATGACCTGATTTATTTATTCTTCATCTCAGCAATGTTTCCAAATTTCTTAAAGACTGATCCTGAATATCAAACAGTCAAAAAATTGACAAAAATGTGGGCAAATTTTGTTAAAAATGGGTAAGTTCATGTGAATTCATCTGCAGTGTATATTAAATACTACTAATAATTACTAATTTCAAATAATGGTTACCTGGCGTAGGTGTATAGAACCTAACAGAAACAACACACACACACACACACACACACACACACAAACACACACACACACACACACACACACACACATACAAAGAGAGAGAGAGAGAGAGAGAGAGAGAGAGAGAGAGAGAGAGAAGTTTAGCACCTGGAAGGAATGGTCCAATAAAGTCCTAATTTCATACACATAGATATCATCAAATATGTGTGTATCATGAGAGTTGCAACAGTTCGCGATCTTCAGAATGCTTTCCAGATGGTATTACTGTTGTCATAACATGGACATGTTATCAGACATTACAAAGTATGTAATGGGTGTGCTCTATGGCAAACAGTTGGTGAACATTGTGAGGGACCATGGAGAAATCTGTGCTTGTGTGACAACATTACTCACATTTGACAGAGTTTGAAAGGGCATCATTGTAGCTCTGCATATCGCCAGCCGGTGTATGTGTGGTGTCCGGATGTGACAGTGGCACGATGTTGGGCTGAATGGGAAAACTAGAACGAAACCACATGTGACATCATGGTTTTGGTTGATCAAATTTGAACACATTAATGGAGGATCAGTGCATGGTGCACAAAGTAATTCATGCTGCCATAACCTCTGTGCCTATTATCTAAGTCAAAGTAATGCACTCACTGCAATACTCTATGATGTGCCACACCTTTGATCAGAGACTAGGTAAAGCCAGGTTACCAGATCACCATCCCATGCATGGGCTATTCCTTTACAGCACAAACAGCTGCATTTTAAGTGGTGCCATACCCCATGAAACACAGACTGCTGACAAATGGCAAAGCATCATTTTCAGTGATAGATCAAGGTCTGTCTTCTAAATTTTTGGAGTGACATACCAGTGTTAACTCTTCAGGCATCATGTGGAGACATCATGCATGAGAAAAAATGTATCTTGCTGTACAAGTTGATGATGGGATTCTGTTTAGAGAAAGCATCTGTCAAAATGAAAAATCTTCTGCACAAACTGAAGAACAATTTGAGACTACAGCTGATGAAGAACCAACAACGTGTTTTGGAATTGAAATCAAAAGAATGGAAGATGATGTCTTTATTCATCAAGAAAAATATGCTAAAAAGTGGTGAAAAGATGCAGAATGGAAAAATCAAATAGTGTAACGACTCTAGTTTCATCACAAGGAGAAGTTGAAGCAATCAATAGAGAGATGTCGGACTTTCTGTATCATTCATTGATAGGCAGTTTATTGTATTTGACATGCAAAAGAAATTGGACTTGGCATGTGCAGTGAACTATGAAAGAAGATCACTGGGTGATTCAAATCATTCAGACATCCAAAATCCAAGCACAACTTTAGATACCTGCAATCAGTGACATGGAGTAGCATATTCTACTCATCAGAAAAACAAGAACAAGAAATAGTGACTCACTATGATGCACATTTCTCAGGTGATGGTAAATATATGAGAAGGAATGGTGGAGGTAGAGGTGGACAAAAATATAGAAAAATAATGCAACACAACACAACATCAGCCATCTGGAGTATGGGAACCAAGTAAACACATCTCCAGAACAACACACATGGACTGACAACATTGGAAATCACCAGGGAGGGTGTTTCATCAATAAAAGAAGCAAAATATGTACGAAAAAAAAAAACAAGCTGTCTTTCATTTAACTGCAAAGATAGAACACAGCTCCATGAATCAGCAACCAGTTGCACAAAAAAAATTTATTCCTTTACTAGTTTCAGGCATCTAGTGCCCTTCTTCAGAAGACTGTACAGAAAAATGTACCACAAATAAATACAAATTAGAGAAGAATATTAATATTCAAGAAATAAAAGTTTAAAATTTAAAGATAAAAATATGGTACATACAATTATTGCATTATTAGTAAGCATCAAAAATAGATAGGTGTATGCAACATATTACTGTAGTCCTAAAAATACAAGAACTGTACGTAATACAATAAAAAAGGCATTAATGCAAAAAGAGCTCATAAATGCTTGCAAGTGGCTCATAGTGCCTGTACAAATATAGTATAAGGAAATTAAACAGCAGGTCCAGACATCATGCCAGAACTGGAGCTTGTCAGCTAGGGACATGCATACCCTGAGTTAGATCTCAGGATGGGGTAAAAGTATAACAAAATAATACAACCAAAACTTATGCAACTAAGGAATAAATTAAAATGTAAGTGCACATAACCACAGCATTAAGTAGCATATAAAAACCTAACGATAAATGAAATAAATTGCTTTATTTAGATAAATCTAATATGCATAGTGCCTTTATGCTGTATCCAAAACTGAAATGTGCATAAGACTGGGTGGTGCATTACATTCACATATAAACTTGAATTATTTGTTTACTGGGAACATAATTTACATTTAGATGTTGGCCCTTACTTCCAAATGAAATCTCAAGTGTTTTTAGAATATTTTGATCATGCAGATTTTATTTTATTATTATTACTTTTTATTTTTTTGCAAAAACACATTTTTACATTTGAATGAATATTTTGGACAGTTTGTTACTTTTTCAGTATTTTTTATGGCATTCCTGATTATGAAGACAATATTCAATTCATCTGCCAAAACTCTCTGCGAGCACTGCTGTCTCCTCAAGAGTGACTGAGTTCCATTTCTCCAGAACACATGAAATAATTTGGTCCCTGCCTTGTGGATGAGGTTCTTTGAAGACTGCATCCTGTAGTCTGACCCATAGGTGCTCTATAGAGTTTAGGTTTGGACTGTTTCCAGACCAATAGGAAACATTCTCTTAAGAAACACTACTGCTTATTTAGCTGTGTGGGCTGTTCTCCCTCTAGCATAAGAACAGTATTGTGTGGATTTGGGAAAAGACTATTCTGGACGGCTTGACCACTGACAGGAACAATACTTTCTCAATAATAATCACCACTGATGGTGCAGTTCAGTTTTTCCACAGCTACAAATGCCACCACTATCTTCAGTCGCTTGTTTTGTTGGTTTTCCAACCCTGTTGCTGTCACTAACGTTACAGTCACCTCTATTAACCCAAACTCTAACAATTTTTTAATCAACACCCAATGTCTGAATAATTTTGGTGTTAGACATCCCATTGGCATGGAAGCCTTGTATCTCAGCATGAGCTTGTATGTGATTAATGTCAGTTTTTTAAAGATGGCCTTAAAAAAGATGAAAAGATAAATAAGCACAGACCTATGTACAAACAAAGGTAAAAATTAATATACTGTATGAATCCATTAAATTGAAAAAAATCATTGCAACACTGTCTTTTTTATGTCCCTGATTAAAATTTGGAGATTACATTATTTTCTTTTTGTTCTTTCATTAGGTGAGAATATAAGGAAACATAAAAAAATATTTAATGACAAATTTTCATCAACCTACATATTACAGGAATGTTAAATTTGTGAGAATGATCTGCTTAGAAGTGCACCACCACAACAAAAGTTTCCACCAGCTGACAAATGGCTGTAGTGATATGTTCACTATGATTCATTAAGTAATTTAGACTAACATGAAGTTCATACAGCCAGCACCATCTGTTAGTGTAAAGTGGTACTATCTCCACAGAGCATCTCTTCATAAGAAATGGAGAATCTTCCCATACACTTTGTACATTACAATACACTACATGTCCACTCCAGTGAAGGGGATAGAAATTGTTTCATACTAGCTTGTACATTTGCTCAAAGCACATATTAACTTTACTGAATCAAAGTCAAATGTCAGTAAAATGTTCAAAGTATTATGTAGTATTTCCCAAAATTACTATCTTACTAATGTTAAATTCTGTCAGAATATTCATGATACTTTTCACTTATTGCAAGATCATCAGCATCAAAATATAAACATCAAATTTGCACTGCATGAAAAACTAGGTATGCTACCATGTATATTCAATAATTTATTGATATATTAATATTTCAGTTCATGCTTCCTTGGAAGTGCCATACACAAAACTAGACGTTACTTCAGTCAATATAGATGTTTCAAAAGAACAAAAACCGTATTTGTTGGTCGTTTGGTTGATTTGGGGGAGGGGACCAACTACTACTGTCACACCTTAGCAACAGATCTGACAGAGAACCAAAGAAAATTCTGGTCATACAAGTGGGTCTAAGGCTTTCATTCAGTCCCTTGTTGACCTGGCTGGTGTGACAGTTGAAAATAGCAAAACGAAAGCTGAAGTTTTAAATTTCACCATCAAGAAATTGTTTACACTAAAGAATCATACAAACATACCATCATTTGACCATTGGACACTCTCCCATATGAACGACATAGTAATATGCATACCTGGCATAGAGAAACAACTGAAGAATTTGAAAGCAAATAAATCACCAGGTCGCTCAACCAGTGCAAAGTCCCAAGCAAATGGAAAAAATTGCAAGTAACTTCAGTATAAAGAAAGGTAAAAGGATAGACCTTCAAAGTTACAAAGTTGGAGCATATGGAATAAATTCACAGATATGTGAGTGACTCAAAAGACTTCTTGATTAATAGACCCCAGTATGTTGTCCTCGACAGCAGTGTGTTCATCAGAGAGAAGGGTATCATCAGGAGTGCCCCATGGAAGAGTGACAGGACCACTGTTGTTATCTATATACAAAAATGATTTGGCTGACAGGGCGGGCAGCAATCCATGGTTGTTTGCTGATGATGCCATGGTTTACAGTAACGTGTTGAAGTTGAGTGACTGTACGAAGATACAAGATGACTTAGACAAAATTTCCAGTTGGTTTGATAAATAGCAGCTAGCCCTGAATGTGGAAAAATGTAAGTTAATGCAGATGAGTAGGAAGATGAAACCTGTAGGGTTTGGATACAGTATTACTAGTGTCCTGCTTGACACAGTCAAGTTGTTTCAATATTTGGGCATAACGTTGCAAAGTGATATGAGATGGAACAAGCATGTGAGAACTGTGGTAGGGAAGACAAATATTTGGCTTTGGTTAATTGGGAGAATTTAAGGAAAGAGTCGTTCATCTGTAAAGGAGACTGCATATAGGATGCTGGTGTAACCTATTCTTGAGTACTTTTTGAGTATTTGGGATCCATACCAGGTCAGATTGGTGGAAGACATGGAAGCAATTCAGAGACAGGCTGCTAGATTTGTTACCAGTAGGATCAAACAACATGTAAGTGTTATGGAGTTGCTTTGGGAACTCAAACGGGAATCCCTGGAGGGAAGGCAACAGTCTTTTCAAGAAATGCTATTGAGAAAATTTAGAGAACCAGCATTTGAAGCTGACTGCTGAACGATTGTACTGCAACCAACATACATTGCGTGTAAGAACCATGAAGATAAGATATGAGAAATTGGGGCTCATATGGAGGCATACAGACAGTTGTTTTCCTCTTGCTCTATTTGTGAGTGAAACAGGAAAGCAAATGACAAGTAGTGGTACAGGATAGGCTCTGTCACGCACCGTACAATGGCTTGCAGAGCATCTATGTAGATGTGGGTTTAGATATGCTTGATGTTGTGTTTCACATAACATAATTTGCAGTGTCCCAACTACTTTCTATGCACTGGCATATTTTCTGTCTAAACATGGTCTTAGCTTGTTTATACCCCACAAAAATATAGTTCACTGTCCAATAGCTTTTTACCACTGTACATAAATCTGGATTTTCCGTTGTTTCACTGTCCTTTTTAATTGTTTAGGGTGAAACAAGCCTCAACATATCCAAGTTGTAATTATACCTTGGTGGGACAGTTCCTCACCTGGTAGGGCACCATATGTAGCTATACTGATGTAATTCTTATAATCTTTCCTCCATAGCATAGTTTTGCCTTGGTAGCAACAATCTCAAGCACTGCAAAGCTGAAAGTCTAAATGAGTGTCGGATGATGTTTGCTCAAAGATGTACATGACATCTTAATTTAGTTTGCCCTGACACACACATTTAATCTTCACTAAGATTGATTACTGTTGTGACTCGCCGATCATTCAAAGCGCCACCGCGCAATTACGCGCGTCCTCTACGTGTGGCGCTGTCTGCCAGCCATGCAGCAGCTGTGCCACCTAAGCGGCCAGCCGAGCAGCGGCTGCTAGACTGGGACTCAGTGCTCATTCAAATGCTAACATGTAGACATGTCTTGCTTGTCAACTTACTCTGTGGCTTATATGTGTTGTGTCGTTCTGAAATATATTTGTTAAACTTCACGTTATAACAATTAGCGACGAGGTAGTGGATTTTTCCTTTTCACCGTTGACCCACAGGGTTCCATGGCTACTGTCGAGCAACTATTGCAAAATCTCCTTGAACAGCAATCGCTTCTAACAGCGGCGATTCGCAATTTCGTCGCGGCATCAAATGCGGGGCGTTTCTCGTCGTTGACTGCACCTCCTTTTCCTCCTTATGACGAAACTGCGGAAGACTGGTCTGATTATGAAAAACGTCTTCGACAGCACTTCTTGGCATTTCATGTCACGGACGAACAAATGTATCGGTTGTTGTCGCAATTGGCTCCTTTGAAGGACCCTGCATCTTTGTACTTTGCTGAAATTTGCTCACTTCTGTCTGTCTATTTTCAAAAGCAAACGCATGTGGTAGCCTCTTGTGTTGCCTTTTATCATTTTCAAAAACAGCCACATCAATCCTATCGTGCTTGGGCTGCTGAACTTCACGGCCTCAGTCGAAAGTGTCAATTTGTTACTGACGTTCACAAAGAATCCTATGCCGATTCCATGGTACAGGATGCTATTATCCGGTGGGTGCCCGACAAAGAAGTTCGGCAACATGCCCTTCAGTTGGCGAATCCGACTCTAGATGAAGTTCTCTCCATTACGCAGTCTTTTGAAATTTCTCGCGCCGCTGGGGTGCAAATAGAGGCGTGGGGTGATGTCGGGGAAATACAACCTCTGTGCGCTGTTGACGACGCGTGTAGCATGTCCCCGCTTGCCAATGTGGCCACAGTGCGCTCCCACGTGCAGCCTCGGCCTAGCCGTAAACAACCCGCTAAGAAACTGCAGCAAAACCCCCGGCAACTTCCTTCATGTCCGCGGTGTTTTACGAAACATTCATGCGAGGATTGTTCCCAACGTTGGGCTGTGTGTCACAATTGCAAAAAGAAAGGTCATGTGTCTTCGGTTTGCAAATCCGACCGCATACATGATGTTCATGAACATGTCGCTGATTCTGATTCTGTGTTGTCTGTCAGTTGCACTTCTTCCCTTTCAGGGAGGTTATTCCTCACTGTCCAAATCCTTGGTTGAGATGTTCGCATGCAAGTGGATACCGGTTCTGCTGCCACCATAATTAATTCTCAGACGTATCTTCAGTTGGGTTCTCCACTCCTGTCACCTGTCACTCAGCAATTACGGACATACAATAAACAGAAGATTTCTCTCTTGGGACAGTTTAATACTGAGGTATCTTACAAATCCATCGTTTACACTGTTCGCATATTTGTGGTCGACCAGAGCAATGCAGAAAATCTTTTTGGTTTCGATGCCTTTCGCGTTTTTGGGTTCTCCATAGATGACTCTGTCAATATTGTCTCTGATGCTATTCCTTATGCTCAACTGGTTTCCTTGTCAACGACATTTTCGTCCCTTTTTTCTCCTGGGTTAGGCCGTGCAAACGACTTTGAAGCTCATATCATGCTCAAACCCACTGCTCGGCCTAAGTTTTTTCGGGCTCGACCCATTCCTGTGGCCCTTCGTGATCGGGTAAAATGGGAGTTCGATCATCTCACTACTTCAGGGGTCTTGCTTCCTGTCACTTCCAGTGAGTGGTCCTCTTCTGTCATTGTCGTTGCTAAGCCAAATGGTGATATTCGTCTCTGTGGCGATTTCAAAGCCACTGTAAATGCTCAATGCCTCATCGACACTTACCCTATGCCCCATCCTGAAGAACTGTTCACTAAACTTGCTGGAGGCCAGTATTTTTCTAAAATTGACCTGTCAGAAGCATATCATCAACTTCCTCTCGACACTGCTTCCCGGCAGTTTCTGGTCCTTAACACGCCTTTCGGCCTCTATCAATACCAACGCTTGCCATTCGGGGTTGCTAGTGCCCCTGCTCTCTTTCAGCGATTCTTGGAACAATTATTGCTCCCTGTCCCTGGGTGTATCAATTACATGGACGACATTGTTGTCACTGGCTCCACCACTGAAGAACATCTTCAAAATCTCCGCACACTTTTTCATGTCTTACAGACTGCCGGTCTTAAGTGTAATCTTCAGAAATCACAATTTTTTCAGGCATCTATCACGTACTTGGGGTTTCAACTCTCTCGGGATGGTATTCGTCCACTAAAGCAAACTGTCGCTGTGATCGATGCCCTTCCTCGCCCTACATCTGTTAAGGAACTGCAGGCCTTCTTGGGGAAAATAGCATACTGTCACAAGTTTTTACCGTCTGTGGCTTCGGTGGCTCAGCTGTTGCATCGCCTGTTGCATAAAAACGTGCCTTTTCACTGGTCTGTGTCATGCGATGCGGCTTTCCAGAAATTGAAGACTATGCTGAAACAGGCCCCGTGACTGGCTACTTATCGACCTGGCCAACATCTTGTTCTTGCCACAGATGCCTCTCAATATGGGGTCGGTGCAGTCCTTGCACACCGTTTTTCTGACGGTTCAGAACAACCCATTGCTTATGCCTCCAAAATGCTCATCGATGCCCAACAAAAGTATTCTCAAATTGAAAAAGAAGCTTTGGCCATTATTTATGCTCTTCATAAGTTTGGTGTTTTTCTCTATGGCTCAAAATTTCATCTTGTTATGGATCACAAACCACTTGTTTCCTTGTTTCATCCATCAACGTCACTTCCCAACAAGACTGCACACCGCCTCCAGCGTTGGGCTCTTTACTTGTCTCGTTTCTATTATGAGATTCATTTCCAGTCAACGGCTCAACATACAAATGCTGATGCTCTGTCTCGCCTTCCCATGGGTCCCGATCAGGCATTCGATAGGGACAAACTTTTGTGTTTCCACCTGGATGTTGCTGAGCAGCGGGTTGTGGACCGGTTCCCCATCACTGGGGACAGGCTGGCGGCTGCTACGGGTTCTGACCCTACCCTCTCCCGGGTTTCACGCTGTATTCAGAAGGGTTGGCCAGATCGCCCGTCCGCTAAGACTTCTGATCCGTTGCGGAACTACTACGCTTTGCGCTACCGCCTCACGGCTAGGGATGGTGTTATCCGCCTCTCCACTGACAATGCTTCGCCACATGTCGTGGTACCTGCATCTTTGCGTGCTTTGGTCTTGCGCCTCCTTCACCAAGGGCACTGGGGTGTGTCTCGCACAAAATCTCTGGCGTGCCATTATGTGTACTGGCCTGGCATCGACTCTGAAATAGCACACATGGTCACTGCCTGCGGCCCTTGTGCGTCACAGGCCACTGCCCCGAAGTCATCTTTGTCACTGTGGCCTTCGCCTGAGAAGCCCTGGGAGCGCATTCATGCTGACTTTGCGGGACCCTTTTTAGCTACTTATTGGCTCCTTGTAATTGACGCCTTTCCTTTCATTGTCTGTTGCACGTCACCTACCACCGCGGCAACCACCAATGCTCTTGCCCGCATTTTTTCTTTGGAAGGCCTCCCCACTACTCTTCACATTTAAGGCTCAGATGCGGAAACTTCTGACTTCTTCTGCTACTGATGATGTGCTTCTCCAGTTTCTGGCATCTTAACGTATCACCCCCATGGGCGACCACAACCCGGCTGAGCTCTTACATGGCCAACAGCCCTGCACGCCACTTCATCTTCTGCGGCCTCCCACCTCTCGACCGCAGGTGCCTTCCCTTGGCCGGTTCACTGCCGACGACTTCGTCTGGGTATGGGGATATGGCAGGCGGCCAAAATGGAGCCCGGGCCTCATCTTAAGACACCGTGGCAGACGCCTGTATGAAATCCAGATGGACACGGGTGTTGCAGTGCATCATTCGGACCAGCTTCGGCCTCGTGTGCCAGCAACGCCTGTTCCGAATGCCGCTACACCACTTCTGGCCCTACCTGACGCTCGGGATCTTCGCATCTCTCAATACTCACAACACAGCCCTCTCACCGTCATCGTGATGCCAGCACAAGAATGGACGCCACCAGGAGACATGCCCATGAAGGAACTGGATGACCATCCTCTGTCAGAGCAAATCTACTCGCCTCCCCCTCCAACGGACGCCGACACATCGCCCATGTCTCCTGTCACATCAACTGGACTTGCCGCAACGGGCAGATTGGCGCAGGGGGCCCCAACAGATTCAACCCCTACGTCTCCTGTCATCTTGACCCGTTATCATCGGGGACACTTCCGTCCGTACGGAAAGCCTCCTCCTCGAGACTTTACGGCGAGTCAAACAACGCCTATGGACGTTAGCCATCTCCAGGACACCTCCATCAAGACCAGTGCAACAATTTCAAAGGGGGGAAAAGTATTGTGACTCGCTGATCAATCAAAGCGCCGCCGCGCAATTACGCATGTCCTCTACGTGTGGCGCTGTCTGCCAGCCATGCAGCAGCTGCGCCACCCAAGCGGCCAGCCGAGCAGCGGCCGTTAGACTGGGACTCAGTGCTCATTCGAATGCTAACGTGTACACATGTCTTGCTTGTCAACTTACTCTGAGACTTATATGTGTTGTGTCATTCTGAAATATATTTGTTAAACTTGACGTTATAACAATTACCCTACATTACACACCAAGCATGGTAGCGCAATGTCTAGCACACTGGACTTGCATTTGGGAGGATGATTCAAAGCAGTGTCCAGCCATCCTGATTTAGGTTTTCCGTGATTTCAAATCACTTCAGGCAAATGCCAGGCTGGTTCCTTTGAGAGGGCATGGCCTATTTCCTTCCTCATCCTTCCCTAATTTGATAGGACCGATGACCTCGCTGTTTGGTCCTCTCCCAAAACCAACCAACCAACCTACATAGCAAAAAATAGTTTATATTTGTTTCTCTGTGTTTACTGTACAAAGTCAATGTGCTGAGCACAAATATTCCATTAGTTTATTCTTCTTCTTTCCCCTCCCTGACATAAATACTTTCTGGTATTATAACTCTGTGTCCTGTTTGTATGTAATTTATATTCTTACACTCATGCTGTGGGAGTTCAAAGCCCTTGGCTCTCTGTAGACTTCCAGTAAGATGTCGCACTTCAGGTGGAGCATTTGTATTCCAGATTTCATGCCATTTGCTGTCAATAGTGAAACTGCTATCAGTAAGCTGCTGGGCCAGTCGCAGGGTTGGATTTATGGAATAAAGTCAGTTTGTTGTCAACCCTGGAATATCTTCATGGATGGGAATTTGAATATTATTCATTATTGTGAAATATTCTTCCAACGGGACTTCTTGTCTTTAAGACAGGAGGGACTAAGTGGCTGAGTGTTGGAAGCCAGTGTAGTGGAGTAGTTTTTACATGCCCAGAAATGTTTGTATTGGGCTGAGTGTCTGTCTTATGTATGTGAGGTCTGTTGAGCCACACCAGAGCCCAATATCCAGCCATATAAAAAACTAAGCTGTGCACAGAAATTTGAATTGTATCTGCTGATGCTCCCCAGTTAGTAATGTAGAGTTTCGGCTTAAGGTTGTTTGGTCTGCTTAATTTCTGAGAAGCCTTTTTGGGATGCTTCTAGATAAACAGTGTACTATCAAGAGTCATTCCTATATAATGTGAGTGATTCTGATTGGAAAGCACTGTGTCTTTCACGGACCTCCAGTTTGTAGTCTGCTGCTCTGTTATTAAGTAGAAACTGCCGACTTCAGTTTTATAAAGTCTGTGTCTGAGTCTCAACATGATGAAACTAGTTTGTTGAAGTCATAAGTTGGAATGTTTCCAAAACTTTTTAACTCCGTTTGCTGAAACACAAGTGTTAGATTTTAGTACCATATATCCAAAACTTCTTTCCACTTGTTTCAGGTATGTCAGAAGGTTGACAAGTTGGAGGGATAATACTGACCCCAAGATGTAGTCCATTATTTAATTTCCTTTCTTTGATTGTGATATTACCCTGAACTACACTCAAGTGCCAGTCTGAGAGCACATTATTAATTAATCTCATTGTGTTTTGGCAGAGGGTGACTCTGATTGGCTTACGAACAAGCCCTTCCTTCCACAATGTATAATAAGCACCAGGTCAAGTTGACAAAGACTACAGATATCTTCAGTTGTTTCTGAAATCCGTCTTTGATGTAGGTATGCATGTAGTTAGGTTTAGAACCAAGTCCGTGCAGCTGTTTTTTGGTCTGAAATCTGTTTCCCGGATTCCTGTGCTTATCCTGTTTAATAGAAGTCAATAAAAGTTTGTATCAACAGCTGAGAAATGCTGTTGGATGACACCTTTTTACTTTATCTAAAGGTTTTCTTGGATTCAGTACAATAATAAGTTTAGCAGTTTTGAAAGCTTTTGGTATACATCCTGATTTTATTATTGATGTAAAAAATTTGATCAGCCATACCTCAGTCCTCTTCTTCCCACAGAGAGTTTGAAATTTAGAATGTATCCCAGCAAAATCTGTCCTGTCCTTACGTCCTGGAGAGCTGTTTTTCGTTCTTCTAGTGTGAAGTCCTGAGATAATTGTGTTTTGACAAGTGTTTCTGCCAAATGTTACTAAGCTCCTTTTTTTATTTTTTGAGTACGCTTTTTATTTCATGGGAGTTTTGAGATTTAAGTAGTTATGGTGTGATTGAGTAATGTATTTGAGATGGTGAGCTCCTTCCACTGAACTTCTTCAACAAGTTTCAGAGTGATGGCTTGACTTTTTAAAATCCAATTCAGTTGTTGTTTTGATCCATTTCTCTCTTCTTGATTCATTCAGTCTTTGCATCTCCTTATGGTAACCCCTTGGTACACATTCTTTTTACAGTCGAGATATAACACCATCAAATCTGTCATAATTTGCATGTGAAACTCATATCCTTCTGATTATTATATCAAGTTCTTAAGATAATGTTCCCTAGTTTGCCCTTTGAAAGTTCTATCATGGTCTACAAATGGTTTGAATAACTGGAATCTGGCACCCTATTTTGTACCTGCCTGGTCAGTGTGAGCTGTTTGAAAAATCAACTAGAAATATTCTGGATACATTTAGGGGCTGGTTTTGATAGTTTTGTGTTAAGAAGCAGAGGTGTGGGTTGTAGTCTCTGTTACAGCCACAGATCTGAATGGAGCCTGTCACATAACTAAACCTACCCATTGTGGAACAAGTCTAGTAACTGCACAGTTTTGCCAGGTCACCACCAGAAAACACTGATGTAGGATCTGTCCTTAAAATGGATAGCCATAAGTTTATATTTAAGTACACAGTTGAAAGTTTACCAATTTTTAATCATGTCTTTAATATTCTACCATTGATGACCAAGTCTCTTACAGCCTCTAATGTTTACAGGTAGTTAGTATAGACATATGTGGAGCATAATAGTTCTTACCTCATCAGAAAGTAAAAGAGCACAAAGTAAAGATGAAGTGATCAAAGGTCACTTCACATACAGTTTAGTAAATATGGTACACATCTACATCTACATCTACATCTACATGAATATAATAGAGGGAAACATTTCACATGGAAAAAATATATCTAAAAAGAAAGATGATGAGACTTACCAAACAAAAGCGCTGGCAGGTCAATAGACACACAAACAAACACAACCACAAACACAAACAAACACACAAAATTCTAGCTTTCGCAACCAACGGTTGCCTCATCAGGAAAGAGGGAAGGAGAGGGAAAGACGAAAGGATTTGGGTTTTAAGGGAGAGGGTAAGGAGTCATTCCAATCCCGGGAGCGGAAAGACTTACCTTAGGGAAAAAAAAGGACAGGTATACACTTGCACACACACACATATCCATCCGCATATACACAGACACAAGCAGACATTTGTAAAGGCAAAGAGTTTGGGCCTTTACAAATGTCTGCTTGTGTCTGTGTATATGCGGATGGATATGTGTGTGTGTGCGAGTGTATACCTGTCCTTTTTTTTCCCTAAGGTAAGTCTTTCCGCTCCCGGGATTGGAATGACTCCTTACCCTCTCCCTTAAAACCCAAATCCTTTCGTCTTTCCCTCTCCTTCCCTCTTTCCTGACGAGGCAACCGTTGGTTGCGAAAGCTAGAATTTTGTGTGTTTGTTTGTGTTTCTACATCTACATGGATACTCTCAAAATCACATTTATGTGCCTGGCAGAGGGTTCATTGAACCACCTTCACAATTCTCTATTATCCCAATCTTGTATAGCGTGCAGAAAGAACAAACACCTATATCTTTCCGTACGAGTTCTGATTTCCCTTATTTTATCATGGTGATCATTTCTCCCTAAGTAGGTTGGTGTCAACAAAATATTTTCGCATTCAGAGAAGAAAACTGGCTTATGGAATTTCATGAAAAGCTTCCATCGCAGGGAAAAACACCTTTTTTTAATGGCGTCAAATCCAAATCCTGTATCATTTCAGTGACACTCTCTCCCATATTTTTCAGTAATACAAGACGTGCTTCCCTTCTTTGAACTTTTTTGATATCCTATCTGGTAAGGATCCCACACTGCACAGCAGTATTCTAAAATAGGACGGACAAGCATAGTGTAGGCAGCCTCATTAGTAGATCTGTTACATTTTCGAAGTGTCCTACCAATAAAATACAGTCTTTGATTAGCCTTCCCCGCAACATTTTCTATGTGTTCCTTCCAATTTAAGTTGTTCATAATTGTATTTCCTAGGTACGTATTTAGTTGAATTTACAGCCTTTATATTTGACTGATTTATCGTGTAACTGAAGTTTAGCGGATTCCTTTTTCACATGGATGACCTCACACTTTTCATTATTTAGGGTCAACTGCCAATTTTTGCACCATTCAGATATCTTTCCTAAATCATTTTGCAGTTTGTTTTGATTTTCTGATGATTTTATTAGTCGATAAACGAAAGCGTCATCTGCAAACAATGTAAGGCAGCTGTCTCCCAAATTGTTTATATAGATAAGGAACAGGAAAGGGCCTATAACACTACCTTGGGGAACACCTGAAATCACTTCTGTTTTACTTGATGACTTTCCATCAATTACTATGAACTGTAACCTCTCTGACAGGAAGTCACAAATACAGTCACATAAATGAGACATTATTCCATAAGCACGCAATTTCACTATAAGCCGCTTGTGTGATACAGTGTCAAAAGCCTTCTGGAAATCCATAAATATGGAATCAATCTGAAATCCCTTGTCAGTAGCATGCAAATAAAGAGCTAATTGTCTTTCACTAGAACAATGTTTTTTAAACCCATGTTGACTGTGTCAATAGACCATTTTCTTTGAGGTAATTCATAATGTTCGAACATAATATATGTTCCAGAATCCTGCTGGATATTGACATTAATGATATGGGCTTGTCATTAAGTGGATTACTCCTACTACTTTTCTTGAATATTGGTGTGACCTGTGCAAATTTCCAGTCTTTGGGTAAGGATCTTTTGTTGAGCAAATGATTGTATATGATTTCAAGTATGGAGCTAATGCATCAGCATACTCTGAAAGGAACCTAATTGGTATACAGTCTGGACCAGAAGATGTACTTTTATTAATTTATTTAAGTTGCTTCACTACTCCAAGGATATTTACTTCTACGTTACTCATGTTGGCAGCTGTTCTTGATTCGAATTCTGGAATATTTACTTTGTCTTCTTTTGTGAAGGCATTTTGGAAGGCTGTGTTTAGTAATTCTGCTTTGGTAGCACTGTCTTCAATAGTATCTCCATTGCTATTGCACAGAGAAGGCATTGATTATTTCTTGCCGCTAACATACTTCACATAAAACCAGAATCTATTTGAATTTTCTGCCAGGTTTCAAGAAAAAGTTTCATTGTGGAAACTGTTATAACCATCTCGCATTGAAATCCACGCTAAATTTCAAGCTCCTGTAAAAAATCGCCAATCTTGGGGATTTTGCATTTGTTTAAATTTGGCATGTTTGTTTCATTGTTTCTGCAACAGTGTTCTGACCGGTTTTGTGTACCAAGGAGGATCAGCTCCAGCGTTTGTTAATTTATTTGGTATAAATCTCTCAATTGCTGCCGATACTATTTCTCTGAATTCAAGCCACATCTGGTCTACACTTATATCATTAATTTGGAAGGAGTGGAGATTGTCTGTCAGGAAGGTGTCAAGTGAATTTTTATTTGCTTTTTTGAAGAGGTATATTTTTTGTTTATTTTTGGAGGATTTGAGGATTACAATATTGTCTCGCTAGAACAACCCTGTGTTCACTAATCCCTGTATCCATTTTGATGCTCATTATTAACTCAGGATTATTTGTTGCTAAGAGGTCAAGTGTGTTTTCAAAACTGTTTACTATCCATGTAGGATCATGAAGTAACTGCTCGAAATACTTTTCAGAGAATGCGCTTAGCACAATTTCAGATGATGTTTTATGCGTACCTCTGGAATTAAACATGTATTTTTGCCAACATATTGAGGGTAAATTAAAGTCAAGGCCAACTATAATCGTATGAGTCGGGTACATGTTTGAAATCAAACTCAAGTTTTCTTTGAACCTTTCAGCAACTGTATCATCTGAATTGCGAGGTTGGTAAAAGGTTCCAATTATTATTTTATTCCGGTTGCCAACAATGACCTCTGCCCATACTAACTCACAGGAACTACCTATTTCAATTTCACGACAAGATAAACTACTTCTAACAGCAACAAACATGCCACCACCAACTACGTTTAGCCTGTCTTTTCGCAATGCCATTAGGTTCTTTGCAAAAATTTCGACTGAGCTTATCTCAAGCTTTACACGATACCATTTCTCAGCTAAATCAAAACCATGCATTTTAATGGATACAGATTTTGTCTACAAAGTATACCCGCTCAGTCTTGATTAAGTAAATCTGAATTTTTTAGAACTGCATCCTGAAGCTAAACAGAGCAAAAACTGAGGCGAGATTGGCACTGTATGCACCTGGTAACAAGCCTGAGCAAAAACTAAAGTAATACTGATTGAAATGGTGCAAGCTTTAGCCTTATAGAGGCTCACCCTAATATTGTTCAACTTCTTTAATTTGTAATGATTTATAAATTTTATAGGTAGGAAAGTTCATCTTCCATTGGCATTGACTCTGTCATATTTCATTTGTATATTATTTCTCTTGAGCAGCATCAATGCAGTATTAATTTATGCTCATGCTGTTGGGGATCCCAGGTTTCTGACCATGGAATCCATCTTGCACATTAAAATTTAGTTACTTAAAATATAGTAATTTTTAATTAAGGACACTTGCTCGTTAATATTAACATCAATTGACCCAGAAAAATTAGGTGATCAAAAGTATATCAACAGATGTCAGAACTTTACAGTAGTTTGGCTATAACTGGCACAGAAATTTTGGATCAGGTGAAATCTGTAACTAACAAAAGCTTTTAAGCTAATTAAGTTTGTGGTAATGTAAAAACATTATTGAAAAGGGGAAGATTAGTTCTTTAATTTTAAAGTAGCATAAAGGTGGTTTGATGAACCTTCTGCCATACACTTAATTGAAAACTGCAGAGTAATCATGTAATGTAAATGGATAGAAAAAAGATCTACTCACCAAGCAGTGGCGTGCACACACAAACACACACACACACACACACACACACACACACACACACACACACACACACACACAAACAAAAGGATTTGACTTTTACAAGCTTTTGGAGCCAGTGACTCCTTCTTCTGGCTGAAGAGCTGAAGAGTTGAAGGGGAAGGAAAAGGGGTGAATGAAAAGAACTGGAGAGGTTTAGGGTAAGGGGCTCAGTTTAGAAAAGTCACCCAGGTCAGGGGAGACTTACTGGACAGGATGAGAAGGAAAGACTGATTGTTGGGGAATGTACAAGATGAGATTTGAAAACCTGAGAGCTTAAACGTGGAAGACAGGCTAATATGCAAGACAGAGATTACCATTAAAATATTGTGCATGAGAGAATAAGAATGAAAAACTAGGTGCAGTGTATGTAGCAGATGTGGGAGGGGGAACAGCAAAAAATAGACAAGTCAGAAAATGAAAGATGTAGAAGACTAAAATATAGTGAAGAAAGGAGTATTTACTGAGAATAAATGCTGAGACAGAAGGATTAACATAAATTAAGGCCAGGAGAGTGGCAAGAACTAAGGGCATGTTGTAGTAATCATGTAGATGTAAATGTAAAGTGGTCTTTCCTTCTGAATATACCTATTATCTCACAAGATGTCTGCCTCCATAGCACAGCAGTAGCATTACTGCCTACCACGCAAGGGGGCCCAGGTTTGATTCCCAGCAGGAGACTGGGTGTTGTGTGTCCTTCATCGCCATTTTCGTCATCACAGACACGCAAGTCACCGAAGTGGCATCAGCTAAAGAGACTTGCAATACGGCGGCCAAACCCCGAAAGGGATATCCTGATCAATAAATGCCATAGCATCATTTCATTTTTCACCCCACAAGATTTTTCCTATGGTAATAAAAATGAATTTTTATAATTGCAATAACTTTTAATTGCCATCATTTTGGACAAAACCAATTATCTCACAGCAGTCAGAATATCTAACTGAATGATTTGAATAATAGAGTTTTGTGGGGGGATCTGTTACTATCATTTTGATAATATGCATACTATGTATACTATGTACTTAATGTAGCAACTTTTACATCAGAATCTTTTTTATAAAGAAAGTTAAGGAAAATTTTATGTAGACTTCAATACATGAAATAAGAGTGCATACACATTAGGATGGTGGGTGTCAACCTGCTTTGTTACAAGCCTTATCTTTTGCATAAAAAATGAGCCTTAGACTATTTTCTTCAGCCCATTCTTCAAGTGCAATACCATTCTGATCACTGGTATTCTATTTCCACTTTGCAAGCTGTTATAATTGCTTATATAGATAGCTGGGTGAGGGAGTGAAAGTAAACTTCAGGTGGTTGCTGGACTTGTGGTGGCAGGTATACCTTTGCTACTGTTATCTCATCAACTTTTATAGTTATATGCTGGATGTCATTTTCAATATTTACACTCAATAAACAAATGTTTTATATATTACGGTGAATATAAGTAGCACAGCCATAGGTATGATGGTATGTTGCACCACGGGTGCCATATTCAGCTATTCTGCCTCTCTATAGAAGAATATTTACACTGTTTATATGATTTTCTTGTCTAATGGCAATGTCCATATTCTTTTCTCTCAAGATCTCAGAGAGAATCTCACCTTATGATCTGCTGGATCTTTTTGAATTGAGCTGTCATATTCAGAGACTAGGTCCAATATTCTTTGTCTTGTGTCTCTGAGAAAAGCTGTTTAGATGTAAATTTGATTTCATATGTATTACTGTCAAGATATCTTACTGTCAAGGTAGTTCTGACTGCCAGATCACTGTTGCTTATGTAGCTACAACCAAAGGTCATGTGTAGAGTATTTTAAGCTTCACGTATGCAAGCAAAGTTTGACCCTCACTTTCATAGAAGAATTGCTGAATAAAAATATGAAAATGACACTGTGTGGATAACCAAAGTGCAATAGCAATGATAAAATCATGTCAAATATCAAGAAGAAGCAGGCATATTGATATGAAGTATCATTTCATCAGTGATGAATTGAATCATGGTTCATTCAACATACAGTACTGTCCAACTCAAGAGCAACTTGCTGACATTATAACTAAATCTCTTCAAAGTATTGCTTTTAAAAGACTGGAAGAAAAGCTGATGTTTAATTGAAATCTAAGCCTTTTGCTTGTTTAATAGGTATATTTTCAGAGACTGTGATTTTAAATCTTAAACAACACAATATGTTATTATCTCACTAAATAGCAAGATAATAACATATTATTTTCTTTAAGATATAAAAAGATCATAAGCCGGCCGGAGTGGCCGTGCGGTTCTAGGCGCTACAGTCTGGAACGGAGCGACAGCTACGGTTGCAGGTTCGAATCCTGCCTCGGGTATGGATGTGTGATGTCCTTAGGTTAGTTAGGTTTAATTAGTTCTAAGTTCTAGGTGACTGATGACCTCAGAAGTTAAGTCGCATAGTGCTCAGAGCCATTTGAACCAAAAAGATCATAGTAAACAGAAACAATATGTAACTGATAATGTAAGAGCACAGTTGGTATCCATGCATTGTTTCTCTAATAAGTTGGCAATGTGGGTTGGTTGTTGTGTGGATAAGTAAAAGAAGTTAGAGCTCGTACGGAAAGATATAGGTGTTCATTCTTTCCGCACGCAATATGAGATTGGAATAATTGAGAATCGTGAAGGTGGTTCGATGAACCCTCTGCCAGGCACTTAAATGTGATTTGCAGAGTATCCATGTAGATGTAGATGTAGATGTATGTTCTTCAATGTATTCCATGAACAAAGAGGTCCCATGTAGTGTCTCCAAAACTAAAACTTGGGTAAATATCCCAATTCAGATCTCAACACCCACACACCACCAAAACACTCAAGTAGAGCTCTAGTCAAAGGTACAGAAGCTTCTAATCAAGCCACAAACTGCTCGCTCCATCCAGCAGTTCTTTTTAAATCAGTCTCTTCTGTTCCCTGGGATCAGCTCAGGCAGTATGAGTGCTGTATTGTGTGGTAATTCCATAGCAGATCAATTTCTTCTTAGTATCAATAACTGATCCCCCTGGCTCAATTCCTCCTGCCAGAAGTATTGTTAACTTATGTCATTTTGGAGTCAGTGTCTGAAGAGCTATCTCCTTGGGTTACAAGTCCTCCAGAATGTGTAGTGGTAAGAAAAATGAAAGTGACTGGTTGTGTTATTTGTGTATTTCAGTAGATTATTATCCCCCACCACTAAACACTTTGTATGTGTTAGTGGCATCAATATATGAAAAATTTGGGTGATAAAACAAATAAACTTACCCATGCAGTAAGTCTCCCCGACCCACAGTTCTGGGTGACTTTCCTGAAATCTACCCCTTTTCCTAGACCTCTATAGTTCTTCTCCTTCACCCTTCTTCCTTTCCCTTCAAACCTTTTGCCTGAAGTAGGAGCCACTGACTCCAAAAGCTTGCCATTTACAAACGTCTTTTATGTGTGTGTTGTGCCACTGCTTTGTGAGTAGATTTTTTATCTATCCAGGTAAATTATTTTGTAAATAAATTATGAGACAGAACTGCTGGCAAGTGTTTTCCAAAGCTTTATGGCTTTTAATGTCATCACAACACATGGAAAATTCAAATAATGGAAAATCCACAATGGAATATGACAATGCTATGAAAAGCATAGTTGCTAGTGCAGATGCTGAGTCACAGACAGGCACAACAAAAAGACTATCAGAAAGTAAGCTTTAGACCAACAGGTCATCTTCAGAAATAGACAACATACACACATATACTCAAGCAAATGCAACTCACACACACATGACCACAGTCTTTGGGTGTTGAGCAGGGTGTGAAAAGTGTAATACTACCAATAAATGCATAGAAAAGTAAAAATGAAATGGTACAGTCTCTAGCTTTCAGAACAAACAGTTCCTTCCAAAATTAGATCAGAGGGAGAGGTCAGGGAAGCATAAAAATGAAGCATAGATTACCCACACACCAGGATGAGAGGGACCCACCACTAATGATGACAAATAAAGTGAAGGTCAAGGGGAAAATTTCGGAGAGAGTACTGTAGGTCCAATTCTCTCTTGTGCCTCGCTTTCCCTTATATTTCCCTATGTGTCTGTTAGCAGTACTGCATGTTTCACCTCCAGAAAGTAATTAGTGGCCAGCAGTTTTGTCTCATAATTCATTAGTCACTAATAAGATGTGATACTTGTTGCTCGTAAATGTTCATACCTGATTTTTTTTTTTTTTTTTATAATCTGAGATTTCATTGTCGTTTGATTTGTGAGTATACACGAAACAAAGAATAGATTTCATATTACAAAGGGTCATCTGTTTAATTTGTTGCAGAAATCCAACATCAGAGAAGAATGACCTGATTAACATAGACTGGCAGCCACTAAACCTTTCAAGCCCAGCATACCTGGAGATAGGCTCAGACCTGATGATGAAACAAGGCTTTTACTACAAAGACAGGATGCAGTTGTGGGACAGATTGTTCCCACTCCATCAAAATATCACCTCTGGCACCACAAAAGAAACAGGACTAACAGTGCAACAAGTTCTTTTAGTTTTAGTTCTTTGGTGTTTCATTAAATAGCTCACTTCCTTAAATCTGCAGCAAGACGTACAATACAGTTCTCTTGAAAGTGGATTGTTAATGAGATGTTTTACAGTTTTAAATGATGTTTGAGAAAGTTCATGCTATCTTCTCTGTCAGACTGTAGCAATAACTGTAGAAAATTTCAGATAATTTGTGAAGTTTTATAAGTACTGATACTAAATGGAAGGAAGCCCAGTTTGAAAGCATGTCATACTAATTTTGGTAGAGGGAACTTGTGATGTTTGTTGCTGCATTAAGAGAGCACTTACTGTGTGGTGACACAAGGAGAAGCAGCATCAAATGTATAGACTTGAAATGACCATAGAAACTGAAATTGTGTGCCAACTGCAAGGTGACACTGTACATGTGTGTATGATCTGCAGTAATAAAATGGTGATTATACTGTTAAAAATGTGACTCTCATTAGAAATTATTTCAGCACACATTTCTTTCAGGATTCAGTATAGTTTTCTATTAAATTTAGAAAGTAAATAATAGCTAAGAGCTAAATTGTGAAGATGGCCTGCAACTTTTATATGATACTTATAATGAGCGAAAAATATGTCAGGATGAGGTTTGTACTTTTTTTAATTGGATTCATTTATCTAATGTCTTTACATTGTCAGTTTCTATATACCTAGTGTAACCACTGACTTACTATCAGTTACACTCTTAATTTGTTTTATCATTTTTTGTTAAGTTAACTTAATGGCCACCTATTTCTGGACACTGGCTCTGGGTAGAAGTGTGCAGAAGTCACAG
The DNA here is from genome assembly GCF_023864275.1 of Schistocerca cancellata. Taxonomy (NCBI): domain Eukaryota; kingdom Metazoa; phylum Arthropoda; class Insecta; order Orthoptera; family Acrididae; genus Schistocerca; species Schistocerca cancellata. The sequence goes on along the minus strand of NC_064627.1, from coordinate 1,052,195,403 downwards.
GGAGCTCAGAGCATCTGACATTTCTTTAATTTCTGTTTTCATTGCCCTGTGGCAAGCTAGTTGACTTGTTATGATAACATTCAAGTATTAATATGTATGTGGAACAGGACAAATTTAAATATTCTGTATTTTTCTTGCTGAATCTAGTCTCTCAATATTGAGAGATCTATTATACAATGCTTGAAATTAAATATTTGTGACTAATTTTTTCAGTAAATTCAATTTCTTCACAATTTTTCTACATTCAATGCTCATAATTTTTAAGAAGAATATCAGAGGACTCCAGGAGAGTGTCTGTGATGGTGAAGCCAAAGAAAAAGAATCAGTGCCCACTGCTTATATTAAAGAAAAAAGAAAATATTGTGAAACAGGCTTGCTGATTTTGTGAACATTATATGCAAAAGTAACAGGCAGTATAAACAGTTAGCTATCATAAATGAGATTACTGTTACCATTTAGTTATAACTAAATGTAATAAATTTACTGAATATAAAATTCTGAAAATTAATGTGTCATTCTGCAGGTTTTCTTTTTTCTCTCTGTGTATATTACAATGTTCCCTACACATTACCTTGATCTTCAGGTCAAAGATTGTAGTTCCATTGAGGCTCTTAGGACATCAGAGCACCTGATTTTTCACATTACCTGTATTTGCACTCATTCTAGGAAGATTTTTATTCTGTCACTGTCTCAGACTGTTGCACTAACTAGACTGTGGTTTGTAAGAAACCTTTTGTTTTTATACATCTTAGGCCTGTTCCCAAAATCTTTGCCACTTTCCATTATCTCACTTGTATGAGTGGGAAGTGTAATGTCAGATACTGCAGCAACAGTTACAATTTCCCAAGGTTGTTGTGTTATTGGTGTCTTGAAAAGAAAGTAGTACAGTTGCCTAGCAAGTTGTGTCCAATATGTTTTCATTTTCGCATGTTTGCGAAGTGTTATCTGAATTTTGCACTATGAAAATTCATGTAGTGACAGCTACATTAGAATTCAACCAGCATAAGATGAGACCTGATCAACCATATCAATAATTTATTATCAGTCTTCAAAACTACAGTTGTCATTGCAAATTTCAACCTGAAAATCCTGTGTCAGCAGTACTATCCATAGGCCCTTGTCTGAGATATTGTGATTAGATTAGCCTCCAACAATAGGATAAGATCACAAATGCTAAGGCAACAGGACCTGTCATTAGCAGATGTGTTAAGGATAGCACAGAGGAACTGGTAATATTCACATTGCATGCAGTGTCCCACTAGGTAGGTACACAGGCATGAGGAAGGAAAAGTCTCCACATACTATGAGGCACCTCTTGTCAAGGGACCTATGAAATGAGCAGCAAGCAAAAATATTGTTTACATGCCACCAGCATTTGGTGAGAAGAAAGTCATCTGTTACTTGCCTCCTCATTACAAGAAGTATTAAGACTCCCTTTGTGTACTCGATGTTATATCAAGCATTCATGTTTTAAAGTGCATTTAAAGATGCAGTTTGCTTTTGATGTGGAGTACAGGTACACATCAAAAGCATTTGCAAAGCTAAAAAATGCAAAGGCATAGATGGTTCAGAACGTACATGAGATTAGAAATTAGTGTAATCTAATTACAGGTTCCCAAAAAAGGCCATTAACAGAACTACTATGGGATCAAAACAAGATGACTTGTCAAGTGCACATAAGCCACTCAGTCTCAGTGCTGAACTGGAACATGTGTCTGTTATTATGATTTTTATTTATTTATTTTTTATTTATTTATTTATTCATGTTCCATTTATCCATTATGCAAGAGAACTGCATGGATACGGAATGAGTCATAATTATACATGGGGACAGTACTTACAGAGGCTCATAGATATAAATTTTAGCATTCTGTAGGTACAAAATATGCTAAAAATGCTTAGGAATTTCCTACAGTGAGAAGAGGTATAAAACAATCAAATAATAAATTACAATTTCTACAATGTCCAGAAACAATCCTTGAAAGATATTAGAAGAGTGAAAAGGACATATGACAAAAATAGACTAAATGAAATTGAGGAAGACTTCAAGATAAATAACAAGAGAAATTTCTACAGAATTTTCAGGGAAAATATAAAGGGTTATCAGCCTCCAAATATCTGCTTCAAAAGAACAGATGGATATCTGGAAACAAATATTACAGAAAACTGCAAAATAATTAAGAATTATTTTGATAAATTCTTCAATTGCAAGAATCCTAAAGAAAAATTACTCTACATGAAAACAGTTCCAAACCCAGATACAAAGCCACCTTCAGTAAAAGAGGTAGAAGAGATTATAAAACATCTAAAAACACAACAGAGCCCCAGGAAAAGAGGGCATTATTTCCAAGTTCTGTAAACTCAAATACCAAATCATCACAAAGAAAATCCATGAAATCCTTATAGAAACATGGAATACAGAGAAAATTCCACAGGAATGGCACTGTGCACTGATTCACCCACTCAAAAAAAAAAAAAAAAAAAGGGTAATAAGACAGACCGTCATGATTACAGAGGTATCTCATTATTACCGGTCACCCACAAAATTCTCTCCATGGCATTACTCAACAGAATCTAACCAAAAGCTGATAAAAGATAGGCAAATACCAAGCAAGCTTGAGAAAATGAAGGTCCTGTATTGAACAAATATGGAACCGGCAAATGCTCCTCAAGATCAGACAGACAAACAACACTGTAGTCATATTCATGGACTTTAAGAAGGCCTATGACTCCATAGACCTGGCAGATTCTCTTTGACATATTAAAAGAATATGGAACAGACAGAAAAACTAAGACACTCATACAACAGATATCACACCCAAAATAAAATCTGTGGGAGAAATCTCAGGCCCATTTGAGATACATACAGGGGTCATACAAGGACATAGTCTCTCACTGCTTTTATTCAACATTGTCTTGGACAAAATTATGAAACAATGGGAAGAAAAAGTAAAAGGAAATCAACTAGGAAAAATGTGTGCAAACAAGATAATCATAAAATGCCTGGCATTTGCAGATCACCAACCTTTGTAGCAAATAACTGACCAATTTTCTCAAGAAGTTTGCGCATCACACACAGCAGAGAGATAGGTCCGTAGTTCTTGGGATCTCTCTTGTCCTCTCCAAGCTTCAAGATAGCTATTATCTTCGACTCCTTCCATTTGTTTGGGATATTTCCAGTCTTAAGTATGGAGGTGAAAAATTTGCAAAACCATGTGCATGCTCTTGGACCTACGTTCTTTAGAAACTCTGGTAGGATTCCATCAGGTCCGGCAACATTCCTTGATTTGATGTCATTTATTGCAGTTATCAACTTTTCTTCAGAGACAGAGCTCACAATGTCTGACTGTTCTGCACATTTCTTCAGTGCTTTGCATGGTGAGTCATTCGAACAATTGGAATCAGGTCTAAATTTGACTTGGTGCAGCTTCATAACTACTACATGACCTGGCATCTGTACCTTAATGCATCAAAAACAGTAAGCACAGTGATGCACCTGAATAACAAATAATCAGATAGGAAGTTGTGCTTGAATATTGTAGGCCAGAATATAATACATGAAAGAGCACCAAAATACCTGGCTGTTGAACTAGACCGCAACCTAAAATTCAAAGAATACCTGCAGGATATCAGCCAAAAACTCAGAGGCAGAGTCAATATCATCCAGAAACTCATAGGCTCTACCTGGGGAAGTAATGCTACAACACTTCGCACTTCCTCCTTGGCTCTAGTCTACAGTGTTGCAGAATACTGTGCACCTATATGGGCCAACAGTTTGCATGTCTATAAAGTAGATGTTTACCTAAATGACACCTTGAGAACAATAACTGGAACAGTGAGACCTACCCCAACACCATGGCAAACATTGAACCTCCCTCACTCTGCAGACACCACACAATCCAAAGAGAAATGCAAACAATTGCTGCTGACACCACACTCCCAGTACATGTTGATCTGCACGGCTTGACATGGTTAAAGTCAAGAAATCCCTTATGACATCACTCCTCAAACAATCGGGACACCATAGCATAATGGAAACACCTATGACAACAAGCAAGTGTTAACAATGGTCACCTCATTAAGAATCCAGTTGATCATGTTCCTGGCCTCAACATCCCGAAGAACCTGGGTGGCACTAAACAGAATGAGAACTGGTGTTGGATGGTGCAACGAGCTGATGGCCAAGTGGGGCTATGTGGACGATCCTCACTGTGACTGCGGCGAAATACAGACAGTGCAACCGAGGGAGGTGGTGCAGTGGCTATCACACTGGACTCGCATTCGGGAGGACGATGGTTCAATTCTGCATCTGGCCATCCTGACTTAGATTTTCCATGATTTCCCTAAATCGCTTCAGGCAAATGCCGGGATGGTTTCTTTGAAAGGGCATGGCTGACTTCCTTCCCTGTCCTTCCCCAGTCTGATGAGACTGCTGACCTTGCTGCCTGGTCTCCTTTCCCAAACAACCTAACCTAACAGACAATGCAGCACATAATTGAGTGTGAAACTCATGGTTTTCAGGATAGTTCACTAGAGGATCTGCATAGACTCACAGACTGTGCCATTTCTTGGCTTTGTAATGTAAGTGTTTCTGTTTAATTGTTAATTTTTTTGGCAGATTACAACATGTATGCCCTATAGGTTTATAAGTACTATAATATGTATAACTAAATTTATAATGAATAATGTTTTGTTACATTTGCATGTAAGTTTCCCATGCTGAATGTGTATAGTACTATAAGGCATCTGGCATATCAAACAAAAAATAAAATAAAGTAACTGAACAATGATGCCCAGTCAAAGAATGGGAAGTCCAGGTTGCAGCATGACAATATTATGAAAAGGATTGATTGCTACTCACCATAAAGATGACATGATGAGTTGCAGACAAGCACAATAAAAGATCATTACACATTGAGCTTTCAGTGAAAGCCTGTATTGTATTTCAATGATTTACTGCACTGTATCATGTGCTTTAATTATTTATGTAATCGAATCAGTGTTAACTGTTGTGTAATATGTATGTAAAATTATGTACTAATGTACAAAGTCAGCTGTATCCCACATCAAATATTTAGTGAATGGATGCTTCACCAATAAAAAATACAAAGAAAGGCATCGACAGATGTAGAAGTGACTTCATGTGTGCCATAGTGACCATTGCTGTTCATGATGTATATTAATGACCTTGCAAATAATATTAATAGTGATGTCAAACTGTCTGCAGATACTACAGTTATCTGTAATGAAGTAGTGTCTGAAAGAAGTTGCACAAATTTTCAGGCAGATGTTGATAAGATTTCAAAATGGTGCAAAGATTGGCAACTCACTTTAAATCATGTTAAATGTAATATTATGCAGCACATTAAACAAAAAAATGTAGTATCCTCTGTCTATAATATTAATGATTAACTGTAGGAATCAGTCAACTTGTACAAATACTTAGGTGTAACAGTTTGCAGGAGTGCAAAATGGAAGGATTACATAATCTCAGTTGTTGGTAAAGCAAGTAGCAGACTGGTGTTTATTGAAATTAATGAAATCAGTCTACAAAAGACACTGCATACAAAACACACTGCGGCCCATCCTAGAAATTTGTAACATGTGTTGCACTCATACCAAATAGGACTGACAGGAGACACTGAACAATCTGGTTTGTTTGGCCAGTGGTAGTGTCACAAAGATGGTGAAAGACCTAAACTGGCAGATGCTTGAAAACAGACACAAACTACATGTGAAAATCAACTTAGTAAGCTTATAGAGCGAACATTAAGTGGTGTATCTAGGAATATATCACAACCACTTACGTGCAGCTGCCATAGAGGTCCTGAAGAGAAGGTTAGTCTACCTGTAGCACTCACAGAGGCATTTAAGCAATCATTCTTCCTGTATTCCATACTGAATGGAATAGGAAAAGCCTTAATAACTGTTACAATGGGATGTACCCTCTGCCATGCACTTCACAGTAGTATGAAGAGTATAGATGTAGCTGCAGAGAATTTAATTATAAAAGATGACAATAGGAACCTTTAAAATGTGTGTAGCTCTAGGGAACCTATAGAAACGTGCTGAAAGAAAAAAAAATCACAACACCAAAAAATAATTAATGTACAGTAATGAAATTTCAGAAATGCATTTGTCTAGGTAACATATTTAAGTGATAAATATTAAAAGATCACATGTTAATGTACATGTGAGATAAGCCTTTGCAAATGTGAAATGCTGGTACATTAATCACCAGTGTAACTGCCACAATGTTGAATGCAAGCATGCAAACATGCATGCATTGTGTTGTACCGGTGCCGGATGTCACTTTGCTGGATGGAGTTCCATGCCTATTGCACCTGGTCGGTCAATAGGGGGACAGTTAATGTTGGTTGTGGATGACACTGGAGTAGTCCACAAAGATGTCCCATCTGTGCTTGACTGGAGACAGAACTAGTGATTGAGCAAGCCAAGGCAACTTGTCGACACTGTGTAGAGCATGTTGGGTTTTTTGGCAAAAAACAAATGTCTTGCCTCAGCCGCTGCAGTTGTCTGGTCTCAGAGGTCATACTTGGTTCAATCCAGCAACTGGCAGAGAAAGTTGAGAAGACCAGTCTTGTGCATGGAATATCAATGAAGCTCACAGTTTGCAGCATTGTTCCACGAACAATACGAGACTGGAATAGAAGGGAGAACCGATAGAGGTACTCAAGGTACCCTCCGCCACGCACCGTCAGGTGGCTTGCGGAGTACGGATGTAGATGTAGAAGCGATCATGGCCCTTAGTTCTGGGTCAATCAGAAGTAGTGAACCAGAGATTTCAAAAGTTCTGTGATGAGCTGGGCTGAGACTTCCTGGACTTGCGCCATAGAGTTGAGAACTTAAGGGTGTGCCTAAATAGTTTGTGTGAGTACTACACATCAGAGGCTGCTACCCAGGTAGCTGACTGTGTATGGGGTGCACACAGAGAGTTTTTTAGATTAGGCAACTCTCCATCCAATCCAGATAACTATAGCTGTACAAAACCCAGAAGCATCTGTGGAATATTGAAACAAGTGCCACAGGTGACAATATTAAAATCCTAGTGGTTAACTGCTGAGGAATTTGCAACAAAGTGCCAGAGTTCAAAGCACTCCTGACAAGTAGTGAAGCTCACACAATATCGGGTACAGAAAGCTGGTTGAAGCCCAAAATTGATAGCAGTGAGATGTTTGAGAAAATTTAAGTGTATATTGAAAGGATAGGCTAAAGGGAAATGGAGGTGGAGTATTTGTTGCAGTAACCAAAAAACTCAACTCCACCAAGATAGAAATTGAAGCAGCTTGTGAGATTGTTTGGGCATGAATCATTATCAAGGGTGGGCATAAAATGTTAATTAGATCCTTCTGTTGCCTGCCAGACCATAAACTTTAAAGAAAACCTCAGTTCACTTATATGTACATTCCCCAGTCACTGTAATCATTGGAGGATACTTTAATCATCCAACCAACTATTGGGAAAATGACAGTCTTGGTAGTGGTGTGTGTGATAAGACATTCTGTGAAACATTACTAAATGCCTTCTCTGAAGAAAGATATATATGCTCAGTAATCTGGATTTAAAAAATCAGTAATGTCATACCTCAATGAGGAACTTGAAACTTACAGCTCAGGGCAGAAGCTTGTACAGGAACTACAACTCAAGTTTAAAAGAATAATTGACCATACACTGGACAGATATGTACCCAGTGGAATAGTTCATAATGGAAGGGACCCTCCATGGTATACAGTCACTGTAAAGAAACTTCTAAGGAAACAGACTACCACATAACAGGTGTAAAACAATGCACAGGACTATAATAGATAAATGCTCAATGAAACAGATTTGGCTGTCAAGAAGACAATGTGTGAAGCTTTCTGCGACTACCATAGCGGAGTATTATCAAATGATCTTTCACAAAACCCAAAGGAATTCTGGTAATATGTAAAGGCTATTAGTGACACCAAAGTTAGCATCTAGTCCCCAGTGAATGAGATTGAAACTGAAACTGAGGGTGGCAAAGCAAAAGCTGAAAAGCTTAACTCAATTTTCAAATGTTACTTTACAAAGGAAAACCTGGGAGAATGGCTACAGTTTAATCCTCGTACGACTGAAAAGATGAGTGAAATCAGTATTAGTCTCAGTGGTGTTGAGAAACAACTGAAACCATTAAAGCTGAACAAAGCTCCAGGGTCCGGCAGAATTGCTATCATGTACTACATTGAATTTGCAGCTGAGTTAGCACCTCTTCTAATCTACTGTAGATTCCTCAAACAATAAACCATCACTAGTAGTTCGAAGAAAGTGCAGGTCATGAGCTTAAACATAATGAGGCATCTTAAACAGAACAACTTCCTCATTGTCATCCATCATGGATTCCAAAAACAGCGATCACATTAGACCCAGCTTGTACTTTTCTTACATGACACACTGGAAGCTTTGGATCAAGGTAGTTAGGTAGATGCAGCATTTCTTGATTTCCAAAAAGCATTTCACTCAGTACCACACCTATATTTACTGTGTAAAGTTCAACCATATTGGGTATCAAGTGAAATTTGTGATTGGATTAAGAATATTTTGGTAGAGAGGACACATGATATTATGTTGGATCAAAAATAATTATCATACGTAGAAGTAAATTTGGGCATACCCCAGGGAAGTTTATTGTATATTAACAACCTTGAGAGAGTGTTAATAGTAACCTCAGACATTTTGCAGATGATGCAATTATTGATAATGAAGTACTGCCTGAAAGAAGCTCCATAAATATTCAGTCAGATCTTTGTAAGATTTCAAAGTTCTGAAAAGATGGTCAACTTGCTTTAAACATTCATTAATGTAAAATTGTGCACTTCCCAAAATGAAAAACTCATACAAATGCTTGGGTGTAACACTTCTCAAGTGTGTGGATCTCTACCAAACAGGACTAACAGGGGTTATTGAACATACACAGAGAAGGGCAGTACGAGTGGTCACAGATTTGTTTGATCCTGCAAGAGTGTTACAGTGATGCTGAAGAACCTGAACTGGCAGACCCTTGATGGTAGACATAAACCTTTCTGAGGAAGTCTACTAACAAAGTTTCAAGAACTAACTTTAAATGATGACTTTGGAAATATACTACAACCTCCTACACATTGCTCACATAGGGATTATGAGGAGAACATTTGAATAATTACAGCATGCACAGAAGCATTCAGTCATTCTTCCCATGTTCCATACATGAATGGAACACTAAGAAACCCTAATAGCTGGACAATAGGATGTACCCTCTGCCATACACTTTGCAGTGGTTTGCAGAGTTATGATGTAGATATAGATGTTGACAATTCTGATACACTGTTTACCAGACGCACTACGAATTACACATAGTGCAAAGTAAGGACAGTTTAACTTGTTAGTGATATAGTGAATGTGGGTTTTCTAGTCTAAAATTTTCATCTATATGGATATCTGAAAATTTTGTGAAAGCTATTCTATTAACTACTTTACTTTTTGTTCTGTGGCCCAGGTCATTTTGTGACTTCGTTTCCCTGTAATTGATATAATTAGTTTTTGAAATATTTAACGTTAACTTGTCCATTGCAAACCAGTTTAGTAAATATTGCAAAACTCTAGTTCCACATGTTGGCAATATCTGGTTTATATCAGTTACAACAAGATTTGTATCATCAGCAAACAAGGTTATTTGAGTACCATTGATTGGAATATTGATGTCATTTACATAAATTAGAAATGAGTGAGGTCCTAGAATACTCTCTGTGGTACCCCTATTGGTACAGTCTGAAAATCAGATCTGTAAGCGAGACTCTGGTATTTAATGTTGGCTCAGGTAATTTCTACTATCTGTCTCCTATTATGGAAGTGAGATTGAAAATATTTTTTTGCAACTCCTCATATACTAGTAACTTCTAATTTTGCTAGCAAGATATTATGTTGGACAGCATCAAATGTCTTTGATAAGTCCAAATTTATCCCTATTGCACTGTTGTTTCTGTCTAGTCCCATTACACTATTTTCAATGAATTCTGCGTTCAGTCCTTTGCAAAAATTGTGTTGGTTTACAGACATGAGATTGAATCACGGAAATTTATGATTCTGTATTTCATGACTGTCATTATTATTTTTGAAAATACAGATAACAAAGGTATTAGCCTATAATTTCCCACATCGTATGTATTGCCCTTTTTGTGCAGTGGTTTTATTTTTGAAATTTTTAATCTTTGGGGAACACTATTTCAGACAGTGATGTATTTATGATATGTGAGAGTGGTTCTGATATGACACTAGCATACTTTATTATGACTGGCCCAGGTACTTTGTCAGTGCCTGAAGACATTTGTTGATGAGTAAATAAAGATTCTTCAAGAAAAACGAAAATACCTGTTACTTCTTGATCACACCTCATATGTTTACATATGAACAGTGCTAAGAAAATCTTTAATTACTGGTAATTACAATTATCTCTGTTTTAGGTAAAGTAATTAAAATTACAGATTCTAAATGACTAACAGTCTGTAAAAGGTGCTAGTTAATTTGGCTAAGCCCTGAGTTACTATTCAAGATTTTTCTCTATGTGCACATTTCATATAAATGATTATATTGAAAATATTCACAAAAAATAATAATAATTTGGGGGGAAGAAAGATGGAAAGAAACGATCTGCTTTGCAGCACAACTAACCACTCTGGTATGCTTTGCCAGCACATCACCTCTACAAGAATTTGCACTTCATATGGCCCAGCATCAGCTGTGAACACCCAATTGCAAGATGGAGGATTTTTCCCTTGTATCAGAAATGTGACTCTATGAGGCATATCTAACATTCTGCTATTCAATGTTTTGCTAAAATGCACTGCTTGTACATCCATGACATCTGCAGTGCATGAATTTATTTAGTCAGCTTGGGATTGGTCATTAATGTTGCACTTGGATGTTAGTGTCCCACTGGCAAAACTTTAAGGCAAATCTAATCTCTATAAGAAAGGTGATTGGAGAGATGTCAATAACTACCAAACTGTTATTCAAAAATTTTGAGTGGTGGTGTCTTCTAGAGCAGTATTTCACATGAGCAACAACAATATATTTAGTCAATCATAGTCTGGATTTCAGAAGAGTTGCTCTACTGAGAATACCATTTACACATTCATTCACCAAATTTTATAACCATTAAAAAAAATACTGCTTGGCATATTTTGCAGTCTATGTAAGGCATTTGACTGCATGAATCACAATATTCTAGAAGTGCTGAGATTTAATGTAATTACTGTTACAGCCAACCACTGAACAATATCATGCATAAAGTTGTACTTAGTAATTCAGCCAATGTAGTGATAGGATATTCTTCTTTCTGGAGAGAAACCATGTACGGGATTCCCCAAGGCTCAATCTTAGGTCCACCGTTGGTCCTCATATAATAAACAATCTTCCGTCAGATATACAACATGCAGAATTAATTCTCTTTGCCCATGACACTAGAATTGTAATTTATCCAATTTTTCGAAAGTATCAATGTCTGGTTTTCTGTAAATGATCTCTCTTGATAAAAATAAATATAAAGTAAAAATTTGGCATATCCATTTCTGTAGATCTCAAAGGTAGTCCACCAGTGAACTGGAAAAAGCAGATTTTGAAACTTGTAAAACAGCATATAGAATCATCACAAATCTTGGGGGAGAGACAAGTAAGTAAGCTGAGATAGTTTGCATATTTTCTTTCAGTAATGTCATTTGAAATAATGTTCTGGGGTAAATCATCTTTAAGAAAGACAGTCTTCATGCTCAAAAATGTGTTGCAAGAGTAATATGTGGTGCTCACCCACAGACACCTTGTAGACATCTGTTTAAGACGTTGGGCATTTTGACTACCAGTGTAATTATTCCCTTACAAAATTACACTCCTGGAAATGGAAAAAAGAACACATTGACACCGGTGTGTCAGACCCACCATACTTGCTCCGGACACTGCGAGAGGGCTGTACAAGCAATGATCACACGCATGGCACAGCGGACACACCAGGGACCGCGGTGTTGGCCGTCGAATGGCGCTAGCTGCGCAGCATTTGTGCACCGCCGCCGTCAGTGTCAGCCAGTTTGCCGTGGCATACGGAGCTCCATCGCAGTCTTTAACACTGGTAGCATGCCGCGACAGCGTGGACGTGAACCGTATGTGCAGTTGACGGACTTTGAGCGAGGGTGTATAGTGGGCATGCGGGAGGCCGGGTGGACGTACCGCCGAATTGCTCAACACGTGGGGTGTGAGGTCTCCACAGTACATCGATGTTGTCGCCAGTGGTCGGCGGAAGGTGCACGTGCCCGTCGACCTGGGACCGGACCGCAGCGACGCACGGATGCACGCCAAGACCGTAGGATACTTCGCAGTGCCGTAGGGGACCCCACCGCCACTTCCCAGCAAATTAGGGACACTGTTGCTCCTGGGGTATCGGCGAGGACCATTCGCAACCGTCTCCATGAAGCTGGGCTATGGTCCCGCACACCGTTAGGCCGTCTTCCGCTCACGCCCCAACATCGTGCAGCCCGCCTCCAGTGGTGTCGCGACAGGCGTGAATGGAGGGACGAATGGAGACGTGTCGTCTTCAGCGATGAGAGTTGCTTCTGCCTTGGTGCCAATGATGGTCGTATGCGTGTTTGGCGCCGTGCAGGTGAGTGCCACAATCAGGACTGCATACGACCGAGGCACACAGGGCCAACACCCAGCATCATGGTGTGGGGAGCGATCTCCTACACTGGCCATACACCACTGGTGATCGTCGAGGGGACACTGAATAGTGCACGGTACATCCAAACCGTCATCGAACCCATTGTTCTACCATTCCTAGACCGGCAAGGGAACTTGCTGTTCCAACAGGACAATGCACGTCTGCAAGTATCCCGTGCCACCCAACGTGCTCTAGAAGGTGTAAGTCAACTACCCTGGCCAGCAAGATCTCCGGATCTGTCCCCCATTGAGCATGTTTGGGACTGGATGAAGCGTCGTCTCACGCGGTCTGCACGTCCAGCACGAAGGCTGGTCCAACTGAGGCGCCAGGTGGAAATGGCATGGCAAGCCATTCCACAGGATTACATCCAGCATCTCTACGATCGTCTCCATGGGAGAATAGCAGCCTGCATTGCTGCGAAAGGTGGATATACACTGTACTAGTGCCGACATTGTGCATGCTCTGTTGCCTGTGTCTATGTGCCTGTGGTTCTGTCAGTGTGATCATGTGATGTATCTGACCCCAGGAATGTGTCAATAAAGTTTCCCCTTCCTGGGACAATGAATTCACGGTGTTCTTATTTCAATTTCCAGGAGTGTAGTTGTAAATAGTCCACTGCAGATCAAAAGAGACAAAAATGTAGATACTGTAATATCAGAAGAAAAAGTGGCATTTACTACTCCTAATTGAGATTGTCTTTGGCACAAAAAGGGGTGTAAAATGCTGCAGCCAAAAGTTTTGATGTACGAGGGTTGCCCTGACAGTAATGCAGTGCAGTTTTTCTTTATTAATTCTTTATTGAACATAATGAGAACTACTCTTTATTGAACATAAAGAGAATTACACACACGAAAGAATGGTGTCTTATCTATACACCCTATTTTTCCACATAATCTCCTTCTCATTCTATGGCCTTCCTCCAGCACAAAACAAGGGCATGTATGCCCTGATGGTACCAGTCCTTGCCCTGGTGGTGCAGCCAGTGCTTCACTGAGTGAATCATCTCAACACTCATTGTCCTCTACTATGAACGGCATCCTTTAACTGCCCAAACATCAGCTCACTGGAACATGTCAGGTGTGACAGCAATGGATGGTCTCCCTGACCAGTGCAAACTGTGGAGCTCCACCAAACCGCCTTCTGATGACCTCTCCCTTCTTGCCCAGCAACTAACTGCACTTCTCTTGACAACAGATGCACCATAGACTTTGCAAGAGCATTTTTGGATGTTCCCCACAGTTTCTTTCTCTGCCGTGAGAAATTTAATGATGGCATGTTGCTTCTAACATACATCACCCACATACACTATTTTGAAACTGTCCTCCATCTATGTTATCTGTTGGAAGTGACGGAGACTTGGTGCACTCACTCAGTAGACTTCAAATAATACATATGTAACATTTTGCATTTGTAGCATCGTCTTTGGCTGAGAAAAAAATGTGGTGCATTACTTTCTGGGCAATCCTCATAAAATGTCTGACAGCAAAGTAAAGTTCGAAAACAAACTGAAATAATTTCTCCTTGACAAGTCATTCTATTCCGTAGAAGAATTTCTATCACTGCAATGTGTAAAGGGTGGTGGGTAGGAATTACCAATTCATTTCTCTATATTAAAAAAAAAACTAACTAACTATCGCACAATATTATGAAAAGGACATTTGCTACTCACCATAAAACAGAGATGCTGAATCACAGATAGGCACAACAAAAAAAAAGACTTCCAGAAAATGAGCTTCCCGCCAACAAGGCCTTCATTGGTGATAGAACATAAACACACACACTCACACAAACATAATTTCCACACACATGACTGCAGTCTCTGGTAGCTGAGGCCACATTGCGAGCAACAGCACAGGATTGTAGACCATCTCGAGAGGGTATGGAGGAGGCTGTGGCAGGGACGGGGGGGGGGGGGGAGGGGGGGGAAGGCATAGCAGGGTAGGGGTGAGAGATGGTGAACTGCTGTTTGTGGGAGCATACAGGCATGAGGTGGAGAGAGGGTAGGGCAGCTACGTGCAGTCAGGAGGTTATACAGAGGATGTGGGAGGGTTAATGGAAAAGGAGAGTGGTAAAAAGACTGGTTGCTCTCATGGAATAGAGGACTGTGTAGTGCTGGAATGGGAACAGGGAAGGGATTGGATGGTATGGACAAAGACTAACAAAGGTCAAGGCCAGGAGGGTTACGGGAACACAGGATGCATTACAGGAAGAGTTCCCATCTGCACAATTCAGAAAAGCTGGTGTTGGTAGGAAGGATCCAGAAGCCCCAAACTGTGTAGTAGTCAGTGAAATGAAGATGGCTGTGTTGGGCAGCACACTCATCAACAGGGTGGTCCAGCTGTTTCTTATCCACAGTGTCTCGGTGGCCATTCATGTGGACAGACAGGATGTTGACTGTCATGCCCATATAGAATGCAGCACAGTGTTTGCAGCTTAGTTTGATCATTTTGTGTCGTCTCGTTGTCACTGTAGGCTTGCACCATGGGAAGGAAGCAGAGGATGTTGTTTGGTGGCCAGTATCCTATTTCTGTAACACAACTGTACACAAGTATTAACAGGATTCTTTATTACCTTAAACAAGAAGCTACCTAACTTAAGACAGTCCAGTGTTGTGATACAAGCTCTTCTGTAATAGGCCACTTTAGCCTCGCTGCTAGTGAAGTACAAGTCCCGCTATGTACTCTACTCTGGTCACTACGTGCTGCCTGAGGCTGAGACTGACTGCAATTGCAATTGTCTGTGACTGCAAGTGACTCAACTCAGTGACTCACTAGATGACTGACTCTCTCTGCGGCTCTGACTGACTGGGCCCTCTGGTCCCTGGCGGCAGTCTAAATACTGGTGGTCAAGAGGCCATTGGTCGCACATTTCTTGCGAGTTTGCCTTTGTCCTCTCTCCTGACAGGTTGCCCCAGTGCCTACTATTGATCTTCTCACCACCTCTTTGCCAATCAGAGTGTTGGTGACAGCTTACACCAGCACAGGTCACATGATTGGTTTCAGAAGTAGCCATGCCTTAGATGGGATAGGTGATGCTTGTGACCGGACTTGAGTAGGTGGTGATGGGAGGATGTATGGGACAGGTCTTGCATCTATGTCTATTACAGGGATATGAGCAATGAGGCAAGGGGTTGGGAACAGGAGTTGTGTAGGGATGGCTGAGGATATTGTGTAGGTTCAGTGGGTGACGGAATACCACTGTGGGAGGGATCGGATGGGTAGTGTGTAGGACATTCCTGATTTCTGGGCATGACGAAACATAGTCAAAACCCTGGTGGAGAATGTGATCCAGTTGCTCCAGCCCTAGGTGGTACTGAGTCATGAGGGGAATGCTCCTCTGTGGTCTCATGGTGGGGCTTTGGAAAGTCATGGGTGACTGGAGAGATAAGGCCAAGAGGTATGTTTTTGTACAAGGTTGAAGGTGTCAATGAGATATTCGGTGTATTTCGGGAGGGATTGCTCACCATTACAGATGCAACAGCCATGGGTGGCCAGGCTATATAGGGACTGCTTGGTATGGAATGGGTGGCAACTGTCAAAGTGGAGGTATTGCTGGTGGTTGGTACTGATGTAGCTATCTTTGAGGTGGAGGTCAACATCAAGGAAGGTGGCTTGTTGAGTTGAATAGGACCATAGGACCAGGTGAAGCGAATGGGGGAGAAGGTGTTGAGGTTCTGCAGGAATGTGGATAGGGTATCCTCACCCTCGATCCATATCATGAAGATGTCATCACTGAATCTGAACTAAGTGAGGGGCTTGGGATTCTGGGTGTTTAGGAAGGTTTCCTCTAGATGGCTCATGAATAGGTTGGCAAAGGATGATGCCATGCATAGTCATACACTATATTTGTTTGTAGACAGTGCCTTCAAAGGAGACGTAATCATGAGTGAGGATATAGTTGGTCATGGCAATTAGGAAGGAGGTTGTAGGTTTGGAATCCGTCAGGTGTTGTATAGCAGCAAGGCCACAGGGATTGGGGATGTTAGTGTATAGGGAGGTGGCATCAGTAGTGATGAGCAGTTGACATTTACAAATGAAACCATGCAAAATTCAGCCACAGCAAGCACTTCATTAAGGTGACAAACAACAACCTGTGGAGTTCTGTAATTTAGTTCTTGGCCAGATGGAGGATGACAGTTTTCTTCCATGCCTAGTGTTTAGTGATGAGGCAACATTCCATTTAAATGGAAAGGTGAACCATAATAATGTGAGAATATGGGGTATGGACCAACCACATGAAGTTGTACAACATGAGACGGACTCTCCAAAATTTAATGTGGTTTGAGCAGTTTCTCAGGAGAATGTGTATAGTCCATTTTTCTTTGCTGAGAACACTGTCACAGGAAGCATGTATCTTGATACGCTTGAGAACTTTCTTTTCTCACAGTTGGAGACTGATTCAAACAACAACTCATTTATCAACAGGATGGGCACCGCCATGCTGGCATCTGGAAGTGCAGGAATTTTTAAAGCAAAGGATTACTTACCAATGGATTGGTCACACTGGACCAAATTATTCAGCCTTACATTACTGGCCTCCAAGGTCAGTGGACCTGACTGTATGTGATTATCCTGTGGGGGTTTACAAAAGACTGTTTATGTGCCTCCGTTACCCCGTGTAAGCTATAACTCAAAACATGCTCGTTGCAGTGTGGGAAGAATTTGAATACTGCATTGACACATGTTGTGCATCTCACAGGGGGAGGGGCGGCATATTGAACACCTATGAAAAGGTATAAAAAAACTTTTTGAGTTTTCTGTCTAACAAAAACCAAAATTCAATGCATATGTTTATTAGTTTCAGAAATATAGACATGCCAAATCAGATGACTCTTTTTGATCCACCCTGTACATTTCCTGGCAACAGCCTTACCGCAGTGGATACACCGGTTCCCATCCGATCACTGAAGTTAAGCACTGTCGGGCATGGCCGGCACTGGGATGGGTGACCATCTGGGCTGCCATGTGCTGTTGCCATTTTTTGGGGTGCACTCAGCCTCATGGTGCCAATTGAGGAGTTACTTGACCTAATAGCAGTGGCTCCGGTCAAAGAAATGTGGTGTCACCGCCAGACACCACACTTGCTAGGTGGTAGCCTTTAAATCGGCCGCGGTCCGGTAGTATACGTCGGACCCGCGTGTCGCCACTGTCAGTGATTGCAGACCGAGCGCCGCCACACGGCAGGTCTAGAGGGACTTCCTAGCACTCACCCCTGTTGTACAGCCGACTTTGCTGGCGATGCTACACTGACGAATGCGCTCTCATTTGCCGAGACGATAGTTAGCATAGCCTTCAGCTACGTCATTTGCTACGACCTAGCAAGGCGCCATTTATCCTTTGCTATGTATCTAATGAAGCATGAACCATCAGACCGATGTACACCAATTATGGATTAAAGTTAAGTATTCCAGCAACTACGTTCTTTCCTTACTAGACTCAACTACTTTACTGTTCCAGACCTCACGCCAGTCTGCGTGAGTTTAAAGCGTGCATTTCGGCCTCCTCTAGCTATACGGTGTTGGCTCTTCTGCCAACACATCAAGAAAACCATCATAATGACCGGCAGAACAGTGTGCTGACCACATACCCCTCATATCTGCATCCTCAGCTGACAATGACATGGCGGTCAGATGGTCCCAATGGGCCACTTGTGGCCTGAAGACAAAGTGCTGTACATTTCCTACAACAATGAAAACAATAATTCTAGTTGCAAATTGATGTGTATTACCAACTACTTTTTAAGTGAAATGACTGAACTATTGATTTTGCTGTTAACTGCATATGTCTGATCTTTTAATTATTATGTTTATTTACAAAGAAAAAATTATAGTAATAATGAGAGTTATGGATAGGTGGGAGAACCAGAATTACTGTTTCTACAGTCAAGCATTCATTATTTTTATGGTAGAGCAGGATAGTCATCCAATTTAATGTAAATAAATGATATACTGAAAATCTTTGTCTAAATTTATGTCATTCATACTCTGAGGTACATTTCATCAAATACTGAAGAAAGAAGAGAAGTTTTGTGGGATGCCAGGCAATATACAGTTAGGAATCATGTCACATGCACTGTTGGTGATGTTGAGAGCTTTTGTCAATGATTAGTTTTTGATTAGATGTATAATGCTAGACCAATGAAGTAATGATAGTTTATTTTGAGATGATGTAATTATGATGAAGATTGTGGTGTACTGTGGGAGATTATGAAATATTTTGAGAGGAATATGAAGATGAACTTATGGTTTGGGACTAATAATCAGACGATGTAGTGAATTACATCCAAGGAATCATACTGCAATATGCTTATAATGAAGTATAAGTAATTTTGGAAAGTGATTAAGAGTATATTGGATGAGAAGACAGAATGAAAAGTGTATGACCTATTAGTCTCTTAGATGAGAAATGGTAGAAATGCTTAGTTTAACCTGATAACTTTGTTTTGAGTAGAAATATACAAGATAATCATCAGTGGTAAACAACTAAACAGTTAGTACAAAATGAGTACTATTCCGAACATAATAATGAACTTGTTGCTATATTTGATGAAGGGGGGGGGGGGGGGGGAAGGGACATTAAAACTAGTGAATGGATAGATGAGAAATCTACTCAACAATCACTGGCAGGGGAACACACACATAAAAGGATTTAATTTAACTTCTACATGCTTTTGGAGCCAAAGAAACTGGGATATTTTTACTTCCCCTCTTGTTTTGCTATCTGCCTCCTTAAATTTGTTATTTCACTTCTAACTAATTACCATTAATATACATGTATATAATCTGCTTTTTCATAAAAGAGAAAGACTGGCCCTCAGTTTCAAAGAATTTAACACCAGATCAAATTTTGTGCCTAGTTTTCTGTATTTAAGTCATTTTCTAATTTATTTTGACTATTACTAGTTGGTATATTTTATTGTAGTGTGAAATCAGTAATTGTTTCTAACTCAAATTCTATTGTTGATGTATAAACAAATATAAATTCTGTACTAATTATAAACATTTGGGAGATGAAACAATAGCATTCTTAAAGGATTTATTTTGCTCTATTCGAAAACATGTTAGAAAAGCCAGCACTCAATTAATTCCAAAGTAATTAACAGTTTTGTCAAAAGTATTGTTTGCTTAACTGTATATTTTAAATTCAAGATTTAAACAAATAATTCAGCTTAACTCTTGTAGTAGAAGAAACTG
Source organism: Schistocerca cancellata (assembly GCF_023864275.1). NCBI lineage: Eukaryota > Metazoa > Arthropoda > Insecta > Orthoptera > Acrididae > Schistocerca > Schistocerca cancellata. The sequence goes on along the minus strand of NC_064627.1, from coordinate 1,052,175,490 downwards.
TTAAAAAGATGGAATTTTTTTGATGTATTCAGTTAATTTAATGAGTTAAGTTTTAATTGTAATTTCTGTAAATTAAACTTTGAACAATGTGTAGTTTCAGCACCTATTATTGTGAGGATACATACGGGCCCAATTGTTGGTCACAAGACAGTCAGTCCACGGCAGAGTTTCAGATGAGGAACCTGTGTTGGTTAGATCAACAACAATGCATCCGTGAAATAAGTGTAACACAATTAGGCCATGTGTAAAATCAATGGCAGTGTTTGCTCCATACGTACCTGGCTATTCTTCAAGAAATGTGAACTTTTTGGTTAGGTTTTTACTGCTCATCGATGTTCAACAGGAGACTATTGTAGTAGTATGTGGATGTTCAGCTGCAACCTATTAATGGGGCTTATCGAAGGTTAATCTATAGCGCACTGGCCATATAATTGTGTATTATTGGGGGGTTGTGAGCAGTGAAAGTAAAAGACTGTGAAATGCAACTGTGCATCTGTCATCTACATTATTTATGGTAGTCAGTGTCCAAATTACAAACCCCAGTTTTCAGCCAGTATAGCAACGCAGTACGTTGACACTGAGGACAATAAACAAAATAAATAAAGCAGGCGAACTGCTACAAGTGGTTTCTTCTTCTGGCAGAAGAGCTGAAGGGGAAGGAAGAGGCATGAAGGAAAAGGACTGCAGAGCTTTAGGGAAAGGGATACAGTTCACTTACAAATCTGTGAAGATTCTACTTCAGCCACAAGTACAACATAATTTTAGATGTAGGAACATACATCCTGTAGCTTTGATCACTGCTGTGAAAATTAATTTTCTAATTTTTTTGTAGCGATGGTTAAACTGTCATGTAGCTGATACAAAAGACAAATAATTAAGGTGAGGCTGGCCAACAATCCCTTCAGAGCAGATGCACATTACATTCAAACTCTTGCAGTAATCAGTGTAATGTCATGAGTAATGAGAATAATGGGCAGGGGTACTACATCAGTAATGTGTGGATAAGTTGAGAATTTCTAGAGCAGTCCATTGCAGTTGCGATGACCACTGTGTTTGGATGGCTTAGTGGTTAGAGGATCTGCCTAGTGAGCAGGAGACCTGGGTTTGAATCCCAGTCCAGCACAAATTTTCAACTTTTCCCATTGACGCAAATCAATGCCCACTAGCTGCTAAATGTCTTGATATGAAAGAGAATGTATAAAGTTGATATACTTGACTACAAGAGATGATGGAGTAAACTGGACTGAGATGGTGAAATCAGTGACACAACCATTTGAAGTGTGAAAGGTAATGGGCCTTGCAACAATGAAGTTTACCTAATAATGGACGATCAAATTTGTCAAAAAATTAGAAAATAACTTTTCACATTTTCGCCAGAAAGACAGGTTGACACAGAATAATGGGAGTGTTTGAAATGAGTAGTGGCAGCCATGGGCAGGTTACAGCACTGCAGGTTCGTGTCACTTAGTGAGTAAACAGTTTGCCATTTCAGTAATCATGGATCAGTGGAACAGACAACAGTGTGCATTAGCCATAAAAATGTTTTATAAAAACATTGATAGTTTGGTAGCATCGCAGAGGGAGTTTTGATGTTTTTATAATTCAGGACATCATGATGCCATTCTGTCAAAACACATGATAAAATATTGGATTAATAACTTTGAAGAGACTGGATCTGCCCTCAAGAAGAAACCAACAGGATGACCAAGAAGTGTGCATTCTCTAGTGAACATTGATGTATGCGAGTCTGTCTTATGGAGTCAACGGCGTTCAACTCATAAGCAAGCAGCAGGGATTGGAATTGTCCTGGGAGAGTGTCCGCAGAGTTTGGGATGTAATTCACGGTGTCCCAGCTGAGATGTTGCAGCATTCAATGAGGAATCTCAACAGCAGATTTCACTAACGTATTCGTACAGCAGGACGCCATCTAAAGGACATAATTTTTAAAAATGATAAATGCTATTAATGTTTCGTAAATGGCAAAGTTGTAAGGTTTCAATAACTATGAATGCAATTTCTTTCCATCATCACTTCTAGTTTTATTGGATTGTGGAAATGTGCCTATTTTTCTGTGTCACCCTGTAGGTGATTAAATTCAAATCGTTGAGTAGATGTTCTGAAATTTTGTTAATGCAATGTGATAATGATAGACTTAAAGAATTTAAAATCCCTATGGTAGATAAGAATGAAATATTTCACTAACTGTGCAATTTTGCATTAGTTAAATATTATTGGATCACACACACACACACACACACTGAGAAACAGTATTTGCATGTAGAAATAATTTATTTCAGAAAAACATTTTATCATTTATTCCAGATGAAACGTTGGTTGTTCCATTATGTTGATGTCAGAATTTTGCTCACATTTCATGCATGCAAAATTCTTAGGGGGTTGTTGCAATGGAAATGGTTGCTGTTACATTTTCATTTACTAGTAAAGAATGTAATAAAAGTAAAAAAAGGCCTGTAACTTTTCATTTACAAGCATACATGTCACAAAACTGAATCCTTGAATCATGCCTTCTATCAACTGTGCCACTAAGAGAATGTCAAGTAATTTTTTTTTATTTTTCCTCAAGGTGTAGACAAACATTTGCATCAACCAGTTTACTCTTCAAGCCAGGTTTTCTGAAGAGTATTGTAATTATGTTAACATTGTGTTAATTATGCAGTACCTTAGTAGGTACAGGCAGAATTAAATTATTACATCTCTTTCAAATTAAAGTGTGAACTATGTTCTAGTAAATTTCTGGCTTCATTCTAGAATCCTGCAATTTCTAAATCAACAGTAATCTTCATTGTGATGATCGTAGTGAAGATAGTCTTATCCAGCCCTGCGCGTAGTCCATGATGAAATGTTTGTCACTGGAAAGAGCCTCTCCAGCAGCTGCATGCGGTCTTTCTGGTAGAAGCCTTGCCTCATAGCCAACTGTGAGCCTATCTCTAAGTACCGTGGGGTGCGAGGTTTAAGGGCCTGCCAGTCGACATTAAGCAGATCTGTCTTCTCTGATGTAGGATTCCTGCAACAATAAAAAGAACAGATTAATGACCTACAGTGCATTCTGTGCTTTGTTTGTTTACAATAAAAGTGGAATTCACTCTTCCCAGCTCATATTTATCAAGACTTTCCTGATTGTGATCAGTCCTGCAGGACTGGAAAAAGAGCACAGTTCACTCTTGTTTACAAGAAAGATAAAAGAACAGATACAGAAAATTATACAAACATCACTGTTGTCCATCTGTCAGCATATGCTAAACTCAAACATTATGATGGTCCTAGAGGCAAACCAACTTTTCCCAAAAATTCAACATGAATTTTCAGGAAGAACCATTTGTGTGAAACACAGCTTGGCGATGTCTCATTAACAGTAGATGTGAGTGAACACTTAGATACCATATTCCTACCATATTCCTAGATTTTGATACTGTTCCACATTGATGATAAACAAAGACACGATCATACATATCTTCACATATAGTGACTGGCATAATGAATATTTGACTAATAGCAACCTATACATTATACTGGGAAGTGAAAGTTCAACAGAAAGTGTAATAAAGCATCAAATGCACTTAATATCCATGAAACATTTGTCAGATATGATTAGTTGCACAGTAAAATTTTTCCCTGTTGATGATGTTGTGGTAGCCATACCACAGAATCATAAGGAGGGCAGCACACCATGTTTTGCCCGAGAGCACCAGTTTAGTGTTAGGCCTTGGCAATGGTGCAGTCCCCACAGACTCGGAAGAGACAAAAGCAAAATCCAGTGTGAGGTAGACATCCGTGCCTTATGGATGATTACAGCGACCCTGATTTTGTCAGCAGTGGCCCACATGGGTCAAGTACAACACACACTCTTCACTGATACATCTGCAAGTTTATAAACAGGAGTTGATCATTTGCTCCATCTCGTCATGTCCACAGATTAAATGTTGGCCCATGAGACTAGAGGTAATTTGCATGTTTGGACAAATACATATTCTTTCTCTTTCTGCAGCTGTGAGACCACACTATGCGCTCGATCACTGAGGAGTGTGCGCCCTCCAGGATCAGTGGTCAGGCTATTAACCACAGTCACATGACTGCACGTTGTGAACATTTCAGACAATATTTCTGTAAGTTTTCTAGTATACCAACTGTTGTCAATAAATATGTTATTATGTAATCGTGTCTCTGACCAATTACTGTCGCCTGAGCCTGCAGCCTGAACTTAATGCATGGGTGCAGCAGTAAAAGCTGGCTCACAGCATGATGGACTTGAAAGCAGTAAAAACGACCAGTTACCTACTTCACTGGTCAGCCTGACATTATTTGTGGACAAAACAAATGGTGAAGGACATGATCAGTGGAAGTGATGTGGAACTGCAAGTGGACTCCTGGACAAATGTTTCTGTGCTTTCCCCTAAATGTGTGCGTATGTGTTTGAATACTGAACATTAATTTTTTTGTGTGTGCATGTTTTCTTCATGTGTGTCAAGTTACCATAAGTATGTGTTTTCCCCTGTGTGTGAATACTTAGCTATTGCATTATGACTATGGAGGAACTCCAATAGACAATAGAAGAATTACAGCATGCATTAGGTTCCTGGAGAGCAAGCTACAGACATGGCCCACATGCATGGCATCAGCTCACCGGGAGCCAACTCATGAAAATTTGCACAAGCAAAACAGCACCACACCAATGCCACTCGCCATTGCTGGGATGACAGCTAGCACAGAATGCATGTTGATTAGTCTGCCCCCCTTTTGGCACGGCAAACCATTCATGTGGTTTAGCCAAGTGGAAACGGTTATTCTAACAAGGGAACCTCCCCATCGCACCCCCCGCAGATTTAGTTATAAGTTGGCACAGTGGATAGGCCTTGAAAAACTGAACACAGATCAATCGAGAAAACAGGAAGAAGTTGTGTGGAACTATGAAAAAATAAGCAAAATATACAAACTGAGTAGTCCATGTGCAAGATAGGCAACATCAAGGATAACGCAAACATAGGAACGCCGTGGTCCCGTGGTTAGCATGAGCAACTGCGGAACGAGAGATTCTTGGTTCAAGTCTTCCCTCGAGTGAAAATTTTTTTTCTTTATTTTCGCAAAGTTATGATCTGTCCGTTCGTTCATTGACGTCTCTGTTCACTGTAATAAGTTTAGTGTCTGTGTTTTGCGACCGCACCGCAAAACCGTGCGATTAGTAGACGAAAGGAAGTGCCTCTCCAATGGGAACAGAAAACATTTGATCGCAAGGTCATAGGTCAACCGAGTCCTCCACAGGAAAACACGTCTGATATATTCTATACGACACTGGTGACGGCATGTGCGTCACATGACAGAAATATGTTGTCGACCCACCTAACTTGTACACTTGGCGAATGGGTAAAAAGATTATTCTAATTTGCCCGGTTTAGGTTTTCTTGTGGATGTGATAATCACTCCCAAAAAAGTGATGAAAACATAAGAATTTGTCACATAAACTGCAACAAACTAATGCAACAGTTTCACAGTCGCACAGTTTTCTCTGTGCTCTGTCAAAACATATGTTTTTAACCTTTTTCAAATTTTTCCGTGTGTAGACCATCAAATCCTGCATATGTCCAAGCCAATCTGAACATTTCCTGGAATTTTGGAGAGTTGATTATATGTGAGTGCCTGAACTTTGATAATTGTCTGAAAATAAAAAATTAAAATTTTTACCCGAGGGAAGACTTAAACCAAGGACCTCTCGTACCGGAGCTGCTCACGCTAACCACGGGACCACAGCGGTCCTAAGCTCAGAGTATCCTTGATATTGCCTATGTTACACATGGACTACTCAGTTTGTATATTTTGCTTATTTTTTTCATCGTTCCACACAACTTCTTCCTATTTTCTCGATTGATCTGTGTTCAGTTTTTCAAGGCCTATCCACTGTGCCAACTTATAAGTAAATCTGAGGGGGGTGCGATGGGGAGGTTCTCTTGTAAGTAACAAGATTACTTGCAGGCTCACCAAATTTAGACAAATCATGAGCCAGCTCAATCAAAACTATGTGGCCAAAATGCAGGTCATAATCACTGCGCCGCCAATGCAGTCCTCGTATAAACAGATGAAGGAGGAATTTATCCAATGGATTTCATCATCCAAAGAACAACAGATGCACCAATTGCTGCATCATGAGGTATGCAGTGACCTTCTCAGTTCCTGTGACACCTGCACAGCCTCGCACAGCCAGACATTGTCCTGAATTCACTGTTGCACATTATCTGGGCACGCAGCCTCCTTACACAGGTGCAAGTGGTAATAGCCATGCAGACAGATATGCATCTGGATGCCACTGCAAACTTGGCCAATTGAGTACACGAAGTAATGGCAACAGTGTTTAGTACCACGGCTGCGGTAACCTACAACACGATACACAGCAGCAACAGCCATTTTAACAGTTCCCTCTTGGTAGTGGAACCACCTCTGAGCAGTTACTGTTGGTACCCTGCCCATTTTGGTAACAAAGTGACCAAATGTCATTCACCATGCTCACACTCAAATGCCATCTGCGACCAGTCCTGGACACACCCATCTGCAGTGCAGTATCAAAGCATCTGTTTGTAATGGAGGCCGTTCAAATGGCTCTGAGCACTATGGGACTTAACATCTGAGGTCTTCAGTCCCCAGTGGAGGCCACAGGTACCTGGTTGACACTGATTCAGATTTATCCATTTTCCCTTGGCCAATGCTGAGAGACTGTAGGAAGGCTAAAATTCTGATTCTCATGGCAGCAAACAATTCTGCCACAAAAAATACAGTGTTCATCACCGGAATGTGGACCTTGGACTGCACTGCACATTCGTGTGGAGATTCACTATGAGTGGTGTCAACGAGCTGATCCTGGGTGTTCCTAGCCACTACAAGATGCTTACTGACATCACAAATGCACAACAAAGCAAAGACTGAGTTTGAGGCCATGCTTCAAGTATCAAGCAGTCCGTGGTCTTCTGCTGTAAATTTCATACCAAAAAAGGACAATTCTTGGCTCCCATGTGGGGACTACTGTGCACTGAATTCAGATTCCTGTTGCACTGGAAGACGTACAAAAAATGGTGACCGTCATCCCATTTGGGCTTGTCAAGAACATTTATACGATGTTCAGCCTTTGGAGTGCTGCCCAGACTTGGCAGCATTTCCTGGGGGAGGGGGGCGGGGGGGCATTTGCAAGGCCTCCCACGATGTTTTGCATACCTTGATGACATCCTCATGTTCTCACATTTGCCTCAGCTCCACCACAGCCACCTAATGACCATCTTACAGCACTTTAGTGAGGCTGGCATTGTTATAAACCTGTTGAAATGCCTATTCAGGATAATGGAGATTGAAATGGGCATCTAATCAACCCTACCAGATTCAAGCCTCTACTGTAGAAGATACAGGCAATCCTGAATATGCCACACCCACAGACGCACAAAAGTATCCACCAGTACCTCAGTGTGATCAACTTTTACTGGCACCATCTGCATAACTGCCGAGGTGCTGGAATGCCTGAGTGCAGACCTATGTTTGTGGCCCCATTGCTAAAGGAAGGGTTCTCATTACCTGGACAGACGCAATGGAACAAAGCTTTGCTGAGTCCAAATGGAGCCTCACTGAATGATGCTGCTTGCCGCCCCCCCCCCCCCCCTCCAAAAAAAAAAAAAAAAAAAAAAACAATGCACAGTTAGTTGCAGTTAAAGATGCCAGCCAGACTGCTGTGGGTGCAGCAGTCCCCAACAGTGCACTGGCTGTGCAGTTCGCAGCCACTTTGTTTCTTTTCATGCAAGTTATCAGCATCACAGTGCTCATGGAGTGTGTACGTTCATCAGAAGACACCCGCCCTTTCATTACTTTCATCAGCCACAAGCTGTTGTTATCATCTGTTCACCACACTAACTATAATAGCTAGAGTACATGCTGCAGTTCACCAAGGACATTTGCCACATTTCTGGGGTGGAAAATGTCGTTGCTGACTGCTTGTCTGTGATTGTGCTGTTATCTCCTCTCCTGTGATCTTTCAGGATATCACCCAAGAACAGGAGAGTGGTGAACAATTGGACAGCTTTCACAACAATGCCCCCAGTGGTTTTCAACTGGATATATTTAATGCTGTGTTACATGCACATACACTGAGTGATAATGCGAGATGACAGCTTTATAGGCACATTTAACTTGGACAGCACTGGCTAACCAGTGGTTCCAACTAACCTGCAATGATGTGAACATTTTCCTGAAACACCAACATTCAAGGACAAACTGAAGGAATAGCTAATACAAAAGTCATTCTATTCAATTAGTGAATTTTTTGTGCATAGGAACAAATTTTTATTATACAACTGAGTTAGCATTTCAATGTAAACATAAATGTAAACTATTTGTTGCTGTATGTTATATTGTTGCTCAAATACTTTGATACTGTTAATCTGAATGTGTACACATAATATTAATTATCATGTATGTTATATGTTTTTATTTCTGCTAGTGTTCCATGTTGTTACTATGAATCTTGTCATGAATTAACCATATGTGCACTGCTGTATTGTTAATGTTGTAAAAATACTGACTAGTTCCATATCCTTGCAATCCATTACTATCAGGATCAACAGAACTCACAATAAAATAAATAAGTAATAAATAAATAGAGATGAGCAGAGAAACAATATAGCTTCAAATGTCATTTAATTTTTAAAGAGAATGAAAGAATATTCAGCAAAACTCCAGCACTACCACATTCTTCTTGGGTGACCAAACGGAAAGCATAAAATGCTCTTATTCTCCAACTTAACATAGTATTCTAATTACAAATAAGAGGAATCACAATTTCCTAACTTAAATACAGGGATGTATAAAACCATACTGGACAGATTTCACCATATTCTTGAATAATGAAGCCACTGAAGGTATTGAATACAGTCAGTCATCTGATAATCTCATGGCTCCTTTCTTATCTCAGAGCAATACATTTCATTTCAGGAACTGTCATCTGCTATGCTGATAATAAGTCAGTCAACAACAGAATCCACGAAACCACTCAGGCAACACATGTTCTCCTCTTCTTTTATGATGTGCCATTCTATAGTCTGTCAGCAATCAGCAGTGACATGTGAAAAAGCTGCCTGCTTTAGTTCCAGTATGTCTGACAGCTTAACAGTGTTGTTATTTCTTGTGACAAATCCCATAACTTGGCTCCAGAATCAGTTCTGTTGGGTTCATATTGTAATGGTACAGTGGCAAATATAAAAATGAAGCATTTGTAAGGTGTGCTCGATGCTAGGAAAATGATTGTTTTTCATGTTTCTATGACACTTATCACTGTGGTTTGTGTGAGACTACATCTGTGGTATAAAACAATGGACATAGTTCAAATAAAGTGTGTGTTGTTTTACATTTTTCTCTTAAAAATTAAATTGTTATGTTTTCTTAATTTAAGCAACCTTTAATTATAATCTTTCATAAAATATTGACAATTAAGAGTTTATATTTGAAATGAAAACAAGAATTTTGTGCACACTATGTAATTAGAAACAAGAAGATGTGCGTTATTCATAAAAAAATGATGATGAATTTTACGATTACAAGATGTAGGCATTTCAAATTGAATGAAAAGAAAAAGAATGACAAAGGTGAGCCTTGCAGCTGTGATCCATGAACTGCACCAGGTCACCAATCTACTACACTACCAATTCCACTATATTTCCAGTGTGTATTTCTATCTCAACTATATCAAAGACAGTCCCTTGGAAAATTGCAAAGCCAATTTTTTCTGTAAATTTATGAAAAACATTAAGAACTACCTATTTCTCAGCACTTTTGAACAATGTTCCACACATGTATTTCACTACAGAGCAGGGAGCAGCTTCATCTGTTTTCATACTGCATATTAACAGTGTGACAGAGCGCAACAGTACAGAAACTGTAATTGTAAACGAGTTTTGCAATATAAACTACATACCTAAAGCACGATTAAGAAAAACATTCATGGAAGTTAATACATTAGAATATCTTAAAGTTTCATTTAATGTAACTTAGTAATAAGATATCTAATGCATAAGTAGGATCTACTTCCAAGAGCGTAACACCACCAGTGTACGTGTGCTATGGATTCTGACAAATCATCGTGTTTGTGTTTGTTTACATCAGATTTATTCTTATGATGAACAGAGTATAATGCCCATTCCCACTTCCTCCTGCAAAATTTTGTGCAATGTTTTGACAGGCGCACATTGCCCATTCCTCCCAAGGAAATTCCAGTGTAATGCAGTCAACTGCATCCAAGGCAAAAGGTTTCTACTGAAAACAGTGTGCGCTGTTTATGCACATTGCCAGACAGTGTGGTGTGAGGATACTTCAAACAGCAAGCTACCCCTCAGCATCTAAAGACATGGTCAACTGGCTCCATCAGGCATTGCCTGAATGCAGGCACTTCTGCTTGTACTCCTCAGCCTGTGATTAACACTAAAGTTTGAGATTGACATTTCATCAGCAGACCTAATCTATTGTCAATATGATGCCATCCCTGGTAAATTCATGGAGGAGGCACTGCCACAGGATGCCTTGGTCTCACAACTGGCAGAACATCTGTGCAGTCACATGGACAGTCTGTGACAGCATGCACTGATGTGCCATGGCCAGTGGCATAGCGTGAGGGGAGACTTTGAGACTTAGCCTCCCCTGTTTTCGTGTTCAAAAAAGATGCAATAGTAAGTTGCAACAAAAATATAAAAAGACTTTCTGCTAAGAGCTCTAAATGCGAGAAGACATCAGTTTTGTAGCCCGCGCCGCACCCTGAGTATTGGTGTATTTGCCTGCTTGAGACTCGACTGCTCTTAGTCTCTGCCTCCGTACCCTTACCTGGCTGTGTTAGTGGCATTCTCGGCTCCCCTCCACTTTCCCTCTTCCACGAAGGCTGGGGCACTACACTTGCTAGCAGGTATTGAGACTAGTCTCTACCACTTCTATGCTGGCTTTTAACACGGAAGTGAACAGTCGCGCGGTTTGTGTTAGTCATTCTTGTGTGAATTTAGTGCATATTTTCGTTGTGTCACCACCATGAGTGAGCCAGCAACTGAACATTTTGTAGAATTTTTATTAAAGATGCCTTTTTCTACATTAATGTACCGTATGAAAAAAAGTGCGAATTGATGGACAAACTCAGTGTAGTTTTAAGTGAAGCCACATGAAAACGCACTTTTCAGAGAGCCTGGTACGAAAAGTATACTTGGCTGACTGTGAATGCAGTTAATAACATATTATATTGTTATATATGTCTTCTGTTTGGTGGTGAAAACGAATGGTGCAATAAGGACATTTGTACAATAAAGAACTTTGACAGGAAAGCACCAAAGCATCAGATATCAAAACGTCACCGGCAGAACAACGAATCATTTCAGTTATTGGACAAAAGTAGAATTGAGCACGCCCATTCTGAAGCCGCTCATCTGATAGCAACAAAATACAACGAACAAGTTGCATCCAACAGGACAGTATTGGCTTGTCTTACTCAGGCAATTGTATTTCTTTGTAAACAAGAACTAGCCTTTCGTGGCCATCGAGAAGACAAATCCTCTAGCTTCAAAGGTAACTATCTGGAATTGTTAGATTTACTAGCTCAAGGAGAGCAGTTAATCCGAGACCATCTGTCATCATCTTCGACCTTTAAAGGAACTTCTCCAGATATACAGAATGATGTAATAGAAATGATAATGCTGGCAGATAATGAGAAAATAAAATCTGAAATTCAGAACTGCGATTTCATTTCAATTCAGGCTGATGAAACATTAGACATGTCATGCAAGAGTCAAATGAGTATAGTATTCAGATACTGTATTGCAGACAAAATTGAGGAAAGATTCGTGGAATCTTATGATGTTTCTGGGGATAAAACTGCTGCAGGTTTGTCAAACATTATTCATGCAGTATTGAAGGAATGGAATGTGGAAAGAAAAGTGGTTAGTCAAACATATGATGGCACTTCAGTAATGGCAGGCAGAGAAAGAGGACTACAACAATTGGTGAAGCAGTTCTCCCCTATGCGGTGTTTACACATTGTTACGCACACCAACTGAATTTGTTACTGTTACATGCTTCCAAAATCATACGAGAAGTATGCATGTTTGTAAGTGATCTTACTGCATTCCATTCGTTTTTCAGCAAATCATCAAAACAAACTGTATTGCTAACTGAGAAAGGATTTAAACTGCCACATGCAAGCAACACTCGCTGAAACTTTCATTCCAGAGCAGTTTCAAAAATATCTAGTGATTTCTCAGAGCTATATAGTGTTTTTAATCATATTATTGATGATTCAGACTCTCAGTGGGACCAGAATCTTTGAGCTGTGCTGCGGGAATGAAACGACGGACGGATGATCCTATGTTTGTCTACTTGCTTCATTTCTACCAAGGGTACTTTGTTTATGTTGATCATTTCTTTAATGTTCTTCAATCAAAATCTGTCTGTATAACTGCTTGCCATGATGAAATAAGAACTGTTTTGAGAAACTTACGACAGTTAAGAACGGAAACATTCGTTCATGAATGCATTAAATGCAGCTTGTGTTTGAATGGCAACTTATCATTTTGTAACAGTCAAAAGACATCTTTCAGGGCACTAACTTACGAGATACTGGATTTGCAAATTGTTCAGATGGAAAGAAGATTTCAAGACCTTTCCCAAATTAATTTTGTTGAACTTTTGAATGAAAAGTGTTTCCCAAACTATCAAAAAGAATGCCAAAGTTGAAACTGCATCAGTTATTAGGACAGTACCCTTTTCTTTTTTTTAAAACGAGAACAACTTGAAAATGAACTGTGTAACATGTATGCTGATGAGAAAAAACACTTATCTCCAAGAATCCTCTTAAAGTACATTGTCAACAATGATTTAGACTCTGTTTATAAAGAAACAACGAAGTTCCTGCTTTTGGTTTTGACCCTACCTGCAACTACAGTAAGCAGTGAACGAAGCATGAGTACTCTTAAAGGAGTGAAGAATTATTTAAGGAATTCCGTGTCCAACATCCGGCTGTTGTGTTTGAGCACGTTATCAATAGAAAAGACACTACTTGGAGAGCTATCCAGTGATCAGATCTTTGTAGACCGAGTTGTAGACTTCTTCGTGGAAAGAAAAGACAGGCGCAATGAACTTGTGTACAAGAAAATATAAGTGCTTCTTCTCTTGCTGCTGGAGTTCTACAAATGTGTCATCGTTTCTTGAACAAATTAGTTATTATTATTATTTCTTTCCTTTCTCATACTTTATGTCTGGTTAAAAATGGAAAGTGACACAGACCTTGATCAAGCGTGACTTCCTTTTAACTGTACGGTATGTGTTACATTGCATTTAGGAACTTTCGGGTAATTTAACATGTATCAATAATTACAGATTTCCAAGTTGTGTATATACGTTTGGGTGTAACTGTATTGCGTTGATGTACTGGTGGATATTGTGTGGTATGACTCCTTTAGTTGATAGTATAAATGGTATAATGTCAACTTTATCCTGATGCCACTTGTCCTTGACTTCCTCAGCCAGTTGGATGTATTTTTCAATTTTTTCTCCTGTTTTCTTCTGTATATTTGTTGTTTTGGGTATGGATATTTCGATTAGTTGTGTTAATCTCTTCTTTTTATTGGTGAGTATTATGTCAGGTTTGTTATGTGGTGGTGTTTTATCTGTTATAATGATTCTGTTCCAGTATAATTTGTATTCATCATTCTCCAGTACATTTTGTGGTGCATACTTGTATGTGGGAATGTGTTGTTTTATTAGTTTATGTCATATGGCAATTTTGTTGACGTATTATTTTTGCTACATTGTCATGTCTTCTGGTGTATTCTGTATTTGCTAGTATTGTACATCCGCTTGTGATGTGATCTACTGTTTCTATTTGTTATTTGCAAAGTCTGCATTTATCTGTTGTGGTACTGGGATCTTTAACAATATGCTTGCTGTAATATCTGGTGTTTATTGTTTGATCCTGTATTGCAATCATAAATCCTTCCATCTCACTGTATATATTGCCTTTTCTTAGACATGTGTTGGATGTGTCTTGATCGATGTATGGTTGTGTTAGATGATACGGGTGCTTGCCATGTAGTGTTTTCTTTTTCCAATTTACTTTCTTCATATCTGTTGATGTTATGTGATCTAAAGGGTTGTAGAAGTGGTTATGAAATTGCAATGGTGTAGCCGATGTATGAGGGCTATCCACAAAGTACATTACATTTTGGAATTAAAAATAAATAAAGTATTGGAATTTTTTTTTATTATATACAGATGAAAGCCACACTTAAATACTACTTTTCTACATAGTTGCCATTTAAATTAAGGCACTTATCGTAGCGATGGACGAGCTTGGAAATTCCTTCGTCGTAAAATTCGGCCGCCTGCGCCTCCAACCACGTGGTTACCTCTTCTTGAAGCTGTGCGTCGTCATCAAAACGCTGCATAGCCAACCACTTCTTCATTGCTGGGAATAAGTGGAAGTTGCTCAGTGCCAGGTCGGGACTGTACGGCAGATGAGGAAACAACTCCCACTTAAAAGATTCAAGAACTTCACGAGTGGCATTTGCCGTGTGGGCCCCGGCGTTGTTGTGAATCAGCAAGATCTTTGAGCCCAACTCTCCCCTGCGCTTGTTTTGTATTGCTCTTCTGAGGTTGTGCAGAGTTTGGCAATACCTTTGAGAGTTTATTGTAGTGACTCTTTCCAGGAAATCCACAAAAATCACACCTTTTCTGTCCCAAAAGACAGTCGCCACGTGGTTGAAGGCGCAGGCGGCCGAATTTTATGACGAAGGAATTTCCAAGCTCGTCCATTGCTATGATAAGTGCCTTAATTTAAATGGCAACTATGTAGAAAAGTAGTATTTAAGTGTGGCTTTCATCTGTATATAATAAAAAAATTTTGAATACTTTATTTATTTTTAATTCCAAAACGTACTGTACTTTGTGGATAGCCCTCGTATTTATATGAATGATTGCTTTGTGTATTTTGCTAGTTTCTGCTCGTTCTATAAAGAATTTTCTTAAATTGCCTACCTGTCCATAATGTAGGTTTTTTATGTCGATAAATCCCCTTCCTCCTTCCTTTCTGCTTAATGTGAATCTTTCTGTTGCTGAATGTATGTGATGTATTCTATATTTGTGGCATTGTGATCGTGTAAGTGTATTGAGTGCTTCTAGGTCTGTGTTTCTCCATTTCACTACTCCAAATGAGTCGGTCAATACTGGTATAGCATAAGTATTTATAGCTTTTCTCTTGTTTCTTGCTGTCAATTCTGTTTTCAGTATTTTTGTTAATCTTTGTCTATATTTTTCTTTTAGTTCTTCTTTAATATTTGTATTATCTATTCCACTTTTTTGTACGTATTCTAGATATTTATAGGCATCTGTTTTTTCCATCGCTTCTATGCAGTCGCTGTGGTTATCCAATATGTAATCTTCTTGATTAGTGTGTTTTCCCTTGATATGCTATTTTTCTTACATTTGTCTGTTCCAAACACCATATTTATATCATTGCTGAATACTTCTGTTATTCTTAGTAATTGGTTGAGTTGTTGATTTGTTGCTGCCAGTAGTTTTAGATCATCCATGTATAGCAAATGTGTGATTTTGTGTTGGTATGTTCCGGTAACATTATATGCATAATTTGTATTATTTAGCATGTTGGATAGTGGCTTCAGAGCAAGGCAGAACCAGAAAGGACTTAATGAGTCTCCTTGGTATATTCCACGCTTAATCTGTATTGGCTGTGATATGATATTATTTGAATTTGTTTGGATATTAAGTGTGGTTTACCAATCTTTCATTACTATGTTTAGGAACTGTATCAATTTAGGATCTACTTTGTATATTTCCAATATTTGTAGTAACCATGAGTAGGGTATGCTATCAAAAGCTTTTTGGTAATCAATGTATGCATACTGTAGCGACCTTTGTTTAGTTTTAGCTTGATATGTCACCTCTGCGTCTATTATCAGTTGCTCTTTACATCCTCGTGCTCCTTTGCAACAGCCTTTTCGTTCTTCATTTATAATTTTGTTCTGTGTTGTATGTGTCATTAATTTCTATGTTATGACTGAAGTTAATATTTTGTATATTGTTGGTAGGCATGTTATGGGGCGATATTTAGCTGGGTTTGCTGTGTCTGCTTGATCTTTAGGTTTCAGACAAGTTATTCCTTGTGTAAGTGTATCAGGGACTGTGAATGGGTCTGCAATGTAACTGTTAAATAATTTATAATTAAAAACAAAGATGATGTGACTTACCAAACAAAGCGCTGGAAGGTCGATAGACACACAAACAAACACAAACATACACACAAAATTCGAGCTTTCACAACCAATGGTTGCTTCATCAGGAAAGAGGGAAGGAGAGGGAAAGACGAAAGGATGTGGGTTTTAAGGGAGAGGGTAAGGAGTCATTCCAATCCTGGGAGCAGAAAGACTTACCTTAGAGGGAAAAAAGGACAGGTATACACTCACACACACACCCATATCCAACCACACATACACAGACACAAGCAGACATTTGTAAAGGCAAAGAGTTTCGGCAGAGATGTCAGTCGAGGCAGAAGTTCAGAGGCAAAGATGTTGTGGAAAGACAGGTGAGGTATGAGCGGGGCCAACTTGAAATTAGCAGAGGTTGAGGCCTGGCAGATAACGAGAAGAGAGAATATACTGAAGGGCAAGTTCCCATCTCCGGAGTTCTGACAGGTTGGTGTTAGTGGGAAGTATCCAGATAACCCGGATGGTGTAACACTGTGCCAAGATGTGCTGGCTGTGCACCAAGGCATGTTTAGCCACAGGGTGATCCTCATTACCAACAAACACTGTCTGCCTGTGTCCATTCATGTGAATGGACAGTTTGTTGCTGGTCATTCCCACATAGAAAGCTTCACAGTGTAGGCAGACCAGTTGGTAAATCACGTGGGTGCTTTCACACGTGGCTCTGCCTTTGATCGTGTACACCTTCCGGGTTACAGGACTGGAGTAGGTGGTGGTGGGAGGGTGCATGGGACAGGTTTTACATCGGGGGCAGTTACAAGGATAGGAGCCAGAGGGTAGGGAAGGTGGTTTGGGGATTTCATAGGGATGAACTAAGAGGTTACGAAGGTAGGTGGATGGCGGAAAGACGCTCTTGGTGGAGTGAGGAGGATTTCATGAAGGATGGATCTCATTTCAGGGCAGGATTTGAGGAAGTCATATCCCTGCTGGAGAGCCACATTCAGAGTCTGATCCAGTCCCGGAAAGTATCCTGTCACAAGTGGTGCACTTTTGTGGTTCTTCTGTGGGAGGTTCTGGATTTGAGGGGATGAGGAAGTGGCTCTGGTTATTTGCTTCTGTACCAGGTCAGGAGGGTAGTTGCGGGATGCGAAAGCTGTTTTCAGATTGTTGGTGTAATGGTTCAAGGATTCCGGACTGGAGCAGATTCATTTGCCACGAAGACCTAGGCTGTAGGGAAGGGACCGTTTGATGTGGAATGGGTGGCAGCTGTCATAATGGAGGTACTGTTGCTTGTTGGTGGGTTTGATGTGGACGGACGTGTGAAGCTGGCAATTGGACAGATGGAGGTCAAAGTCAAGGAAAGTGGCATGGGATTTGGAGTAGGACCAGGTGAATCTGATGGAACCAAAGGAGTTGAGGTTGGAGAGGAAATTCTGGAGTTCTTTTTCACTGTGAGTCCAGATCATGAAGATGTCATCAATAAATCTGTACCAAACTTTGGGTTGGCAGGCCTGGGTAACCAAGAAGGCTTCCTCTAAACGACCCATGAATAGGTTGGCATACGAGGGGGCCATCCTGGTACCCATGGCTGTTCCCTTTAATTGTTGGTATGTCTGGCCTTCTAAAGTGAAGAAGTTGTGGGTCAGGATGAAGCTGGCTAAGGTAATGAGGAAAGAGGTTTTAGGTAGGGTGGCAGGTGATCGGCGTGAAAGGAAGTGCTCCATCGCAGCGAGGCCCTGGACGTGCGGAATGTTTGTGTATAAGGAAGTGGCATCAATGGTTACAAGGATGGTTTCCGGGGGTAACAGATTGGGTAAGGATTCCAGGCATTCGAGAAAGTGGTTGGTGTCTTTGATGAAGGATGGGAGACTGCATGTAATGGGTTGAAGGTGTT
This sequence comes from Schistocerca cancellata, assembly GCF_023864275.1. Lineage (NCBI taxonomy): Eukaryota > Metazoa > Arthropoda > Insecta > Orthoptera > Acrididae > Schistocerca > Schistocerca cancellata. The sequence goes on along the minus strand of NC_064627.1, from coordinate 1,052,157,367 downwards.
GATCTACGTAGGCAGAGATACGTTCTGTGGGGGCTTGGTAACCAGCTACAATGGGGTGGCCGTGATGATTGGGTTTGGGAATTTTAGGAAGAAGGTAGAAGGCAGGGGTGCAGGGTGTCGGTGGGGTCAGGAGGTTGATGGAGTCAGGTGAAAGGTTTTGTAGGGGCCCTAAGGTTCTGAGGATTCCTTGAAGCTCTGCCTGGACATTAGGAATGGAATTACCTTGGCAAACTTTGTATGTGGTGTTGTCTGAAAGCTGACGCAGTCCCTCAGCCACATACTCCTGACGATCAAGTACCAAGGTCGTGGAACCCTTGTCCGCCGGAAGAATGACGATGGATCGGTCAGCCTTCAGATCACGGATAGCCTGGGCTTCAGCAGTGGTGATGTTGGGAGTAGGATTAAGGTTTTTTAAGAAGGATTGATAGGCAAGGCTGGAAGTCAGAAATTCCTGGAAGGTTTGGAGAGGGTGATTTTAAGGAAGAGGAGGTGAGTCCCGCTGTGACGGAGGACGGAACTGTTCCAGGCAGGGTTGAATTTGGATAGTGTCTTGGGGATTTGGATCATTAGGAGTAGGATTAGGATCATTTTTCTTCATTGCAAAGTGATATTTCCAGCAGAGAGTACGAGTGTAGGACAGTAAATCTTTGACAAGGGCTCTTTGGTTGAATGTGGGAGTGGGGCTGAAGGTGAGGCCTTTGGATAGGACAGAGGTTTCAGATTGGGAGAGAGGTTTGGAGGAAAGGTTAACTACTGAATTAGGGTGTTGTGGTTCCAGATTGTGTTGATTGGAATTTTGAGGCTTTGGAGTGAGTAGAGCTGGAAGTGGGAGATTGAGTAGATGGGAGAGACTGGGTTTGTGTGCAATGAGAGGAGGTTGAGGTTTGTTGGAAAGGTTGTGAAGGGTGAGTGAGTTGCCCTTCCAGAGGTGGGAAACCAGGAGATTAGACAGTTTTTTGAGGTGGAGGGTGGCATGCTGTTCTAATTTGCAGTTGGCCTGTAGGAGGATGTGCATGCCACCCTCCACCTCAAAAAACTATCCAATCTCCTGGTTTCCCACCTCCAGAAAGCAATCTGGGTTATGTGGGTGAGGAGTAGGTTGGAACAGGGAAGGGAGAGGTAGTGTTGGTGGCCATTCAGCCTGTTGGTTGTCATGTCTATGTAGAATGCAGCTGATGCTTGTGACTGGACTGGAGTAGGTGGTGGGAGGATGTAGGGGACAGGTCTCATCTTTAGTTCTATTGCAGGAATATGACACATGAGGCAAGGGGTTGGGAGCAGTGGTGGAGTAGTGTTGGACAAGGATATTGTGTAAGCCAGTGGGCATCAGAATACCACTAGTACATTTAGATAAGTTTGATTTTCGAGAATATTCTGACACCAAACACAGAACTACAAAAAAATCAGAAGTATGCCTACTGTAGGTACAGTTAATCACTTGTTGTCCAAATGTAAACATAAGAGATGTCAACTTGGAGTTTTGCAAACATGATTTTGGAAGAAAATAAATGACAACTAGAAATTTGCAATGGAGTGTTTCAGTTGTAAATATGAAAATGTGCCTCACAAAGACACTGAAGCCAATGTTTGTCTATAACTCTTGTACCACACCGTGGTGAAAAAAATAAGTAGCTTCATTAGAGTTTTTAAGTATTTCTTTCCAATGACCACTATATTGTGCAAGAATGAGTTTATCAAACAAGAAATGCACAAGTGGCGATTCATCTTCTTCTTCTGTCTAACAATATTCAACTAAATTTTGGAGATTACTGAAGAATAAAATAATAATCTTTTATGTGGGAAGTATACTTCCATGCTCAAGTAGCTTACACCTAAACAAACAACTACTTCACATGAAGATGTGTGTGCATGTGGTGGGGAGGGGGGGGGGGGGGGAGAGAGAGAGAGAGAGAGAGAGAGAGAGAGAGAGAGAGAGAGAGAGAGAGAGAGAGAGAGAGAGAGGGAGAGAGAGAGAGAGAGGTGGGAGGGGGGGGGGGAGGGGATAGACTCACTATTCAAAGCCACTTTTACAATTTTCTATGAATTTGATGATTTTAAAATTTTTCATCTTTTACTTTTTTTCCCTCCTGCATCCCTTAGGACTCTCCTCATGTAGGAGTCATGTTTAAATACATGAATCAGTTTTGTTATAATCTTTTACTTGGTTTAATGATTTTTAGTTGACTCTTGGTCTTGGCATAAGATGATTTAAAATTTTGCAGAAAACTCGTAAATAGAAAAATGGGTGTTGGTTCAAGGTAATTGTACTAAATAGAAAAATGGGTGTTGGTTCAAGGTAATTGCAGAAAAATAGTCTGATCAAATTTATTTGTACATAAAAAATTTCTAAATTAATTAAGGCTATCACCCATTAACAATACTGACATGAAACTTACCCTGTTTTTACAAAATTTGCCCACATCTTTGTCATTCTTTTCACTGTTGTATATTCTGGATCAGCTTCAACAAATTCCGGGAAAATTGTTGAAGTGTAGAATAAGTATAAGAGGTCATCAGTATGTGAAACACCTTTACAAAAAAAACATAACATAAATAATAAATGTATTTTTCAAGAAGAAATGCACAATTATTTTTGTATTACTATAAGATAAAAATTATATGCCTGAATAAAGTCATGCCTGGTAGAAAACGAATTTCCATTAACAACATTTATGACACTTCATACATTTTCTGCTTCAGGCACTTTCATGAAAGCTGTGAAATCATTGAGGTGTTCAGTTCAAAGACTGTGTGATGCATTCTCTCATCTTTGCATAAGTACTGCAACGTACATCCCTCAATCCTATTTACTGTATTCAGGTCTTGGCCTCCCTCTAAAACTTTTGATCCACTCTCCCCTAAACACTCACACATGCCCTTCCCTCCAATAGCAAATAATTGTCCCTTGGTGCTTCAGGATCTATAGTGTCAACATATAACTTCTTTTAGCCAAGTTGTGCCAAAGATCTATTTACTCTCCAATTGGATACAGTACATCTTCATTAGTTACCCACTCTACCCTTTGATGGTTATCATTCCTCTAGAATGTCTAATTTCAAAATCTTCAGCTCTTCTCTCCTCTGTGGTGCTTATCATCCACATTTCATTTCCATATAAGGAGGAGTTATTCTCTCCGCAACAGTGTGTTATCTCATGAAATAAAACAAAACATCAATAACTTAAGGTACGTAACCAGAAACTTTACGTATTTCTCTTTGGCCATGCCCTCTATAAATAGCCATAGATAATTTTAGGAGACTTGCATAACACTATTACTACACAAATAGGTAGGTTACTTGTCCATCAGTTACCAGCACTGTAGAGTATGTACTGCATCAGCAATCAGTCTCCACTGTATTCTGACTGTTGGTGTTTCCTCTCAGCTGATTACATTCAAAGCTTCCACATCCATCCTTATGTTACCTTACCATATGTTTCTTGGTCTAACCTGTGGTCTTTCTGTTGTAATGTGGGCAATGAAAGCTTGCTTAGGAAGTTGGATCTCCAGCATACAGATTATGTGACTGCCCACTGGAGTTGTGTCCTCTTTTGATACTGTAAAACTTTGGGGTGGTTCATGAGCTCATACATTTCATTATTCTTTCTTGCTTGCCAAGTATATCTCTCTCTTACTGGGCCCCAGTTTCTTCTCATTGCTTTCTTTCAAATGTCACAAACTTTTATATCTCCCTTTTAGTTACTGTCTAGCTTCCTGAACTACAGAGGGCAAGTTGGCAAATGGTGGGATTGTAGATCTTCATTTTCACAGAAAGTGATGTGGCTTCTGATCTAAACATATCTCTGAGAGCACATTGACATCTGGAGCCAGCAGAAATTCTTTCATTTACCTTTATACGTATCTGATCATAACAACTGTACTTTCCCAGGTACATGAACTGATCAACAGACATGAACTTGTTTTCATGAACTGTGAAGTGCTCCTGTGCATATTTAGTTCTGGTTAACAGCAATATTAGGTGAAGGACAGATTGCTACTCACCATAAAGATGACACACTGAGTTGCAGACAGGCACAACAAAGCTTTCGGCAAAGTCACCTTTAGAAAAGAAAACACACATGAACACTGACATATATTTTCTTTTGTGAATAAGGCTTTGGCCAAAATCAAAATATGTAACAGTCTTTTTGTTTTGTCCCTCTGCATCTTAACATGTCATCATTTATGATGAGTAGCACTCTATCTTTTTCCTAATACTGTTGATATTCCAAGCTGGAATTTCCATTATATGATTTAGTTCTGCCTACTTGCACATTATTTGATTTAGTTCTGCCTACCTGATATATTCTTTTTTTTAATTGTTGATGGGTAGTCCTGCCTTGCTTACTGCTGTGGTAACTCTTTTGTAAATCTCCCCAAGATCATGTTCACTCTCACTAATGCCACGGTGTAGGCATCCGAAAATGTCTGAAACATGCCACTTTCCATTCATACCCCATTATACTCTTCAGCTTTGCTGTCTTACGGTTTCTCCATGGTAAGATTAACCAGTGGCAGTGCATCTTCCTGTCTCAATCCATTTGGGAAAGGATATGAGTTTTCTCCTCCTGTTCATACTGCAATGAATCAGACAATGCCTCTAACCACAGTGACACATTCTGGGCACTGGATGCCAAGCTCTATGACCTATGTTGACACAGTGCTCTCAGCTGTGAGTCACTTCTGTGCTCTGACTTAATTCTGCAAGACAATAACCAAGTTCTTGGAGACTGACTACCCTTTGAGATGCTCCCACATGATGGAAGAATGTGGCCCCACATGATGGAAGAATGTGGTTGGGCTACCTCTTCCACATAACCGCTTCCTGCAGCAGTATTTATCATCCCTTCCTCCCCCTCCCCCTCCCCTGCTCCTTTAAGGAGCCATCCAGTCGTCATTGGATAGTCGGTGTATGTTTGACACCCACTCTGTGTCAAACTCTGCCATGGAAACAACAATGTACTACCTATGATGTGGCTGCCAACACTGTCTCAGGCCTCAAACCCTCAACTGCTGCCCGGATGCTGCCAAACATAGCCATCCTGTGGTGCAGAGTTTGGGGCTTTGCGTCTCTTGGCCGCCTTCACCACGACAACAACAGTTGTCATGCCTGAGTCTGTTACAGACTCAGTTAAATGAGATGTCCATGATGGACCTGAAGGAGGATTAGCGGGCACTTGCTATACATTGCCTCTAATACGGACAGTGCTGTGGGGACAACTGCACAGGAGACACTTGCCAGAATCTCAGATATCAAGAACTATGGATAAGAAGGGAGAATGACTGTAAATAATAATAAATGGCATTTTCATCTATAGGGCTTCTTCTGCTGCATCCACGTCCATCTTTTTATTTTATATTTTGTTTCACACGTCTAGTTCCATAGGACCAAAGTGAGCAGCAAATCTCTATAGTCATGGAACATGTCAGTACACAAAATTACAACAGAAACATAATTCTAAATAAAATAAAAATGTTTATGAATTCTAAAAAGACCACAAGCTACAATTTGACTTAACACAATCAATAATGTAACACAGGAATCAACTTAATTTTTCAAGGAACTCATAGAAAGAATGAGGAAAATCTTCAGCTTAGGTATGAAAGTGCATGGATTGCTGATAATATTTTTGAAATCTTGTGGTAGCTTATTGAAAATTGATACAGCAGAATGCTGCATGCCTTTCTGGCCAAGAGTCAAGGAGGTGTGACCCAAATGCAGACTGGACTTCTGCCTAGTATTAACAAGTGAGAGCAGCTATTTCTTGGGAATAAGCTGATATTGTTAACAAGAAATGACATTAAAGAATATATATATTGAGAGACCAATGTATATTGTTAATGGATGAATAAAGAGATTGATTGATTGATTGATTGATAGTGTCAGAATACCCAAAGTAATGAACAGGAGTTGACAAGAGGTTCGCAGTCTTATACCACTTACTGCCCGAAGTGCCCATTTCTGAGCCAAAAATACACTTTGAGAATGGGAAGAGTTACCCCAAAATATAATACCATGCATCATAAACAAATGAAAATAAGCAAAGTAGACTACTTTTTGTGTCAAACTATCACTTACTTCAGATATTGTTCTAATAGTAAAAATGGCAGCATTAAGTCTTTGAATAAGATCCTGAACATGGGTTTTCCATGACAATTTACTATCTATTTGAACACCTAGAAATTTTAACTGTTCATTCTCATTAATCATATGCCCATTCTGTGTAATTAAAACATCAGGTTTTGTTGAATTGTGTGTTAGACACTGTAAAAGCTGATTCTTATTGTGATTTTGCATTAGTTTATTTTTACAAGCCATGAACTTATGTCTTGAATTGCACTATTTAAAACAGTGCCAATGTTGCATACAACACTCTCTACTACCAAGCTATTTTTGAAATATTTTTGAATGACTAGGCATATTATTTATATAAATAGGGAACAGCAGTGGCCCCAACACTGATCCCTCAGGCAACCCCCATTTAATTATCCCCCACCCAGAACTCATATCACAGCCATTCTCAATACTGCGGGTTTGCTGTCTGTTCTTAAAATAAGAGGTGAACCAATTGTGAGCTACTTCCTGTATTCCATAATGCTCCAACTTCTGCAGCAATATTTTGTGATCTGCTAGACAATCACTCATCCACTTCAAGCCATCCTAACACTTTTGGTATCAGAAGAAACTAGTGAAGATTCAGATGGGTTATCAATGAAAGAGAGCAATGGAACAGGTTTTGCAGCAGGGATGTTCTATGCAGCAGTATAAGTAAGTGCCGACTTTAGAATTTTGCTTTTGGCATTTATGGTTGTTTTTTCTTATCCTTTTTTCTTCCTTCTTATTTTAGGTACACTGTGTACTTGTAGTGGTGGTAAGTGGGCAAAATGTCTAAAGAGGTTTTTGCTTGGGGTGTGATTAAGCATGTGCTGGATAATGTAGCTCAGGTGTGGGAAGCTACATAGAAATGCATACAACACTGGGAAGCCCAAGTGAGGAAAGGAGGAAAAGGTCACATTCCAGTGTACTCATACCTGCCCTTGATGCTAATGGCTTCATTGGTAGTGGAACTAAACCTCGTTTACGTGCAGACATGACCGAAGGCGCCAGACAGTACTAAATGATACCTGAATGACCCAGGCTGCTTGGCACTGTACAGTCAAGTCATACTGATACTGCATTATATTACAACTGATGCTTATTCTTGGTGTCTGCTGAAATGTATAGTTATTGCAGAAATATATGTTATCAGAGAGAATTCTCAGATGGAAAAGTGTTAATAAATAAGCTCAGTTCTGTCAATAAATATGTAAATGCTTTGCTAATACCATTAGAAAAAGTTATGGTGAGAGCAGTAGCTCCAGTACAAAACTGTTCAGCCCTTACATGGATTACAGGTGTGGTGTACACTTATTATGCAGCATATAGCTACACAGACCCTAATGCTTTACACATTAACTATTAGATTATAAAACAAATTTGATTTTTCCACACTAGTCTGTAAAATTATGCAATAGCAAATCCAGTTCTGTGTTTGTTTGTCCATATTTAGCTGTTAGTTTGTGCACTGAAATCTCTATTTCATTTTCATTTCTTACACTTTCCTATAGATTCATGTATTAATACCGAATGTGTTTTTTTTTATGTGCCACATATTCAAATTATTTGATCGTAAAATGACAGTTTAATTTTACATTTGAATGCATCTCTGTAAAAGTATATATTAATTTCTAAATTATGACACATTTGCTTCAATTTTTAGATCATAGCACAACTTTTTTATTTTCATTTTCAATGGTTTTGTGTAAAAGGACATATTAAAGGTGAATGTATAACAAAAATCCATTGTCTTCTACATGCTGTGCTGAATATTTAGGCCATAAAAGAAAAGTTATTTTCCTTGTGTTTATTTCTGTTGTCTTTTGACAGAAGAATGTGTTAACACAATGCAGTTTTAAGTTTGTTTTATCCACTGCTGTGCACCAAGTACAGTTCAGGAACCATATTACATTTTGATTGAGTGTGACTAGACCTCTGATGCCTCCTTCAGAACAATGAATAGCAGAGTATGGAAACAGCTCACAGCGCTCCCACGCAAAACAGCAATTGTGAAGTGATCGGGTAATAGTTATTATTTAAAACCAGTTTTGGGGGGAGGGGAGGAGGGGAGGAGGGGGGATGGGGGGAGGGGGGGGGGCATATAATTTGGTGCGCCTAGTGGTGCAAAATTTTTAAATCTGCCTAAGCTTCAAACACCTTTGTGCAGAATCAGTGGTTGGCTCTATGACCAACTATGTGAGAGGAAAATTGCACAAGTTTATATTAGATAAGAGGGTCACAAGTATCTATGGCAAGTAGAGGTATACTGGGTAAAGCAAAACTGAATCCAGCACATTGGAGGTTAAGTGGTGTAGGTGAAGTTAAAATTCATTCATTAGGTTTGGCAATGTTCTGGGATTCTGATTGTAAGTAAATAACTTCCAAGTTTATGCAGAAGTACTCCCTATAGTTGATAATAGATACGATGTCATACTTGGTTTAGATTTACTGACTGAACATCTTGCCAAAGTTGACTTAGAAAAGCAGCCGGCAGAGCTGGATAGACCATTGTTTCATCTTGGTTTTATGGCTTAAAAAGCCACATTGTCACAAGAATTACCCCTAGGCCACGGATGGCCACCTAACTTACATACTTTGTCCTTTAAATTCAAATTACAGGATCTTGTACCAGGTTGTACAAGGATACTGATGTGTGTGAAGATAGAAGAAGATGAACATACAGAGACTAGGAGCAGATTTGCTGGTTAATTCTCTACATATCATTTAGCCCTTGCCAGAGCACAAGGAGTTGGATCAAGCTCAACATTTTGTAAGTAGTTGTCCTATGTACAAGAAGTCAGTGGAAGCCAGGCTGTACCTGTAAGTATACATAAGTTTAGTTCCAATGAAGTAATGTTATTTCATGGTGCTTTGACAGCCAGCTTAGAAGCACTGGGTGAGGATGAAGTGAATACAGATTCCACAACAATCTGTATGACACTGGAACAGTATCAGTTCAGCCACACTGATGGGAAGGTACCACATTGAGAGGGACATGATACAGTAGATAAGGAGAGGTTGTTAGAAAAATACGCTGAATTATTTGATTGTCCTGGACCACGGCCTGCCATGCCACTAACTGAACATAGTATTTCCACTGGGAATGAATCACCATGTATAAGGAATCTTATCAAGGTGTGTACCACTTACAGCCTGGTGTGGAAGAGTTTATACATCAACAACTTTGTGATGAGTTCACAGAAAAGAGTACAAGCAATCGGGGTGTATCTATTGTAATCATATGAAAGAGATCATCACACGGCAAAGTGTACAGGTTTTGTTCTGACTAACAATATTTGAACCAACAGACAGTCACAGATATCTCCCCCAGGTCTAATATGACAAAGATCTCACATAATTTGGGTCAATGTCATTATTTTAGAACTATGGATTTATGAAGTGGTTACCATCAGTTACAATTAACACCACCACCAAAAATGACATTCACAGTTCCCTCTGATCACCACCAGCACTGTCAATGCCATTTGATTAAAAAATGCACCAACAATATTCCAATATCTTGTAGATGGGGTATCACAAGCAGTAAAACAAAAAGCAAACATGGTATATTTAGACATCATCATTCTGTTCTCCAAGGATATCCATGAGCACTTAATATCTTTATGCAGTGTCTTAGATTCACAACAAACATTCAGCCTGCAAAAGTCCCATTTTGTATAACAGGATATCCATTACTTGGGTCATATTATAGATCAGGATGTAGTGTGTACCAATCTGCAAATGGTTAAAGCTGTGAGAAATAGCTCAACACCCACTATAGAAAAATAATTGCAGTCTTTTTTAGACATAGCTAATTCTCATAGAAAAATCATTCTGAAATTCACTGAAGTCATAAAACTCGTCACACAATTACTAAAACATGGAAAGAAATTTCAGTGTTCTCTGGACTGCAAAACAGCAATTGGAATCATGCCTTGGATTGCGTCCTAAGTCAAGTATTGCATCAGAAAAAAAAGAAAAACATCCAATAGCAAATTAATAAAGACAACAAAGGCTGAAAAAAATATTCAACTAAATAAAAGGAAATATATGGAGTCACTTATTTCCACTGTTAGTTGTACAGACTGTACTGTAAGACAATAAATGATCACTCGACATTAAAATGGCTAATGGGAATTACACATCCAGCCAGATGGGCTTTAAGACTAAGGCAATTTAATTTTGAAGTATCAACTAGGTAAATCACATGGAATGCAGACAGACTAAATTGGAAAGTACTCACCATGGAATGTGATAATGTAAACACAGGTGAATGACAGAAAGAACAATTTGCTAACATAGATTGTTAGCACTTCGTGAAGAAACCAAAATTCAGCAATTCAGGTGATTTGCTGTCTAGAAAGAAAAGACGTGTTCAGTGCCTTGTGGCACCAGCAAAATTATGAAACAAACTGCTGAGTCAGCACATGATACCATTTTAGGCAGACACAGTGGCCACTGAGCCATAGAGTGATGGCTTGCAGAAATTATTGGTGGAAGACATATAAGCAAGATGTAGAACAATATGTAAAAAATTGTATACCATGGGCACAAAGAGCACAGCTTAGAAAGCAAAAAATTGTATTACAGATATCACCAGAGGCAGATAAACTTTCAGATAATTGGCATGGACATAATCGAACCATTTGCTCAAACACCAGCACGGAACCATTATGCACTAACAATAATTGATCATTTTTCACATTTTGTGTCATGATCACAATACCAGACCAGCAATCAGAAACAATGGCACAAGCAATGGTTAAGGGGGGGAAACCACATTAGGAAGCTGTTTGACACTGATTTTTTGGGTGGGAAGAATTAATTAGGATTTAATCAAATTCTGTGATTTCCGCTGAAGGTTGTGAGTATAACTCTCAAATTGCATGCAGTGCAGACATTCCGATTTTCATCTGAAATCAAAAAGGTTTTGATTTTACATTAATAATTTATTTTCTAAGAATTTAAACCTCAATGCAGGTGAATTTTTTTCTCTACTCATGCAAAGAAAAATACCCTTAAAATCATGATTATCATCTCACAAGTTGGTTCATATAATTTGTAATTTTACCATCAGTTTTCACAATGATCAGTAGTATACTTTTTGAGTTAAGACTGCACGCAAATGTGAAACTAGAAGTTCAAGGAAGTTAACAATAATGTAAAATGCTCACCGATTAATAAGGGATTCCAGCACCATATACTAATCCTTCTCCTTCCCCATAAGCTTCGTTTCACACTTGTGGTAATGCTTTACAAGCTTTCCAATCTTCCTTTGATTCCAATGAACTATGTTGATTCTGCCAGCTCACATGCTGGTTATCCATTTGTTCACCATAATTGAAGCTTTGCATGCCTACTACAATTCCTAACTCATTCATGACCATCAGAAGGGATGACTTTCCTTCATTGAATAATCTCACTGCTAAATACAAAGCCAATTCAATGACTTTTAGTCTGGAGTGCAAATGTTTAGGAGCCAATGGCCTAATAGTGGAATTAAAACTTTCATTTGCATCTTGTGTGTGGCTACCGAAACATCTCTCCAGTATCTCATCGCTTGATAAATCTTCATATGTTGGAAGATGCGCATGCAGTTTTATGCTCATAAAATCTAAATGAATGAGAATTTTGCTTTGAAATTTTTACAGCGTATTTATTCTTGGATAGTTAAGCTAATGATTTATGCAATAAAAAAATCAGAGTTTTTGAACCTTCTAATTTGGTTTCCCCCCTTAATTAGTGGATAATAAAGTTTGGGACACCTGAGGCAGTAGCAACAAACCAAGCCATGAATTTTTGTCAGGCTTAATAAGGTAGGTGTGTCAACTATTGTGCATTAAGAATCACAGGACTAGTGTGTTAGTGCCACAAGCAAATGGATGAACTTTGACAATAGGAAAAATATTGAGTTACTATGTCAACAGTCACCATAATGACTGTGACAGCCTACTTCTTTCGATGATATTAGCATATAACTCAAAGGTTCATGACAATATCAGCATGTCCCCATATGAGGTTATTTTGGTTAAACAATGTCACCTTCTTCTGAGCTATGCAAAGCCCCTCCAGGAGAAGATATGTAATCAGTTCAACAATTCTTAAAAAGATTAAGGGCACCAAGTTAAAATGATGAAATGGAAGGGGAAGGCAAAAAAGTTTCTTTCACATCACCAAGGACCCTACCAAGTAGTAGAAATGACAGTCACCTGTTAATGTTAAATTACAACTCCCAATAAACCCCACAGCACTCCACATAGGGCATACTTGTCCATTTCAAGTAACCCCAGAGAGGCTGCTTCCATAACTGGTAATACCTACTAAAGGGGGACATTGGGCAGCAGAGAGAAAAGTATATAAATGTACACAGTCCAAATCTAATTTAGGATGAGGGGTAGCAGTTCCTGTTCCAGACCTCTAGTGCAGAACAAATTAAAAGATAATTCTAGCCACAATAGGTACTGCTTTTTATGACGTGAAAAAGTATTGTACAGAACACCACCACCAACTGAAAACATTGGGAACTGCAATCTCAGCTGCTGCATAATTCTAGTCATAATATGTTCTGCTTACTACCAGCTCAAGTGTAAAGTTGCCCCAATTCCATTCCTAACCAGAGTGCTAGCAGAACTCAAAGCAGGACACAAAATGTATATAAACATAAATATTCTAGTGCTTCTGTTGCAGCTCACTTTCAAACTGGTATTTGAAAGGACAAATTCAACTAAGAAGGCTAGAACGTAATGAATCAAATGGTGCCTGTAGCTGCAGTGCCATGCTCTGGGCACTGGCCACTGATGTCAGTGACCCATCCACACAACACCCTCTGCTGCAAGCCACTTCTGTGCTCTGATCTATTTCCAAAAGGCAATGACCAACTTCTCAGACATTGATTGCCCTTCAAGACTCCCCCACACCTTAGAAAAATGTGACAGTGCTACCTCTTCTGATAACCAGCCTCCTGACAGTGGCTAGTCACCATTAGACAGCTGGACTGCATTATGACACCCAGCTTGTGACAGATGCTGCCACGGAGACGACGACATACCAATGACTCAACTATCAACATCATCACTGGGCCTCAAACTGTCAACTGCCTTCTGAAACCCCAGGCTCTTGACAGCCCCACTACCATGGGTCTACTTACTGGGATCCAGCCAGTTTCTCATGTTCCGGGACTTGAAGTAAGATTATCCCCATCCTGCACTGACACAGCCAGCCACAGCTGATTCAGGAACCTACCATCACATGGCTACTTTCACTGCAACAACAACAGGCACCTTAGCCATGTCTGCTACAGGATGGATTACATGAGACATCCACTGGGCCTGACATAGCACAGTGGGTGATTGGTATATACAGCCACTGACAAGGATGGTGCTGTGATGACAGCTGTGCTGCGAGATGCTGTGGCAGCATGTTTATGATACTTGCTGAGGTTCTAGAGATCAAGACATATGGCCAAGAAGACTGAAAAACTGGACATAATAAACACTAAAGGGCATTTGTATTGACAGACTACCTTCTTCTACTGCAACTGCATCCGTCTCTTGTACGGAATCACTCACCCCCTCCAAGCCATCCTGCCACTGTACCACAGTACCGCTGCTCTTAAAAAGATTTTCTACTCTGACAGTAGTAAAAGCAAGGTACTGAATGTCTAAGCCATCAGTTTAAACAGCAAATTATATTTTAACAATACTGTGCAGCCCTGCATATTTTAACTAATCAGAGTAACTGTTTGAAATGGGACATTGTAACACGATGGAGAAGACACTTACCATCAGGAGTCTGTGTGCCTGGTATGTACGTCCAGCTATATCTGCCCTGGTAAGTAAAGTGGTAATAATAGACAGGTGCTGTGTTCAGCTGTGACATTATTTTGACTGTACTATACACAGGATAGTTTATAATAATGTCAGAATAAAACTGCAAAAAAGAAAACAAATTTAATACATGAAACAGAGAATATAGAATACATAAGATTCACTAGGTATTTATGATATTTATTTCTGAAGAAATACTGGAGGCTATAAACATGTTCCCTGCTCTCAGTGGTATCAGATGTATAAAATCTACTATAAGCAAACATTGGATATACACTTGTTGTTTATAATGCTTATTTAGGATGTAAAAAGTTTAACAAAATTAAACATCTACATGCCAAAAAAGTAGTTTCTTACAAGTACTTAGAAGGGAAACTAGTAATACACATTCTTCTAATGATACTCATAAAATTTATCTGCAGCAATTGGATGCTACCTTCGTCAGTTCAGTTAGAGACATTAAAACAGGATTAAAGCAACAAAACATCAGAAAGAGATCTGGTTGGTGCTTCAACAGTCAGCAGAACAAGCATTCTTCAGCCAGCAAATACTGTGACTCAAGAACATATAAAATAAACTGTAACAATTGTGTTAAGTTTTATATAAGATGGAGTGGGAGGAAATACATTACAAGATCAAAGCAATTCTATGATGGGAATGGTGGACCGTGATGACACACCTAAAAAAAGTGTGAGTATAGGTTTGCTCACACCAGTCCAAGTGTGAAAGTGCTGCATAGAGCCTACAGGACAAGATTAAAAATACTGGAAGACTTTGAAATTTTTATCCTTAACTCAAGAAATTCACAAGCAATTTGGAACAAACAGAATGACATTACTCATAATTGTATAGATTAAAAAAAAATTCTGCTCACCAAGTGGTAGCAGGAGAAAACACACCTAAGGGTTACAGAAATATGCAATCTTTGAGAGCCAGTGGCTCCTTCATCTGGCAGAGGCACTGAAGGGGGAAGGAAGATATATGAAGGAAAAGAACTGGTGAGGATTATAAAATGGGAAGAGTTTGGAAAAGTCATCCAGAAACCTGAGTCAAAGGAGACTTGTAAGTAAGTCTCCCATGACCTGATTTCTGGACAACTTATCAGTAAGTATCCCCAGACCCGGGTTCTGGGAAATTTTTCCAAGCTTTTCCCATTTCCTAAACCTCACCAGTCCTTTTCCTTCATCCCTCTTCCTTCCCCTTCCATCCGTCTGCAAGGTGAAGGAGCCACTGGTTCTGAAAGCTCGCACATTTCTTTTACCTTTATACATTTTAACTCATGCTGCTGCTTAGTGAACAGAACATTTTTTAACTATCCAATTATATTATATTTTCAATTTTTTAAATTTTTGTTCATCTATTAACTCCCTACTGGCTTTTGAAATTTTTTGATAGTTTCTGGTATGAAGTGTATTGACTGTGGCACATTCTCCTATGGTATGCTGGGTCACACCTGGCACTTGCTGGGACAGCAGAGCTGCCGCTGGCTGCGTTTTAACCAATGTGCCTCTGAGGCAAGTTACTAGTCCTATTGTGAGATGGATCTGCCTACTACAATATATTAATCTATATAAATAAAAATGTAAAGGTTCATTTGTACAAACTTGTAAATAATCAAAAGTTCTCCACCATTTGATTTGAAACTTTGACTTAATGTTCCATTCGAATACATGTGTGGTTTTATGTTTTATATACCTATTGGTGTGCCATATCTCATATTTATGGTGACCACTACTAAAGTCCCAGTTTCAAAACTCTGGAGAAAGAGAACCACTGTTCAGAATGATATCAATTTTGAACAGCATATTATTGATACAGGGGGAAAACGCTATGGAACAAAACCAAATGTAACAAAAATTTTACCAATAGATGGTGCTGTAAGTGTCTTAACATAAAATGAGGTCAGCTACAAATCACAAATGAATCACTATACGATGGCTATGGTCTTCACAATAAGTGAAGATACTGAGTCAAATGCTTTTGGGAATCAAGAAACAATGCATGTACCTGGTTGCCTTGATCCAAAGCTTTCAGTAAGTCATGTGGGAAAAGTGGGAGTTGGGTTTCACATGATCGATGTTTTTGGAATCCATGCAGGGTGGCATTGAGGACATAATTCTGTTCAAGACAACTCATCATGTTTGGGCTCAGAATATGTTTTAAGATTCTACAACAAATTAGTGTCAAGGATGTTGGACGGTAGTTTTGTGGATCACTTCTACTATCCTTCTTGTTGATGGATGTGACCTGTGCCTTTACCAAGAACTGCGCACAGTTTTTTGTTTGAGGAATCTATGATAGATTATAGTTAGAAAAGAATAGCTACAGACATGTTCAAATTATTAGACTAAAGAAACTTAACATTACACATTTACATCCACATACAGATTATATTTGTACATTCAACACTTTGTATGTATGCCTTTGTTCTTAATCAACATTTTTATCCTGTTTCACATAGTTTTTATTAACTTTTCACATGACATTTTAATATCATTGTCATGGTACCAGATTTCCTCTAGTTTCTCCATGAGATCTTGCTTGGTGGTTATTGTAAATTTCCTTATCCTCCATTTCACAATAGCCCATAAATTTTCAGTTTGATTCATATCAGGGCTATTCCCTGGCCAGGGCAACACTTTCCGTTGCTTTTCTTCCAAGTACTTAGAAACACTTTTGGCTTTGTGGTAAGGTGCCCCATCATGCATCAAAATGGCATATTTATTAGGAAACCTCTCATTTATTCACTTTTCAAGGATTTCTTTATATTGTTCTTGCCTCATTGTCCCTTCAACAATGTGTAATCTGCCAGGACATCATGGACATCACACTCCAGACCATAACAGAAGTTTTATTCTTCACACATTGCTGCACACACTCAGCTTTGAACTGTTCTTTAGGTCTGCGGCGAACATACTGGCTGCTTTCTTCTATCACAGTGAATACAGATTCATCACTGAAGCATGTGCACAAAATTGCAAGCTAGAAAAGTTGGGAACAGCAGCATAGGAGACCTCAACAGGCACAAAATTCAAATGTGCATTTCTTCAGTATCAATAAAACATCACAATTTCAATCCAAAACTCCTAACTTTAGAGATCAGGCCCACTTAATTTACCATATCATTGCACACACCTTAGCCCTGTCCTCACCTGCCCACTCCTGAAGTTGTTTAGCCCAGTGCAGTTTTTTGTTTTTCATGGCAGGGGTGATTTTCTGTTTTTTCCTCGGCCAGCATGCCTTTAAACCACATTCAAACAGCCCCCTCCTCACTGTCACAGGTGAAACTTCAATACCCAAACCCTTCAGCTGATGGCTCATGACTGTAGAAGAAAGTTTATGGTTCATTGTTGTCATGTTTGTAAGTCTTCTCATTGTTCTAGGACTGATTTTTCTTTCACATCCACATTTTCCTTTCCTGTTTGGCTTGTATTCACCACCTTCCTGCACTGAAAGTTCAATTCTGCTGACAGTTTTCCATGATATTCTCATTCTGTCAGCAATTTCTTGCTGTGTATAAACATTTTCAGCAAGAAGTGCTACCACAGCTGATACTTTCCAAGGTGAAACACCTTTTGCCTTCCCCATAACCTCACTTTCTTTGGAAACTCCACAATTTATTCCTATAGCTAAAAACATGCAAGTTCACAAGCTATGTAATGTCTTGTTAATGTAGCAAGAAGTTGATAGAATAAATAACAAGCTGAAGTACACCACAGAAATGTAAAGCATTACTGTAAACGCAGTTTCAAAGCATGTACACAGACAACTAACACCAACCCCCCTTCTAACAACAGTGTACCGCAAGTCTCTAGAGGAACGGAAGGTTCCAAATGATTGGAAAAGAGCACAGGTAGTCCCAGTCTTCAAGAAGGGTTGTCGAGCAGATGCACATAACTATAGACCTATATCTCTGACGTCGATCTGTTGTAGAATTTTAGAAAATGCTTTTTGCTCGAGTATCATGTCGTTTTTGGAAACCCAGAATCTACTCTTTAGGAATCAACATGGATTCTGGAAACAGCAATCGTGTGAGACCCAACTCACTTTATTTGTTCATGAGACCCAGAAAATATTAGATACAGGCTCCCAGGTAGATGCTATTTTCCTTGACTTCCGGAAGGCATTCGATACAGTTCTGCACTGTTGCCTGATAAACAAAGTAAGAGCCTACAGAATATCAGACCAGCTGTGTGGCTGGATTGAAGAGTTTTTAGCAAACAGAACACAGCATGAAACTTCCTGGCAGATTAAAACTGTGTGCCCGACCGAGACTCGAACTCGGGACCTTTGCCTTTCGCGGGCAAGTGCTCTACCAACTGAGCTACCGAAGCATGACTCACGCCCGGTACTCACAGCTTTACTTCTGCCAGTACCTCGTCTCCTACCTTCCAAACTTTACATAAGCTCTCCAGCGCACACTCCGCTGCCAGTATGCCGCTCGTGGTCTCGCGGTAGCGTTCTCGCTTCCCGAGCACGGGGTCCCGGGTTCGATTCCCGGCGGGGTCAGGGATTTTCACCTGCCTCGAGATGACTGGATGTTTGTGTCGTCTTCATCATCATCCAGGAAAGTGGCGAAATTGGACTGAGCAAAGATTGGATAATTGTACGGGCGCTGATAACCACGCAGTTGAGCGCCCCACAAACCAAACATCATCATCATCACTCCGCTGCAGAGTGAAAATCTCATTCTGGAAACATCCCCCAGGCTGTGGCTAAGCCATGTCTCCGCAATATCCTTTCTTTCAGGAGTGCTAGTTCTGCAAGGTTCGCAGGAGAGCTTCTGTAAAGTTTGGAAGGTAGGAGACGAGGTACTGGCAGAAGTAAAGCTGTGAGTACCGGGCGTGAGTCGTGCTTCGGTAGCTCAGTTGGTAGAGCACTTGCCCGCGAAAGGCAAAGGTCCCGAGTTCGAGTCTCGGTCGGGCACACAGTTTTAATCTGCCAGGAAGTTTCATATCAGCGCACACTCCGCTGCAGAGTGAAAATCTCATTCTGAGAACACAGCATGTTGTTATCAATGGAGAGACGTCTACAGACATTAAAGTAACCTCTGGCATGCCACAGGAGAGTGTTATGGGACCATTGCTTTTCACAATATATATAAATGACCTAGTAGATAGTGTTGGAAGTTCCATGTGGCCCTTCGCGGATGATGCTGTAGTATACAGAGAAGTTGCAGCCTTCGAAAATTGTAGCGAAATGCAGGAAGATCTGCAGCGAATAGGCACTTGGTGCAGGGAGTGGCAACTGACCCTTAACATAGACAAATGTAATGTATTGCGAATACATAGAAAGAAGGATCCTTTATTGTATGATTATATGATAGCGGAACAAACACTGGTAGCAGTTACTTCTGTAAAATATCTGGGAGTATGCATGCGGAACGATTTGAAGTGGAATGATCATATAAAATTAATTGTTGGTAAGGCGGGTACCAGGTTGAGATTCATTGGGAGAGTCATTAGAAAATGTAGTCCATCAACAAAGGAGGTGGCTTACAAAACACTCGTTCTACCTATACTTGAGTATTGCTCATCAGTGTGGGATCCGTACCAGATCGGGTTGACGGAGGAGATAGAGAAGATCCAAAAGAGAGCGGCGCGTTTTGTCACAGGATTATTTGGTAACCGTGATAGCGTTACGGAGATGTTTAACAAACTCAAGTGGCAGACTCTGCAAGAGAGGCGCTCTGCATCGCGGTGTAGCTTGCTTGCCAGGTTTTGAGAGGGTGCATTTCTGGATGAGGTATCGAATATATTGCTTCCCCCTACTTATACCTCCTGAGGAGATCACGAATGTAAAATTAGAGAGATTAGAGCATGCACGGAGGCTTTCAGACAGTCGTTCTTCCCGCGAACCATATGCGACTGGAACAGGAAAGGGAGGTAATGACAGTGGCACGTAAAGTGCCCTCCGCCACACACCGTTGGGTGGCTTGCGGAGTATAAATGTAGATGTAGATGTAGTAGATGTAGATTTGGAGGGAAAATGACAAATGTTAGCAACTGTGAAAAATTCAGTGATTTGTGAGTTGCTTGGAAGGGAAATTTTGTGGCATCAATAAAACCATTAAAACAAATCAATTATTACAGTTTTCTCTCCTATTTTTACACCAGAAAACTGAAGAGTATCAAAAATAATTGATTAGTCTAGTAATTTGAACATGTGTGTAACTCAGCCACAAATTCAGTATAGAATCCGACAGGGATTCCTTCGGGCACTGGAGTTTTGTTCAATTTTAACAGTTTCAGCTGTTTTTCAACACCACTGACACTACTTATTTCATTCATGTTTTTATTGGCATGAGGATTAAATTGGGGTAATTTTCCTGGGTTTTCCTTTGTAAAGGAACATTTGCAAATGGATTTAGGCATTCCATCCTTTACTTTGCTACCCTCAATTTCATTTCCTGTCTCATTCACTGGACACTAACTTTGGTGCCGCTAACAGCCTGTACATATGACCAGAATTTCTTTGGGTTCTGTGAAAGATCACTTGACAATATTCTGCTACGGTAGTCATTGAAGGCATCATGCATTGCTCTCTTGGCAGCCAAATGCATTTCATTCAGCCTCTCACTATCTATAGTCCTACAGTTTGTTTTATATCTGTTATGCAGTAATATCTGTTTCTTTAGAAGTTTCTTTACAGTGACTGTATACCATGGAGGTTCCCTCCAATTATGAACTATTCTATTGAGTACATATCTATGCAATGCATGATCAACTATTCCTTTAAACTTGTGCCAGAGTTTCGCTACATGCTCCTGACCTGTGCTAAAAGTTCCAAGTTCCTCACTGAGATGTGACACTACTGATTTTTTATCTAGTTTATTGAACATATGTATCTTTCAGCTTGTTTTAGTTGTCCTTTGTACTTTGGTAATCATTGTTATCGCAACCATTTTATGGTCACTGATACCAGTTTTGATGTGATCATCCTCTAAGATGTCAGGTCTATTTGTTGCCGTTAGATCCAATATATTTCCATCATGAGTGGGGTTCCCATCTATTCTGACTTCAGTTTATATATAGTGGGATATGATGTGCATTTACTTAAATATCAATTTTTCATATTTCTTGCATTAAATGTGGACTTTTCATTTGTTTTAAAGGGCTTGTAACTAGTGCTACATTATACTATTATGTTTAAATAAATCAGCAGTTACTTTTGTATTGAAACTTATACAAGATCTGACTCTCTCTTCCTGCTGGTTTGTGCCCATCAACAAAATTCTCTATTGGTAAATGTTAAGATGGCTTGAACAGAAAGCATATAAGCTACAATTTTTTTTTCATTTTTGGTCACTGTTTAACCTGCTTTTTAAGCATATAATGTCTCTTTTCAGAAGTATTTTTTTGCAACAAATATTTGTCATCACTCATTTATTTTCTTTAATACAGTTCATATCATATATCATCTTTGCAGATACTGTATATTGCACTGAATTTATCTTGCAGATCACTTTTTATCTAGTCATGTGATATCTTCCATTTCCACACCACTGAGCATTTTTGCATCCTGATCTGGAGACATAGTTCACTATTAAGAAAACACCTGTTCATAAATATGGATGAAAAACCAAACTAAAAACTACATATTGGCACAGTGATGACAAGCCATAACAGAGTGCAATCAATAATAATGATTTAACAATGGCAAAATGATCAAATGTTTCCACTCAGAACTGAATGCACAGTCTATATCAACTGTTTTCATGTGGTTGCTCCTGCAGACTGATTCCACTCAAAAGGACCAAATGAATAATAATCCTGCAGGTATGTAAAACTACAACTGACAGAACTGAGCAATTTCATTTGGTTTAGTTTTAATTTGTTTGCTCCCATTGACTGGTGTCACTCAAAAAATGAATTTATAATTCAAATTATGCCTAAAACTACAACCAAATTGCTTTCCTACAACCAAATGAATCAATTTTTTTCATTCTGTTATTCCGATCACTACACCCTAGTATTTGTATCTCTGTACAACCAACTTAGGTAGAAGATTTATTCAAACTGAGGCTAAACAATATTTAACTTCTAAGTTTTGGTAAGTGACTTTGATAATTTTTTTAACCTTTTCATATTTTACCTTTAGTATCCTGACAATGTATAACAAACATCTCTCATTCTTATATTTTAATTAGAGATCTGGTGATGGCAACAGCCCCCACATTATAAATAAAGAACTATGTTAAACATTGTACATAGCTTTAGCCATAAAATGTTTGTTTATAGTTACAATACTTTATTTTTAAAACTGAAATACTGATGTCCACATAAACAAGATTCTCAACTTCTTGTTTCCTTTTTCAAAAACATAGTTGTTCATAGAGGTGTTAATATGCCATGTTAAACACTGTTGTCTTAATTATTTCTTTTTTATTTTTTAAAATCTCATCAGTTCATTAAATCACAAATTATATACTAAAAGTTAAATTGAAAAATAGATATTAAATGGTGCTTTGTATGCTTTTAATTCCAAAATTGTTGTCAAATGTTATTTTTGCAGGTTGTTATCACAAAATTTCTCTTGGTATGGCCCATAACATAAGTTCAGCCAAGGCATCTGCAAATCCTTAATACAATCCTGCAACTATGATATAGAAAGAATTCTTTTTTTGTCAGAAGAGATTTGTGTTATGATTAATGTTTCTGTAACAGGTAGTGAGGGAATTGCAGTAGTAGCCCAGTTTTGCCACTTACATGCTTGGAGAAACTCCAAACAGCTTTAGAATGCATTGAAGACATTACAATTTTAATCGTCTGTCAGGCGCAATTCTGGGACACCTGCATTTGGATGCAATGAGCCTGACAGGCACAGATTTCAAAATCAGCTATTATCTCACATTTTCAACTTTAGAAACCTAAACGTTATCAGTGGCTTTCATGGGAATGTGCAGAAATGGAAAATACAAAAAAGAATGCTAAAAAAACCTCTTATTAAAAACAAAGAAACAAAATATAAATGACCAAAACTGTGAATCCACCATTGAAAAGTTACAGTTTTCAGTACACAAATTTTATTAAACACTAAATTTGCGCAAAAAACTCCCATTTAAGCCACCATTTTTGTGCTGATGCTTATCACACTCACTCAGAAGTACCAGAACAAATACACTGGTGAGCAGAGAAACAAAGTTGGCAGATCATATTTGCATGTGATAAGCAGATAGCATTGTGGCAGTTTTTACATTCATAGTCTGACATCGCTCTGCAGCCCATTTTTGTAGTGCAGGTGACCCATACACATTTTCTGGGGTGTGGGAGAGGTGGTGATTTCTCTATGTCTTCTGTGGGGACAGATCTTCTGAGTCGGCTTTGTAAGCTGGAAAGGATTCCAATCTTCTTCATACTTCTGTGTAATATTAAAGAACAAGTTGATGTGATAGCAATTTTAGGTAAACTCTTCAAGCTGTTTCTCCAGTTGATTTCAATGGTAAATAACCTGGGAGTTGATACCACCCACATTCAATATCATGAAATAATGATCATTGGCCAGCACTTTGTGTTTCTGCTCACACTGTAAGTAGCATACATTTGATCTGTGGTATGAATGCCGCTATTTTTTTGAATTGTAGAAAGTGACTATCTCTGGTTTATTTTTCTCTCCAGGTTGATCAGGATCAATAGCATTGTCACTGTAAAGAGAAGATACAAGAATCACACTTTTATTCTGGCACAGTATGAAGGAAACTAAAATCTTCTCATTACATACTGCTTCCCTTTTACATCAACAAAATTGGATGGCAATTGTCTTTTATTTTTTCTGACAGTTCCAGCAAAGGACAGCTTTTTTGTCTTCAAATAGTCGATGAGGTCAAAATCAGGCAATCAGCTATCAGCAGTGATATTTTGACTGGATCCAAATACAGGCCTAGTCATTCTCTTGACAACTTCAACTGGTTTGTTGCTGACACAGAAAGGACCCACAGGCTGTAGTCCAGTGTAGATCTCCATGTCCACTGTGTATATCATTTTAGCAGTCAACTAGAGCAAAATGTTTGATTCCATATTTGTTTGTTTCTGAGGGTATGTACGGCCAAAGAGCACATCTACCACAAAAACCAGGAAGCGTTTCCTCTACGGTCACATTATCCCTGTGGCAATAGCTGTTTTGACAGCTTTCCGTGAATTTTTCGAAAACTTCGCAAATAGGAGCTAGCCGGTCCAATCCTTTCCATTGAGCTCTGTTAGTTTGGTTGTCAAAACGTAGGTAATGTATCAGACTCTTAAACCATTTGAGATTCATCACGAGACTGAATTTTTCAATGCTGTCACCTCCAGTCCTCCAAAATTCCTCCAGTTTTGACAACTCCCTTTGTACGAGGGAGGACCAAAAAGTAATGGAAAGTGGGCTGCAACAGTGTCTGTTACAGTCACGCCACCGGAGTCAGTGTACGCAGCTGTGTTGCTGTGAGTGCTTCGGTTCACCCATCAGAGTTGTTTTAGTTAAACAACTTTTTCCATTTCGGTGAAAATGTGATGGCAGATTGTTGAGAGCAATGTGTGGCTGTGAAATTTTGTTTCCTGTTGGGGAAATTGGCTGCGGGAACTGTTGTAATGCTTAAGACTGCTTATGGGGATGCTGTCTTAAGTAAAACCAGAGTCTATGAATGGTTTTTCATGTTTTAAAAATGGGGAAATGTCAACTGAAGATGTCAATGCCCTTGTTTGTGAAGACTGTTGTTGAACCATTGTTCAACTCTGGAGATGTCTGGAATATCATGGAGTTCAATTCAGTGGATTTTATCATAAGATTTTCACATGAGAAGGGTTGCAGCCAAATTTGTCCCTCACCTTCTCATAAACAAGCAAAGGGAGTATTGACTTCAAGCATGTTTTGAGTTTCAAAAATCAGCTTAAAGAGGACCCTGAATTTATTTCCAAGGTGATTACTACTGATGAATCATGTTGCTATGCATACAAACCCAAAACAAAGCATCAATCAAGTCAGTGGAAGACAAGTGGCTCTCCACATCTGAAAAATGCTAGCCAAGTGAAGTCAAACATCAAGACAATGCTCATTTGTTTCTTCAACTGCAGAGGTGTTGTGCATGTGGCGTTCATTCCCCTGGGTCAAACTGTCAACCAGGAGTTCTACTTGGAGGTTTTGAAAAGATTAAGGGAGAGTATCTGGAACAAAAGGGCAGATCTTTGATGCACAGGTGACTGGTTCTTCCATCATGACAACATGCTAGCCCACGCCACCCCCCCTGTAAAGCAGTTTTTGACCAAAAAAGGCACAATACCAATTGTTCACCCTCGTCCTACTCACTGGATCTAGCCCCCTGTGATTTCTTTTTGTTTCCCCAGATTCAAAAGGGACATGAAGGGAAAGTGCTTTGCCACTGTGGAAGACGTAAAACAAAAATCGTTGGAAGGAATAAGGAACATCCCAATAATTGAATTTAAAATCTGTTTTGAACAATGGAAGGATTGTTTGAAGAAGTTTGTTGTGGTCAATGGAGAATTTTCTAAGGTTATTAAATTTGTTGTAAAAATATGAAGAAATAAAGACGTTAAGATGAATTTCCCCCTTTTTTTTTGGGGGGGGGGGGGGGCGTGTCCCCCACTCATATGCACCTCCAGGTACAACAAACCAATAAATGCTCTTCATTCAATTACATCTGCAAAACTGATGTCTCTCTATCTGGATTAATGACCCCTGATAGTGTCAGCGTATTGATTTGTGTATTTGACAATGGTGTCAAGGAAGTCATCAGTGAATAAATAATTTCCAACATTCAATTGCACTTTTAACATTTGTAGCATTTCCTATGATTCCAGGGAGGTGAGTGCCGATGTCTTTTCCCAGTTGGCTTTTTGGCTCACATTGTCTTCTTATATCTTCCCAAATAGAAGTTTCTTGCTTTGTTGTCTCTTCCTTCTTCATCCTCAGCAGTATCCTCACCATCTTGCTCTGTTACAGAATCGCCTTCACGTTCTTCCACCTCATCTTGTGAAACAATGTCACCCTCACCATCAAGACCCTCTGACAGCATGGGGGTCTTCCTAGTCAGTGCACATCAGCAAATCCTGAATTTCTTCATGATGACAGGTGTGAGACAAGTCGTAATTATTCTGAGCCATATCTGTGGAGACTCTGGAGTTTAAAATAGAGAACACCTGGATAATTTCATATTCAGACACAATGTGCCTGAAATGCCAAGCTCATGGTACTATATATTTTCACAAAATATTCACAAAATTGGAGATGCCACTATCATCACATCTGCTCTCCACAAAGGTCACACGTAAACTAGTGGAGGGGACTGTAAACAACACCTGAAGATAGGAAGGTTCTAATAGTGGGGAAATCCCACCAACTAACTGTGGAGAGGGGAACAAAATCATTTCAGTTGAGCCTGTCAGGCCAATTGGGCTCAACAGAGTCCTAAACATGGCTGACAGCAGCAACTGTAAATAAACTTTCAATATATAAATTATTTACGAATAAAGGAGATGACTCACCGAAAGGCAGAAACACTGCATCGTTGATAGGTATACAAACAAAAGGTATAGAGCTTTGCTAGTTTTCAGAATGAAATTCCTTTTCCAAGCTTGTAGGAGAAACATGTAGGAGAAACATGCACACTAATAAATACACACTCATTTACATGCAAATGTCTGTCTCCCTACATTGTGCTCAGTCGACTGCCAGCTCTTACCTGGCCCACGGTGAATGTACTAGTACTGGGGTGAGGTGGGGGTGCAGGGTGGGGTGGGGTGAGGGATGGAGAGGCGGGATGCAGGGAAGGGGTTGGAAGTAAAAGTGTCTAGTGACTCATGGGAGAGTGGGGAGCTGCCTGTGATATAGCAGGGGTAGCAGTTAGGGGGAGCAGGGGGCAGATGGCTGGGCATGCAATCTCACAAACTAGGGCATGAGATGGCAGTACACAACTAGCTGACACAAATTGGGCAGGGTTACTGGGACAGGGGATGGTACATGCACACACATGCATACACACACTCTCTCTCTATTGGGTGGAGGGTGTTGGGTCAGCAAGTTACCTTAGGCTTATGCCACAGAGGTTATGTGAGTGAAGGATGTACTGTAAGGAAAGCTCCCATCTGTGCAGATCAGAAAAGCTGGAGGTGGTGGGGTGGATCTAGATGGCATGGGTTTCATGTGAGATTTCAATGGCTGCTTCACAACCCATGCCATCTGGATCCCCCCAACCACCAACAAGAACACATTCTCAGCACCTGCAATTATCATGGCCACAACCTCCAGCCAACAGTGCATCCCCCCCCCCCCTCCACCGTCCTATCACCTCCTCCCTATTCTCATCCCCTCACCCTCTTTGTGTGCCACCCTCTGCCAACACACCCGTCCACCTTTCCCCTTCCTCCTCCTACCCATTTTCGCTCCCTCCCCCTCCCTCCCCATCTCCTTCCCCCACAGCCTCCTGACGCAGAGTGCGGTTATCCTGTCATGCCGCCACATAGTTCCTTGCATACTCCACTGGACAGTGTTCTCCTCTCTCCCAGCCTATACCCTGATATCCCTCCCCCTTGCCCGCCCCAGACTGTTGCCTTTGTTCAATGTGACAGTTCCATTCGGGTCCAACCTGCCGGTGATTGCGGTCATGTGTGCATGAGGTGTACTTGCTTTTTTGTGTGTGTGTGTGTGTGTGTGTGTGTGTGTGTGTGTGTGTGTGTGTGTGTGTGTGTGTGTGAGTGTGTGTGTGTGTGTGTGTGTGTGTGTGTGTGTTTATTTTTCTTTTATGGAGCAAGCTTTGACAGAAAGTTAAATGTTTAAGTCTTTTTGTTGTGTCTGTCTGCAGCTCAACATGTCATCTTTAGGGCGAGTAGTGATATATCCTTTTCTGAATATGTTAGCTGCATAGTTTGTGTCTCTAGCTGCACAGCATTAAGTGTGTTGAGCTTTTTTGCCAGATAGTGAAGTTTTGAGATGGAAATGCTAGTCACTGACATTTTCAAATTTGAAAGACAGCAATGATTAAAAAGAAAAGATGCTGTACGAAATAGCTATATAAACATACCATTTCCAATACAACACTGGTTGATTATACAAAGAAAACAAAACAATATAAAGTTTCACACTGTTCATAAATTATAGCTTTAAATATGTCTACTTTCTCACTTACTTTACCGAGAGCATCCCCTGAAGCATTTGTTATTGGTTCATCATTGAGGTAAAATTTCGTCAGCTCTGCAGCAATTTCATTTGATCCTGGAGCATTGATCTCTTGGAGGACATAGTTTAAAACTATTGACACAAAATTCTCTTTCAAATTCTGTGATACATTACTGCGGAGAAATTCTGGAAGACAATTTTAAAATATACAGTTACAATCAAACAGTTGATATAGTAGCTATAATAGATCACTCTGAATTGGTATCTGTTGCCTTCTAACCATATAACTAGCCCTACCTTGTGTACATACCAGCATGTGTTCCAAACTATTCAGTCATTAAATCATTAAATCCTTCTGTATGCTTTCCTCCTCCTCCCCCCCCCCCCCCCAGCCCATCTGTGTGTGTGTGTGTGTGTGTGTGTGTGTGTGTGTGTGTGTGTGTGTGTGTGTGTGAGTGAGAACATAAGGGAAGACCACATAATGATACTACATCTTCAAATTACAAATTTCCCTCTCCACTGATATTCTTACAAATTTAAATTAATTGTAGTAAAGTATGTCTGGTATACTGCCTTCTGTAATCTGTTATAAGATGTCACAATAATGATATGTCACTGCATTGTTTCTGATATATTAAGCAGGTACAGAATGGAATGCATCATACATCCAATCATTCATTGTATACTATGAGCCCCACAATGAAGAGAGACATTAAGGATTGTGGAACAATGTGAAGCAAAAACTGCTTTGATAGTTTATAATCAATACACTGCTCTAAACAAATAGTGTACAAACAAGGTAAATCTGATGGTGTGAAGTTAACAGTAAGTCTGAGAACAAGTTAACAGTAAGTCTGAGAACAAGCTGCCACTTTCTCAGTTACATTACATTTTGTTGCTTATCCCCAAATGCTTAATATCCATGTAATCATATTGATATTCATCTTGGGAAAAAATATGTTAGGGTAGTAATATGTAAACATATACACTGTTTGCCAAGAATGTGGTGTACAGTTGAAAACAATAATGTGCTGTTGTGCTAGTAATGTATTTCAACTTTCGCATACTTATTTTTTGTTTGCCCGTGACACAGTTATATTTATTTCATTACCTTTATCACGTATTTGAGTAAGCTGTACTTTCATTACAACATTGGCATAAGCAAGTGTGTGTGACGGTAACCTGGCATAAAACAGTGATGTAAGTCAATAATTTTAAAGAAATATTGTCATGGCAGAAAAAAGTAGGAGAATCTGTTATGGATTAATGACAGTATTCTGGAAAGGATAGATTGCTACTCACCGTATAGCAGAGATGTTGACACAGGCACAAGAAAAAGAATACTAAACATGTAAGTTTTCAGCCAGATGGCCATATTCTGAAACAGACAACATGCAGATGAGCAGTCCCTCTCAAAATATAGCAAAGGTCTCACTGAGGCTTTCACATACTGTACTTACCCTCCCAACCATGTACAGAAACAGATCTCCTGTGCCTTATCTCTCCAGTCACCAACCACTTCTCAAAGTCCCACTATCCAGCCACAGAGGAGAATTTCTCTCATGACTCAGCACCACCCAGGACTGGAGCAACTGTATCACATTCACCAACAAGATTTCGGCTACCTCTAGCAGGGCCCTGAAATGTAGAATGTCCTACCAATTATCCTCTCTACCCCTCCCACAGTGATATTCCCCTACCCACTGAACCTACACAATATCCTTGTCATTCCCTACATAGCCTCTCCTCCAAACCTCTTGCCTCATGATCCACATCCCTGTAACAGACCTAGATGCAAGACCCCTCCCATGCATCCTCCCACCACCTACTACTCCAGTCCGATCACAAGCATCACTGGTCCCTTTAAAGTCAGGGCTACCTGTGAAACCAGTCATGTGATTCACAAGCTAAGCCTCAACCAATGTGTTTTGTCCTACATGGGCATGACAATCAACAAGCTGTGTGTCCGCA
The DNA here is from genome assembly GCF_023864275.1 of Schistocerca cancellata. Taxonomy (NCBI): domain Eukaryota; kingdom Metazoa; phylum Arthropoda; class Insecta; order Orthoptera; family Acrididae; genus Schistocerca; species Schistocerca cancellata. Next base: position 1,052,127,369 of record NC_064627.1, on the reverse strand, counting down.
AGAATGGCCACTGAAACTGTAGCCATGAAACAATTGGACCACCCATTTGCTGAGCACGCCGCCCAACACATTGTTCTTTTTAATGACTGCTTCACAACCTGTGCCATCTGGATCCTTTCTACCAACACCAAGCTTTTCTCTATTGTGCAGGTGTGCACTCGTGTGCAATATATCGCATGTTCCTGTAGCCATCCTGGCCTCAACCTCCATTAGTCATTGTCCTTCACCCACTGATACCCTTCCCTGTTCACCCTCCACTGCCACACAGCCTTCAATCCCACAAGTGCACACACAGTGTTTTTACTTCTCTCCTTCCACCTTCCCCCCACCCCCTCCCCCACATTCCATCTTAGCCCCCAACTCTGCACCTAGCTGCCCTACTTTTTCTCCACCTCATCCCTTTATCCTCCTGCAAACATTACTTTACTGTCCCCAACTCATATCCTGCTCTCCCTCTCACTTACTGCTCCAGCTTCTCATAGTCTAACATTGGCATCCAGAGACAGTGGTCATGCGTGTGTCAGCTGTGTTTGCAGGAATTTTAGTAGGCCTTTTGTTGCCCTGTCTGTGACTCAATATCTCTGCTGTAAGGTGAGCAGCAATCTATTCTTGTCCTAATATTGTCAAAAAAAATATTTCTTTGGACTTAATCAATAAAAATGAGGAAAGGCAACCACATAAATGTGATGCTTAGGCACACGTAACAGAAGAGCAAGTTTCCTATATTTTGAAGTACCACTCCCTTTTAGTTTAAGTGCAAACACTGTGTGAAGAGATACTGAAATGGCTGTGGGTGAGTGTATTTCAGTTTCTGTATGACTTTGTGTGGAAGAGTGTGTATTTAAATTAGATAAGGGCCAACATATTGTAGTCTAGACAAATCTTTATAGCATTATGTGAGTATAACTGCTGTGCATCACTCAGCTACAGGTGGATGATTACCTGTCCATTTTATGTTTGTTACTTCCGGCTGAAAGCAAGAGGAAACTACGGCCGTAATTTTTGCCGAGGGCATGCAGCTTTACTGTATGATTAAATGATGATGGCGTCCTCTTGGGTAAAATATTCCGGAGGTTAAATAGTCCCCCATTTGGATCTCCGGGCATGGACTACTCAAGAGGATGTCGTTATCAGCAGAAAGAAAACTGGCGTTCTATGGATCGGAGCGTGGAATGTCAGATCCCTTAATCAGGCAGGTAGATTAGAAAATTTAAAAAGGGAAATGGATAGGTTAAAGTTAGATATAGTGGGAATTAGTGAAGTTCGGTGGCAGGAGGAACAAGACTTCTGGTCAGGTGACTACAGGGTTATAAACACAAAGTCAAATAGGGGTAATGCAGGAGTAGGTTTAATAATGAATAGGAAAATAGGAATGCGGGTAAGATACTACAAACAGCATAGTGAACGCATTATTGTGGCCAAGATAGATACGAAGCCCACACCTACTACAGTAGTACAAGTTTATATGCCAACTAGCTCTGCAGATGACAAAGAAATTGAAGAAATGTATGATGAAATAAAAGAAATTATTCAGACAGTGAAGGAAGACGAAAATTTAATAGTCATTGGTGACTGGAATTCGAGTATAGGAAAAGGGAGAGAAGGGAACATAGTAGGTGAATATGGATTGGGGCTAAGAAATGAAAGAGGAAGCCACCTGGTAGAATTTTGCACAGAGCATAACTTAATCATAGCTAACACTTGGTTTAAGAATCATGATAGAAGGTTGTATACATGGAAGAACCCTGGAGACACTAAAAGGTATCAGATAGATTATATAATGGTAAGACAGAGATTTAGGAACCAGGTTTTAAATTGTAAGACATTTCCAGGGGCAGATGTGGACTCTGACCACAATCTATTGGTTATGACCTGTAGATTAAAACTGAAGAAACTGCAAAAAGGTGGGAAGTTAAGGAGATGGGACCTGGATAAACTGAAAGAACCAGCGGTTGTACAGAGTTTCAGGGAGAGCATAAGGGAACAATTGACAGGAATGGGGGAAAGAAATACAGTAGAAGAAGAATGGGTAGCTTTGAGGGATGAAGTAGTGAAGGCAGCAGAGGATCAAGTAGGTAAAAAGACAAGGGCTAGTAGAAATCCTTGGGTAACAGAAGAAATATTGAATTTAATTGATGAAAGGAGAAAATATAAAAATGCAGTAAATGAAGCAGGCAAAAAGGAATACAAACGTCTCAAAAATGAGATCGACAGGAAGTGCAAAATGGCTGAGCAGGGATGGCTAGAGGACAAATGTAAGGATGTAGAGGCGTATCTCACTAGGGGTAAGATAGATACTGCCTACAGGAAAATTAAAGAGACTTTTGGAGATAAGAGAACCACTTGTATGAACATCAAGAGCTCAGATGGAAACCCAGTTCTAAGCAAAGAAGGGAAAGCAGAAAGGTGGAAGGAGTATATAGAGGGTCTATACAAGGGCGATGCACTTGAGGACAACATTATGGAAATGGAAGAGGATGTAGATGAAGATGAAATGGGAGATACGATACTGCGGGAAGAGTTTGACAGAGCACTGAAAGCCCTGAGTCGAAACAAGGCCCCCGGAGTAGACAAAATTCCATTGGAACTACTGACGGCCTAGGGAGAGCCAGTCCTGACAAAACTCTACCATCTGGTGAGCAAGATGTATGAAACAGGCGAAATACCCTCAGACTTCAAGAAGAATATAATAATTCCAATCCCGAAGAAAGCAGGTGTTGACAGATGTGAAAATTACCGAACAATCAGTTTAATAAGCCACAGCTGCAAAATACTAACACGAATTCTTTACTGACAAATGGAAAATCTAGTAGAAGCTGACCTTGGGGAAGATCAGTTTGGATTCCGTAGAAATACTGGAACACGTGAGGCAATACTGACCTTACGACTTATCTTAGAAGAAAGATTAAGGAAAGGCAAACCTATGTTTCTAGCATTTGTAGACTTAGAGAAAGCTTTTGACAATGTTGACTGGAATACTCTCTTTCAAATTCTAAAGGTGGCAGGGGTAAAATACAGGGAACGAAAGGCTATTTACAATTTATACAGAAACCAGATGGCAGTTATAAGAGTCGAGGGACATGAAAGGGAAGCAGTGGTTGGGAAGGGAGTGAGACAGGGTTGTAGCCTCTCCCTGATGTTATTCAATCTGTATATTGAGCAAGCAGTAAAGGAAACAAAAGAAAAATTCGGGGTAGGTATTAAAATCCATGGAGAAGAAATAAAAACTTTGAGGTTCGCCGATGACATTGTAATTCTTTCAGAGACAGCAAAGGACTTGGATGAGCAGTTGAACGGAATGGATGGTGTCTTGAAGGGAGGATATAAGATGAACATCAACAAAAACAAAATGAGAATAATGGAATGTAGTCGAATTAAGTCGGGTGATGTTGAGGGTATTAGATTAGGAAATGAGACACTTAAAGTAGTAAAGGAGTTTTGCTATTTGGGGAGCAAAATAACTGATGATGGTCGAAGTAGAGAGGATATAAAATGTAGACTGGCAATGGCAAGGAAAGCGTTTCTGAAGAATAGAAATTTGTTAACATCGAGTATAGATTTAAGTGTCAGGATGTCATTTCTGAAAGTATTTGTATGGAGTGTAGTCATGTATGGAAGTGAAACATGGATGGTAAGTAGTTTGGACAAGAAGAGAATAGAAGCTTTCAAAATGTGGTGCTACAGAAGAATGCTGAAGATTAGATGGGTAGATCACATAACTAATGAGGAAGTATTGAATAGGATTGGGGAGAAGAGAAGTTTGTGGCACAACTTGACCAGAAGAAGGGATCGGTTGGTAGGACATGTTCTGAGGCATCAAGGGATCACCAATTTAGTATTGGAGGGCAGCGTGGAGGGTAAAAATCGTAGGGGGAGACCAAGAGATGAATACACTAAGCAGATTCAGAAGGATGTAGGTTGCAGTAGGTACTGTGAGATGAAGAAGCTTGCACAGGATAGAGTAGCATGGAGAGCTGCATCAAACCAGTCTCAGGACTGAAGACCACAACAACAACAACTTCCATTATGGAGTATCTGTTACTGCAAATACTTCATTGGGTCTGATATTGACTAAATGGCATTAAAATATTTGCTAATAAAAAAGCATTTTTTTAAATATTGCAAATGAAGGTAATATGATCACACATACAACAATAAACCACTAGATGATTTTGTGTCATAGATGAGGAAAAATAAGTCAAGCAAAACAGACTAAAACACATTATGCAACCATACTGTCTCACAGCCATACAATGGTGACAACACAGAACTTTAATTTAGCATTTTATGACAATCATTCCCACAGCAGAAATAATTGGATAGTGGCATCAAAAATGTAGTGGGTGAAGGTAGCTACAATATGCAGCCATTTATTACAACAAATTCATCATTTCATCCAATGTAGCCCATGGTTCAATATAACCTGAAATTTTTCCTCCTGAATAGAAGTACTTGCCAGAGATTCTGTCCTGTAATTTTATAGTTTTCTTGTGTGAATTTTTTTTATACAGTTGACAGCCTATTTTATAAATGTTTCATAAAAAATCTGTGATTGCAAATTTGAAAGTTCAACACATTATGGTATGTGTCACTCACTTAGGAAACTATTTTCTTCCAGAATGAAACTACAAGGACAGTTGAAACAGACTGAGATATAAACCACAACAATAGTATCAGAAATGGCAAAATCATTTGCTCAGTAAGCTAAAAAAGTGGTTGTGACTCATTCAGTAGGCTAGATAAATGCAGAAATATAACATAAATAATGAACTGAACAGCAATGCTTGTCGTGTAACACTTCGGTTTTGGTGAAGTCTACCATGCCTACGCATGATGATCATCACAGTGAAAGTATCTGTTATTAGCTAGTTGGTTTACAATTGTACACTGATGGAAAGTTGTTATTCTTTGTGCATGTACACTAACCTGGATGAATGCAACACATCACCAAGGCGGGACAATGATGGCAGCTTTTGCTACGTACTGTGGTGCTTGCTGGCCAGGAAATTATTCTGTATTATAGGGTTCCAGCTCAGTGAAGCAACGTGCACTATCAAGAAAAAGTGTGTGCCATGACAATGGTGTTTAGGTTCTGGAAGAAAAAGAAGATTCTTTCTCCTTTCTTCCAGGAGTGCTAGTGCTGCAAGTTAGGCAGGAGAACTTCTGTGAAGTTTAGAATGCAGGAGATGAGGTACTGGCAAAAGTAGAGCTGTGAGGACTGTTCATAAGTCACACTCAATTGTTCAGTTGTTAGAGCACTTGCAGATGAAGGTCACAGGTCCTGGGTCCCAGTCTCAGTATTGCACACAGTTTTAATCTGTCAGATAGTTTTATATCAGCACACTCTCTGAAGCAGAGTGAAAATTTCATCCTGGAGAATTTATTCTGTCAGATTTGTACAGAACTGTCATCATTATTGTCAGATGGAATTTATGTAATGTGCGATCAAATATATCAAAATTTATTTTAAATGTTGTGTTCCCTTATATCATCAGTTATAACAGAAGATATAATATAACTGTTGTGAGAAAAAATACTTTGTATCATTTAGCATGAAGTACGGATATGATAACAGTTCACAAATTCCAACACAATAACAACTGCAGAGGTGAAGAAGTCCTAACAACTGCAGAGGTGAAGATGTCCACATCAGGAAATAACTATACAGTTTACGCAAACAGTATTTCAAGAGGCAGAAGTTCAGAGTCAAAAAGGAACAGCACTTGCAGTCTGGACGTACATACTATTTCAGATGCATTGAACACTTCAAGCTAGAACAGGCACCCAACTAATTCATAATGTGAAGGCAGTGACGATGGTATTTATATCCCATCCACTAACCTTTAGACTTGCATTTCAGTATAGCATTAAGAAAATGAGTATTTTATTAAATGCTAGTAATTTACCCTTGGGTATGTAAGCGAGTTCATCTTTGGTTGTTCCTGTCATTACAGGAACATGGGCAAAATTTCCTTGCAGGAATTGTTCTGCAACGTCAGCTGGTAAGAATTTTTCAACTCCATCTCCTGAATCTTGCTCAATAACAAAAGCAAATGAGCTGGTTAAATTCCTTGTCAGGTCCTGCAAAAACAAGGCATTAAGTAATAAATAACATGTGAACAATTGTAATTGTGTGCCAGGTTTTACTTTAAAACTTATCTTAAAAATAGATCTAAATTAATTAATTTATACATAAATAAATAAACAATGACAGCATGCACTCAAAATAATAACATACATTTTGACTGATAAATTAACAAAGAAGCCTGAAGTTCTTTTATCAAATTGAGGAAAAGTTAATCAACATGGAGTAATGCCACCACTATGCAGACACTTATTTTGTACATTATGTTATATGAATTATGTCCTATGGATCAACAATGAACAAGAAACACCCAGGCTGTTGAACCAATTACAAATGAAGAAGGACATAAGCAGAGAAATGCAATAATTATGAACTCTACCTACATTAAAGTAGGATATTTCAGAGCTTGACAGCCAATAACGAACCTTGTGTGTAATTTCAGGTGCATTATCACCAGTATGTGATAGCCTTTGGAGTCCATGTAGAGAGCGCATTTTAGATTAAGGTGACAATGTCAGCTATTGGAATATTTTGGTGAAAAATAATTTCCTCTCTCTCTCTCTCTCTCTCTCTCTCTCTCTCTCTCTCTCTCTCTCTCTCTCTCACACACACACACACACACACACACACACACACATACAGCACTGTTAGCTGCAGGGAAGTACATTGTCTGAAATCTTAGCACAACTTGCATGTTGTTAATATGTATTCCATAGATTATCCAGTCCATGTTGTTAATATGTATTTCGTAGACTATCCAGTCCATGTTGTTAATATGCATTCCATAGACTATCCAGTCCATCTCTGTGCCACTCTTGCCCTCTATTCTGTGTTCACTAATGTCCCCTCAGGATAAGCTAACATATCAGAATCAGAATTTTATTGTCTCTCAACATACATGTCAAATCATTGCTTTATTGTACAGGAGACTCATCAAGCTTATAACTATAATAGGTTCTACATGGAATACAACATTTACTAGAACTATATAAACTATTAATTTTTATCCTGCTCAACTGGTCAGATCATCATTAAAAAATTCATCAGTACAGTAGAAGCATTTTTGAGCCAGAGTGCTATATAATTTTCTTTTTGCTGAATCAGTTTCAATCTTTTGAAAATTTATCTTTTTTAACTTGTTGAATATTTTCATCCTCATATATTGTGGGGTCTGCCCAAAAAGATTGAGTCTAAGTGTAGGAAGCATGAAACTTTCTATGTTTCTAATTCCACATCTCTGTTGGAAGTTTTTGGAGCAAACAGTTCTGGATTATTATTTGTGAAAAGAATTGTTTCATATAAATACAATGAGGGAACACTTAGTATGTTTAGGTCTCTTAATAGTGGCTGAAAAAATTCTCTTGACTTTGCACAACACACGTTACTTATAATCTTTTTCTGTAAAGTCAATATTTTTGTCAAACTGCTAACATTTCCCCAAAAGATAAAGCCGTATCTCACTGTCACCTCGAAGTAGTCTATGGCAGTGTCACTGGCTAAGATTAACATAGCAAATTCCAGGCTGTTCAGTTTATTTTTTAAATAGTCTATATGTGAGGACCACGACAGATTTCTGTCCAACTGCATTCCTAAGAATTTAACACATTCTGCTTGATTTAGTTCCAGACTTCCTTGCATAATTTGAATATCATTTATTTTTGACTGATTTCTCTAACACTGCATAACCTGTGTTTTTTAAATATTTGGTTTTAGTCTACATACATGAAACCACACATCTTGATTTTCTAGAGTTTTTATGGCATTTTCGGGAATTTCTTCTGCATTTTTATTTTCTATCAGTACTGATTTGTCATCAGTGGATAAAACTGAATGATGATTTATATTTATGGTGAAGTCATCTGTGTAAAAAAGAAAAAAATATAGGGTCTAGAATTGATCCTTGTGGTCACCCTGTGAGATAGTTCTCCATTTTGAAGAGTATTTTTCTTTGTCTGATGTTATGGCTGCCCTTTGCTGTTACTTTGTCACATATGACTTGCACTACTGTAAGGCACTGCCTGTAATTCTGTATTTTTACATTTTATATTATAATAGTGAGTGGTTCACACAGTTGAATGCTTTGTATAAGTCACAGAAGGTTCCTGCAGCTTTTTGGGTTTATCTATGGTGGAATTAACTTGAGTTATGAATTAATTAACTGCATAAATTGTATTTTTGCTTTTTTGGAAGCCAAATTATATTAAAGTTGTGACAAAAATTTTGAATCTGGATTGCAACAATCATTTCAAATATTTTAGAACATACAGGAAGAAGGGAAATTGGACAGTATTTTCCCCTATCTTCTTCAGAGTATTTTTTTTTTAAATAATGGTTTCACTTCTGCATATTTTAGAATGTCTGGAAAGTAACATTCTTAAAGTGATTTATTAAGTGTTTCAGACAGTAGATGTGCTATTATATTTGAAGCTGCTTTGATGACTTTGACAGGTATTTCATCCCATCCCACATAATTTTTGTTTATTTGGGTTAATACAAATGTTTTACCGTTACTTTGTCAAATTTGACTCTGATTCTTGCTCTGAAGTGACCCAAATAAATGTACATTATCTTGATAGGAGTCTAATCTACATTACCATCAGATTTTGCTACCATTAAAATAAAATTATCTGATATCTGAGCAGGATTTACAATTATTTTGTCTTGTACCTTTATTACCTTTGTTTTAGAAATTTCCTGGTGGCTGGGATTGATTCCAAGGTCAGATTTGACAACTGTCCATAATGCCTTGGATTTATTTCTGTACTTGTTGATAAATTTAGTATTTGCCATTTTCTTTGCTGCTTTTACAACCTTCCTAAATATTTTTATATGATTTAACATAACTATCATAAAACAGTTAAGCCTTTTATGGCCACTTGTTGACAAATTGCCTGTTGGCATCCATCTCAGGTTCTTGGGTTGAAGAGCCCAATATGGAAGTCAACAGGCAATTTGTCACACCATCTATTATAACAATTCTGTCACAGGCCATTCCTACTTTATCCGAGATAGTGTTTACTGAGACAACAGCCATATCATGTGCCAACAGGTTTACAACTACTGCACTGTTAAAAATTTCCTCATTTCTGATGCAACAGCCATTGCCATATTCTGATTTTAAGCATTTTTATGGGAAGAAAACACTAAGGCTGGCTGTTACTCCTTTATTTTCTTTTATGTTCACTAGTAGTTTTGACACCTTATCCATTTTTAGGTGACAATGTCCTCTTAATATTTTCATGGAGTTACTTTGAAATGGACAGTCATCCAAACTAGCAATGCTGACATTAAATAAATAAATATTTTACAGATGATCTTGGTGGTTTATGCTCTTTAAGGGTTATCAGTAACAAAATATTTTACAGTTTTATGTGGATAAGGCAAACAACCACCTGTACACCCTCATGAACAGTCACTTCCAAAATGTGGCTAATCATGAAACTTCACCCCCTCCCTCCTACCTGTTGTAGAACCCCACAGCTCTGATGACTTTAATAGCAGCTCTGAAACCCATGCCAACTGGATCCAGCAACAAATCTTCTTAAGAGCACAAGTGTGAATTGTCTCTCCCATCCTTGGACATCCACTTGCCTTGCAGATTAAAACTATGTGCTGGACTGAGGCTTGAACATGGAATCTCATCTTTTCATAATGAATGTTCTTACCAGCTGAGGTATCAAGGCCTGACACTCAGCACACCCTCACAGCTGTACTTCTGTCACTACCTCTCTCCTGAGTTGTGCCTAGATAGGTCAGGCAGTAAGAGCATTCGTCATTCCACTTTCAAGTCTTAGTCAGGTGCACAGTCTTAATTGCCAGGAATTTTTGTAACTTCAGAGTGAAAAATTTATCCTTGTGTCCTACATGTACTCGGACTATGCAGTGTACAAAATACATGTCTTGTTGACAACATGCATACAAGACAAAAAGAGAACTTGAAAGATAAAAGTTTGTATCAAAAGGCAACATACACAACAGTTAGTTGATATACTGATTGTTCCCACAAGAGTATTGGCCATGAAAAGTAAGGTTCTAGGTTGCAATCTTGGTCAGTCATAATTTTAATATGCCAGGAAGTTTCCTAACAGTTCACACTCCCTCCAGAGTGAAAGATTTATTCTAGAAGGAATGTGATATTTTAACAGATCATAATGTTCACTAATGTGCAGCACACATCATAAATTTAGGCAATTAATAATACAATGCTTACATAAAAGTATTCTCCTGTTTTGGCAATTTCCAAAGCATCTTTTCCTTTCAGGCAATTAATTATCTCTTCTGATGTTGTATCTGGGCAGTTCAGCAGCCTTGCTTGCTCTCTTGCTTGTTGCAGTGGGTTTCTAACACCGTTTGTTAGATCAGCTCCACTCATTGCAATTATTTTATGGAACAAGCCTAAAACAAAAGTTAAAATTTTTTTATTGATGGTTGGTACCTTGATGAAACACATTTAATATCATGAAACACATTTTTTTGTAATTGTATACATTATATCCTTGAAGACTTAAAAATTAGATCAATACAATCATGAAAGGCATCAGATATCAATGTGTGAGGATTTTGCCTACAAGTGACAATCATTGTGCATAAACTCAGCATGCAATTACCATTGTCAGACATTTTATTTGAGTTATATCTTTGGAGTGTTGCACGAGTTAGTTTTGTTCTATGATTCTCTATAGTGTCAATACCGAGTGAGGTGGCGCAGTGGTTAAACACTGGACTCACATTCGGGAGGACGACGGTTCAATCCTGCGTCCAGCTATCCTGATTTAGGTTTTCTGTGATTTCCGTAAAACACTCCAGGCAAATGCTGGGATGGTTCCTCTGAAAGGGCACGGCCGGCTTCCTTCCCCATCCTTCCCTAATCCGATGAGACCGATGACCTCGCTGTCTGGTCTCCTTCCCCAGACAACCCAACCCAACCCCATATAGTGTCAATGTATTGTACGTGTGCTCAACAATATTATAATGAATACCATTCATCTTATTCTGCAATCAGATCAAATGATATTCCTGTGATCCACTTTCCTGGAATTCTCACAGTCATGACCCACCAAAAGCATGCAGATCATCTTCAGCAAAATTCAGTATATGTAATGGATTGCTTCACAATGACAGTGACTAGTTGCAATGAGCAATGTTTATACGGACGGTTTTCCCAGCATGATAACTTCAACTGTGGTTCTTGAAGTGTTTTTAATGTATCTGCACAGACAATGAATGCTGTAAAAACAGAAAATGGTGTACTTCCACGACCCTCGCATATGGTGAACAATATGGAACATTTACATAGACAATGTTTGGCACGGTATGACCTTTTCAGTGACTTTAAAAATGATTGAGGTCAAGTACTAAATCTATATGGCATTTTTTTACAGAACATTCTGTGTTTCCTGGAAATTCAAACCTATACAAAATTGCTCCATGTAATTTTATTAGTGCATCCACAGCTGAACCCATTAGTACAGAAATGTGGAGCCCGCCCAACTGTGTTACACAAGAAGATTTCGGTGGTTTCTTACATGTTGCATACAATTGCTGGGATTTCCTTTACAAAAGCCCTTGCACTGGCAGTACGAGTGCCAAACAAAACTGATTTTTGTGAAGTGCACATAAGACAGTACTTCCAGCCTAAACAACCGCCTTTCCAGTCAGATCATCCAATGACATTGTTCACCATAGCAGAAATCACACTTGGCAACTGGGGTGTACTGAATAATGATTTGAAGTTTTCCATATACTAAGCAATATTGGTGAATAGCCTTATGTTATTAGTGATGTGATACAATCACCACCTACATCTAGCAAATTTTATATGGTGAAAGGAACCCTGCACTGATGATTAGCTATGTTGCTGGAACAGCAGATACAGCAAGTGGTACAGACAGAGAAACTGGGCAGAAGAATGCATTCACAGTTTTGGAGACACTTACATAAACTGACAGATCTAACGTACATGCCAGACAGCATACTTTGGACATGTTGGTTAACTAAGTTACCATTGTACACTGAAGAACCAAAGAAACTGGTACACCTGCCTAATATTGTGTAGGGCCCTCACAAGCATGTAGAAGTGTTGCAACACAGCACGGCATGCACTAGATTAATGTCTGACATAGTGCTGGAGGTAACTGACACCATGAAACATGCAGGGCTGTCCATAAATCCATAAGAGTACAAGAGCGTGGAGATCTCTTCTGAACAGCATGTTGCAAGGCATCCCACATACGCTCAATAATGTTCATGTCTGGGGGGTTTGGTGATCAGCAGAAGTGTTTAAACTCAGAAGAGTGTTCCTGGAGCCACTCTGTAACAATTCTGGACATGTGGAGTGTTGCATTGTCCTGTTAAAATTGCCAAAGTCCATTGGAATGCACAATGGACATGAATGGCTGGAGGTGATCAGACTGGATGCTGATGTACATATCACCTGTCAGAGTCACATCTAGACATGTCAACGGTCCTATATCACTCCAAATGCACATGCCCCACACCATTACAGAGCCTCCACAAGCTTGAACAGTCCCCTACTGACATGCAGGCTCCATGGATTCATGAGGTTGTCTCCATACTCATAAAAGTCCATCTGCTTGATACAATTTGAAATGAGACTCGGTCGACCAGTCAACATGTTTCCAGTCATCAACACTCCTATGTCAGTGCTGACGGGCCCAGGCAAAGCATAAAGCTTTGTGTTGTGCAGTCATGAGTGGGCCTTTGGCTCCAAAAGCTCATATCGATGATGTTTCATTGAATGGTTCACATGCTCACACTTGTTGATGACCAAGCATTGAAATCTGCAGAAATCTGGAGAAGGTTTGCACTTCTGTCATGTTGAATGATTGTCTTCAGTTGTCATTGGTCCCAGTCTTGTAGGATCTTTTTTCGGCCGCAGTGATGTCAGATATTTGATGTTTCATCAGATTCCTGACATTCACGGTACACTCATTACATGGGCATACAGAAAAATCCCCGCTTCATCCCTAGCTTGGAGATGCTGCGCCGACTATAACACCACGTTCAAACTCATTTAAATATTGATAACCTGCCATTGTAGCAACAGTAACTGATGTAACAACTGCAGCAGACACTTCTTGTTTGTTCATTTGTTGTCCTTGGTGTTGACGTACTGGCTGAAAAAATAGAGGTTGGATGTTCAACTACTGTCTACTGTAAATGATGTAGCCAACAGATGCACCGTTGTGTTTCACAGTACTTTAATTTCACTGTTCACAACCCCCCAATATTACACAGTTGTATGGCCAGTTCACTATTGTTTAACTTTAGATAAGCCTCATTAATAGTTTTGCAGGCGAACATCCACATACTGCTACAATAGTTTACTGTTGAACATCTATGAGCAGTAAAGAACATAACCACATAATTCACAGTTCTTTCGGTATAATCAGGTACATATGGAACAGACACTATCATTGTTTTAACACATGGCCTATTTGTGTTACACTTCATTCACAGTTACATTGATGCATTGTTGTTGTTCTAACCAACACAAGTTTCTTGTCTGAAACTCAGCCATGGACTGACTGTCTGATGACCAAAACTTGGGCCCTTATATATCCTCACAATAATAGGTGCTGAAACTACACATCATTCAGAATTAAATTTACAGAAATTACAATTAAAACTTAACTCATTAAATTAACTGAATACATTGAAAAATTGGTTCTTTTTAACAGTTCCTTCTACTACAAGATTTAGGCTGAATTATTTGTTTAAATGATGAAATTAGCATATATCGTTATGCAAAAAATACTTTTGATAAAACTGTTAATTACTTTGGAATTAATTAAGGGCTGGCTTTGCTAACAAAATAGATCCTTTAAAAATACAATTAATTGTTCCTCCAAATGTTTATAATTAGTACAGAACTTATATTTGTTTATACATCAACAATAGAATTTAAGTTATGAAACAATTACTGGTTTCATCGTATAACAAAAGATACTAACTATGCACAATTGAAATAAATTAGAAAATCAAAAAACTAAATACAAAATTAGATCTGGTGTTATATACTTTGAAACTGAGGGCCAACCTTTCTCTTTTATGAAAATGCAAATTATTGTCATGTATGTTAATGATACTTAGTTAAAAGTGAAAAAAATTAAGGCTAAGGAGACAGATGGAAAAACAAGAGGGGAACAAAAAATATCCCAGCTTGCTTCATCGCAACTGTTGTCTTATATAGCCACTGCTGGCCACAGCGCTGTATTCTGCCTGTTTACATATCTCTGCATTTGAATATGCATGCCTATACTAGTTTATTTGGAGCTTCAGTGTATATTCAATGAGTGATGGTATCACATGATGATGTTACATGGAAATTTAAATTATATATGTTGGATAGAAGTTTTGGTTTTCAGCAACAATGACGATACTATTATGGAAAGGACAACAGTTAATGGCAGCAGCAGTTGTTCACAGTCCCACAACTGAGGCAATAAATTGCCAAAGGCCACCAAGCACTCATGGAAACATGACAACGATGTCACAAGTAAACTCGAGATTGCAGCAATCAGCATGAGAAGTAGACATCAGTTTTTTACATCAGACACGTCCCTACCTAACAGGGCCAGGAGTACTAGTTACGACAAACACTGTTGTGTTGGTTTCATGCACATTTTGGGAATCAAGCATGTAAATGTTCCACACCATGTAGTTGCTCAAATGCTAGGTGCAACATTGAAATAGGCACCATGGCTCATGAAACATAAAAAATGTGTCACTACTACAGTTGGATTGATCAAACAAGTTTAGCCTGACCTATGCAGGACCTCTCTAGACTGTATGTCCTAGATAATATATCAAACCAGGATTTTTTTTATTGACAGTGACACTGAGATGTGTACCCTCCCCAACACAGCATCTCAACCAGAGAATTTGGATGCCACCACCAATAACACACACTTCAAAGTATATGTAATAGTTCCACATAGTGGACCTCCCATTGCATGAAGCTATCATCCAGCATTTCACAACTGTGGACATAAATGAGTCGATATTCAGTACTGATTTTTTAAGACCGTTCCACTTCACTCCTGACCTAGCAAATGGCAAATTTCAGTACGCTATCAGTGGAGAGTAAGTGACAGGCAAGATCTGCAGACCATTTACACACACATGTATATGGTATGGAGATTCTGGAATGACAACTGAGAAACAATTCAAGAATACTTACTGTTCTTTGAAATCGAATTTAGATGCCATAAGTAAGAAGTATGATGATGAAAACCAAGAAAAAGAAAATTATGCAATGAAAACCAAGCTGCAGCATCCATCCTGCCCACCTGCAATATTGGCGTCCTGCATGACAGAACACAGATGCAGGAAGCCTTCATCACAGTGAGTGAAACGAAACCAGATGTTTATGGTATGACCGAGGCCACTACCAGAGATGAAAGCACGGCCCCATGTCTCAGCCAACAACTGATAGGGCCCATTACCTGAACACCACAGATCGAAAGGAGTGCCATCGTGATCAACAAGTGGACTATTTTTCCATGCCACTCACGTGATCAAAAATAGTCCCAGAAGATCCATCTGCTAACTAGAATTATAAGCCGGTGCATTGCCAATCAGAAGGCAGTTTGACATGTGGCATGGAATTATAGGGATCTGCCATCCCAACCACAACACCCTCGTGCCTTGTCTGCAAATAGTCCCGGATCATCAGGAGTGGTAGCTTTAGACTGTGACTCAAGAGTGTCATGTAACAGTGATCTGTCCTCCCTGGAGAGCTTTGTGGTAATGCTGTGCCAACCACTCTCTAGTAATTTTGTTTGTGTCTTTTCTTTGGTGGACTTACTCGAGTGAGAGACTTGTGAGGAAAACATTTTATTTTTTTATCATTCTGTTATAAGATCTGAATTGGGGTCTACACTTTGCTCCTTGCCTAAATTTTGTTTTGTTTTGACTACTTTGTTGTCATCAGCAACGTTATTATTTATTGGTCTTTCCCAATAAAAACAAATTGAGGAATATCATTCACTTTTTCTCTCTGCTACTACAGATATGGCAGTCGTGACGGGTAGGTTTTGTTCAATATTCACATGTCTTCCCAGTCATTTTCTCTATGGCAGACAGTATTCCAGGTTTAGATGAACCTTCAGCATGAGTCATAGCACTGTTAAGAACACATGCAACAAACAAATGAGCTCATTATGCAGTGATTACAGACAATGTTCTCCCCACCCTCAGAGGTTCCAGCTCATAAGTCACAGTCAGACTCCTCTCTGATACAGTTCTGTGCCACTGGCCCACGTTTCCCAAGTTCGACAAAACTCCTGAGCCATAGTAAAACTACCTGACCATGTGGAACAACATTTCCTTGCACATAATGTCACTAGTGACATACAATGTCACATGTTTTTTCTTGTCAATTTGGGCCCTGACATTTGTCATCTGTTGAAGCAATTACATCCAAACGAGGAGTCCATACTCTCTCCTATGAGGCACTGATGTTTAGCTTGTTGGATTGTTTTGACTCCTAGGTACACAATCTTCTGTTGCCAAAATGTCCCAACACAGTCGAACAGGGAATGGATTGCTACTCTTCAAGGTCTTTCCCGTGACTGTCATTTCTTCTGTGTGAACCCTCACCTGCAGGCAGTCATATGGTTTGGCACTCATTTGGGATATGATTCTTGTCCATGCCCCAGACAACTTCCAGCAAGCAGGTCTTTTGAAACTGAAAGATCTCTCCTTGGAATTTTTCAATTATTTGCACACATGAAGAGTCAATTTGCTCATCTGCCACACTCCAATCGCCATCACAACTCTTTCCTGCCTGCCCATCATGCAGCCATACATCACAATGACAGTGGCTGTGCCAGGGATATTCCACGGAGGTTGTGACCACCCTCTTGGTCCATGTTGTTAGTCCCCACCTTCAGCCACAAAAGCAACATTTGCCCTCATGTAGCCAATGTTTTGTTACACATCGATGACGAGACAATCATTCCCAGAGGGTGACCTGCTCAGTCTGTGGGATGCAGGGTCATAAGGCCAAAGTCTGCCAGTTGTCAATGTTGATGGATGTGGACCACACTACATTAAACCCTCCACAATCTGTAGGGGATGAGTCAGACCAAACTCCACCAGTTTTGTTTGTACGGTCAGTTTTTCCACACACAGTAGCAGCTATCACTCTGACAGCACAGGTAAACAGCACTCCTTATCCACCATCATTGACTGTTACTGACGCTGCCAGTTGGGATCGCTATCGCTTTGTTCATTCACAATTGCTCTGAAGAGTTACAGCAATTATATCATCCAACAACAGGGGTGGTTCTCAGCGAGGATCCAATATCTGACAAATGATGTCACGGCAGGCATTTTGGTCCTTACCGCCTATGAGGCCACCCACTTGTTAGGGATGGACCTCTTCCACCTAGGCATCGAGCTACATGATTCTGCACCTGCTATCAAGTCCTTGTCTTTGGACACTCAGTTGCAAGAGCTTCTGCACTCATTCTCAGACATCTTTTCCGATGCCTCTCCAGGGGTCTCTGGGTTCCACATCCAACTCCTCCCCTCAGTGGTCCCGAAGTTCCACAAAGCCCGTCCAGTACCGTTCGCACTCTGCAATAAGCTGGAACTGGTGCTTCATCACCTGGAAGATGAAAGAGTGCACCATAGTCACTGGGCTTCACTTATTGTCATCATCATCATCATCATCATCATTAAAAAGCCGAACTGGTCTCTTTGAGTTTGTAGGGATTTTAAAGCCACGGTCAATAGCAATCTGTTATTGGCGCCTAACCCGTATCAAGGGTTGAGGATATTCTGTCAAAACTGGTGGACAGAAAAGTATTTGCCAAGATTGATCTTCATGATGCCTACCTCCAGCTGCCCTCAGACAAGATATCAAGTCTATCCTGGTCATCAATATTCCTTTTGGGCTTTCTTGTTACAACCGGCTTCCGTTCAGGGTCACAGATGCCCTTGCCACTTTTCAGTGCTATTGGGAGATGTGGACCAGAGACATTTTTGGGACAGCAAACTAGCTTTATGACATATTAGATGCTGGTGGTACCAGCCACAAACTTGCATGGAACCTACATGCACTCTTCAGCATTCTGCAGGATGCTCGCTTACATTGCAAACAAGGAAAAATGTCATTTTTTGTGCCTCATGTAACCTGCCTCATCATGTCTTCAGCACCACAGGTATTTGTCCAATGCTGCAATACATCATGACACCTCACAGCTCACATCCATCCATGGACAGCTGAATTACTATAGGCATTTTATTCCCCACTCTGCAGCTCTGGCAGAACCGCTTCACCACCTTCTTTGCAAAATTACTTCATGGGAATGGTCTCTGGCTTGTGATCAGGTTTTCAAATGTCTGAAATCAGCCCTCCTTAAGCCAGTGTGCCTTCTCCCATATGACCCCTACAAGCCTCTCACCTGGGCTGTGGATGTATTGGATTATGTATTGGGGGCCATCTTGTCTCACATTGTTGATGGCACTGAATGGCTGATTGCCTTTGTCTCCAAAACTCTCTCATCCACACAGAACAATTATAGCCCAATCAAGGAGGAGGCCTTAACCATCATTTTCGGGTTTAAAGCGCTCCACAACTTCATCTATGGCAGCCACTCCACATTGTTCATGGACCACATGCCCTTGGTCTGCCTGTTTGATGCCACTTCAGCCATTCTTATGAGGACTGCTCACCACCTTCAGTGGGATAATGATCGCTGGCAGGTTGTGCTGCTGCCCTCCCTGCACCAGCAAGAATTGAAGCCCCTGCATGTTGGACACTGGGGTATTGTCCTCACTAAACACCTCACCTGCCAACATGTTTATTGGAGAGGGATGGATCCCACCAGCACTCGCGTGGTAACATAAGGTACCATGAGTCAAAGTCAACAATTGGCACCTGCTCACCCCCTTGGCACCTGACCACTTCCCCTTGGTCCCACTTATACCTGGATTTCATGTGCCCGTTCCTTGGTCCCTCCTGACTCATCCTCAAGGACATATGTCTCCCACATAACCTCATCAGCCACAAGTACCATCCACACTCTCTCCCACATCTTTGACATTGAGGGACTTCTGAAAACAACTGTGACCAACAATGGTCCTCAGTTTGTCTGCTGAATTCACTTGCTTCTGTGCTACCTCCAGCATCCAGTTTGTCCATACGGTGCTGTTTCATCCTTCATCAAATGGTCTAGCAGAAAGATTTGTCCACACATTTAAGACATGGATGGCCAAACTGCATCAGCAGCACACCCTGGATGACACTCTCATATTTTTCTTTCGACGTACTTGTCCACAGTCCAGTATGTGTCACCCCAGTGGAAAAACTTCATGGAAACCTTCACCAATCGCCCCTGTCCATCTTGTTCTCACTTTCTGCCCCGCCCAGCTCAGCAATGTTCTAACCACTCTTGTTTTTCACTGCAGGATCCAGTTCGGGCAACAGTGTTCACCAGGAACCGTCTTCAGTGGGGCCCGACCATGATCTCCAATCTCCTCGGCTGTGCCACAGCAACTGTCACCCTCGAAGATGGCATGGTGTGCCAGAAGCACAGCAACCAGCTCCACCTCTGGCATGCTTTGGGGGCAGCTCCTAAACCACCTTGTCTTCCACTCAGTCTCAGGGATGATCGCTTTCTGCCTTCCAGTCCAGTGCTGCTGCTATTGTCACCACGTACAGCAAGGCCAGTGGATCCTCCTGCTCCTGGCACTATGCCTATTGCGGTGGATCTAGTACCTGTTGCCACCTGAAATTGTGGTCACTGGCTGATCTGAGACCCGAGGTTGAGATGAGCTTTCACCTTACCCCAGGAGAGGGGGGGGGGGGGGCAAGGAGGAGGGAGGAAGAGGACTGCAGTGTCCATCCCATCTGCATGCAGCATCATTATCCCATATGACAGAACAGAGATGTGGGATGCCTTCATCACAGCGAGTGAAACCAAAGCAGATGTTTACAGTATGGCTGAGGCCACAGCCAGAGATAAAAACACAGCCTCATGTTTCAGTCAACTGCCACCAGGGCCCATTACCCATGCTCCGCAGATTGACAGCAGCACCACAGGTTGCAATCAACTAGCCAACTATTTTCCTACACCACTCACATGATCAAAAATAGTCCTAGAAGATTCATCCACCAGACAGCCTTATAAGCCAGTGCACTGCTGGCCAGAAGGCAGTTTGACACGCCACCTGGATTTGTCTGCTGGTAGTCCTGGATCGTCAGGAGTGATGGAGATAATGATGATGATGCTTGGTTTGTGGGGCGCTAAACTGCGTGGTTATCAGCACCCGTACAAATTCCCAACCTTTGCTCAGTCCAAACCTGTCACTTGCATGAATGATGATGAAATGAGGAGGAAAACACAAATACCCAGTCATCTTGAGGCAAGGGAAAATCCTCGACCCTGCTGGGAATCGAACCTGGGACCCCCGTGCTCGGGAAGCGAGAATGCGACCGCGAGACCACGAGCTGCAGACTCATCAAGAGTGGTAGCTTTGGACTGTGACTCAAGAGTGTCTTGTAACAGAGATATGGCCTCCCTGGACAGCTTTGTGGTAATGCTGTGCCAGCCACTCTCTAGTAGCTTTGTTTCCATATTTTCTTTGGTGGACTTTCTTGAGTGAGAGACTTGTAAGGAAAACATTTTATTTTCTTATTCTTCTGTTATAAGACCCATAGTGGGATCCATACTTAGTTTCTTCTGTAAATTGTGTTTTGTATTAACTGTTTTGTCAACATCAGCAATTTTCTTGTTTATTGGTTTTTCCCAATAAAAACAAATTGAGGAATTTTGTTTGTGTCTCTGGTACCACAGATATAGCACAAGGTTCACAGTACAAATTTTCTTCCAAGGCAAGGGAACGTCTCCAAAAATGAAACAGTGAGGGCCATGCGCAATCTTAAACAGTGCCTGAGCACCCTCACACACACAAATGTAGTAATGGTCAATATTCCAAATCACTGTGACCTTGTAAGGTGGTCATGTGTTAATATAGAAATAAAAAGTTGAAACAATCAGAATGCAAAAATTTGCAGACGTTTTAAAAATGTGAAATGTGTTGATCTAATCAATACTGGACATAGATTCCAGACACAACACGGACTTCACCCAAATGGCTCAAATGGCTTTGAGCACTATGGGACTTAACTGCTCAGGCCATCAGTCCCCTAGAACTTAAAACTACTTAAACCTAACTAACCTAAGGTTATCACACACATCCATGCCTGAGGCAGGATTTGAACCTGCGACCATAGCGGTTGCGCGGTTCCAGACTGTAGCGCCTAGAACCGCTTGGCCACTCTGGCCGGCTCACCCAAATGGCTTGGGGAAAGAATATCTGACAAACCTGATAACCAAGGAAATAAAAAAACCACCAAAATAAATTAAAAACCAAAATAATAATTGCACTGCCATCACCAGACTCCATAACGAAAGCACTGCAAAAAGAAGTAAAAGCATTAGAACCATCACCAGCACCAGCAAAGCATGTAAATAAGGACAAAGCATAAACAGAAAGAACAGTGAACAGCGATTTGAACAACAAGAGAACTACAATCCCGCACCATCCAAATATTATTTTAGATGAAAACGAGAAAAACGAAAAGACTCCAAGTTCACAAGAAAGTACAACAGTAGTGACAAAATCAACATGGAAGTGTCAGAAATGCATCACTGTCAACAACAACAACATTAGCAGCAGCACCAATAGCAGCAACAAGCAACTCACCGCAACCCAACGTACAGTGAACGAAACTTGTCCTTCTCAAGCATTGTTGGTATCTCACCTGGACACGGGAAGGAATATGACAGATCAAAATTTAATAAAACTTTAGCAGTTCTCATCCTAGTCACCTGCAGATTTTAAGCCTAAATATTCAGTGCATTATAAATAAATCACTAGGACTTGATGTAGCAATGAATGGTTCAAACATTCACGGCATGTGCATCATGGAGCACTGGTGCAGAAGTTTTGAACTAAGTATCATTAATATTCATCCACATAAGTTGGCTAGTCAGTATTCTAGCGAAAATGCCAAAAACGGAGGTATATGTATCTTTACTAAATCAGGTATCAGGTACAAAAGAAGGTGTGAAGCTGAATCATTGAGCGTGGAAAATAATTTTGAAGCAGCAGCTATACAGTTGTATGAAATACAGGGAAAAGTCATAGTCATAGCAATATACAGACCGCCTACTAGGGATGCAGACATATTCATTAATCAGTTAGAAACACTGCTTAACATTCTTTTTACTGAAAGAGTCACTGTAGTTGTCTGTGGGGATTTCAACATAAATCTTAGGAATGGAAGGCTAAAAAATCAATTCCTAAATCTATTATGTGGTTTCAATCTGTTTCCACACATACACGAACCCATAAGAATAACATATAATACAAACAATTTTATAGATAATATATTTTCAAATATATGATCCACAGAAGTAGAAGTAACAAATACTGATTTGGGATTATCAGACCATAATGCTCTTGTCCTCAGAATTCCTTAAATGCCAATGCAAGGAAAAAAGTGTACTTCACATATAAAAGAAAATTTTCCACTGAAAACTGTGTAGAATTTACAAATATCCTAACTAGTGAGCCCTGGGCAGAAGTGCTGTCCCTATCAAATATGAATG